>NW_027667568.1:0-746000 GCF_963924665.1 Micromys minutus
TTAGGTAAAAAGGCTGAAATTCTTTTTATTTGGAGGCAAAAAGGCAGAAATTTCCCATATTTTGGGGCAAAATTGCAGAAATTTCACTTACTTCAGGGTAATAAGTCAGAATTTTTTCTTATCTTGGGGCAAAAAAGACAGAAATTCCCTTTGTTTTGGGGGAAAAAGACAGAAATTCCACTTATTTAGAGGCAAAAAAGGAGAAATTCCCCTTATTTTGGAGCAAAAATCAAGAAATTTCTCTTTTTTATGGCAAAAAGGTATGCATTCTTCTTATTTTCGGGCAAAAATGCAGAAATTCTTCGTATTTTGGAGCAAAATTGCAGAAATTCCCCTAAATATGGGGCAAAAAGGAAGAAATTCCCTATATGTTAGGACAAAAAGACAGAAATTCTCTTTATTTTGGGGCAAAACTCAGAAATTCCACTTATTTTGGGGCAAAATTCCAGAAATATCCCTTATTTAGGGGCAAAATGCAGAAATTTCCCTTATTTTGGGGGAAAATTGCAGAAATTTCACTTATTTCAGGGAAAAAAGACAGAAATTTTCCTTATTTTGAAGCAAAAATGCAGAAATTCCTATTAGTTTATGACAAAAATGCAGAAATTACTTTTATTTTGAGGTAAAAATTCTGAAATTCCCCTTATTTGGGGGCAAAAGGCAGAAATTTCCCATATTTTGGGGAAAAATTGCAGAAATTCCACTTACTTCAGAGTAATAAGTCAGAATTTTTTCTTATTTTGGGGCAAAAAAGACAGAAATTCCCTGTGTTTTGGGGGAAAAAGACAGAAATTCCACTTATTTATAGGCAAAAAAGCAGAAATTCCCCTTATTTTGGAGCAAAAATGAAGCAATTTCCATTTTTTATGGCAGAAAGATATACATTCTTCTTAATTTTGGGCAAAAAGGCAGAAATTCCCCCTATTTTGGAGCAAAATTGCAGAAATTCCCCTAATTTGGCGCAAAAAGGCAGAAATTCTCTATATGTTGGGGCAAAAGGACAGAAATTCTCCTTATTTTGGGGCAAAACTCAGAAATTCCACTTATTTTGGGGCAAAATTCCAGAAATTTCCCTTATTTTGGGGCAAAATTGCAGAAATTTCCCTTATTCTGGGGCAAAATTGGAGAAATTTCACTTATTTTGGGGCAAAATTGCAGAAATTTCACTTATTTCAGGGAAGAAAGACAGAAATTTTCCTTATTTGGGGCAAAAAAGGCAAGAATTTTCTGTTTTGGGGGAAAAAGACAGAAACTCCACTTATTTAGAGGCAAAAAAGCAGAAATTCCCCTTATTTTGGAGCAAAAATGAAGAAATTTCCCATTTTTATGGAAAAAAGCTATGCATACTTCTTATTTTCAGGCAAAAAGGCAGAAATTCCCCGTATTTTGAAGCAAAATTGCAGAAACTCCCCTAAATATGGGGCAAAAAGGCAGAAATTCCCTATATGTTAAAGCAAAAAGACAGAAATACTCTTTATTTTGGGGCAAAACTCAGAAATTCCACTTATTTTGGGGCAAAATTCCAGAAATTTCCCTTATTTTGGGGCAACATTGCAGAAATTTCACTTATTTCATGGAAAAAAAGAAAAAGTTTTCTTATTTTGAAGCAAAAAGGCAGAAATTCCTAATATTTTGTGGCAAAAATGCAGAAATTCCCTTTATTTTTAGGTAAAAAGGCTGAAATTCCCCTTATTTGGGGGAAAAAAGGCAGAAATTTCCCTTATTTTGGGGCAAAATTGCAGAAATTTCACTTATTTCAGGGTAATAAGTCAGAATTTTTCCTTATTTGGGAGCAAAAAAGACAGGAATTCTTTTTGTTTTGGGAGAAAAAGACAGAAATTCCAATTATTTAGAGGCAAAAAAGCAGAAATTCCTCTTATTTTGGAGCAAAAATGAAGAAATTTTCCTATTTTATGGCAAAAAGGTATGCATTCTTCTTATTTACAGGCAAAAAGGCAGAAATTCCCAGTATTTTGGAGCAAAATTGCAGAAATTCCCCTAATTGTGGGGCAAAAAGGCAGAAATTCTCCTTATTTTGGGGCAAAACTCAGAAATTCCACTTATTTTGGGGCAAAATTACAGAAATTTCCCTTATTTTGATGGCAAAATTGCAGAAATTTCACTTATTTTGGGGCAAAATTGCAGAAATTTCACTTATTTTGTGGCAAAATTGCAGAAATTTCACTTATTTCAGGGAAAAACGGCCGAAATTTTCCTTATTTTAGGGCAAAAAGGCAGAAATTCCTAATATTTTGTGGCAAAAGTGCAGAAATTCTCCTTATTTGGGGGCAAAAATGCAGAAAATTTTCATAGTTTGGGGCAAAATTGCAGAAATTTCACTTACTTCAGGGTAATAAGTCAGAATTTTTCCTTATTTTGGGGCAAAAAATACAGAAATTCCTTTGTTTTAGAGGAAAAAGACAGAAATTCCACTTATTTAGAGGGAAAAAAGTGGAAATTCCCCTTATTTTGGAGCAAAAATGAAGAAATTTCCTATTTTTATGGCAAAAAGGTATGCAGTTTTCTTATTTTCGGGCAAAAAGACAGAAATTCCCCGTAATTTGGAGCAAAATTGCAGAAATTCCCCTAGTTGTGGGGCAAAAAGGCAGAAATTCTCTCTATGTTGGGGCAAAAAGACAGAAATACTCCTTATTTTAGGGCAAAACACAGAAATTCCACTTAATTTGGGGCAAATTTCCAGAAATTTCCCTTCTTTTGGGGCAAAATTGCAGAAATTTCACTTATTATGGGGCAAAATTGCAGAAATTTCAATTATTTTGTGGCAAAATTGTAGAAATTTCACTTATTTCAGGGAAAAAAGGCAGAAATTTTTCTTATTTTTGGGGCAAAAATGCAGAAATTCCTAATATTTTGTGGCAAAAATGCAGAAATTCCCCTTATTTTGAGGTAAAATGGCTGAAATTCACCTTATTTGGGGGCAAATAGCAGAAATTTCTCTTATTTTGGGGCAAAATTGCAGAATTTTCACTTACTTCAGGGTAATAAGTCAGAGTTTTTTTTTATTTTGGGGCAAAAACACAGAAATTCCCTTTGTTTTGGGGGAAAAAGACAGAAATTCCACTTATTTAGAGGCAAAAAAGCAGAAATTCCCCTTATTTTGGAGCAAAAATGAAGAAATTTCCCATTTTTATGGCAAAAAGCTATGCATACTTCTTATTTTCAGGCAAAAAGGCAGAAATTCCCCGTATTTTGAAGCAAAATTGCAGAAATTCCCCTAAATATGGGGCAAAAAGGCAGAAATTCCCTATATGTTAAAGCAGAAAGACAGAAATTCTCTTTATTTTGGGGCAAAACTCAGAAATTCCACTTATTTTGGGGCAAAATTCCAGAAATTTCCCTTATTTGGGGGCAACATTGCAGAAATTTCACTTATTTCATGGAAAAAAAGAAGAAGTTTTCTTATTTTGAAGCAAAAAGGCAGAAATTCCTAATATTTTGTGGCAAAAATGCAGAAATTCCTCTTATTTTGTGGTAAAAAGGCTGAAATTCCCCTTATTTGGGGGAAAAAAGGCAGAAATTTCCCTTATTTTGGGGCAAAATTGCAGAAATTTCACTTATTTCAGGGTAATAAGTCAGAATTTTTCCTAATATGGGAGCAAAAAAGACAGGAATTCTTTTTGTTTTGGGAGAAAAAGACAGAAATTCCAATTATTTAGAGGCAAAAAAGCAGAAATTCCCCTTATTTTGAAGCAAAAATGAATTAATTTCCCTTGTTTATCGCAAAAAGGTATGCATACTTCTTATTTTCGGGCAAAAAGGCAGAAATTCCCCGTATTTTGGAGCAAAATTGCAGAAATTCCCCTAAATATGGGGCAAAAAGGCAGAAATTCCCTATATGTTAGGGCAAAAAGACAGAAATTCTCTTTATTTTGGGGCAAAACTCAGAAATTCCACTTATTTTGGGGCAAAATTGCAGAAATTTCACTTTTTTGGCGCAAAATTGCAGAAATTTCACTTATTTCAGGGAAAAAAGGTAGAAATTATCTATATTTTGAAGCAAAAAGCAGAAATTCCTAATATTTTGTGGCAAAAATGCAGAAATTCCCCTTATTTTAAGGTAAAAAGGCTGAATTTCCCCTAATTTGGGGGCAGAAAGGCAGAAATTTCTTATATTTTGGGGCAAAATTGCAGAAATTTCACTTACTTCAGGGTAATAAGTCAGAATTTTTTCTTATTTTGGGGCAAAAAAGACAGAAATTTCACTTATTTAGAGGCAAAAAAGCAGAAATTCCACTTATTTTAAAGCAAAAATGATGAAATTTCCCGTTTTTATGACAAAAAGGTATGCATTCTTCTTATTTTCGGGCAAAAAGGCAGAAATTCCCCGTATTTTGGAGCAACATTGCAGAAATTCCCCTAAATGTGGGGCAAATGCAGAAATTCCCTATATCTTTGGGCAAAAAGACAGAAATTCTTTTTATTTTGGGGCAAAACTCAAAAATTCCACTTATTTGGGGCAAAAATCCAGAAATTTCTCTTATTTTGGGGCAAAATTGCAGAAATTTCACTTATTTCAGGGTAATAAGTCAGAAATTTTTCTTATTTTGGAGCAAAAAAACATGAAAAACCTTTGTTTTGAAGGAAAAAGACAGAAATTCCACTTATTTAGAGGCAAAAAAGCAGAAATTCCCCTTATTTTGCAGCAAAAATGAAGAAATTTCCCTATTTTATGGCAAAAAGGTATGCATTCTTCTTATTTACAGGCAAAAAGGCAGAAATTCCCCGTATTTTGGAGCAAAATTGCAGAAATTCCCCTAATTGTGGGGCAAAAAGGCAGAAATTTCCTATATGTTTGGGCAAAAAGAAAAAAATTCTCCTTATTTTGGGGCAAAACTCAGAAATTCCACTTATTTTGGGGCAAAATTCCAGAAATTTCCCTTATTTTGGGGCAAAATTGCAGAAATTTCCGTTATTTTGGGGCAAAATTGCAGAAATTTCACTTATTTTGTGGCAAAATTGCAGAAATTTCACTTATTTCAGGGAAAAAAGGCAGAAATTTTCTTTATTTTAGGGCAAAAAGGCAGAAATTCCTAATATTTTGGGGCAAAAGTGCAGAAATTCCCATTATTTTGAGGTAAAAAGCTGAAATTCCCCTTATTTGGGGGCAAAAAGGCAGAAATTTTTCATATTTTGGGGCAAAATTGCAGAAATTTCACTTACTTCAGGGGAATAAGTCAGAATTTTTCCTTATTTTGGGGCAAAAAATACAGAAATTTTTTTTGTTTTGGGGGAAAAAGACAGACATTCCACATTTTTAGATGCAGAAATGCAGAAATTCCCCTTATTTTGGAGCAAAAATGAAGAAATTTCCCTTTTTTATGGCAAAAAGGTATGCTTTCTTCTCATTTTCGGTCAAAAAGGCAGAAATTCCCCGTATTTTGGAGCAAAATTGCAGAAATTCCCCTAATTGTGGGGCAAAAAAGCAGAAATTCTCTATATGTTGGCGCAAAAAAACAGAAATTCTCCTTATTTTGGGGCAAAACTCAGAAATTCCACTTATTTTGGGGCAAAATTCCAGAAATTTCCCTTATTTTGGGGCAAAATTGCAGAAATTTCCCTTATTTTGGGGCAAAATTGCAGAAATTTCACTTATTTTGGTGCAAAATTGCAGAAATTTCACTTATTTCAGGAAAAAAAGGCAGAAATTTTTCTAATTTTTGAGGCAAAAAGGCAGAAATTCCTAATATTTTGTGGCAAAAATGCAAAAATTCCCCTTATTTTGAGGTAAAAAGGCTGAAATTCCCCTTATTTGGGGGCAAAAAAGCAGAAATTTCCCTTATTTTGGGGCAAAATTGCAGAATTTTCACTTACTTCAGGGTAATAAGTCAGAGATGTTTTTATTTTGGGGCCAAAAAGACAGAAATTCCCTTTGTTTTGGGGGAAAAAGACAGAAATTCCACTTATTTAGAGGCAAAAATGCAGAAATTCCCCTTATTTTGGAGCAAAAAATGAAGAAATTTCCCTTTTTTATGGCAAAAAGGTATCCATACTTCTTATTTTCGGGCAAAAAGGCAGAAATTCCCCGTATTTTGGAGCAAAATTGCAGAAATTCCCCTAAATATGGGGCAAAAAGGCAGTAATTCCCTATATGTTAGGGCAAAAAGACAGAAATTCTCTTTATTTTGGGGCAAAACTCAGAAATTCCACTTATTTTGGGGCAAAATTCCAGAAATTTCCCTTATTTTGGGGCAAAATTGCAAAAATTTCACTTTTTTTGGTGCAAAATTGCAGAAATTTCACTTATTTAAGGGAAAAAAGGCAGAAATTTTCCTTATTTTTGGGGCAAAAACCAGAAATTCCAAATATTTTGTGGCAAAAATGCAGAAATTCCCCTTATTTTGAGGTCAAAAGGCTGAATTTCCCCTTATTAGGGGGCAGAAAGGCAGAAATTTCCTATATTTTGGGGCAAAATTACACAAATTTCACTTTCTTCAGGGTAATAAGTCAGAATTTTTTTTTATTTTGGGCAAAAAAGACAGAAATTCCACTTATGTAGAGGCAAAAAAGCAGAAATTCCACTTATTTCGGAGCAAAAATAATGAAATTTCCCATTTTTATGATAAAAGTTATGCATTCTTCTTATTTTCGGGCAAAAAGGCAGAAATTCCCCGTATTTTGGGGCAAAATTTTAAAAATTCCCCTAATTCTGGGGCAAAAAGTCAGAAATTGCCTATATGTTGGGGCAAAAAAACAGAAATTCTCCTTATTTTGGGGCAAAACTCAGAAATTCCACTTATTTTGGGACAAGATTCCAGAAATTTCCCTTATTTTGGGGCAAAATTGCAAAAATTTCACTTATTTTGGGGCAACATTGCAGAAATTTCACTTATTTCAGGGAAAAAAAGCAGAAGTTTTCCTATTTTGAAGCAAAAAGGCAGAAATTCCTAATATTATGTGGCAAAAATGCAGAAATTCCCCTTATTTTGAAGTAAAAAGGCTGAAATTCTTCTTATTTCAGGGAAAAAAGGCAGAAATTTCCCTTATTTTGGGGCAAAATTGCAGAAATTTCACTTATTTCAGGGTAATAAGTCAGAATTTTTCTTATTTTGGGGCAAAAAAGACAGGAATTCCCTTTGTTTGGGGGGAAAAAGACAGAAATTCCACTTATTTAGAGAAAAAAAGTAGAAATTCCCCTTATTTTGGAGCAAAAATGAAGAAATTTTGTTTTTTTATGGCAAAAAGGTATGCATTCTTCTTATTTTCGGGCAAAAAGGCAGAAATTCTCCGTATTTTGGAGCAAAATTGCAGAAATTCCCCTAATTGTGGGGCAAAAGCAGAAATTCCCAATATGTTGGGGCAAAAAGACAGAAATTCTTTTTATATTGGGGCAAAACTCAGAAATTCCACTTATTTTGGGGCAAAAATCCAGAAATTTCCCTTATTTTGGGGCAAAATTGCAGAAATTTCACTTATTTCAGGGTAATAAGTCAGAAATTTTTCTTATTGTGGGGCAAAAAAACAAGAATAACCTTTGTTTTGAGGGAAAAAACAGAAATTCCACTTATTTAGAGGCAAAAAAGCAGAAATTCCCCTTATTTTGGAGCAAAAATGAAGAAATTTAACTTTTTTATGGCAAAAAGTTATGGATACTTCTTATTTTCGGGCAAAAAGCCAGAAATTCCCCGTATTTTGGAGCAAAATTGCAGAAATTCCCCTAAATATGGGGCAAAAAGGCAGAAATTCCCTATATGTTAGGGCAAAAAGACAGAAATTCTCTTTATTTTGGGGCAAAACTCAGAAATTCCACTTATTTTGGGGCAAAATTCCAGTAATTTCCCTTATTTTGGGGCAAAATTGCAAATATTTCACTTCTTTTGGCGCAAAATTGCAGAAATTTCACTTATTTCAGGGAAAAAAGGCAGAAATTTTCCTTATTTTGGGACAAAAACCAGAAATTCCTAATATTTTGTGGCAAAAATGCAGAAATTCCCCTTATTTTGAGGTAAAAAGGCTGAATTTCCCCTTATTAGGGGGCAGAAAGGCAGAAATTTCCTATATTTTGGGGCAAAATTACAGAAATTTCACTTACTTCAGGGTAATAAGTCAGAATTTTTTTTTATTTTGGGCAAAAAAACAGAAATTCCACTTATTTAGAGGCAAAAAAGCAGAAATTCCACTTATTTCGGAGCAAAAATGATAAAATTTCCCATTTTTATGATAAAAAGTTATGCATTCTTCTTATTTTCGGGCAAAAAGGCAGAAATTCCCCGTATTTTGGGGCAAAATTTTAAAAATTCCCCTAATTCTGGGGCAACAAGTCAGAAATTGCCTATATGTTGGGGCAAAAAAACGGAAATTCACCTTATTTTGGGGCAAAACTCAGAAATTCCACTTATTTTGGGGCAAGATTCCAGAAATTTCCCTTATTTTGGGGCAAAATTGCAAAAATTTCACTTATTTTGGGGCAACATTGCAGAAATTTCACTTATTTCAGGGAAAAAAAGCAGAAGTTTTCCTATTTTGAAGCAAAAAGGCAGAAATTCCTAATATTATGTGGCAAAAATGCAGAAATTCCCCTTATTTTGAAGTAAAAAGGCTGAAATTCTTCTTATTTCAGGGAAAAAGAGCAGAAATTTCCCTTATTTTGGGGCAAAATTGCAGAAATTTCACTTATTTCAGGGTAATAAGTCAGAATTTTTCTTATTTTGGGGCAAAAAAGACAGGAATTCCCTTTGTTTTGGGGGAAAAAGACAGAAATTCCACTTATTTAGAGGAAAAAAGCAGAAATTCCCCTTATTTTGGAGCAAAAATGAAGAAATTTTGTTTTTTTATGGCAAAAAGGTATGCATTCTTCTTATTTTCGGGCAAAAAGGCAGAAATTCCCCGTATTTTGGAGCAAAATTGCAGAAATTCCCCTAATTGTGGGGCAAAAGCAGAAATTCCCAATATGTTGGGGCAAAAAGACAGAAATTCTCCTTATTTTGGGGCAAAACTCAGAAATTCATCTTATTTTGGGGCAAAAATCCAGAAATTTTTCTTATTTTGGGGCAAAATTGCAGAAATTTCACATATTTTGGGGCAAAATTGCAGAAATTTCACTTATTTTGTGGCAAAATTGCAGAAATTTCACTTATTTCATGGAAAAAAAGGCAGAAATTTTCTTTATTTCAAGGCAAAAATGTAGAAATTCCTAATATTTTGTGGCAAAAATGCAGAAATTCCCCTTATTTTGAGGTAAAAAGGCTGAAATTCCTCTTGTTTGGGGGCAAAAAGGCAGAAATTTCCCATATTTTGGGGATAAAATTGCAGAAATTTCACTTATTTAACGGAAAAAAGGCAGAAATTATTCTTATTTTGGGGCAAAAAAGAAAGGAATTCCTTTTGTTTTGGGGGAAAAAGACAGAAATTCCACTTATTTAGAGGCAGAAAAGCAGAAATTCCCCTTATTTTGAGCAAAAATGAAGAAATTTCCCTTTTTTATGGCAAAAAGGTATGCATTCTTCTTATTTTCAGGCAAAAAGGCAGAAATTCCCCGTATTTTGGAGCAAAATTGCAGAAATTCCTCTAATTGTGGGGCAAAAAGGCAGAAATTTTCTCTATGTTGGAGCAAAAAGAAATTCCGTGTATTTTTGGGTAAAAAGGCAGAAATTTCACTTATTTTAGGGTAAAAAGTTAGAATTTCCTCTTATTTTGAGGCAAAAATGAAGAAATTTCCCTTTTTTGTGGCATAAGGTATACATTCTTCTTATTTTCTGGCAAAAAAGCAGAAATTCCCCGTATTTTGGAGCAAAATTGCAGAAATTCCCATAATTGTGGGGCAAAAATGCAGAAATTCCGTATATGTTGGGGCAAAAGACAGAAATTCTTTTTATTTTGGGGCAAAACTCAGAAATTCCACTTATTTTGGGGCAAAATTCCAGAAAATTCCCGAATTTTGGGGCAAAATTGCAGAAATTTCACTTAATTTGGGGCAAAATTGCAGAAATTTCAATTATTTTGGGGCAAAATTGCAGAAATTTCACTTATTTCAGGGAAAAAAGGCAGAAATTTTCCTTATTTTGGGGCAAAAAGTCAGAAATTCCTAATATTTTGTGGCAAAAATGCAGAAATTCCCCTTATTTTGACGTAAAAAGGCTGAAATTCTTCTTATTTGGAAGCAAAAAGGAAGAAATTTCCCTTATTTTCGGGCAAAATTGCAGAAATTCCCCTAATTATGAGGCAAAAAGGCAGAAATTCTCTATATGTTGGGGCAAAAAGACAGAAATTCTCCTTATTTTGGGGAAAAACTCAGAAATTCCACTTTTGGGGCAAAATTCCAGAAATTTCCCTTATTTTGGGGCAAAATAGCAGGAATTTCCCTTATTTTGGGGCAAAATTGCAGAAATTTCACTTATTTCAGGGAAAAAAGGGAGAAATTTTCTTTATTTTGGAGCAAAAAAGACAAAAATTTTCTTTGTTTTGGGGGAAAAAGACAGAAATTACACTTATTTAGAACCAAAAAAGCAGAAATTCCACTTATTTTGGAGCAAAAATGAAGAAATTTCTTTTTTTTATGGCAAAAAGGTATGCATTCTTCTTATTTTCGGGCAAAAAGGCAGAAATTCCCCGTATTTTGGAGCAAAATTGCAGAAATTCCCCTAATTGTGGGGCAAAAAGGCAGAAATTCTTTATATGTTGGCGCAGAAAGACAGAAATTCTCCTTATTTTAGGGCAAAACTCAGAAATTCCACTTATTTTGGGGCAAAATTCCAGAAATTTCCTGTATTTTGGGGCAAAATTGCAGAAATTTCTCTTATTTTGGGGCAAAATTGCAGAAATTTCACTTATTATGGGGCAAAATTGCAGAAATTTCACTTATTTCAGAGAAATAAGGCAGAATTCTTTCTAATTTTTGGGGCAAAAAGGCAGAAATTCCTAATATTTTGTGGCAAAAATGCAGAAATTCCCCTTATTTTGAGGTAAAAAGGCTGAAATTCCCCTTATTTGGGGGCAAAAAGGCAGAAATTTCCCTTATTTTCGGGCAAAATTGCAGAATTTTCACTTATTCAGGGTAATGTGTCAGTAATTTTTTTTTATTTTGGGGCCAAAATAACAGAAATTCCCTTTTTTGGGGGTGGAAAAAAACAGAAATTCCACATATTTAGAGGCAAAAAAGCAGAAATTCCCCTTATTTTGGAGCAAAAATTAAGAAATTTCACTTTTTTATGAAAAAAAGATATGCATTCTTCTTATTTTCGGGCAAAAAGGCAGAAATTCCTCGTATATTGGAGCAAAATTGCAGAAATTCGCCTAAATGTCGGGCAAAAAGGCAGAATTCCCTATATGTTTGGGCAAAAAGACAGAAATTCTCCTTATTTTGGGGCAAAACCCAGAAATTCCACTTATTTTGGGGCAAAATTCCAGAAATTTCCCTTATTTTGGGGCAAAATTGCAGAAATTTCACTTATTTTGTGGCAAAATTGTAGAAATTTTACTTATTTCAGGGAAAAAAGGCAGAAATTTTCCTTATTTTGGGGCAAAAAGGCAGAAATTCCTAATATTTTGTGGCAAAAATGCAGAAATTCCCCTCATTTTGAGGTAAAAATGCTGAAATTCCTCTTATTTGGGGGCAAAAATGCAGAAATTTCCCTTATTTTGGGGCAAAATTGCAGAAATTTCACTTATTTAAAGGTAATAAATCAATAATTTTCTTATTTTTGGGCAAAAAAGACAGAAATTCCCTTTGTTTTGAGGGAAAAAGACAGAAATTCCACTTATTTAGACGCATAAAAGCAGAAATTTCCCTCATTTTGGAGCAAAAATGAAGAAATTTCCCTTTTTTGTGGCATAAGGTATACATTCTTCTTATTTTCTGGCAAAAAAGCAGAAATTCCCCGTATTTTGGAGCAAAATTGCAGAAATTCCCCTAATTGTGGGGCAAAAATGCAGAAATTCCATATATGTTGGGGCAAAAGACAGAAATTCTTTTTATTTTGGGGCAAAACTCAGAAATTCCACTTATTTTGGGGCAAAATTCCAGAAATTTCCCGAATTTTGGGGCAAAATTGCAGAAATTTGACTTAATTTGGGGCAAAATTGCAGAAATTTCAATTATTTTGGGGCAAAATTGCAGATATTTCACTTATTTCAGGGGAAAAAGGCAGAAATTTTCCTTATTTTGGGGCAAAAAGTCAGAAATTCCTAATATTTTTTGGCAAAAATGCAGAAATTCCCCTTATTTTGACGTAAAAAGGCTGAAATTCTTCTTATTTGGAAGCAAAAAGGAAGAAATTTCCCTTATTTTCGGGCAAAATTGCAGAAATTCCCCTAATTATGAGGCAAAAAGGCAGAAATTCTCTATATGTTGGGGCAAAAAGACAGAAATTCTCCTTATTTTGGGGAAAAACTCAGAAATTCCACTTTTAAGGCAAAATTCCAGAAATTTCCTTTATTTTGGGGCAAAATAGCAGGAATTTCCCTTATTTTGGGGCAAAATTGCAGAAATTTCACTTATTTCAGGGAAAAAAGGCAGAAATTTTCCTTATTTTGGAGCAAAAAAGACAAAAATTTTCTTTGTTTTGGGGGAAAAAGACAGAAATTACACTTATTTAGAACCAAAAAAGCAGAAATTCCACTTATTTTGGAGCAAAAATGAAGAAATTTCTTTTTTTTATGGCAAAAAGGTATGCATTCTTCTTATTTTCGGGCAAAAAGGCAGAAATTCCCCGTATTTTGGAGCAAAATTGCAGAAATTCCCCTAATTGTGGGGTAAAAAGGCAGAAATTCTTTATATGTTGGCGCAGAAAGACAGAAATTCTCCTTATTTTAGGGCAAAACTCAGAAATTCCACTTATTTTGGGGCAAAATTCCAGTAAATTTCCGTATTTTGGGGCAAAATTGCAGAAATTTCTCTTATTTTGGGGCAAAATTGCAGAAATTTCACTTATTTTGGGGCAAAATTGCAGAAATTTCACTTATTTCAGGGAAATAAGGCAGAATTCTTTCTAATTTTGGGGGCAAAAAGGCAGAAATTCCTAATATTTTGTGGCAAAAATGCAGAAATTCCTCTTATTTTGAGGTAAAAAGGCTGAAATTCCCCTTATTTGGGGGCAAAAAGGCAGAAATTTCCCTTATTTTGGGGCAAAATTGCAGAAATTTCACTTATTTCAAGGTAATAAATCAGAAATTTTCTTATTTTGGGGAAAAAAGACAGAAATTCCCTTTGTTTTGGGGGAAAAAGACAGAAATTCCACTTATTTAGACGCATAAAAGCAGAAATTTCCCTTATTTTGGAGCAAAAATGAAGAAATTTCCCTTTTTTATGGCAAAAATATATGCATTCTTCTTATTTTCGGGCAAAAAGGCAGAAATTCCCCGTATTTTGGAGCAAAATTGCAGAAATTCCCCTAATTGTGTGGCAAATAGGCAGAAATTCCCTATATGTTGGGGCAAAAAGACAGAAATTCTCCTTATTTTGGGGCAAAACTCAGAAATTCATCTTATTTTGGGGCAAAAATCCAGAAATTTTTTTTATTTTGGGGCAAAATTGCAGAAATTTCACATATTTTGGGGCAAAATTGCAGAAATTTCACTTATTTTGTGGCAAAATTGCAGAAATTTCACTTATTTCATGGGAAAAAAGGCAGAAATTTTCTTTATTTCAAGGCAAAAATGTAGAAATTCCTAATATTTTGTGGCAAAAATGCAGAAATTGCCCTTATTTTGAGGTAAAAAGGCTGAAATTCCTCTTATTTGGGGGCAAAAAGACAGAAATTTTTCATATTTTGGGGCAATATTGCAGAAATTTCACTTACTTCAGGGTAATAAGTCAGACTTTTTCCTTATTTTGGGGCAAAAAATACAGAAATTCCTTTTGTTTTGGGGAAAAAAAAAGAAATTCCACTTTTTTAGATGCAGAAATGCAGAAATTCCCCTTATTTTGGAGCAAAAATGAAGAAATTTCCCTTTTTTATGGCAAAAAGGTATGCATTCTTCTTATTTTCGGGCAAAAAGGCAGAAATTCCCCGTATTTTGGAGCTAAATTGCAGAAATTCCCCTAATTGTGAGGCAAAAAGGCAGAAATTCCCTATATGTTGGGGCAAAAATTCAGAAATTATCCTTATTTTGGGGCAAAACTCAGAAATTCCACTAACTTGAGGCAAAATTCCAGAAATTTCCATTATTTTGGTACAAAAGTGTAGAAATTTCCCTTATTTTGGGGCCAAATTGCATAAATTTCACTTATTTCAGGGAGAAAAGCAGAAATTTTCTTATTTTGGGGCAGAAAGTCAGAAATTCCTAATATTTTGTGGCAAAAATGCAGAAATTCCCCTTATTTTGAGGTAAAAAGGCTGAAATTCTTCTTATTTGGGGGCAAAAAGTCAGAAATTTCCTTTATTTTCGGGCAAAATTGCAGAAATTCCCCTAATTATGGGGCAAAAAGGCAGAAATTCTCTATATGTTGGGGCAAAAAGACAGAAATTCTCCTTATTTTGGGCAAACCTCAGAAATTCCACTTATTTTGAGGCAAAATTCCAGAAGTTTCTCTTATTTTGGGGCAAAATTGCAGAAATTTCCCTTATTTTGGGGCAAAATTGGAGAAATTTCACTTATTTTGGGGCAAAAAGGCAGAAATCTTACTAATTTTTGGGGCAAAAAGACAGAAATTCCTAATATTTTGTGGAAAAATGCAGAAATTCCCCTTATTTTGAGGTAAAAAGGCTGAAATTCTCCTTATTTGGGGGCAAAAAGGCAGAAATTTCCCTTATTTTGGGGCAAAATTGCAGAATTTTCACTTACTTCAGGGTAATAAGTCAGAAATTTTTTTTTATTTTCGGGCCAAAAAGACAGAAATTCCTTTTGTTTTGGGGTAAAAAGACAGAAATTCCACATATTTAGAGGCAAAAAAGCAGAAATTTTCCTTATTTTAAAGCAAAAATGAAGAAATTTCCCTCTTTTATGGCAAAAAGTTATGCATTCTTCTTATTCTCGGGCAAAAAGGCAGAAATTCCCCGTATTTTGGATCAAAATTGCAGAAATTCCCCTAATTGTGGGGCAAAAAAGCAGAATTCACTATATGTTAGGGCAAAAGGACAGAAATTCTCCTTATTTTGGGGCAAAACTCAGAAATTCCACTTATTTTGGGGTAAATTCCAGAAATTTCCTTTATTTTGGGGAAAAATTGCAGAAATTTCACTTATTTTGGGGCAAAATTGCAGAAATTTCAATTATTTCAGGGAAAAAGGCAGAAATTTTCCTTATTTTGGGGCAAAAAGGGAGAAATTCCTAATATTTTGTGGCAAAAATGCAGAAATTCCCCTCATTTTGAGGTAAAAAGGCTGAAATTCCCCTTATTTGGGGGCAAAAAGGCAGAAATTTCCCTTATTTTGGGGCAAAATTGCAGAAATTTCACTTATTTCAAGGTAATAAATCAGAAATTTTCTTATTTTGGGAGAAAAAGACAGAAATTCCCTTTGTTTTGGGGGTAAAAGACAGAAATTCCACTTATTTAGATGCATAAAAGCAGAAATTTCCCTTATTTTGGAGCAAAAATGAAGAATTTTTCCTTTTTTATGGCAAAAATATATGCATTCTTCTTATTTTCGGGTAAAAAGGCAGAAATTCCCCGTATTTTGGAGCAAAATTGCAGAAATTCCCCTAATTGTGTGGCAAATAGGCAGAAATTCCCTATATGTTGGGGCAAAAAGACAGAAATTCTCCTTATTTTGGGGCAAAACTCAGAAATTCATCTTATTTTGGGGCAAAAATCCAGAAATTTTTCTTATTTTGGGGCAAAATTGCAGAAATTTCACATATTTTGGGGCAAAATTGCAGAAATTTCACTTATTTTGTGGCAAAATTGCAGAAATTTCACTTATTTCATGTAAAAAAAGGCAGAAATTTTCTTTATTTCAAGGCAAAAATGTAGAAATTCCTAATATTTTGTGGCAAAAATGCAGAAATTCCCCTTATTTTGAGGTAAAAAGGCTGAAATTCCTCTTATTTGGGGGCAAAAAGGCAGAAATTTCCCATATTTTGGGGATAAAATTGCAGAAATTTCACTTATTTAACGGAAAAAAGGCAGAAATTATCCTTATTTTGGGGCAAAAAAGAAAGGAATTCCTTTTGTTTTGGAGGAAAAAGACAGAAATTCCACTTATTTAGAGGCAGAAAAGCAGAAATTCCCCTTATTTTGAACAAAAATGAAGAAATTTCCCTTTTTTATGGCAAAAAGGTATGCATTCTTCTTATTTTCGGGCAAAAAGGCAGAAATTCCCCGTATTTTGGAGCAAAATTGCAGAAATTCCTCTAATTGTGGGGCAAAAAGGCAGAAATTTTCTCTATGTTGGAGCAAAAAGAAATTCCGTGTATTTTTGGTTAAAAAGGCAGAAATTTCACTTATTTTAGGGTAAAAAGTTAGAATTTCCTCTTATTTTGAAGCAAAAATGAAGTAATTTCCCTTTTTTGTGGCATAAGGTATACATTCTTCTTATTTTCTGGCAAAAAAGCAGAAATTCCCCGTATTTTGGAGCAAAATTGCAGAAATTCCCCTAATTGTGGGGCAAAAATGCAGAAATTCCGTATATGTTGGGGCAAAAGACAGAAATTCTTTTTATTTTGGGGCAAAACTCAGAAATTCCACTTATTTTGGGGCAAAATTCCAGAAATTTCCCGAATTTTGGGGCAAAATTGCAGAAATTTGACTTAATTTGGGGCAAAATTGCAGAAATTTCAATTATTTTGGGGCAAAATTGCAGAAATTTCACTTATTTCAGGGAAAAAAGGCAGAAATTTTCCTTATTTTGGGGCAAAAAGTCAGAAATTCCTAATATTTTTTGGCAAAAATGCAGAAATTCCCCTTATTTTGACGTAAAAAGGCTGAAATTCTTCTTATTTGGAAGCAAAAAGGAAGAAATTTCCCTTATTTTCGGGCAAAATTGCAGAAATTCCCCTAATTATGAGGCAAAAAGGCAGAAATTCTCTATATGTTGGGGCAAAAAGACAGAAATTCTCCTTATTTTGGGGAAAAACTCAGAAATTCCACTTTTAAGGCAAAATTCCAGAAATTTCCCTTATTTTGGGGCAAAATAGCAGGAATTTCCCTTATTTTGGGGCAAAATTGCAGAAATTTCACTTATTTCATTGAAAAAAGGCAGAAATTTTCCTTATTTTGGAGCAAAAAAGACAAAAATTTTCTTTGTTTTGGGGGAAAAAGACAGAAATTACACTTATTTAGAACCAGAAAAGCAGAAATTCCACTTATTTTGGAGCAAAAATGAAGAAATTTCTTTTTTTTATGGCAAAAAGGTATGCATTCTTCTTATTTTCGGGCAAAAAGGCAGAAATTCCCCGTATTTTGGAGCAAAATTGCAGAAATTCCCCTAATTGTGGGGCAAAAAGGCAGAAATTCTTTATATGTTGGCGCAGAAAGACAGAAATTCTCCTTATTTTAGGGCAAAACTCAGAAATTCCACTTATTTTGGGGCAAAATTCCAGAAATTTCCCGTATTTTGGGGCAAAATTGCAGAAATTTCTCTTATTTTGGGGCAAAATTGCAGAAATTTCACTTATTTTGGGGCAAAATTGCAGAAATTTCACTTATTTCAGGGAAATAAGGCAGAATTCTTTCTAATTTTGGGGGCAAAAAGGCAGAAATTCCTAATATTTTGTGGCAAAAATGCAGAAATTCCCCTTATTTTGAGGTAAAAAGGCTGAAATTCCCCTTATTTGGGGGCAAAAAGGCAGAAATTTCCCTTATTTTCGGGCAAAATTGCAGAATTTTCACTTAATTCAGGGTAATGAGTCAGAAATTTTTTTTTATTTTGGGGCCAAAATAACAGAAATTCCCTTTTTTTGGGGTGGAAAAAAACAGAAATTCCACATATTTAGAGGCAAAAAAGCAGAAATTCCCCTTATTTTGGAGCAAAAATTAAGAAATTTCACTTTTTTATGAAAAAAAGATATGCATTCTTCTTATTTTCGGGCAAAAAGGCAGAAATTCCTCGTATATTGGAGCAAAATTGCAGAAATTCCCCTAAATGTGGGGCAAAAAGGCAGAATTCCCTATATGTTAGGGCAAAAAGACAGAAATTCTCCTTATTTTGGGGCAAAACCCAGAAATTCCACTTATTTTGGGGCAAAATTCCAGAAATTTCCCTTATTTTGGGGCAAAATTGCAGAAATTTCACTTATTTTGTGGCAAAATTGCAGAAATTTTACTTATTTCAGGGAAAAAAGGCAGAAATTTTCCTTATTTTGGGGCAAAAAGGCAGAAATTCCTAATATTTTGTGGCAAAAATGCAGAAATTCCCCTCATTTTGAGGTAAAAATGCTGAAATTCCTCTTATTTGGGGGCAAAAATGCAGAAATTTCCCTTATTTTGCGGCAAAATTGCAGAAATTTCACTTATTTCAAGGTAATAAATCAGAAATTTTCTTATTTTGGAGCAAAAAAGACAGAAATTCCCTTTGATTTGAGGGAAAAAGACAGAAATTCCACTTATTTAGACGCATAAAAGCAGAAATTTCCCTCATTTTGGAGCAAAAATGAAGAAATTTCCCTTTTTTGTGGCATAAGGTATACATTCTTCTTATTTTCTGGCAAAAAAGCAGAAATTCCCCGTATTTTGGAGCAAAATTGCAGAAATTCCCCTAATTGTGGGGCAAAAATGCAGAAATTCCGTATATGTTGGGGCAAAAGACAGAAATTCTTTTTATTTTGGGGCAAAACTCAGAAATTCCACTTATTTTGGGGCAAAATTCCAGAAATTTCCCGAATTTTGGGGCAAAATTGCAGAAATTTCACTTAATTTGGGGCAAAATTGCAGAAATTTCAATTATTTTGGGGCAAAATTGCAGAAATTTCACTTATTTCAGGGAAAAAAGGCAGAAATTTTCCTTATTTTGGGGCAAAAAGTCAGAAATTCCTAATATTTTGTGGCAAATATGCAGAAATTCCCCTTATTTTGACGTAAAAAGGCTGAAATTCTTCTTATTTGGAAGCAAAAAGGAAGAAATTTCCCTTATTTTCGGGCAAAATTGCAGAAATTCCCCTAATTATGAGGCAAAAAGGCAGAAATTCTCTATATGTTTGGGCAAAAAGACAGAAATTCTCCTTATTTTGGGGAAAAACTCAGAAATTCCACTTTTAAGGCAAAATTCCAGAAATTTCCCTTATTTTGGGGCAAAATAGCAGGAATTTCCCTTATTTTGGGGCAAAATTGCAGAAATTTCACTTATTTCAGGGAAAAAAGGCAGAAATTTTCCTTATTTTGGAGCAAAAAAGACAAAAATTTTCTTTGTTTTGGGGGAAAAAGACAGAAATTACACTTATTTAGAACCAGAAAAGCAGAAATTCCACTTATTTTGGAGCAAAAATGAAGAAATTTCTTTTTTTTATGGCAAAAAGGTATGCATTCTTCTTATTTTCGGGCAAAAAGGCAGAAATTCCCCGTATTTTGGAGCAAAATTGCAGAAATTCCCCTAATTGTGGGGTAAAAAGGCAGAAATTCTTTATATGTTGGCGCAGAAAGACAGAAATTCTCTTTATTTTAGGGCAAAACTCAGAAATTCCACTTATTTTGGGGCAAAATTCCAGTAAATTTCCGTATTTTGGGGCAAAATTGCAGAAATTTCTCTTATTTTGGGGCAAAATTGCAGAAATTTCACTTATTTTGGGGCAAAATTGCAGAAATTTCACTTATTTCAGGGAAATAAGGCAGAATTCTTTCTAATTTTGGGGGCAAAAAGGCAGAAATTCCTAATATTTTGTGGCAAAAATGCAGAAATTCCTCTTATTTTGAGGTAAAAAGGCTGAAATTCCCCTTATTTGGGGGCAAAAAGGCAGAAATTTCCCTTATTTTGGGGCAAAATTGCAGAAATTTCACTTATTTCAAGGTAATAAATCAGAAATTTTCTTATTTTGGGGAAAAAAGACAGAAATTCCCTTTGTTTTGGGGGAAAAAGACAGAAATTCCACTTATTTAGACGCATAAAAGCAGAAATTTCCCTTATTTTGGAGCAAAAATGAAGAAATTTCCCTTTTTTATGGCAAAAATATATGCATTCTTCTTATTTTCGGGCAAAAAGGCAGAAATTCCCCGTATTTTGGAGCAAAATTGCAGAAATTCCCCTAATTGTGTGGCAAATAGGCAGAAATTCCCTATATGTTGGGGCAAAAAGACAGAAATTCTCCTTATTTTGGGGCAAAACTCAGAAATTCATCTTATTTTGGTGCAAAAATCCAGAAATTTTTTTTATTTTGGGGCAAAATTGCAGAAATTTCACATATTTTGGGGCAAAATTGCAGAAATTTCACTTATTTTGTGGCAAAATTGCAGAAATTTCACTTATTTCATGGGAAAAAAGGCAGAAATTTTCTTTATTTCAAGGCAAAAATGTAGAAATTCCTAATATTTTGTGGCAAAAATGCAGAAATTGCCCTTATTTTGAGGTAAAAAGGCTGAAATTCCTCTTATTTGGGGGCAAAAAGGCAGAAATTTTTCATATTTTGGGGCAAAATTGCAGAAATTTCACTTACTTCAGGGAAATAAGTCAGACTTTTTCCTTATTTTGGGGCAAAAAATACAGAAATTCCTTTTGTTTTGGGGAAAAAAAAAGAAATTCCACTTTTTTAGATGCAGAAATGCAGAAATTCCCCTTATTTTGGAGCAAAAATGAAGAAATTTCCCTTTTTTATGGCAAAAAGTTATGCATTCTTCTTATTTTCGGGCAAAAAGGCAGAAATTCCCCGTATTTTGGAGCTAAATTGCAGAAATTCCCCTAATTGTGAGGCAAAAAGGCAGAAATTCCCTATATGTTGGGGCAAAAATTCAGAAATTATCCTTATTTTGGGGCAAAACTCAGAAATTCCACTAACTTGAGGCAAAATTCCAGAAATTTCCATTATTTTGGTACAAAAGTGTAGAAATTTCCCTTATTTTGGGGCCAAATTGCATAAATTTCACTTATTTCAGGGAGAAAAGCAGAAATTTTCTTATTTTGAGACAGAAAGTCAGAAATTCCTAATATTTTGTGGCAAAAATGCAGAAATTCCCCTTATTTTGAGGTAAAAAGGCTGAAATTCTTCTTATTTGGGGGCAAAAAGTCAGAAATTTCCCTTATTTTCGGGCAAAATTGCAGAAATTCCCCTAATTATGGGGCAAAAAGGCAGATATTCTCTATATGTTGGGGCAAAAAGACAGAAATTCTCCTTATTTTGGGGCAAACCTCAGAAATTCCACTTATTTTGGGGCAAAATTCCAGAAGTTTCTCTTATTTTGGGGCAAAATTGCAGAAATTTCCCTTATTTTGGGGCAAAATTGGAGAAATTTCACTTATTTTGGGGCAAAATTGCAGAAATTTCACTTATTTCAGAGACGAAAGGCATAAATTTTCCTTATTTTGGGGAAAAAAAGACAAAAATTTTCTTTGTTTTGGGGGAAAAATACAGAAATTACACTTATTTAGAGCCAAAAAAGCAGAAATTCCCCTTATTTTGGAGCAAAAATGAAGAAATTTCCTTTTTTTAATGGCAAAAAGGTATGCATTCTTCTTATTTTCGGGCAAAAAGGAAGAAATTCCCCGTATTTTAGAGCAAAATGCAGAAATTCCCCTAGTTGTGGGGCAAAAAGCAGAAATTCTCTATATGTTGGCGCAAAAAGACAGAAATTCTACTTATTTTAGGGCAAAACTCAGAAATTCCACTTATTTTGAAGCAAAATTCCAGAAATTTCCCGTATTTTGGGGCAAAATTGCAGAAATTTCACTTATTTTGGGGCAAAATTGCAGAAATTTCACTTATTTCAGGGAAAAAAGGCAGAAATCTTACTAATTTTTGGGGCAAAAAGACAGAAATTCCTAATATTTTGTGGAAAAATGCAGAAATTCCCCTTATTTTGAGGTAAAAAGGCTGAAATTCCCCTTATTTGGGGGCAAAAATGCAGAAATTTCCCATATTTTGGGGCAAAATTGCAGAATTTTCACTTACTTCAGGGTAATAAGTCAGAAATTTTTTTTATTTTCGGGCCAAAAAGACAGAAATTCCTTTTGTTTTGGGGGAAAAAGAAAGAAATTCCACATATTTAGAGGCAAAAAAGCAGAAATTTTCCTTATTTTAAAGCAAAAATGAAGAAATTTCCCTTTTTTATGGCAAAAAGTTATGCATTCTTCTTATTCTCGGGCAAAAAGGCAGAAATTCCCCGTATTTTGGATCAAAATTGCAGAAATTCCCCTAATTGTGGGGCAAAAAATCAGAATTCACTATATGTTAGGGCAAAAGGACAGAAATTCTCCTTATTTTGGGGCAAAACTCAGAAATTCCACTTATTTTGGGGCAAATTCCAGAAATTTCCCTTATTTTGGGGAAAAATTGCAGAAATTTCACTTATTTTGAGGCAAAATTGCAGAAATTTCACTTATTTCAGGGAAAAAGGCAGAAATTTTCCTTATTTTGGGGCAAAAAGGGAGAAATTCCTAATATTTTGTGTCAAAAATGCAGAAATTCCCCTCATTTTGAGGTAAAAAGGCTGAAATTCCCCTTATTTGGGGGCAAAAAGGCCGAAATTTCCCTTATTTTGGGGCAAAATTGCAGAAATTTCACTTATTTCAAGGTAATAAATCAGAAATTTTATTATTTTGGGAGAAAAAGACAGAAATTCCCTTTGTTTTGGGGAAAAAAGACAGAAATTCCACTTATTTAGACGCATAAAAGCAAAAATTTCCTTTATTTTGGAGCAAAAATGAAGAATTTTTCCTTTTTTATGGCAAAAATATATGCATTCTTCTTATTTTCGGGTAAAAAGGCAGAAATTCCCCGTATTTTGGAGCAAAATTGCAGAAATTCCCCTAATTGTGTGGCAAATAGGCAGAAATTCCCTATATGTTGGGGCAAAAAGACAGAAATTCTCCTTATTTTGGGGCAAAACTCAGAAATTCATCTTATTTTGGGGCAAAAATCCAGAAATTTTTCTTATTTTGGGGCAAAATTGCAGAAATTTCACATATTTTGGGGCAAAATTGCAGAAATTTCACTTATTTTGTGGCAAAATTGCAGAAATTTCACTTATTTCATGGAAAAAAAGGCAGAAATTTTCTTTATTTCAAGGCAAAAATGTAGAAATTCCTAATATTTTGTGGCAAAAATGCAGAAATTCCCCTTATTTTGAGGTAAAAAGGCTGCAATTCCTCTTATTTGGGGGCAAAAAGGCAGAAATTTCCCATATTTTGGGGATAAAATTGCAGAAATTTCACTTATTTAACGGAAAAAAGGCAGAAATTATCCTTATTTTGGGGCAAAAACGAAAGGAATTCCTTTTGTTTTGGGGGAAAAAGACAGAAATTCCACATATTTAGAGGCAGAAAAGCAGAAATTCCCCTTATTTTGAGCAAAAATGAAGAAATTTCCCTTTTTTATGGCAAAAAGGTATGCATTCTTCTTATTTTCGGGCAAAAAGGCAGAAATTCCCCGTATTTTGGAGCAAAATTGCAGAAATTCCTCTAATTGTGGGGCAAAAAGGCAGAAATTTTCTCTATGTTGGAGCAAAAAGAAATTCCGTGTATTTTTGTGTAAAAAGGCAGAAATTTCACTTATTTTAGGGTAAAAAGTTAGAATTTCCTCTTATTTTGAAGCAAAAATGAAGAAATTTCCCTTTTTTGTGGCATAAGGTATACATTCTTCTTATTTTCTGGCAAAAAAGCAGAAATTCCCCGTATTTTGGAGCAAAATTGCAGAAATTCCCCTAATTGTGGGGCAAAAATGCAGAAATTCCGTATATGTTGGGGCAAAAGACAGAAATTCTTTTTATTTTGGGGCAAAACTCAGAAATTCCACTTATTTTGGGGCAAAATTCCAGAAATTTCCCGAATTTTGGGGCAAAATTGCAGAAATTTCACTTAATTTGGGGCAAAATTGCAGAAATTTCAATTATTTTGGGGCAAAATTGCAGAAATTTCACTTATTTCAGAGAAAAAAGGCAGAAATTTTCCTTATTTTGGGGCAAAAAGTCAGAAATTCCTAATATTTTGTGGCAAAAATGCAGAAATTCCCCTTATTTTGACGTAAAAATGCTGAAATTCTTCTTATTTGGAAGCATAAAGGAAGAAATTTCCCTTATTTTCGGGCAAAATTGCAGAAATTCCCCTAATTATGAGGCAAAAAGGCAGAAATTCTCTATATGTTGGGGCAAAAAGACAGAAATTCTCCTTATTTTGGAGAAAAACTCAGAAATTCCACTTATTTTGAAGCAAAATTCCAGAAATTTCCCGTATTTTGGGGCAAAATTGCAGAAATTTCCCTTATTTTGGGGCAAAATTGCAGAAATTTCACTTATTTCAGGGAAAAAAGGCAGAAATTTTCCTTATTTTGGAGCAAAAAAGACAAAAATTTTCTTTGTTTTGGGGGAAAAAGACAGAAATTACACTTATTTAGAACCAAAAAGGCAGAAATTCCACTTATTTTGGAGCAAAAATGAAGAAATTTCTTTTTTTATGGCAAAAAGGTATGCATTCTTCTTATTTTCGGGCAAAAAGGCAGAAATTCCCCGTATTTTGGAGCAAAATTGCAGAAATTCCCCTAATTGTGGGGTAAAAAGGCAGAAATTCTTTATATGTTGGCGCAGAAAGACAGAAATTCTCCTTATTTTAGGGCAAAACTCAGAAATTCCACTTATTTTGGGGCAAAATTCCAGTAAATTTCCGTATTTTGGGGCAAAATTGCAGAAATTTCTCTTATTTTGGGGCAAAATTGCAGAAATTTCACTTATTTTGGGGCAAAATTGCAGAAATTTCACTTATTTCAGGGAAATAAGGCAGAATTCTTTCTAATTTTGGGGGCAAAAAGGCAGAAATTCCTAATATTTTGTGGCAAAAATGCAGAAATTCCTCTTATTTTGAGGTAAAAAGGCTGAAATTCCCCTTATTTGGGGGCAAAAAGGCAGAAATTTCCCTTATTTTGGGGCAAAATTGCAGAAATTCCCCTAATTGTGTGGCAAATAGGCAGAAATTCCCTATATGTTGGGGCAAAAAGACAGAAATTCTCCTTATTTTGGGGCAAAACTCAGAAATTCATCTTATTTTGGGGCAAAAATCCAGAAATTTTTTTTATTTTGGGGCAAAATTGCAGAAATTTCACATATTTTGGGGCAAAATTGCAGAAATTTCACTTATTTTGTGGCAAAATTGCAGAAATTTCACTTATTTCATGGGAAAAAAGGCAGAAATTTTCTTTATTTCAAGGCAAAAATGTAGAAATTCCTAATATTTTGTGGCAAAAATGCAGAAATTGCCCTTATTTTGAGGTAAAAAGGCTGAAATTCCTCTTATTTGGGGGCAAAAAGACAGAAATTTTTCATATTTTGGGGCAATATTGCAGAAATTTCACTTACTTCAGGGTAATAAGTCAGACTTTTTCCTTATTTTGGGGCAAAAAATACAGAAATTCCTTTTGTTTTGGGGAAAAAAAAAGAAATTCCACTTTTTTAGATGCAGAAATGCAGAAATTCCCCTTATTTTGGAGCAAAAATGAAGAAATTTCCCTTTTTTATGGCAAAAAGGTATGCATTCTTCTTATTTTCGGGCAAAAAGGCAGAAATTCCCCGTATTTTGGAGCTAAATTGCAGAAATTCCCCTAATTGTGAGGCAAAAAGGCAGAAATTCCCTATATGTTGGGGCAAAAATTCAGAAATTATCCTTATTTTGGGGCAAAACTCAGAAATTCCACTAACTTGAGGCAAAATTCCAGAAATTTCCATTATTTTGGTACAAAAGTGTAGAAATTTCCCTTATTTTGGGGCCAAATTGCATAAATTTCACTTATTTCAGGGAGAAAAGCAGAAATTTTCTTATTTTGGGGCAGAAAGTCAGAAATTCCTAATATTTTGTGGCAAAAATGCAGAAATTCCCCTTATTTTGAGGTAAAAAGGCTGAAATTCTTCTTATTTGGGGGCAAAAAGTCAGAAATTTCCTTTATTTTCGGGCAAAATTGCAGAAATTCCCCTAATTATGGGGCAAAAAGGCAGAAATTCTCTATATGTTGGGGCAAAAAGACAGAAATTCTCCTTATTTTGGGGCAAACCTCAGAAATTCCACTTATTTTGAGGCAAAATTCCAGAAGTTTCTCTTATTTTGGGGCAAAATTGCAGAAATTTCCCTTATTTTGGGGCAAAATTGGAGAAATTTCACTTATTTTGGGGCAAAAAGGCAGAAATCTTACTAATTTTTGGGGCAAAAAGACAGAAATTCCTAATATTTTGTGGAAAAATGCAGAAATTCCCCTTATTTTGAGGTAAAAAGGCTGAAATTCCCCTTATTTGGGGGCAAAAAGGCAGAAATTTCCCTTATTTTGGGGCAAAATTGCAGAATTTTCACTTACTTCAGGGTAATAAGTGAGAAATTTTTTTTTATTTTCGGGCCAAAAAGACAGAAATTCCTTTTGTTTTGGGGTAAAAAGACAGAAATTCCACATATTTAGAGGCAAAAAAGCAGAAATTTTCCTTATTTTAAAGCAAAAATGAAGAAATTTCCCTCTTTTATGGCAAAAAGTTATGCATTCTTCTTATTCTCGGGCAAAAAGGCAGAAATTCCCCGTATTTTGGATCAAAATTGCAGAAATTCCCCTAATTGTGGGGCAAAAAAGCAGAATTCACTATATGTTAGGGCAAAAGGACAGAAATTCTCCTTATTTTGGGGCAAAACTCAGAAATTCCACTTATTTTGGGGTAAATTCCAGAAATTTCCTTTATTTTGGGGAAAAATTGCAGAAATTTCACTTATTTTGGGGCAAAATTGCAGAAATTTCAATTATTTCAGGGAAAAAGGCAGAAATTTTCCTTATTTTGGGGCAAAAAGGGAGAAATTCCTAATATTTTGTGGCAAAAATGCAGAAATTCCCCTCATTTTGAGGTAAAAAGGCTGAAATTCCCCTTATTTGGGGGCAAAAAGGCAGAAATTTCCCTTATTTTGGGGCAAAATTGCAGAAATTTCACTTATTTCAAGGTAATAAATCAGAAATTTTCTTATTTTGGGAGAAAAAGACAGAAATTCCCTTTGTTTTGGGGGAAAAAGACAGAAATTCCACTTATTTAGATGCATAAAAGCAGAAATTTCCCTTATTTTGGAGCAAAAATGAAGAATTTTTCCTTTTTTATGGCAAAAATATATGCATTCTTCTTATTTTCGGGTAAAAAGGCAGAAATTCCCCGTATTTTGGAGCAAAATTGCAGAAATTCCCCTAATTGTGTGGCAAATAGGCAGAAATTCCCTATATGTTGGGGCAAAAAGACAGAAATTCTCCTTATTTTGGGGCAAAACTCAGAAATTCATCTTATTTTGGGGCAAAAATCCAGAAATTTTTCTTATTTTGGGGCAAAATTGCAGAAATTTCACATATTTTGGGGCAAAATTGCAGAAATTTCACTTATTTTGTGGCAAAATTGCAGAAATTTCACTTATTTCATGGAAAAAAAGGCAGAAATTTTCTTTATTTCAAGGCAAAAATGTAGAAATTCCTAATATTTTGTGGCAAAAATGCAGAAATTCCCCTTATTTTGAGGTAAAAAGGCTGAAATTCCTCTTATTTGGGGGCAAAAAGGCAGAAATTTCCCATATTTTGGGGATAAAATTGCAGAAATTTCACTTATTTAACGGAAAAAAGGCAGAAATTATCCTTATTTTGGGGCAAAAAAGAAAGGAATTCCTTTTGTTTTGGAGGAAAAAGACAGAAATTCCACTTATTTAGAGGCAGAAAAGCAGAAATTCCCCTTATTTTGAACAAAAATGAAGAAATTTCCCTTTTTTATGGCAAAAAGGTATGCATTCTTCTTATTTTCGGGCAAAAAGGCAGAAATTCCCCGTATTTTGGAGCAAAATTGCAGAAATTCCTCTAATTGTGGGGCAAAAAGGCAGAAATTTTCTCTATGTTGGAGCAAAAAGAAATTCCATGTATTTTTGGGTAAAAAGGCAGAAATTTCACTTATTTTAGGGTAAAAAGTTAGAATTTCCTCTTATTTTGAAGCAAAAATGAAGAAATTTCCCTTTTTTGTGGCATAAGGTATACATTCTTCTTATTTTCTGGCAAAAAAGCAGAAATTCCCCGTATTTTGGAGCAAAATTGCAGAAATTCCCCTAATTGTGGGGCAAAAATGCAGAAATTCCGTATATGTTGGGGCAAAAGACAGAAATTCTTTTTATTTTGGGGCAAAACTCAGAAATTCCACTTATTTTGGGGCAAAATTCCAGAAATTTCCCGAATTTTGGGGCAAAATTGCAGAAATTTGACTTAATTTGGGGCAAAATTGCAGAAATTTCAATTATTTTGGGGCAAAATTGCAGAAATTTCACTTATTTCAGGGAAAAAAGGCAGAAATTTTCCTTATTTTGGGGCAAAAAGTCAGAAATTCCTAATATTTTTTGGCAAAAATGCAGAAATTCCCCTTATTTTGACGTAAAAAGGCTGAAATTCTTCTTATTTGGAAGCAAAAAGGAAGAAATTTCCCTTATTTTCAGGCAAAATTGCAGAAATTCCCCTAATTATGAGGCAAAAAGGCAGAAATTCTCTATATGTTGGGGCAAAAAGACAGAAATTCTCCTTATTTTGGGGAAAAACTCAGAAATTCCACTTTTAAGGCAAAATTCCAGAAATTTCCCTTATTTTGGGGCAAAATAGCAGGAATTTCCCTTATTTTGGGGCAAAATTGCAGAAATTTCACTTATTTCAGGGAAAAAAGGCAGAAATTTTCCTTATTTTGGAGCAAAAAAGACAAAAATTTTCTTTGTTTTGGGGGAAAAAGACAGAAATTACACTTATTTAGAACCAGAAAAGCAGAAATTCCACTTATTTTGGAGCAAAAATGAAGAAATTTCTTTTTTTTATGGCAAAAAGGTATGCATTCTTCTTATTTTCGGGCAAAAAGGCAGAAATTCCCCGTATTTTGGAGCAAAATTGCAGAAATTCCCCTAATTGTGGGGCAAAAAGGCAGAAATTCTTTATATGTTGGCGCAGAAAGACAGAAATTCTCCTTATTTTAGGGCAAAACTCAGAAATTCCACTTATTTTGGGGCAAAATTCCAGAAATTTCCCGTATTTTGGGGCAAAATTGCAGAAATTTCTCTTATTTTGGGGCAAAATTGCAGAAATTTCACTTATTTTGGGGCAAAATTGCAGAAATTTCACTTATTTCAGGGAAATAAGGCAGAATTCTTTCTAATTTTGGGGGCAAAAAGGCAGAAATTCCTAATATTTTGTGGCAAAAATGCAGAAATTCCCCTTATTTTGAGGTAAAAAGGCTGAAATTCCCCTTATTTGGGGGCAAAAAGGCAGAAATTTCCCTTATTTTCGGGCAAAATTGCAGAATTTTCACTTAATTCAGGGTAATGAGTCAGAAATTTTTTTTTATTTTGGGGCCAAAATAACAGAAATTCCCTTTTTTTGGGGTGGAAAAAAACAGAAATTCCACATATTTAGAGGCAAAAAAGCAGAAATTCCCCTTATTTTGGAGCAAAAATTAAGAAATTTCACTTTTTTATGAAAAAAAGATATGCATTCTTCTTATTTTCGGGCAAAAAGGCAGAAATTCCTCGTATATTGGAGCAAAATTGCAGAAATTCCCCTAAATGTGGGGCAAAAAGGCAGAATTCCCTATATGTTAGGGCAAAAAGACAGAAATTCTCCTTATTTTGGGGCAAAACCCAGAAATTCCACTTATTTTGGGGCAAAATTCCAGAAATTTCCCTTATTTTGGGGCAAAATTGCAGAAATTTCACTTATTTTGTGGCAAAATTGCAGAAATTTTACTTATTTCAGGGAAAAAAGGCAGAAATTTTCCTTATTTTGGGGCAAAAAGGCAGAAATTCCTAATATTTTGTGGCAAAAATGCAGAAATTCCCCTCATTTTGAGGTAAAAATGCTGAAATTCCTCTTATTTGGGGGCAAAAATGCAGAAATTTCCCTTATTTTGCGGCAAAATTGCAGAAATTTCACTTATTTCAAGGTAATAAATCAGAAATTTTCTTATTTTGGAGCAAAAAAGACAGAAATTCCCTTTGATTTGAGGGAAAAAGACAGAAATTCCACTTATTTAGACGCATAAAAGCAGAAATTTCCCTCATTTTGGAGCAAAAATGAAGAAATTTCCATTTTTTGTGGCATAAGGTATACATTCTTCTTATTTTCTGGCAAAAAAGCAGAAATTCCCCGTATTTTGGAGCAAAATTGCAGAAATTCCCCTAATTGTGGGGCAAAAATGCAGAAATTCCGTATATGTTGGGGCAAAAGACAGAAATTCTTTTTATTTTGGGGCAAAACTCAGAAATTCCACTTATTTTGGGGCAAAATTCCAGAAATTTCCCGAATTTTGGGGCAAAATTGCAGAAATTTCACTTAATTTGGGGCAAAATTGCAGAAATTTCAATTATTTTGGGGCAAAATTGCAGAAATTTCACTTATTTCAGGGAAAAAAGGCAGAAATTTTCCTTATTTTGGGGCAAAAAGTCAGAAATTCCTAATATTTTGTGGCAAATATGCAGAAATTCCCCTTATTTTGACGTAAAAAGGCTGAAATTCTTCTTATTTGGAAGCAAAAAGGAAGAAATTTCCCTTATTTTCGGGCAAAATTGCAGAAATTCCCCTAATTATGAGGCAAAAAGGCAGAAATTCTCTATATGTTTGGGCAAAAAGACAGAAATTCTCCTTATTTTGGGGAAAAACTCAGAAATTCCACTTTTAAGGCAAAATTCCAGAAATTTCCCTTATTTTGGGGCAAAATAGCAGGAATTTCCCTTATTTTGGGGCAAAATTGCAGAAATTTCACTTATTTCAGGGAAAAAAGGCAGAAATTTTCCTTATTTTGGAGCAAAAAAGACAAAAATTTTCTTTGTTTTGGGGGAAAAAGACAGAAATTACACTTATTTAGAACCAGAAAAGCAGAAATTCCACTTATTTTGGAGCAAAAATGAAGAAATTTCTTTTTTTTATGGCAAAAAGGTATGCATTCTTCTTATTTTCGGGCAAAAAGGCAGAAATTCCCCGTATTTTGGAGCAAAATTGCAGAAATTCCCCTAATTGTGGGGTAAAAAGGCAGAAATTCTTTATATGTTGGCGCAGAAAGACAGAAATTCTCTTTATTTTAGGGCAAAACTCAGAAATTCCACTTATTTTGGGGCAAAATTCCAGTAAATTTCCGTATTTTGGGGCAAAATTGCAGAAATTTCTCTTATTTTGGGGCAAAATTGCAGAAATTTCACTTATTTTGGGGCAAAATTGCAGAAATTTCACTTATTTCAGGGAAATAAGGCAGAATTCTTTCTAATTTTGGGGGCAAAAAGGCAGAAATTCCTAATATTTTGTGGCAAAAATGCAGAAATTCCTCTTATTTTGAGGTAAAAAGGCTGAAATTCCCCTTATTTGGGGGCAAAAAGGCAGAAATTTCCCTTATTTTGGGGCAAAATTGCAGAAATTTCACTTATTTCAAGGTAATAAATCAGAAATTTTCTTATTTTGGGGAAAAAAGACAGAAATTCCCTTTGTTTTGGGGGAAAAAGACAGAAATTCCACTTATTTAGACGCATAAAAGCAGAAATTTCCCTTATTTTGGAGCAAAAATGAAGAAATTTCCCTTTTTTATGGCAAAAATATATGCATTCTTCTTATTTTCGGGCAAAAAGGCAGAAATTCCCCGTATTTTGGAGCAAAATTGCAGAAATTCCCCTAATTGTGTGGCAAATAGGCAGAAATTCCCTATATGTTGGGGCAAAAAGACAGAAATTCTCCTTATTTTGGGGCAAAACTCAGAAATTCATCTTATTTTGGTGCAAAAATCCAGAAATTTTTTTTATTTTGGGGCAAAATTGCAGAAATTTCACATATTTTGGGGCAAAATTGCAGAAATTTCACTTATTTTGTGGCAAAATTGCAGAAATTTCACTTATTTCATGGGAAAAAAGGCAGAAATTTTCTTTATTTCAAGGCAAAAATGTAGAAATTCCTAATATTTTGTGGCAAAAATGCAGAAATTGCCCTTATTTTGAGGTAAAAAGGCTGAAATTCCTCTTATTTGGGGGCAAAAAGGCAGAAATTTTTCATATTTTGGGGCAAAATTGCAGAAATTTCACTTACTTCAGGGTAATAAGTCAGACCTTTTCCTTATTTTGGGGCAAAAAATACAGAAATTCCTTTTGTTTTGGGGAAAAAAAAAGAAATTCCACTTTTTTAGATGCAGAAATGCAGAAATTCCCCTTATTTTGGAGCAAAAATGAAGAAATTTCCCTTTTTTATGGCAAAAAGTTATGCATTCTTCTTATTTTCGGGCAAAAAGGCAGAAATTCCCCGTATTTTGGAGCTAAATTGCAGAAATTCCCCTAATTGTGAGGCAAAAAGGCAGAAATTCCCTATATGTTGGGGCAAAAATTCAGAAATTATCCTTATTTTGGGGCAAAACTCAGAAATTCCACTAACTTGAGGCAAAATTCCAGAAATTTCCATTATTTTGGTACAAAAGTGTAGAAATTTCCCTTATTTTGGGGCCAAATTGCATAAATTTCACTTATTTCAGGGAGAAAAGCAGAAATTTTCTTATTTTGAGACAGAAAGTCAGAAATTCCTAATATTTTGTGGCAAAAATGCAGAAATTCCCCTTATTTTGAGGTAAAAAGGCTGAAATTCTTCTTATTTGGGGGCAAAAAGTCAGAAATTTCCCTTATTTTCGGGCAAAATTGCAGAAATTCCCCTAATTATGGGGCAAAAAGGCAGATATTCTCTATATGTTGGGGCAAAAAGACAGAAATTCTCCTTATTTTGGGGCAAACCTCAGAAATTCCACTTATTTTGGGGCAAAATTCCAGAAGTTTCTCTTATTTTGGGGCAAAATTGCAGAAATTTCCCTTATTTTGGGGCAAAATTGGAGAAATTTCACTTATTTTGGGGCAAAATTGCAGAAATTTCACTTATTTCAGAGACGAAAGGCATAAATTTTCCTTATTTTGGGGAAAAAAAGACAAAAATTTTCTTTGTTTTGGGGGAAAAATACAAAAATACACTTATTTAGAGCCAAAAAAGCAGAAATTCCCCTTATTTTGGAGCAAAAATGAAGAAATTTCCTTTTTTTAATGGCAAAAAGGTATGCATTCTTCTTATTTTCGGGCAAAAAGGAAGAAATTCCCCGTATTTTAGAGCAAAATGCAGAAATTCCCCTAGTTGTGGGGCAAAAAGCAGAAATTCTCTATATGTTGGCGCAAAAAGACAGAAATTCTACTTATTTTAGGGCAAAACTCAGAAATTCCACTTATTTTGAAGCAAAATTCCAGAAATTTCCCGTATTTTGGGGCAAAATTGCAGAAATTTCACTTATTTTGGGGCAAAATTGCAGAAATTTCACTTATTTCAGGGAAAAAAGGCAGAAATCTTACTAATTTTTGGGGCAAAAAGACAGAAATTCCTAATATTTTGTGGAAAAATGCAGAAATTCCCCTTATTTTGAGGTAAAAAGGCTGAAATTCCCCTTATTTGGGGGCAAAAATGCAGAAATTTCCCATATTTTGGGGCAAAATTGCAGAATTTTCACTTACTTCAGGGTAATAAGTCAGAAATTTTTTTTATTTTCGGGCCAAAAAGACAGAAATTCCTTTTGTTTTGGGGGAAAAAGAAAGAAATTCCACATATTTAGAGGCAAAAAAGCAGAAATTTTCCTTATTTTAAAGCAAAAATGAAGAAATTTCCCTTTTTTATGGCAAAAAGTTATGCATTCTTCTTATTCTCGGGCAAAAAGGCAGAAATTCCCCGTATTTTGGATCAAAATTGCAGAAATTCCCCTAATTGTGGGGCAAAAAATCAGAATTCACTATATGTTAGGGCAAAAGGACAGAAATTCTCCTTATTTTGGGGCAAAACTCAGAAATTCCACTTATTTTGGGGCAAATTCCAGAAATTTCCCTTATTTTGGGGAAAAATTGCAGAAATTTCACTTATTTTGAGGCAAAATTGCAGAAATTTCACTTATTTCAGGGAAAAAGGCAGAAATTTTCCTTATTTTGGGGCAAAAAGGGAGAAATTCCTAATATTTTGTGTCAAAAATGCAGAAATTCCCCTCATTTTGAGGTAAAAAGGCTGAAATTCCCCTTATTTGGGGGCAAAAAGGCCGAAATTTCCCTTATTTTGGGGCAAAATTGCAGAAATTTCACTTATTTCAAGGTAATAAATCAGAAATTTTATTATTTTGGGAGAAAAAGACAGAAATTCCCTTTGTTTTGGGGAAAAAAGACAGAAATTCCACTTATTTAGACGCATAAAAGCAAAAATTTCCTTTATTTTGGAGCAAAAATGAAGAATTTTTCCTTTTTTATGGCAAAAATATATGCATTCTTCTTATTTTCGGGTAAAAAGGCAGAAATTCCCCGTATTTTGGAGCAAAATTGCAGAAATTCCCCTAATTGTGTGGCAAATAGGCAGAAATTCCCTATATGTTGGGGCAAAAAGACAGAAATTCTCCTTATTTTGGGGCAAAACTCAGAAATTCATCTTATTTTGGGGCAAAAATCCAGAAATTTTTCTTATTTTGGGGCAAAATTGCAGAAATTTCACATATTTTGGGGCAAAATTGCAGAAATTTCACTTATTTTGTGGCAAAATTGCAGAAATTTCACTTATTTCATGGAAAAAAAGGCAGAAATTTTCTTTATTTCAAGGCAAAAATGTAGAAATTCCTAATATTTTGTGGCAAAAATGCAGAAATTCCCCTTATTTTGAGGTAAAAAGGCTGAAATTCCTCTTATTTGGGGGCAAAAAGGCAGAAATTTCCCATATTTTGGGGATAAAATTGCAGAAATTTCACTTATTTAACGGAAAAAAGGCAGAAATTATCCTTATTTTGGGGCAAAAACGAAAGGAATTCCTTTTGTTTTGGGGGAAAAAGACAGAAATTCCACATATTTAGAGGCAGAAAAGCAGAAATTCCCCTTATTTTGAGCAAAAATGAAGAAATTTCCCTTTTTTATGGCAAAAAGGTATGCATTCTTCTTATTTTCGGGCAAAAAGGCAGAAATTCCCCGTATTTTGGAGCAAAATTGCAGAAATTCCTCTAATTGTGGGGCAAAAAGGCAGAAATTTTCTCTATGTTGGAGCAAAAAGAAATTCCGTGTATTTTTGTGTAAAAAGGCAGAAATTTCACTTATTTTAGGGTAAAAAGTTAGAATTTCCTCTTATTTTGAAGCAAAAATGAAGAAATTTCCCTTTTTTGTGGCATAAGGTATACATTCTTCTTATTTTCTGGCAAAAAAGCAGAAATTCCCCGTATTTTGGAGCAAAATTGCAGAAATTCCCCTAATTGTGGGGCAAAAATGCAGAAATTCCGTATATGTTGGGGCAAAAGACAGAAATTCTTTTTATTTTGGGGCAAAACTCAGAAATTCCACTTATTTTGGGGCAAAATTCCAGAAATTTCCCGAATTTTGGGGCAAAATTGCAGAAATTTCACTTAATTTGGGGCAAAATTGCAGAAATTTCAATTATTTTGGGGCAAAATTGCAGAAATTTCACTTATTTCAGAGAAAAAAGGCAGAAATTTTCCTTATTTTCGGGCAAAAAGTCAGAAATTCCTAATATTTTGTGGCAAAAATGCAGAAATTCCCCTTATTTTGAGGTAAAAATGCTGAAATTCTTCTTATTTGGAAGCATAAAGGAAGAAATTTCCCTTATTTTCGGGCAAAATTGCAGAAATTCCCCTAATTATGAGGCAAAAAGGCAGAAATTCTCTATATGTTGGGGCAAAAAGACAGAAATTCTCCTTATTTTGGAGAAAAACTCAGAAATTCCACTTATTTTGAAGCAAAATTCCAGAAATTTCCCGTATTTTGGGGCAAAATTGCAGAAATTTCCCTTATTTTGGGGCAAAATTGCAGAAATTTCACTTATTTCAGAGAAAAAAGGCAGAAATTTTCCTTATTTTGGAGCAAAAAAGACAAAAATTTTCTTTGTTTTGGGGGAAAAAGACAGAAATTACACTTATTTAGAACCAAAAAGGCAGAAATTCCACTTATTTTGGAGCAAAAATGAAGAAATTTCTTTTTTTATGGCAAAAAGGTATGCATTCTTCTTATTTTCGGGCAAAAAGGCAGAAATTCCCCGTATTTTGGAGCAAAATTGCAGAAATTCCCCTAATTGTGGGGTAAAAAGGCAGAAATTCTTTATATGTTGGCGCAGAAAGACAGAAATTCTCCTTATTTTAGGGCAAAACTCAGAAATTCCACTTATTTTGGGGCAAAATTCCAGTAAATTTCCGTATTTTGGGGCAAAATTGCAGAAATTTCTCTTATTTTGGGGCAAAATTGCAGAAATTTCACTTATTTTGGGGCAAAATTGCAGAAATTTCACTTATTTCAGGGAAATAAGGCAGAATTCTTTCTAATTTTGGGGGCAAAAAGGCAGAAATTCCTAATATTTTGTGGCAAAAATGCAGAAATTCCTCTTATTTTGAGGTAAAAAGGCTGAAATTCCCCTTATTTGGGGGCAAAAAGGCAGAAATTTCCCTTATTTTGGGGCAAAATTGCAGAAATTTCACTTATTTCAAGGTAATAAATCAGAAATTTTCTTATTTTGGGGAAAAAAGACAGAAATTCCCTTTGTTTTGGGGGAAAAAGACAGAAATTCCACTTATTTAGACGCATAAAAGCAGAAATTTCCCTTATTTTGGAGCAAAAATGAAGAAATTTCCCTTTTTTATGGCAAAAATATATGCATTCTTCTTATTTTCGGGCAAAAAGGCAGAAATTCCCCGTATTTTGGAGCAAAATTGCAGAAATTCCCCTAATTGTGTGGCAAATAGGCAGAAATTCCCTATATGTTGGGGCAAAAAGACAGAAATTCTCCTTATTTTGGGGCAAAACTCAGAAATTCATCTTATTTTGGGGCAAAAATCCAGAAATTTTTCTTATTTTGGGGCAAAATTGCAGAAATTTCACATATTTTGGGGCAAAATTGCAGAAATTTCACTTATTTTGTGGCAAAATTGCAGAAATCTCACTTATTTCATGGGAAAAAAGGCAGAAATTTTCTTTATTTCAAGGCAAAAATGTAGAAATTCCTAATATTTTGTGGCAAAAATGCAGAAATTGCCCTTATTTTGAGGTAAAAAGGCTGAAATTCCTCTTATTTGGGGGCAAAAAGGCAGAAATTTTTCATATTTTGGGGCAAAATTGCAGAAATTTCACTTACTTCAGGGTAATAAGTCAGACTTTTTCCTTATTTTGGGGCAAAAAATACAGAAATTCCTTTTGTTTTGGGGAAAAAAAAAGAAATTCCACTTTTTTAGATGCAGAAATGCAGAAATTCCCCTTATTTTGGAGCAAAAATGAAGAAATTTCCCTTTTTTATGGCAAAAAGGTATGCATTCTTCTTATTTTCGGGCAAAAAGGCAGAAATTCCCCGTATTTTGGAGCTAAATTGCAGAAATTCCCCTAATTGTGAGGCAAAAAGGCAGAAATTCCCTATATGTTGGGGCAAAAATTCAGAAATTATCCTTATTTTGGGGCAAAACTCAGAAATTCCACTAACTTGAGGCAAAATTCCAGAAATTTCCATTATTTTGGTACAAAAGTGTAGAAATTTCCCTTATTTTGGGGCCAAATTGCATAAATTTCACTTATTTCAGGGAGAAAAGCAGAAATTTTCTTATTTTGAGACAGAAAGTCAGAAATTCCTAATATTTTGTGGCAAAAATGCAGAAATTCCCCTTATTTTGAGGTAAAAAGGCTGAAATTCTTCTTATTTGGGGGCAAAAAGTCAGAAATTTCCCTTATTTTCGGGCAAAATTGCAGAAATTCCCCTAATTATGGGGCAAAAAGGCAGATATTCTCTATATGTTTGGGCAAAAAGACAGAAATTCTCCTTATTTTGGGGCAAACCTCAGAAATTCCACTTATTTTGGGGCAAAATTCCAGAAGTTTCTCTTATTTTGGGGCAAAATTGCAGAAATTTCCCTTATTTTGGGGCAAAATTGGAGAAATTTCACTTATTTTGGGGCAAAATTGCAGAAATTTCACTTATTTCAGAGACGAAAGGCATAAATTTTCCTTATTTTGGGGAAAAAAAGACAAAAATTTTCTTTGTTTTGGGGGAAAAATACAGAAATTACACTTATTTAGAGCCAAAAAAGCAGAAATTCCCCTTATTTTGGAGCAAAAATGAAGAAATTTCCTTTTTTTAATGGCAAAAAGGTATGCATTCTTCTTATTTTCGGGCAAAAAGGAAGAAATTCCCCGTATTTTAGAGCAAAATGCAGAAATTCCCCTAGTTGTGGGGCAAAAAGCAGAAATTCTCTATATGTTGGCGCAAAAAGACAGAAATTCTACTTATTTTAGGGCAAAACTCAGAAATTCCACTTATTTTGAAGCAAAATTCCAGAAATTTCCCGTATTTTGGGGCAAAATTGCAGAAATTTCACTTATTTTGGGGCAAAATTGCAGAAATTTCACTTATTTCAGGGAAAAAAGGCAGAAATCTTACTAATTTTTGGGGCAAAAAGACAGAAATTCCTAATATTTTGTGGAAAAATTCAGAAATTCCCCTTATTTTGAGGTAAAAAGGCTGAAATTCCCCTTATTTGGGGGCAAAAATGCAGAAATTTCCCATATTTTGGGGCAAAATTGCAGAATTTTCACTTACTTCAGGGTAATAAGTCAGAAATTTTTTTTATTTTCGGGCCAAAAAGACAGAAATTCCTTTTGTTTTGGGGGAAAAAGAAAGAAATTCCACATATTTAGAGGCAAAAAAGCAGAAATTTTCCTTATTTTAAAGCAAAAATGAAGAAATTTCCCTTTTTTATGGCAAAAAGTTATGCATTCTTCTTATTCTCGGGCAAAAAGGCAGAAATTCCCCGTATTTTGGTTCAAAATTGCAGAAATTCCCCTAATTGTGGGGCAAAAAATCAGAATTCACTATATGTTAGGGCAAAAGGACAGAAATTCTCCTTATTTTGGGGCAAAACTCAGAAATTCCACTTATTTTGGGGCAAATTCCAGAAATTTCCCTTATTTTGGGGAAAAATTGCAGAAATTTCACTTATTTTGAGGCAAAATTGCAGAAATTTCACTTATTTCAGGGAAAAAGGCAGAAATTTTCCGTATTTTGGGGCAAAAAGGGAGAAATTCCTAATATTTTGTGGCAAAAATGCAGAAATTCCCCTCATTTTGAGGTAAAAAGGCTGAAATTCCCATTATTTGGGGGCAAAAAGGCAGAAATTTCCCTTATTTTGGGGCAAAATTGCAGAAATTTCACTTATTTCAAGGTAATAAATCAGAAATTTTATTATTTTGGGAGAAAAAGACAGAAATTCCCTTTGTTTTGGGGAAAAAAGACAGAAATTCCACTTATTTAGACGCATAAAAGCAGAAATTTCCTTTATTTTGGAGCAAAAATGAAGAATTTTTCCTTTTTTATGGCAAAAATATATGCATTCTTCTTATTTTCGGGCAAAAAGGCAGAAATTCCCCGTATTTTGGAGCAAAATTGCAGAAATTCCCCTAATTGTGTGGCAAATAGGCAGAAATTCCCTATATGTTGGGGCAAAAAGACAGAAATTCTCCTTATTTTGGGGCAAAACTCAGAAATTCATCTTATTTTGGGGCAAAAATCCAGAAATTTTTCTTATTTTGGGGCAAAATTGCAGAAATTTCACATATTTTGGGGCAAAATTGCAGAAATTTCACTTATTTTGTGGCAAAATTGCAGAAATTTCACTTATTTCATGGAAAAAAAGGCAGAAATTTTCTTTATTTCAAGGCAAAAATGTAGAAATTCCTAATATTTTGTGGCAAAAATGCAGAAATTCCCCTTATTTTGAGGTAAAAAGGCTGAAATTCCTCTTATTTGGGGGCAAAAGGCAGATATTTCCCATATTTTGGGGATAAAATTGCAGAAATTTCACTTATTTAACGGAAAAAAGGCAGAAATTATCCTTATTTTGGGGCAAAAACGAAAGGAATTCCTTTTGTTTTGGGGGAAAAAGACAGAAATTCCACATATTTAGAGGCAGAAAAGCAGAAATTCCCCTTATTTTGAGCAAAAATGAAGAAATTTCCCTTTTTTATGGCAAAAAGGTATGCATTCTTCTTATTTTCGGGCAAAAAGGCAGAAATTCCCCGTATTTTGGAGCAAAATTGCAGAAATTCCTCTAATTGTGGGGCAAAAAGGCAGAAATTTTCTCTATGTTGGAGCAAAAAGAAATTCCGTGTATTTTTGGGTAAAAAGGCAGAAATTTCACTTATTTTAGGGTAAAAAGTTAGAATTTCCTCTTATTTTGAAGCAAAAATGAAGAAATTTCCCTTTTTTGTGGCATAAAGTATACATTCTTCTTATTTTCTGGCAAAAAAGCAGAAATTCCCCGTATTTTGGAGCAAAATTGCAGAAATTCCCCTAATTGTGGGGCAAAAATGCAGAAATTCCGTATATGTTGGGGCAAAAGACAGAAATTCTTTTTATTTTGGGGCAAAACTCAGAAATTCCACTTATTTTGGCGCAAAATTCCAGAAATTTCCCGAATTTTGGGGCAAAATTGCAGAAATTTCACTTAATTTGGGGCAAAATTGCAGAAATTTCAATTATTTTGGGGCAAAATTGCAGAAATTTCACTTATTTCAGAGAAAAAAGGCAGAAATTTTCCTTATTTTGGGGCAAAAAGTCAGAAATTCCTAATATTTTGTGGCAAAAATGCAGAAATTCCCCTTATTTTGACGTAAAAATGCTGAAATTCTTCTTATTTGGAAGCAAAAAGGAAGAAATTTCCCTTATTTTCGGGCAAAATTGCAGAAATTCCCCTAATTATGAGGCAAAAAGGCAGAAATTCTCTATATGTTGGGGCAAAAAGACAGAAATTCTCCTTATTTTGGAGAAAAACTCAGAAATTCCACTTATTTTGAAGCAAAATTCCAGAAATTTCCCGTATTTTGGGGCAAAATTGCAGAAATTTCCCTTATTTTGGGGCAAAATTGCAGAAATTTCACTTATTTCAGGGAAAAAAGGCAGAAATTTTCCTTATTTTGGAGCAAAAAAGACAAAAATTTTCTTTGTTTTGGGGGAAAAAGACAGAAATTACACTTATTTAGAACCAAAAAGGCAGAAATTCCACTTATTTTGGAGCAAAAATGAAGAAATTTCTTTTTTTATGGCAAAAAGGTATGCATTCTTCTTATTTTCGGGCAAAAAGGCAGAAATTCCCCGTATTTTGGAGCAAAATTGCAGAAATTCCCCTAATTGTGGGGTAAAAAGGCAGAAATTCTTTATATGTTGGCGCAGAAAGACAGAAATTCTCCTTATTTTAGGGCAAAACTCAGAAATTCCACTTATTTTGGGGCAAAATTCCAGTAAATTTCCGTATTTTGGGGCAAAATTGCAGAAATTTCTCTTATTTTGGGGCAAAATTGCAGAAATTTCACTTATTTTGGGGCAAAATTGCAGAAATTTCACTTATTTCAGGGAAATAAGGCAGAATTCTTTCTAATTTTGGGGGCAAAAAGGCAGAAATTTCTAATATTTTGTGGCAAAAATGCAGAAATTCCTCTTATTTTGAGGTAAAAAGGCTGAAATTCCCTTTATTTGGGGGCAAAAAGGCAGAAATTTCCCTTATTTTCAGGCAAAATTGCAGAATTTTCACTTACTTCAGGGTAATGAGTCAGAAATTTTTTTTTATTTTGGGGCCAAAATAACAGAAATTCCCTTTTTTTCGGGTGGAAAAAAAAAGAAATTCCACATATTTAGAGGCAAAAAAGCAGAAATTCCCCTTATTTTGGAGCAAAAATTAAGAAATTTCACTTTTTTATGAAAAAAAGATATGCATTCTTCTTATTTTCGGGCAAAAAGGCAGAAATTCCTCGTATATTGGAGCAAAATTGCAGAAATTCCCCTAAATGTGGGGCAAAAAGGCAGAATTCCCTATATGTTAGGGCAAAAAGACAGAAATTCTCCTTATTTTGGGGCAAAACCCAGAAATTCCACTTATTTTGGGGCAAAATTCCGGAAATTTCCCTTATTTTGGGGCAATATTGCAGAAATTTCACTTATTTTGGGGCAAAATTGCAGAAATTTTACTTATTTCAAGGAAAAAAGGCAGAAATTTTCCTTATTTTGCGGCAAAAAGGCAGAAATTCCTAATATTTTGTGGCAAAAATGCAGAAATTCCCCTCATTTTGAGGTAAAAATGTTGAAATTCCTCTTATTTGGGGGCAAAAATGCAGAAATTTCCCTTATTTTGGGGCAAAATTGCAGAAATTTCACTTATTTCAAGGTAATAAATCAGAAATTTTCTTATTTTGGGGCAAAAAAGACAGAAATTCCCTTTGTTTTGAGGGAAAAAGACAGAAATTCCACTTATTTAGACGCATAAAAGCAGAAATTTCCCTCATTTTGGAGCAAAAATGAAGAAATTTCCCTTTTTTGTGGCATAAGGTATACATTCTTCTTATTTTCTGGCAAAAAAGCAGAAATTCCCCGTATTTTGGAGCAAAATTGCAGAAATTCCCCTAATTGTGGGGCAAAAATGCAGAAATTCCATATATGTTGGGGCAAAAGACAGAAATTCTTTTTATTTTGGGGCAAAACTCAGAAATTCCACTTATTTTGGGGCAAAATTCCAGAAATTTCCCGAATTTTGGGGCAAAATTGCAGAAATTGCACTTAATTTGGGGCAAAATTGCAGAAATTTCAATTATTTTGGGGCAAAATTGCAGATATTTCACTTATTTCAGGGGAAAAAGGCAGAAATTTTCCTTATTTTGGGGCAAAAAGTCAGAAATTCCTAATATTTTTTGGCAAAAATGCAGAAATTCCCCTTATTTTGACGTAAAAAGGCTGAAATTCTTCTTATTTGGAAGCAAAAAGGAAGAAATTTCCCTTATTTTCGGGCAAAATTGCAGAAATTCCCCTAATTATGAGGCAAAAAGGCAGAAATTCTCTATATGTTGGGGCCAAAAACAGAAATTCTCCTTATTTTGGGGAAAAACTCAGAAATTCCACTTTTAAGGCAAAATTCCAGAAATTTCCCTTATTTTGGGGCAAAATAGCAGGAATTTCCCTTATTTTGGGGCAAAATTGCAGAAATTTCACTTATTTCAGGGAAAAAAGGCAGAAATTTTCCTTATTTTGGAGCAAAAAAGACAAAAATTTTCTTTGTTTTGGGGGAAAAAAACAGAAATTACACTTATTTAGAACCAAAAAAGCAGAAATTCCACTTATTTTGGAGCAAAAATGAAGAAATTTCTTTTTTTATGGCAAAAAGGTATGCATTCTTCTTATTTTCGGGCAAAAAGGCAGAAATTCCCCGTATTTTGAAGCAAAATTGCAGAAATTCCCCTAATTGTGGGGTAAAAAGGCAAAAATTCTTTATATGTTGGCGCAGAAAGACAGAAATTCTCCTTATTTTAGTGCAAAACTCAGAAATTCCACTTATTTTGGGGCAAAATTCCAGTAATTTTCCGTATTTTGGGGCAAAATTGCAGAAATTTCTCTTATTTTGGGGCAAAATTGCAGAAATTTCACTTATTTTGGGGCAAAATTGCAGAAATTTCACTTATTTCAGGGAAATAAGGCAGAATTCTTTCTAATTTTGGGGGCAAAAAGGCAGAAATTCCTAATATTTTGTGGCAAAAATGCAGAAATTCCTCTTATTTTGAGGTAAAAAGTCTGAAATTCCCCTTATTTGGGGGCAAAAAGGCAGAAATTTCCCTTATTTTGGGGCAAAATTGCAGAATTTTCACTTACTTCAGGGTAATAAGTCAGAAATTTTTTTTATTTTGGGGCCAAAAAGACAGAAATTCCCTTTTTTTGGGAGGGGAAAAAAACAGAAATTCCACATATTTAGAGGCAAAAAAGCAGAAATTCCCCTTATTTTGGAGCAAAAATTAAGAAATTTCCCTTTTTTATGGAAAAAAGATATGCATTCTTCTTATTTTCGGGCAAAAAGGCAGAAATTCCTCGTATATTGGAGCAAAATTGCAGAAATTCCCCTAAATGTGGGGCAAAAAGGCAGAATTCCCAATATGTTAGGGCAAAAAGACAGAAATTCTCCTTATTTTGGGGCAAAACCCAGAAATTCCAATTATTTTGGGGCAAAATTCCAGAAATTTCCCTTATTTTGGGGCAAAATTGCAGAAATTTCACTTATTTTGGGGCAAAATTGCAGAAATTTCACTTATTTCAGGGAAAAAAGGCAGAAATTTTCTTTATATTGGGGCAAAAAGGCAGAAATTCCTAATATTTTGTGGCAAAAATGCAGAAATTTCCCTCATTTTGAGGTAAAAATGCTGAAATTCCTCTTATTTGGGGGCAAAAATGCAGAAATTTCCCTTATTTTGGGGCAAAATTGCAGAAATTTCACTTATTTCAAGGTAATAAATCAGAAATTTTCTTATTTTAGGGCAAAAAATACAGAAATTCACTTTGTTTTGAGGGAAAAAGACAGAAATTCCACTTATTTAGACGCATAAAAGCAGAAATTTCCCTTATTTTGGAGCAAAAATGAAGAAATTTCCCTTTTTTATGCCAAAAATATATGCATTCTTCTTATTTTCGGGCAAAAAGGCAGAAATTACCCGTATTTTGGAGCAAAATTGCAGAAATTCACCCAATTGTGGGGCAAAAATGCAGAAATTCCCTATATGTTGGGGCAAAAAGACAGAAATTCTTCTTATTTTGGGGCAAAACTCAAAAATTCCACTTATTTTGGGGCAAAAATCCAGAAATTTCCTTTATTTTGGGGCAAAATTGCAGAAATTTCACTTATTTCAGGGTAATAAGTCAGAAATTTTTTCTATTTTGGGGCAAAAAAGACAGAAATTCCCTTTGTTTTGGGGGAAAAAGACAGAAATTGCACTTATTTAGAGGCAAACAAGCAGAAATTTCCCTTATTTTCGAGCAAAAATGAAGAAATTTCCCTCTTTTATGGCAAAAAGGTAAGCATTCTTCTTATTTTCGTGCAAAAAGGAAGAAATTCCCCGTATTTTAGAGCAAAATATCAGAAATTCCCCTAATTGTTGGGCAAAAAGCAGAAATTCCCTATATGTTAGGGCAAAAAGACAGAAATTCTCCTTATTTTGGGGCAAAACTCAGAAATTCCACTTATTTTGGCGCCAAATTCCAGAAATTTCCCTTCTTTTGGGGCAAAATTGCAGAAATTTCCCTTATTTTAGGGCAAAATTGCGGAAATTTCACTTATTTTGTGGCAAAATTGCAGAAATTTTACTTTTTTCATGGAAAAAAGGCAGAAATTTTCCTTATTTCCCTGCAAAAAGGCAAAAATTCCTAATATTTTGTGGCAAAACGGCAGAAATTCCCCTTATTTTGAGGTAAAGAGGCTGAAATTCCTCTTATTTGGGGCAAAAAGGCAGAAATTTCCCATATTTTGGGGCAAAATTGCAGAAATTTCACTTACTTCAGGGTAATAAGTCAGAATTTTTCCTTATTTTGGGGCAAAAAATACAGAAATTCTTTTTGTTTTGGGGCAAAAAGGCAGAAATTCCCCGTATTTTGGAGCGAAATTTCAGAAATTCCCCTAATTGTGGGGCAAAAAGGCAGAAATTGCCTATATGTTGGGGCAAAAAGACAGAAATTCTCCTTATTTTGGGACAAAACTCAGAAATTCCACTTATTTTGGGGCAAAATTCCAAAAATTTCCCTTATATTGGGGCAAAATTGCAGAAATTTCACTTATTTTGTGGCAAATTGCAGAAATTTCACTTATTTCAGGGAAAAAAAGCAGAAATTTTCTTATTTTGGGGCAAAAAGGCAGTAATTCCTAATATTTTGTGGCAAAAAAAGCAGAAATTCTTCTTATTTTGAGGTAAAAAGGCTGAAATTCCCCTATTTGGGGGCAAAAAGACAGAAATTTCAATTATTTTGGGGCAAAATTGCAGAAATTCCCCTAATTGTGGGGCAAAAAGGCAGAAATTCACTATATGTTGGGGCAAAAAGACAGAAATTCTCCTTATTTTGGGGCAAAACTCACAAATTCCACATATTTTAGGGAAAATTTCAGAAATTTCCCCTATTTTGGGGCAAAATTGCAGAAATTTCCCTTATTTTGGGGCAAAATTGGAGAAATTTCACTTATTTTGGGGCAAAATTGCAGAAATTTCACTTATTAAACGGAAAAAAAGGCAGAAATTTTCCTTATTTTGGGGCAAAATAGATAGGAATTTCTTTTGTTTTGGGGGAAAAAGACAGAAATTCCACTTATTTAGAGGCAGAAAAGCAGAAATTCCCCTTATTTTGGAGCAAAAAATAATAAATTTCCCTTTTTTATGGCAAAAAGGTATGCATTCTTCTTATTTTCGGGTAAAAAGCAGAAATTCCCCATATTTTGGAGCAAAATATCAGAAATTCCCCTAATTGTGGGGCAAAAAGCAGAAATTCCCTATATGTTAGGGCAAAAAGACAGAAATTCCCTTATTTTGGGCAAAACTCAGAAATTCCACTTATTTTGGGGCCAAATTCCAGAAATTTCCCTTATTTTGGGGCAAAATTGCAGAAATTTCACTTATTTCAGAATAATAAGTCAGAAATTTTTCCTATTTTGGGGCAAAAAAGACAGAAATTCCCTTTGTTTTGGGGGAAAAAGACAGAAATTCCACTTATTTAGAGGCAAACAAGCAGAAATTCCCCTTATTTTCGAGCAAAAATGAAGAAATTTCCTTTTCTTATGGCAAAAAGGTATGCATTCTTCTTATTTTCGTGCAAAAAGGCAGAAATTCCCCGTATTTTGGAGCAAAATATCAGAAATTCCCCTAATTGTGGGGCAAAAAGCAGAAATTCCCTATATGTTAGGGCAAAAAGACAGAAATTCTCCTTATTTTGGGGCAAAACTCAGAAATTCCACTTATTTTGGGGCCAAATTCCAGAAATTTCCCTTCTTTTGGGGCAAAATTGCAGAAATTTCCTTTATTTTAGGGCAAAATTGCAGAAATTTCACTTATTTTGTGGCAAAATTCCAGAAATTTCACTTTTTTTCATGGAAAAAAGGCAGAACTTTTCCTTATTTCACTGCAAAAAGGCAAAAATTCCTAATATTTTGTGGCAAAAGGCAGAAATTCCCCTTATTTTGAGGTAAAGAGGCTGAAATTCCTCTTATTTGGGGCAAAAAGGGAGAAATTTCTTATATTTTGGGGCAAAATTGCAGAAATTTCACTTACTTCAGGGTAATAAGTCAGAATTTTTCCTTATTTTGGGGCAAAAAATACAGAAATTCCCTTTGTTTTGGGGCAAAAAGGCAGAAATTCCCCGTATTTTGGAGCAAAATTGCAGAAATTCCCCTAATTGTGGGGCAAAAAGGCAGAAATTGCCTATATGTTGGGGCCAAAAGACAAAAATTCTCCTTATTTTGTGACATAACTCAGAAATTCCACTTATTTTGAGGCAAAATTCCAAAAATTTCCCTTATTTTGGGCCAAAATTGCAGAAATTTCACTTATTTTGGGGCAAAATTGCAGAAATTTCACTTATTTCAGGGAAAAAAAGCAGAAATTTTTTTATTTTGGGGCAAAAAGGCAGTAATTCCTAATATTTTGTGGCAAAAAAGCAGAAATTCTCCTTATTTTAGGTAAAAAGGCTGAAATTCCCCTATTTGGGGGCAAAAAGACAGAAATTTCAATTATTTTGGGGCAAAATTGCAGAAATTCCCCTAATTGTGGGGCAAAAAGGCAGAAATTCACTATATGTTGGGGCAAAAAGACAGAAATTCTCCTTATTTTGGAGCAAAACTCACAAATTCCATGTATTTTGGGGAAAATTCTAGAAATTTCCCCTATTTTGGGGCAAAATTGCAGAAATTTCCCTTATTTTGGGGAAAATTGGAGAAAATTCACTTATTTTGGTGCAAAATTGCAGAAATTTCACTTATTTAACGGAAAAAAGGCAGAAATTTTCCTTATTTTGGGGCAAAATATATAGGAATTTCTATTGTTTTGGGGGAAAAAGACAGAAATTCCACTTATTTAGAGGCAGAAAAGCAGAAATTCCCCTTATTTTGGAGCAAAAAATAAGAAATTTCCCTTTTTTATGGCAAAAAGGTATGCATTCTTCTTATTTTCGGGCAAAAAGCCAGAAATTCCCCGTATTTTGGAGCAAAATTGCAGAAATTCCCCTAATTGTGGGGAAAAAAGGCAGAAATTCTCTCTATGTTGAAGCAAAAAGACAGAAATTTCGTTTGTTTTTGGGTAAAAAGGCAGAAATTTCACTAATTTTGAGGTAAAAAGGCAGAATTTCCTCTTATTTTGAAGCAAAAATGAAGGAATTTCTCTTTTTTGTGGCATAAGGTATACATTCTTCTTAGTATCTGGCAAAAAAGCAGAAATTCCCCGTATTTTGGAGGAAAATTGCAGAAATTCCCCTAATTGTGGGGCAAAAATGCAGAAATTCCGTATATGTTGGGGCAAAAGACAGAAATTATTTCTATTTTGGGGCAAAACTCAGAAATTCCACTTATTTTGGGGCAAAATTCCAGAAATTTCCCTTCTTTTGGGGCAAAATTGCAGAAATTTTACTTAATTTGGGGCAAAATTGCAGAAATTTCAATTATTTTGGGGAAAAATTGCAGAAATTTCATTTATTTCAGAGAAAAAAGGCAGAAATTTTCCTTATTTTGGGGCAAAAAGGCAGAAATTCCTAATATTTTGTGGAAAAAATGCAGAAATATCTCTTATTTTGAGGTAAAAAGGCTGAAATTCCCCTTACTTGGGGGCAAAAAGGAAGAAATTTCCCTTATTTTGGGGTAAAATTGCAGAAATTTCACTTACTTCAGGGTAATAAGTCAGAAATTTTTTTATTTTGGGGCATAACAGACAGAAATTCCCTTTGTTTTTGGGGAAAAAGACAGAAATTCCACTTATTTAGAGGCAAAAAAGCAGAAATTCCCTTTATTTTGGAGCAAAAATGAAGAAATTTCCCTTTTTTATGGCAAAAAGGTATGCATTCTTCTTATTTTCGGGCAAAAAGGCAGAAATTCCCCGTATTTTGGAGCTAAATTGCAGAAATTCCCCTAATTGTGGGGCAAAAACGCAAAAATTCCATATATGTTGGGGCAAAAAGACAGAAATTCTCCTTATTTTGGGGCAGAACTCAGAAATTAAACTTACTTTGGGGCAAAAGTCCAGATATTTCCCTTATTTTGGGGCAAAATTGCAGAAATTTCACTTATTTTGGGGCAAAATTGAAGAAATTTCACTTATTTCAGGGAAAAAAGCAGAAATTTTCTTATTTTGGGGCAAAAAGGCAAAAATTCCTAATACTTTGTTGCAAAAACTCAGAAATTCCCCTTATTTTGTTGTAAAAAGGCTGAAATCCCTATTATTTGGGGGCAAAAATGCAGAAATTTCCCTTATTTTCGGGCATAATTGCAGAAATTCCCCTAATTATGGGGCAAAAAGGCAGAAATTCTCTATATGTTGGGGCAAAAAGACAGAAATTCTCCTTATTTTGGGGCAAAACTCAGAAATTCCACTTATTTTGGGGCAAAATTCCAGAAATTTCCCTTATTTGGTGGCAAAATTGCAGAAAATTCCCTTATTTTGGGGCAAAATTGGAGAAATTTCACTTATTTTGGGGCAAAATTGCAAAAATTTCACTTATTTAAGGGAAAAAGGCAGAAATTTTCCTTATTTTGCGGCAAAAAAACAAAAATTTTCTTTGTTTTGGGAGAAAAAAACAGAAATTACACTTATTTAGAGCCAAAAAAGCAGAAATTCCCCTTATTTTGGAGCAAAAATGAAGAAATTTCCCTTTTTTATGGCAAAAAGGTATGCATTCTTCTTATTTTCGGGCAAAAAGGCAGAAATTCCCCGTATTTTGTAGCAAAATTGCAGAAATTCCCCTAATGGTGGGGCAAAAAGGCAGAAATTCTCTATATGTTGGCGCAAAAAGACAGAAATTCTCCTTATTTTAGGGCAAAACTCAGAAATTTTACATATTTTGAAGCAAAATTCCAGAAATTTCCTGTATTTTGGGGCAAAATTGCAGAAATTTCACTTATTTCAGGGAAAAAAGGCAGAAATCTTTCTAATTTTTGGGGCAAAAAGGCAGATATTCCTAATATTTTGTGGCAAAAATGCAGAAATTCCCCTTAGTTTGAGGTAAAAAGGCTGAAATTCCCCTTCTTTGGTGGCAGAAAGGCAGAAATTTCCCTTATTTTGGGGCAAAATTGCAGAATTTTCACTAACTTCAGGGTAATAAGTCAGAAATTTTCCTTATTTTGGAGCAAAAAAGACAAAAATTTTCTTTGTTTTGGGGGAAAAGGACAGAAATTACACTTATTTAGAGCCAAAAAAGCAGAAATTTCCCTTATTTTGGAGCAAAAATGAAGAAATTTCCCTTTTTTATGGCAAAAAGGTATGCATTCTTCTTATTTTCGGGCAAAAAGGCAGAAATTCCCCGTATTTTGTAGCAAAATTGCAGAAATTCCCCTAATGGTGGGGCAAAAGGGCAGAAATTCTCTATATGTTGGCGCAAAAATACAGAAATTCTCCTTATTTTAGGGCAAAACTCAGAAATTTTACATATTTTGAAGCAAAATTCCAGAAATTTCCTGTATTTTGGGGCAAAATTGCAGAAATTTCACTTATTTCAGGGAAAAAAGGCAGAAATCTTTCTAATTTTTGGGGCAAAAATGCAGATATTCCTAATATTTTGTGGCAAAAATGCAGAAATTCCCCTTAGTTTGAGGTAAAAAGGCTGAAATTCCCATTCTTTTGGGGCAGAAAGTCAGAAATTTCCCTTATTTTGGGGCAAAATTGCAGAATTTTCACTAACTTCAGGGTAGTAAGTCAGAAATTGTCCTTATTTTGGGGCAAAAAAGACAAAAAATTTTTTGGGGGGGGGGAAAGACAGAAATTCCACTTATTTAGAGGCAAAAAAGCAGAAATTCCCCTTATTTTGGAGCAAAAATGAAGAAATTTCCCTTTTTTATGGCAAAAAGGTATGCATTCTTCTTATTTTCGGGCAAAAAGGCAGAAATTCCCCGTATTTTGGAGCAAAATTGCAGAAATTCCCCTAATTGTGGGGCAAAAAAGCAGAAATTCCCTATATGTTGGGGCAAAAAGACAGAAATCTCCCTATTTTGGGGCAAAACTCAGAAAATTCACTTATTTTGGGGCAAAATACCAGAAATTTCCCTTAATTTGGGGCAAAATTGCTGAAATTTCACATATTTTGAAGCAAAAATGCAGAAATTCCCCTTATTTTGAGGTAAATAGGCTGAAATTCCTTTTATTTGAGGGCAAAAAGGCAGAAATTTCCCTTATTTTGGAGCAAAATTGCAGAAATTGTCGTATTTTGGGGCAAAAAGGCAGAAATTTCTTTTATTTTGGTACAAAATTGCAGAAATTTTTCTTATTTTGGGGCAAAAAGGCAGAAATTTCCCATATTTTTGGGGCAAAAATGCAGAAATTCCTTTTATTTTGAGGTAAAAAGGCTGAAATTTCCCTTATTTGGGGGCAAAAAGGCAGAAATTTCCCTTATTTTGGGGCAAAATTGCAGAAATTTCACTCATTTCAGGGTAATAAGTCAGAAATTTTCCTTATTTTGGGGCAAAAAAGACAGAAATTTTATTTCTTTTTGGGGAAACAGACAGAAATTGCACTTTTTAGAGGCAAAAAAGCAGAAATTCCCCTTATTTTGGAGCAAAAATGAAGAAATTTCCCATTTTATGGAAAAAGGTATGCATTCTTCTTATTTTATAGGCAAAAAGGCAGAAATTCCCCGTATTTTTGAGCAAAATTGCAGAAATTCCCCTAATTGTGGTGCAAAAAGGCAGAAATTTCCTATATGATGGGGTAAAAGTGAGAAATTCTTTTTATTTTTGGGCAAAACTCAGAAATTCCACTTATTTTGGGGCAAAATTGCAGAAATTTCCCTTATTATGGGGAAAAATTGCAGAAATTTCCCTTATTTTAGGGCAAAATTGCAGAAATTTCACTATTTGTGTGGCAAAAAGGCAGAAATTCTCTTTATTTTGGGGCAAAACTCAGAAATTCCACTTATTTTGGGGCAAAATTCCAGAAATTTCTTTTATTTTGGGGCAGAATTGCAGAAATTTCACTTATTTTGGGGCAAAATTGCAGAAATTTCACTTATTTCAGGGAAAAAAGGCAGAAATTTTCCTTATTTTGGGGCAAAAACACAGAAATTCATAATATTTTATGCCAAAATTCAGAAATTCCCATTATTTTGAGGTAAAAAGGCTGTAATTCCCCTTATTTGGGGGCAAAAAGGCAGAAATTTTCCTTATTTTGGGGCAAAATTGCAGAAATTTCCTTATTTAAGAGTAATAAGTCAGAAATTTTTCTTATTTTGGGGCAAAAAAGCCAGAAATTCCTTTTGTTTTGGGAGAAAAAGGCAGAAATTCCACTTATTTAGAGGTAAAATAGCAGATATTCCCCTTATTTTGGAGCAAAATTTCAGAAATTCCCCTAATTGTGGGGCAAAAAGGCAGAAATTTCCTATATGTTGGGTCAAAATAACAGAAATTCTCCTTATTTTGGGGGCAAAACTCAGAAATTCCACTTATTTTTGGGAAAAATTCCAGAAATTTCTTTTATTTTGGGGCAAAATAGCAGAAATTTCACTTATTTTGGGGCAAAATTGCAGAAATTTCACTTATTTCAGAAAAAAAGGAGAAATTTTCTTATTTTGGGGCAAAAGGGCAGAAATTTCCCATAGTTTGCGGCAAAATGCAGAAATTCCCCTTATTTTGAGGTAAAAAAGCTGAAATTCCCCTTATTTGGGGGCAAAAAGGCAGAAATTTCCCTTATTTTGGGGCAAAATTGCTGAAATTTCACTTATTTCACGGTAATAAGTAAAAATTTTCCTTATTTTGGGGCAAAAAAGACACAAATTCCCTTTGTTTGGGAAAAAACAGAAATTTTACTTATTTAGAGGCAAAAAAGCAGAAATTCCCTTTATTTTGGAGCAAAAATGAAGAAATTTCCCTTTTTTATGGCAAAAAGGTATACATTCTTCTTATTTTCGGGCAAAAAGGCAGAAATTCCTCGTATTTTGGAGCAAAATTGCAGAATTTCGCCTAATTGTGAGGCAAAAAGGCAGAAATTCCCTATATGTTGGGGTATAAAGACAGAAATTCTCCTTATTTTGTGGCAGAACTCAGAAATTCCACTTATTTTTGGGCAAAATTACAGAAATTTTCCTTATTTTGGGTCAAAATTGAAGAAATTTTACTTATTTTGGGGCAAAATTGCAGAAATTTCACTTATTTCAGGGAAAATAGGCAGAATTTTTTCTTATTTTGGGGCAAAAAGGCAGAAATTGCTAATATTTTGTGGCAAAAATGCAGAAATTCCCCTTATTTTGAGGTAAAAAAGCTGAAATTCCCCATATTTGGGGGCAAAAATGCAGAAATTTCCCTTATTTTGGGGCAAAATTGCAGAAATTTCACTTATTTCAGGGTAATAAGTCAGAAATTTTCTTTATTTTGGGGCAAAAAAGACAGAAATTTCCTTTGTTTAGGGGGAAAAAGACAGAAATTCCAGTTATTTTGAGGCAAAAAAGCAGAAATTCCCCTTATTTTGGAGCAAAAATGAAGAAATTTAGCTTTTTTATGGCAAAAGGTATGCATTCTTCTTATGTTCTGGCAAAAAGGCAGAAATACCCCGTATTTTGGAGCAAAATTGCAGAAATTCCCTTAATTTTGGGGCAAAAAGGCAGAAATTCCCTATATGTTGAGGCAAAAAGACAAATTCTCCTTATTTTGAGGCAAAACTCAGAAATTCCACTTATTTTGAGGCAAAATTCCAGAAATTTCCTATATTTTAGGTTAAAATTGCAGAAATTTCACTTATTTTGGGTCAAAATTGCAGAAATTTCACTTATTTCAGGGTAATAAGTCAGAAATTTTCCTTATTTTGGGGCAAAAAAGACAGAAATTCCCTTTGTTTTGGGAGAAAAAAGCAAAAATTCCACTTATTTAGAGGCAAAAAAGCAGAAATTCCCCTTATTTTGGAGCAAAATTTTAGAAATTCTCCTAATTGTGAGGCAAGAAGACAGAAATTCCCTATATGTTGGGGCAAAATAACAGAAATTCTCCTTATTTTGGGGTCAAAACTCAGAAATTCCACTTATTTTGGGGCAAAATTCCAGAAATTTCACTTATTTTGGGGCAAAATTGCAGAAATTTCACTTATTTTGATGAAAATTGCAGAAATTTCACTTATTTCAGAAAAAAAAGAAGAAATTTTCTTATTTGGGGGCAAATAGGCAGAAATTTGTATTATTTTGGTACAAAATTGCAGAAATTTTTCTTATTTTGGGGCAAAAAGGCAGAAATTTTCCATATTTTGCGGCAAAAATGCAGAAATTCTTCTTATTTAGAGGTAAAAAGGCTGAAATTCCTATTACTTGGGGGCAAAAAAAAAGAAATTTCACTTATTTTGTGGCAAAATTGCAGAAATTTCACTTATTTCAGGGAAAAAGGCAGAAATTTTCCTTATTTTTGGTCAAAAAGGCAGAAATTCCTAATATTTTGTGGCAAAAATGCAGAAATTCCTCTTATTTTGAGGTAAAAAGCTGAAATTTCCCTTATTTGGCGACAAAATGGCAAAAATTTCTCTTATTTTGGTGCAAAATTGCAGAAATTTCACTTATTTCAGGGTAATAAGTCAGAAATTTTCCTTATTTTGGGACAAAAAATTCAGAAATTCTCTTTGTTTTGGGGGAAAAAGACAGATATTCCACTTATTTTGAGGCAAAAAAGCAGAAATTCCCCTTATTTTGGAGCAAAAATGAAGAAATTTCCCTTTTTTATGGCAAAAAGTTATGCATTCTTCTTATTTTCGGGCAAAAAGGCAGAAATTCCCCGTACTTTGGAGCAAAATTGCACAAATTCCCATAATTGTGGGGCAAAAAAGCAGAAATTCCCTATATGATGGGGCATAAAGACAGAAATTCTCCTTATTTGGGGGCAGAACTCAGAAATTAAACTTATTTTGGGGCAAAATTCCAGAAATTTCCCTTATTTTGGGGCAAAATTGCAGAAATTTCACTTATTTTGGGGCAAAATTGCAGAAATTTCATTTATTTCAGAAAAAATAGGCAGAAATTTTTATTATTTTGAGGCAAAAATGCAGAAATTCCTAATATTTTGTGGCAAAAATGCAGAAATTCCCCTTATTTTGAGGTTAAAGGCTGAAATTCCCATTATTTGGGGGCAAAAGGCAAAAATTTCCTTTATTTTGGGCAAAATTGCAGAAATTTCAATTATTTCAGGAAAATAAGTCAGAAATTTTCCTTATTTTAGGGCACAAAAGACAGAAATTCTTTGTTTTGGGGGAAAAAGACAGAAATTCCACTTATTTAGAGGCAAAAACGCAGAAATTCCCCTAATTTTGGAGCAAGAATAAAGAAATTTCCCTTTTTTATGGCAAAAAGGTATGCATTCTTTTATTTTCGGGCAAAAAGGCAGAAATACCCCGTATTTTGGAGCAAAATTGCAGAGATTCCCAATTGTGGGGCAAAAAGGCAGAAATTCCCTATATGTTGGGGCAATAAGACAAAAATTCTCATTATTTTTGGGCAAAACTCAGAAATTCCACTTATTTTGAGGCAAAATATCAGAAATTTCCCTTATTTTGGGGCAAAATTGCAGAAATTTCACTTATTTTAGAAAAAAAAGAAATATTCTTATTTTGGGGCAAAAAGGCAGAAATTTCTTATATTTTGGTACAAAATGGCAGAAATTTTTCTTATTTTGGGGCAAAAATGCAGAAATTCCCCTTATTTTGAGGTAAAAAGGCTGAAATTCCCCTTATTTGGGGGCAAAAAAACAGAAATTTCCCTTATTTTGGGGAAAAATGGAAAAAATTTCTCTTATTTCAGGGAAATAAGTCAGAAATTTTCCTTATTTTGGGGAAAAAAGTGAGAAATTCCCTTTGTTTTAGGGGAAAAAGACAGAAATTCCACTTATTTAGAGGCAAAAAAGCAGAAATTCCTTTTATTTTGGAGCCAAAATGAAGAAATTTCCCTTTTTTATGGCAAAAAAGTATACATTCTTCTTATTTTCGGGCAAAAAGGCAGAAATTCCCCGTATTTTGGAGCAAAATTGCAGAAATTCCTCTAATTGTGGGGCAAAAAGGCAGAAATTCCCTATATGTTGGGGCAGAAAGACAGAAATTCTCCTTAATTTGGGGTAAAACTCATAAATTCCACCTACTTTGGGGCAAAATTCCAGAAATTTCCCTTATTTTGGGGCAAAATTGCAGAAATTTCACTTATTTCAAAAAAAAGAAGGAGAAACTTTTTTATTTGGGGGCAAAATGTCAGAAATTCTTAATATTTTGTGGCAACAATGCAGAAATTCCTAATATTTTGTTGCAAAAATGTAGAAATTTCCCTTATTTTGAGGTAAAAACTCTGAAATTCTCTTTATTTGGGGGCAAAAATGCAGAAATTTCCCTTATTTTGGGGCAATTTTCAGAAATTACACTTATTTCAGGGTAATAAGTCAGAAATTTTCCTTATTTGGGGGCAAAAAAACAGAAATTCCCTTTGTTTTGGGGGAAAAAGACAGAAATTCCCTTATTTAGAGGCAAAAAGGCAAAAGTTCCCCTTATTTTGGAGCAAAAATGAAGAAATTTCCTTTTTTTATGGCAAAAAGGTAGGCATTCTTCTTATTTTCGGACAAAAAGGCAGAAATTCCCCATATTTTGGGGCAAAAGGCAGAAATTCCCCATATTTAGGGCAAAATTGCAGAAATTTCCTTAATTGTGGGGAAAAAACAAAAATTCCCCTTATTTTAAGGCAAAATTGCAGAAATTTTTCTTATTATGGGGGAAAATTGCAGAAATTTCCCTTATTTTAGGGCAAAATTGCAGAAATTTCAATAATTGTGGGGCAAAAAGGCAGAAATTCTCTTTATTTTGGGGCAAAACTCAGAAATTCCACTTATTTTGGAGCAAAATTCCAGATATTTATTTTATTTTGGGGCAAAACTGCAGAAATTTCACTTATTTTCGGGCAAAATTGCAGAAATTTCACTTATTTCAGAGTAATAAGTCAGAAATTTTCTGTATTTTGAAGCAAAAAAGACAGAAATTTCCTTTGTTTTGGGGGAAAAAGACAGAAATTCCACTTATTTAGAGGCAAAAAAGCAGAAATTCCCCTTATTTTGGAGCAAAAATGAAGAAATTTCGCTTTTTTATGGCAAAAAGGTATGCATTCTTCTTATTTTCGGTCAACAAGGCAGAAATTCCCCGTATTTTGGAGCAAAACTGCAGAAATTCCCCTAATTGTGGGGCAAAAAGGCAGAAATTCCCTATATTTTGGGGCATAAAGACAGAAATTCTTCTTGTTTTGGGTCAGAACTCAGAAATTAAACTTATTTTGGGGCAAAATTCCAGAAATTTCCCTTATTTTGGGGCAAAATTGCAGAAATTTCACTTATTTTGGGGCAAAATTGCAGCAATTTCACTTATTTCAGGGAAAATAGGCAGAAATTTTCCTCATTTTTGGGCAAAAAGGCAGAAATTCCTAATATTTTGTGGCAAAAATGCAGAAATTCCCCTTATTTTGAGGTAAAAAGGCTGAAATTCCCCTTATTTAAGGCTAAAAATGCAGAAATTTCTTTTATTTTGGGGCAAAATTGCAGAAATTTCACTTATTTCAGGGTAATAAGTCAGAAATTTTCCTTATTTTGGGGCAAAAAATACAGAAATTCCCTTTGTTTTTGGGGAAAAAAGACAGAAATAACACTAATTTAGAGGCAAAATAGCAGAAATTCCCCTTATTTTGGAGCAAAAATGAAGAAATTTCTCTTTTTTATGGCAAAAAGGTATGCATTCTTCTTATTTTCGGGAAAAAAGGCAGAAATTCACCATATTTTGGAGCAAAATTGCAGAAATTCCCCTAATTGTGAAGCAAAATGCAGAAATTCCCTATATGTTGGGGCATAAAGACAGAAATTCTCTTTATTTTGGGGCAAAACTCAGAAATTCCACTTATTTTGGGGCAAAATTCCAGAAATTTTCCTTCTTTTGGGGCAAAATTGCAGAAATTTCACTTTTTATGTGTCAAAATTGCAGAAATTTCACTTATTTCAGAAAAAAAGGAGAAATTTTCTTATTTTGAAGCAAAAAGGCAGAAATTTCCTTTATTTTGTTACAAAGTTGTAGAAATTTTTCTTATTTTGGGGCAAAAGGGCAGAAATTTCCCATATTTTGGGGCAAAAATGTGGGAATTCCTCTTATTTTGAGGTAAAAAGGCTGAAATTCCCCTTATTTGGGGGCAAAAAGGAAGAAATTTCTCTTATTTTGGGGCAAAATTGCTGAAATTTCACTTATTTCACGACAATAAGTCAGAAATTTTCCTTATTTTGGGGCAAAAATACAGAAATTCCCTTTGTTTGCAAAAAAAAAAAACAGAAATTCAACTTATTTAGAGGCTTATAAGTAGAAATTCCCCTTATTTTGGAGCAAAAATGAAGAAATTTATTTTTTATGGCAAAAAGGTATGCATTCTTCTTATTTTCGGGCAAAAAGGCAGAAATTCCTCATATTTTGGATCTAAATTGCAGAATTTCGCCTAATTGTGGGGCAAAAAGGCAGAAACTCCCTATATGTTGGGGCATAAAGACAGAAATTCTCATTATTTTGGGGCAGAACTCAGAAATTCCACTTATTTTGGGGCAAAATTCCAGAAATTTCGCTTATTTTGGGGCAAAATTGCAGAAATTTCACTTATTTTGGGGCAAAATTGCAGAAATTTCACTTATTTCAGGGAAAATAGGCAGAAATTTTTCTTATTTTGGGGCAAAAAGGCAGAAATTCCTAATATTTTGTGGAAAAATGCAGAAATTCCCCTTATTTTGAGGTAAAAAAGCTGAAATTCCCCTTATTTGGGGGCAAAAAGGCAGAAATTTCACTTACTTCAGGGAAATAAGTCAGAAATTTTCCTTATTTTGGGGCAAAATAGACAGAAATTCCCTTTGTTTTGGGGGAAAAGACAGAAATACCACTTATTTAGAGGCAAAAAAGCAGAAATTCCCCTTATTTTGGAGCAAAAATGAAGAAATTTCCCTTTTTTATGGCAAAAAGGTATGCATTCTTCTTATTTTCTGGCAAAAAGGCAGAAATACCCCGTATTTTGGAGCAAAATTGCAGACATTCCCCTAATTGTGGTGCAAAAAGGCAGATATTCCCTATATGTTGGGGCAAAAAGACAGAAAATCTCCTTATTTTGGGGCAAAACTCAGAAATTCCACTTATTTTGAGGCAAAATTCCAGAAATTTCCCTTATTTTGGGGCAAAATTGCAGAAATTTCACTTATTTTGGGGCAAAATAACAGAAATTTCACTTATTTCAGAGTAATAAGTCAAAAATTTTCCGTATTTTGAAGCAAAAAAGACAGAAATTTCCTTTGTTTTGGGGGAAAAGGACAGAAAATTCACTTATTTAGAGGCAAAAAAGCAAAAATTCCCCTTATTTTGGAGCAAAAATGAAGAAATTTCGCTTTTTTATGGCAAAAAGGTATGCATTCTTCTTATTTTCGGGCAACAAGGCAGAAATTCCCCGTATTTTGGAGCAAAACTGCAGAAATTCCCCTAATTGTGTGGCAAAAAGGCAGAAATTCCCTATATGTTGGGGCACAAAGACAGAAATTCTTTTTGTTTTGGGTCAGAACTCAGAAATTAAACTTATTTTGGGGCAAAATTCCAGAAATTTCCCTTATTTTGGGGCAAAATTGCAGAAATTTCACTTATTTTGGGGCAAAATTGCAGCAATTTCACTTATTTCAGGGAAAATAGGCAGAAATTTTCCTCATTTTTGGGCAAAAAGGCAGAAATTCCTAATATTTTGTGGCAAAAATGCAGAAATTCCCCTTATTTTGAGGTAAAAAGGCTGAAATTCCCCTTATTTAAGGCCAAAAATGCAGAAATTTCTTTTATTTTGGGGCAAAATTGCAGAAATTTCACTTATTTCAGGGTAATAAGTCAGAAATTTTCCTTATTTTGGGGCAAAAAATACAGAAATTCCCTTTGTTTTGGGGGGAAAAAGACAGAAATTCCACTTATTTAGAGGTAAAAAAGCAGAAATTCCCCTTATTTTGGAGCAAAAATGAAGAAATTTCTCTTTTTTATTGCAAAAAGGTATGCATTCTTCTTATTTTCGGGCAAAAAGGCAGAAATTCACCATATTTTGGAGCAAAATTGCAGAAATTTCCCTAATTGTGAAGCAAAATGCAGAAATTCCCTATATGTTGGGGCATAAAGACAGAAATTCTCCTTATTTTGGAGTAAAAAATATAGAAATTTCCTTTGTTTTTTGGGGAAAAAGACAGAAATTCCACTTATTTAGAGGCAAAAAAGCAGAAATTCCCCTTATTTTGGAGCAAAAATGAAAAAATTTCTCTTTTTTATGGCAAAAAGGTATGCATTCTTCTTATTTTCGGGCAAAAAGGCAGAAATTCACCATATTTTGGAGCAAAATTGCAGAAATTCCCCTAATTGTGAAGCAAAATGCAGAAATTCCCTATATGTTGGGGCATAAAGACAGAAATTCTCCTTATTTTGGGGCAAAACTCAGAAATTCCACTTATTTTGGGGCAAAATTCCAGAAATTTTCCTTCTTTTGGGGCAAAATTGCAGTAATTTCACTTTTTATGTGTCAAAATTGCAGTAATTTCACTTATTTCAGAAAAAAAGGAGAAATTTTCTTATTTTGAAGCAAAAAGGCAGAAATTTCCTTTATTTTGTTACAAAGTTGTAGAAATTTTTCTTATTTTTGGGCAAAAGGGCAGAAATTTCCCATATTTTGGGGCAAAAATGTAGGAATTCCTTTTATTTTGAGGTAAAAAGGCTGAAATTCCCCTTATTTGGGGGCAAAAAGGAAGAAATTTCTCTTATTTTGGGGCAAAATTGCTGAAATTTCACTTATTTCACGACAATAAGTCAGAAATTTTCCTTATTTTGGGGCAAAAATACAGAAATTCCCTTTGTTTGCAAAAAAAAAAAAAACAGAAATTCAACTTATTTAGAGGCTTATAAGTAGAAATTCCCCTTATTTTGGAGAAAAAATGAAGAAATTTACTTTTTATGGCAAAAAGGCATGCATTCTTCTTATTTTCGGGCAAAAAGGGAGAAATTCCTCGTATTTTAGATCTAAATTGCAGAATTTCGCCTAATTGTGGGGCAAAAAGGCAGAAACTCCCTATATGTTGGGGCATAAAGACAGAAATTCTCATTATTTTGGGGCAGAACTCAGAAATTCCACTTATTTTGGGGCAAAATTCAAGAAATTTCCCTTATTTTGGGGCAAAATTGCAGAAATTTCACTTATTTTGGGGCAAAATTGCAGAAATTTCACTTATTTCAGGGAAAATAGGCAGAAATTTTTCTTATTTTGGGGCAAAAAGGCAGAAATTCCTAATATTTTGTGGAAAAATGCAGAAATTCCCCTTATTTTGAGGTAAAAAATGCTGAAATTCCCCTTATTTGGGGGCAAAAATGCAGAAATTTCCCTTATTTTGGGGCAAAATTGCAGAAATTTCACTTACTTCAGGGAAATAAGTCAGAAATTTTCCTTATTTTGGGGCAAAATAGACAGAAATTCCCTTTGTTTTGGGGGAAAAGACAGAAATACCACTTATTTAGAGGCAAAAAAGCAGAAATTCTTCTTATTTTGGAGCAAAAATGAAGAAATTTCTTTTTTTTATGGCAAAAAGGTATGCATTCTTCTTATTTTCTGGCAAAAGGCAGAAATACCCCGTATTTTGGAGCAAAATTGCAGAAATTCCCCTAATTGTGGGGCAAAAAGGCAGATATTCCCTATATGTTGGGGCAAAAAGACAGAAAATCTCCTTATTTTGGGGCAAAACTCAGAAATTCCACTTATTTTGAGGCAAAATTCCAGAAATTTCCCTTATTTTGGGGCAAAATTGCAGAAATTTCACTTATTTTGGGGCAAAATTGCAGAAATTTAACTTATTTCAGAAAAAAGGGAGAAATTTTTTTATTTTGAAGCAAAAAGGCAGAAATTTCTAATATTTTGGTACAAAATGGTAGAAATTTTTCTTATTTTAGGGAAAAAGGCAGAAATTTCCTATATTTTGGGGAAAAAATGCAGAAATTCCTTTTATTTTGAGGTAAAAAGCCTGAAATTCGCCTTATTTGGGGGCAAAAATGCAGAAATTTCCCTTATTTTGGGGCAAAATTGCAGAAATTTCACTTATTTCAGGGTAATAAGTCAGAAATTTTCTTTATTTTGGGGCAAAAAAGACAGAAATTCCTTTTGTTTTGGGGGAAAAAGACAGAAATTCCACTTATTTAGAGGCAAAAAAGCAGAAATTCCCCTTATTTTGGGGCAAAAATGAAGAAATTTCGCTTTTTTATGGCAAAAAGGTATGCATTCTCCTTATTTTCGGGCAAAAAGGCAGAAATTCCCCGTATTTTGGAGCAAAATTGCAGAAATTCCCCAAATTTTGGGGCAAAAAGGCAGAAATTCCCTATATGTTGGGGCAGAAAGACAGAAATTCTCCTTATTTTGGGGTAAAACTCATATATTCCACTTACTTTGTGGCAAAATTCCAGAAATTTTCCTTATTTTGGGGCAAAATTGCAGAAATTTCACTTACTTTGGTGCAAAATTGCAGAAATTTCACTTATTTCAAAAAAAAGGAGAAATTTTCTTATTTTGGGGCAAAAAGGCAGAAATTCCTAATATTTTGTGGCAAAAATGCAGAAATTCCTAATATTTTGTTGCAAAAATGCAGAAATTTCCCTTATTTTGAGGTAAAACGGTTGAAATTCCCCTTATTTGGGGGCAGAAATGCAGAAATTTCCTTATTTTGGGGCAATTTTCAGAAATTTCACTTATTTCAGAGTAATAAGTCAGAAATTTTCTTTATTTTGGGGCAAAAAAACAGAAATTCCCTTTGTTTTGGGGGAAAAAAACAGAAATTCCACTTATTTAGAAGCAAAAAGGGAAAAGTTCCCCTTATTTTGAAGCAAAAATGAGAAATTTCCCTTTTTTATGGCAAAAGGTAGGCATTCTTTTTATTTTTGGAAAAAAGGCAGAAATTCTCCATATTTTGCGGCAAAAGGAAGAAATTCCCCTTACTTAGGTCAAAATTACAGAAATTTCACTAATTGTGGGGCAAAAAACAGAAATTCCCCTTATTTTGGGGCAAAATTGCAGAAATTACCATTATTATGGGGAAAAAATGCATACATTTCTCTTATTTTAGGGCAAAATTGCAGAAATTTCACTAATTGTGGGGCAAAAAGGCAGAAATTCTCTTTATTTTGGGGCAAAACTCAGAAATTCCACTTATTTTGGGGCAAAATTCCAGAAATTTCTTTTATTTTGGGGCAGAATTGCAGAAATTTCACTTATTTTGGGGCAAAATTGCGGAAATTTCACTTATTTCAGGGAAAAAAGGCAGAAATTTTTCTTATTTTGGGGCAAAACCGCAGACATTCATAATACTTTGTGCCAAAATTCAGAAATTCGCCTTATTTTGATGTAAAAAGGCTGTAATTCCCCTTATTTGGGGGCAAAAATGCAGAAATTTCCCTTATTTTGGGGCAAAATTGCAGAAATTTCACTTATTTCAGAGTAATAAGTCAGAAATTTTTCTTATTTTGGGGCAAAAAAGACAGAAATTCCCTTTGTTTTGTGAGAAAAAGGCAGAAATTCCACTTATTTAGAGGCAAAAAAGCAGAAATTCCCCTTATTTTGGAGCAAAATTTCAGAAATTCCCCTAATTGTGGGGCAAAAAGGCAGAAATTCCCTATATGTTGAGACAAAATAACAGAAATTCTCCTTATTTTGGGGGCAAAACTCAGAAATTCCACTCATTTTTGGGCAAAATTCCAGAAATTTTTTTTATTTTGGGGTAAAATTGCAGAAATTTCACTTATTTTGGGGCAAAATTGCAGAAATTTAACTTATTACAAAAAAAAGGAGAAATTTTCTTATTTTGGGGCAAAAAAGCAGAAATTTCCCATATTTTGGGGCAAAAATGCAGAAATTCCCCTTATTTTGACGTAAAAAAGCTGAAATTCCCCTTATTTGGGGGCAAAAAGGCAGAAATTTCCCTTATTTTGAGTCAAAATTGCTGAAATTTCACTTATTTCACGGTAATAAGTCAAAATTTTCCTTATTTTGGGGCAAAAAAGACAGGAATTCCTTTTGTTTGGGAAAAAAACAGAAATTTTACTTATTTAGAGGCAAAAGGCAGAAATTCCCCTTATTTTGGAGCAAAAATGAAGAAATTTCCCTTTTTTATGGCAAAAAGGTATGCATTCTTCTTATTTTCTGGCAAAAAGGCAGAAATACCCCGTATTTTGGAGCAAAATTGCAGAAATTCCCCTAATTGTGGGGCAAAAAGGCAGATATTCCCTATATGTTGGGGCAAAAAGACAGAAAATCTCTTTATTTTGGGGCAAAACTCAGAAATTCAACTTATTTTGAGGCAAAATTCCAGAAATTTCCCTTATTTTGGGGCAAAATTGCAGAAATTTCACTTATTTTGGGGCAAAATTGCAGAAATTTAACTTATTTCAGAAAAAAGGGAGAAATTTTTTTATTTTGAAGCAAAAAGGCAGAAATTTCTTATATTTTGGTACAAAATGGCAGAAATTTTTCTTATTTTAGGGAAAAAGGCAGAAATTTCCTATATTTTGGGGAAAAAATGCAGAAATTCCTTTTATTTTGAGGTAAAAGCCTGAAATTCCCCTTATTTGGGGGCAAAAATTCAGAAATTTCACTTATTTTGGGCCAAAATTGCAGAAATTTCACTTATTTCAGGGTAATAAGTCAGAAATTTTCCTAATTTTGGGGCAAAAAAGACAGAAATTCCTTTTGTTTTGGGGGAAAAAGACAGAAATTCCACTTATTTAGAGGCAAAAAAGCAGAAATTCCCCTTATTTTTGAGCAAAAATGAAGAAATTTCGCTTTTTTATGGCAAAAAGGTATGCATTCTCCTTATTTTCGGGCAAAAAGGCAGAAATTCCCCGTATTTTGGAGCAAAATTGCAGAAATTCCCCTAATTTTGGGGCAAAAAGGCAGAAATTCCCTATATGTTGGGGCAGAAAGACAGAAATTCTCCTTATTTTGGGGTAAAACTCATATATTCCACTTACTTTGTGGCAAAATTCCAGAAATTTTCCTTATTTTGGGGCAAAATTGCAGAAATTTCACTTACTTTGGTGCAAAATTGCAGAAATTTCACTTATTTCAAAAAAAAGGAGAAATTTTCTTATTTTGGGGCAAAAAGGCAGAAATTCCTAATATTTTGTGGCAAAAATGCAGAAATTCCTAATATTTTGTTGCAAAAATGCAGAAATTTCCCTTATTTTGAGGTAAAAAGGTTGAAATTCCCCTTATTTGGGGGCAGAAATGCAGAAATTTCCTTATTTTGGGGCAATTTTCAGAAATTTCACTTATTTCAGAGTAATAAGTCAGAAATTTTCTTTATTTTGGGGCAAAAAAACAGAAATTCCCTTTGTTTTGGGGGAAAAAAACCGAAATTCCACTTATTTAGAAGCAAAAAGGGAAAAGTTCCCCTTATTTTGAAGCAAAAATGAGAAATTTCCCTTTTTATGGCAAAAGGTAGGCATTCTTTTTATTTTTGGAAAAAAGGCAGAAATTCTCCATATTTTGCGGCAAAAGGAAGAAATTCCCCTTACTTAGGTCAAAATTACAGAAATTTCACTAATTGTGGGGCAAAAAACAGAAATTCCCCTTATTTTGGGGCAAAATTGCAGAAATTACCATTATTATGGATAAAAAATGCAGACATTTCTCTTATTTTAGGGCAAAATTGCAGAAATTTCACTAATTGTGGGGCAAAAAGGCAGAAATTCTCTTTATTTTGGGGCAAAACTCAGAAATTCCACTTATTTTGGGGCAAAATTCCAGAAATTTCTTTTATTTTGGGGCAGAATTGCAGAAATTTCACTTATTTTGGGGCAAAATTGCGGAAATTTCACTTATTTCAGGGAAAAAAGGCAGAAATTTTTCTTATTTTGGGGCAAAACCGCAGACATTCATAATACTTTGTGCCAAAATTCAGAAATTCGCCTTATTTTGATGTAAAAAGGCTGTAATTCCCCTTATTTGGGGGCAAAAATGCAGAAATTTCCCTTATTTTGGGGCAAAATTGCAGAAATTTCACTTATTTCAGAGTAATAAGTCAGAAATTTTTCTTATTTTGGGGCAAAAAAGACAGAAATTCCCTTTGTTTTGTGAGAAAAAGGCAAAAATTCCACTTATTTAGAGGCAAAAAAGCAGAAATTCCCCTTATTTTGGAGCAAAATTTCAGAAATTCCCCTAATTGTGGGGCAAAAAGGCAGAAATTCCCTATATGTTGAGACAAAATAACAGAAATTCTCCTTATTTTGGGGGCAAAACTCAGAAATTCCACTCATTTTTGGGCAAAATTCCAGAAATTTTTTTTATTTTGGGGTAAAATTGCAGAAATTTCACTTATTTTGGGGCAAAATTGCAGAAATTTAACTTATTACAAAAAAAAGGAGAAATTTTCTTATTTTGGGGCAAAAAAGCAGAAATTTCCCATATTTTGGGGCAAAAATGCAGAAATTCCCCTTATTTTGACGTAAAAAAGCTGAAATTCCCCTTATTTGGGGGCAAAAAGGCAGAAATTTCCCTTATTTTGAGTCAAAATTGCTGAAATTTCACTTATTTCACGGTAATAAGTCAAAATTTTCCTTATTTTGGGGCAAAAAAGACAGGAATTCCTTTTGTTTGGGAAAAAACAGAAATTTTACTTATTTAGAGGCAAAAGGCAGAAATTCCCCTTATTTTGGAGCAAAAATGAAGAAATTTCCCTTTTTTATGGCAAAAAGGTATGCATTCTTCTTATTTTCTGGCAAAAAGGCAGAAATACCCCGTATTTTGGAGCAAAATTGCAGAAATTCCCCTAATTGTGGGGCAAAAAGGCAGATATTCCCTATATGTTGGGGCAAAAAGACAGAAAATCTCCTTATTTTGGGGCAAAACTCAGAAATTCCACTTATTTTGAGGCAAAATTCCAGAAATTTCCCTTATTTTGGGGCAAAATTGCAGAAATTTCACTTATTTTGGGGCAAAATTGCAGAAATTTAACTTATTTCAGAAAAAAGGGAGAAATTTTTTTATTTTGAAGCAAAAAGGCAGAAATTTCTTATATTTTGGTACAAAATGGCAGAAATTTTTCTTATTTTAGGGAAAAAGGCAGAAATTTCCTATATTTTGGGGAAAAAATGCAAAATTCCTTTTATTTTGAGGTAAAAAGCCTGAAATTCCCCTTATTTGGGGGCAAAAATGCAGAAATTTCACTTATTTTGGGGCAAAATTGCAGAAATTTCACTTATTTCAGGGTAATAAGTCAGAAATTTTCCTAATTTTGGGGCAAAAAAGACAGAAATTCCTTTTGTTTTGGGGGAAAAAGACAGAAATTCCACTTATTTAGAGGCAAAAAAGCAGAAATTCCCCTTATTTTTGAGCAAAAATGAAGAAATTTCGCTTTTTTATGGCAAAAAGGTATGCATTCTCCTTATTTTCGGGCAAAAAGGCAGAAATTCCCCGTATTTTGGAGCAAAATTGCAGAAATTCCCCTAATTTTGGGGCAAAAAGGCAGAAATTCCCTATATGTTGGGGCAGAAAGACAGAAATTCTCCTTATTTTGGGGTAAAACTCATATATTCCACTTACTTTGTGGCAAAATTCCAGAAATTTTCCTTATTTTGGGGCAAAATTGCAGAAATTTCACTTACTTTGGTGCAAAATTGCAGAAATTTCACTTATTTCAAAAAAAAGGAGAAATTTTCTTATTTTGGGGCAAAAAGGCAGAAATTCCTAATATTTTGTGGCAAAAATGCAGAAATTCCTAATATTTTGTTGCAAAAATGCAGAAATTTCCCTTATTTTGAGGTAAAAAGGTTGAAATTCCCCTTATTTGGGGGCAGAAATGCAGAAATTTCCTTATTTTGGGGCAATTTTCAGAAATTTCACTTATTTCAGAGTAATAAGTCAGAAATTTTCTTTATTTTGGGGCAAAAAAACAGAAATTCCCTTTGTTTTGGGGGAAAAAAACAGAAATTCCACTTATTTAGAAGCAAAAAGGGAAAAGTTCCCCTTATTTTGAAGCAAAAATGAGAAATTTCCCTTTTTTATGGCAAAAGGTAGGCATTCTTTTTATTTTTGGAAAAAAGGCAGAAATTCTCCATATTTTGCGGCAAAAGGAAGAAATTCCCCTTACTTAGGTCAAAATTACAGAAATTTCACTAATTGTGGGGCAAAAAACAGAAATTCCCCTTATTTTGGGGCAAAATTGCAGAAATTACCATTATTATGGGGAAAAAATGCAGACATTTCTCTTATTTTAGGGCAAAATTGCAGAAATTTCACTAATTGTGGGGCAAAAAGGCAGAAATTCTCTTTATTTTGGGGCAAAACTCAGAAATTCCACTTATTTTGGGGCAAAATTCCAGAAATTTCTTTTATTTTGGGGCAGAATTGCAGAAATTTCACTTATTTTGGGGCAAAATTGCGGAAATTTCACTTATTTCAGGGAAAAAAGGCAGAAATTTTTCTTATTTTGGGGCAAAACCGCAGACATTCATAATACTTTGTGCCAAAATTCAGAAATTCGCCTTATTTTGATGTAAAAAGGCTGTAATTCCCCTTATTTGGGGGCAAAAATGCAGAAATTTCCCTTATTTTGGGGCAAAATTGCAGAAATTTCACTTATTTCAGAGTAATAAGTCAGAAATTTTTCTTATTTTGGGGCAAAAAAGACAGAAATTCCCTTTGTTTTGTGAGAAAAAGGCAGAAATTCCACTTATTTAGAGGCAAAAAAGCAGAAATTCCCCTTATTTTGGAGCAAAATTTCAGAAATTCCCCTAATTGTGGGGCAAAAAGGCAGAAATTCCCTATATGTTGAGACAAAATAACAGAAATTCTCCTTATTTTGGGGGCAAAACTCAGAAATTCCACTCATTTTTGGGCAAAATTCCAGAAATTTTTTTTATTTTGGGGTAAAATTGCAGAAATTTCACTTATTTTGGGGCAAAATTGCAGAAATTTAACTTATTACAAAAAAAAGGAGAAATTTTCTTATTTTGGGGCAAAAAAGCAGAAATTTCCCATATTTTGGGGCAAAAATGCAGAAATTCCCCTTATTTTGACGTAAAAAAGCTGAAATTCCCCTTATTTGGGGGCAAAAAGGCAGAAATTTCCCTTATTTTGAGTCAAAATTGCTGAAATTTCACTTATTTCACGGTAATAAGTCAAAATTTTCCTTATTTTGGGGCAAAAAAGACAGGAATTCCTTTTGTTTGGGAAAAAAACAGAAATTTTACTTATTTAGAGGCAAAAGGCAGAAATTCCCCTTATTTTGGAGCAAAAATGAAGAAATTTCCCTTTTTTATGGCAAAAAGGTATGCATTCTTCTTATTTTCTGGCAAAAAGGCAGAAATACCCCGTATTTTGGAGCAAAATTGCAGAAATTCCCCTAATTGTGGGGCAAAAAGGCAGATATTCCCTATATGTTGGGGCAAAAAGACAGAAAATCTCCTTATTTTGGGGCAAAACTCAGAAATTCAACTTATTTTGAGGCAAAATTCCAGAAATTTCCCTTATTTTGGGGCAAAATTGCAGAAATTTCACTTATTTTGGGGCAAAATTGCAGAAATTTAACTTATTTCAGAAAAAAGGGAGAAATTTTTTTATTTTGAAGCAAAAAGGCAGAAATTTCTTATATTTTGGTACAAAATGGCAGAAATTTTTCTTATTTTAGGGAAAAAGGCAGAAATTTCCTATATTTTGGGGAAAAAATGCAGAAATTCCTTTTATTTTGAGGTAAAAAGCCTGAAATTCGCCTTATTTGGGGGCAAATATGCAGAAATTTCCCTTATTTTGGGGCAAAATTGCAGAAATTTCACTTATTTCAGGGTAATAAGTCAGAAATTTTCCTAATTTTGGGGCAAAAAAGACAGAAATTCCTTTTGTTTTGGGGGAAAAAGACAGAAATTCCACTTATTTAGAGGCAAAAAAGCAGAAATTCCCCTTATTTTTGAGCAAAAATGAAGAAATTTCGCTTTTTTATGGCAAAAAGGTATGCATTCTCCTTATTTTCGGGCAAAAAGGCAGAAATTCCCCGTATTTTGGAGCAAAATTGCAGAAATTCCCCTAATTTTGGGGCAAAAAGGCAGAAATTCCCTATATGTTGGGGCAGAAAGACAGAAATTCTCCTTATTTTGGGGTAAAACTCATATATTCCACTTACTTTGTGGCAAAATTCCAGAAATTTTCCTTATTTTGGGGCAAAATTGCAGAAATTTCACTTACTTTGGTGCAAAATTGCAGAAATTTCACTTATTTCAAAAAAAAGGAGAAATTTTCTTATTTTGGGGCAAAAAGGCAGAAATTCCTAATATTTTGTGGCAAAAATGCAGAAATTCCTAATATTTTGTTGCAAAAATGCAGAAATTTCCCTTATTTTGAGGTAAAAAGGTTGAAATTCCCCTTATTTGGGGGCAGAAATGCAGAAATTTCCTTATTTTGGGGCAATTTTCAGAAATTTCACTTATTTCAGAGTAATAAGTCAGAAATTTTCTTTATTTTGGGGCAAAAAAACAGAAATTCCCTTTGTTTTGGGGGAAAAAAACCGAAATTCCACTTATTTAGAAGCAAAAAGGGAAAAGTTCCCCTTATTTTGAAGCAAAAATGAGAAATTTCCCTTTTTTATGGCAAAAGGTAGGCATTCTTTTTATTTTTGGAAAAAAGGCAGAAATTCTCCATATTTTGCGGCAAAAGGAAGAAATTCCCCTTACTTAGGTCAAAATTACAGAAATTTCACTAATTGTGGGGCAAAAAACAGAAATTCCCCTTATTTTGGGGCAAAATTGCAGAAATTACCATTATTATGGGGAAAAAATGCAGACATTTCTCTTATTTTAGGGCAAAATTGCAGAAATTTCACTAATTGTGGGGCAAAAAGGCAGAAATTCTCTTTATTTTGGGGCAAAACTCAGAATTTCCACTTATTTTGGGGCAAAATTCCAGAAATTTCTTTTATTTTGGGGCAGAATTGCAGAAATTTCACTTATTTTGGGGCAAAATTGCGGAAATTTCACTTATTTCAGGGAAAAAAGGCAGAAATTTTTCTTATTTTGGGGCAAAACCGCAGACATTCATAATACTTTGTGCCAAAATTCAGAAATTCGCCTTATTTTGATGTAAAAAGGCTGTAATTCCCCTTATTTGGGGGCAAAAATGCAGAAATTTCCCTTATTTTGGGGCAAAATTGCAGAAATTTCACTTATTTCAGAGTAATAAGTCAGAAATTTTTCTTATTTTGGGGCAAAAAAGACAGAAATTCCCTTTGTTTTGTGAGAAAAAGGCAGAAATTCCACTTATTTAGAGGCAAAAAAGCAGAAATTCCCCTTATTTTGGAGCAAAATTTCAGAAATTCCCCTAATTGTGGGGCAAAAAGGCAGAAATTCCCTATATGTTGAGACAAAATAACAGAAATTCTCCTTATTTTGGGGGCAAAACTCAGAAATTCCACTCATTTTTGGGCAAAATTCCAGAAATTTTTTTTATTTTGGGGTAAAATTGCAGAAATTTCACTTATTTTGGGGCAAAATTGCAGAAATTTAACTTATTACAAAAAAAGGAGAAATTTTCTTATTTTGGGGCAAAAAAGCAGAAATTTCCCATATTTTGGGGCAAAAATGCAGAAATTCCCCTTATTTTGACGTAAAAAAGCTGAAATTCCCCTTATTTGGGGGCAAAAAGGCAGAAATTTCCCTTATTTTGAGTCAAAATTGCTGAAATTTCACTTATTTCACGGTAATAAGTCAAAATTTTCCTTATTTTGGGGCAAAAAAGACAGGAATTCCTTTTGTTTGGGAAAAAAACAGAAATTTTACTTATTTAGAGGCAAAAGGCAGAAATTCCCCTTATTTTGGAGCAAAAATGAAGAAATTTCCCTTTTTTATGGCAAAAAGGTATGCATTCTTCTTATTTTCTGGCAAAAAGGCAGAAATACCCCGTATTTTGGAGCAAAATTGCAGAAATTCCCCTAATTGTGGGGCAAAAAGGCAGATATTCCCTATATGTTGGGGCAAAAAGACAGAAAATCTCCTTATTTTGGGGCAAAACTCAGAAATTCCACTTATTTTGAGGCAAAATTCCAGAAATTTCCCTTATTTTGGGGCAAAATTGCAGAAATTTCACTTATTTTGGGGCAAAATTGCAGAAATTTAACTTATTTCAGAAAAAAGGGAGAAATTTTTTTATTTTGAAGCAAAAAGGCAGAAATTTCTTATATTTTGGTACAAAATGGCAGAAATTTTTTTTATTTTAGGGAAAAAGGCAGAAATTTCCTATATTTTGGGGAAAAAATGCAGAAATTCCTTTTATTTTGAGGTAAAAAGCCTGAAATTCCCCTTATTTGGGGGCAAAAATGCAGAAATTTCACTTATTTTGGGGCAAAATTGCAGAAATTTCACTTATTTCAGGGTAATAAGTCAGAAATTTTCCTAATTTTGGGGCAAAAAAGACAGAAATTCCTTTTGTTTTGGGGGAAAAAGACAGAAATTCCACTTATTTAGAGGCAAAAAAGCAGAAATTCCCCTTATTTTTGAGCAAAAATGAAGAAATTTCGCTTTTTTATGGCAAAAAGGTATGCATTCTCCTTATTTTCGGGCAAAAAGGCAGAAATTCCCCGTATTTTGGAGCAAAATTGCAGAAATTCCCCTAATTTTGGGGCAAAAAGGCAGAAATTCCCTATATGTTGGGGCAGAAAGACAGAAATTCTCCTTATTTTGGGGTAAAACTCATATATTCCACTTACTTTGTGGCAAAATTCCAGAAATTTTCCTTATTTTGGGGCAAAATTGCAGAAATTTCACTTACTTTGGTGCAAAATTGCAGAAATTTCACTTATTTCAAAAAAAAGGAGAAATTTTCTTATTTTGGGGCAAAAAGGCAGAAATTCCTAATATTTTGTGGCAAAAATGCAGAAATTCCTAATATTTTGTTGCAAAAATGCAGAAATTTCCCTTATTTTGAGGTAAAAAGGTTGAAATTCCCCTTATTTGGGGGCAGAAATGCAGAAATTTCCTTATTTTGGGGCAATTTTCAGAAATTTCACTTATTTCAGAGTAATAAGTCAGAAATTTTCTTTATTTTGGGGCAAAAAAACAGAAATTCCCTTTGTTTTGGGGGAAAAAAACAGAAATTCCACTTATTTAGAAGCAAAATTGGAAAAGTTCCCCTTATTTTGAAGCAAAAATGAGAAATTTTCCTTTTTTATGGCAAAAGGTAGGCATTCTTTTTATTTTTGGAAAAAAGGCAGAAATTCTCCATATTTTGCGGCAAAAGGAAGAAATTCCCCTTACTTAGGTCAAAATTACAGAAATTTCACTAATTGTGGGGCAAAAAACAGAAATTCCCCTTATTTTGGGGCAAAATTGCAGAAATTACCATTATTATAGGGAAAAAATGCAGACATTTCTCTTATTTTAGGGCAAAATTGCAGAAATTTCACTAATTGTGGGGCAAAAAGGCAGAAATTCTCTTTATTTTGGGGCAAAACTCAGAAATTCCACTTATTTTGGGGCAAAATTCCAGAAATTTCTTTTATTTTGGGGCAGAATTGCAGAAATTTCACTTATTTTGGGGCAAAATTGCGGAAATTTCACTTATTTCAGGGAAAAAAGGCAGAAATTTTTCTTATTTTGGGGCAAAACCGCAGACATTCATAATACTTTGTGCCAAAATTCAGAAATTCGCCGTATTTTGAGGTAAAAAGGCTGTAATTCCCCTTATTTGGGGGCAAAAATGCAGAAATTTCCCTTATTTTGGGGCAAAATTGCAGAAATTTCACTTATTTCAGAGTAATAAGTCAGAAATTTTTCTTATTTTGGGGCAAAAAAGACAGAAATTCCCTTTGTTTTGTGAGAAAAAGGCAGAAATTCCACTTATTTAGAGGCAAAAAAGCAGAAATTCCCCTTATTTTGGAGCAAAATTTCAGAAATTCCCCTAATTGTGGGGCAAAAAGGCAGAAATTCCCTATATGTTGAGACAAAATAACAGAAATTCTCCTTATTTTGGGGGCAAAACTCAGAAATTCCACTCATTTTTGGGCAAAATTCCAGAAATTTTTTTTATTTTGGGGTAAAATTGCAGAAATTTCACTTATTTTGGGGCAAAATTGCAGAAATTTAACTTATTACAAAAAAAAGGAGAAATTTTCTTATTTTGGGGCAAAAAAGCAGAAATTTCCCATATTTTGGGGCAAAAATGCAGAAATTCCCCTTATTTTGACGTAAAAAAGCTGAAATTCCCCTTATTTGGGGGCAAAAAGGCAGAAATTTCCCTTATTTTGAGTCAAAATTGCTGAAATTTCACTTATTTCACGGTAATAAGTCAAAATTTTCCTTATTTTAGGGCAAAAAAGACAGGAATTCCTTTTGTTTGGGAAAAAAACAGAAATTTTACTTATTTAGAGGCAAAAGGCAGAAATTCCCCTTATTTTGGAGCAAAAATGAAGAAATTTCCCTTTTTTATGGCAAAAAGATATGCATTCTTCTTAATTTCGGGCAAAAAGGCAGAAATTCCCCGTATTTTGGAGCAAAATTTCCGAAATTCCCATAATTGTGGGGCAAAAAGGCAGAAAATCTCTATATGTTGGGGCAAAAAGACGGAAATTCTCCTTATTTTGGGGCAAAACTCAGATATTCCACTTATTTTGAGGCAAAATTCCAGAAATTTCCCTTTTTTTGGGCAAAATTGAAGAAATTTCACTTATTTTGGGGCAAAAAGGCAGAAATTTCACTTATTTCAGGGTAATAAGTCAGAAATATTTTTTATTTTGGAAGAAAAAATACAGAAATTCCCTTTGTTATGTGGGAAAAAGACAGAAATTCCACTTATTTTGATGCAAAAAAGGAGAAATTCCCTTATTTTGGAGCAAAAATGAAGAAATTTCCCTTTTTTATGGCAAAAAGTTATGCATTCTTCTTATTATCGGGCAAAAAGGCAGAAATTCCTTGTATTTTGGAGCAAAATTGCAGAAATTCCCCTAATTGTGGAGAAAAAGGCAGAAATTCTTTATATGTTGGGGCAAAAAGACAGAAATTCTCCTTATTTTGGGGCAAAACTCAGAAATTCCACTTATTTTGGGGCAAGATTCCAGGAATTTCCCTTCTTTTGGGGCAAAATTGCAGAAATTTCACTTATTTTGGGGCAAAGTTGCAGAAATTTCACTTATTAAAGGAAAAAAAGCAGTTATTTTCCTTATTTTGGGGCAAAAAGGCAGAAATTTTTGATATTTTGTGGCAAAAATGCAGAAATTCCCCTTATTTTGAGGTAAAAAGGCTGAAATTCCCCTTATTTGGGGGCAAAAAGGCAGAAATTTCCCTTATTTTGGGGAAAAAATTGCAGAAATTTCACTTACTTCAGGGTAATAAGTCAGAATTTTTCCTTATTTTGCGGCAAAAAGACAGAAATTTCCTTTGTTTTGGGGGAAAAAGACAGATATTCCACTTATTTAGAGGCAAAAAAGCAGAAATTCCCCTTATTTTGAAGCAAAAAAGAAGAAATTTTCCTTTTTTGATGGCAAAAAGGTATGCATTCTTCTTATTTTCGGGCAAAAAGGCAGAAATTCCCCGTATTTAGGAGCAAAATTGCAGACATTCCCCTAATTGTGGGGCAAAAAGACAGAAATTTTCTTTATTTTGGCGCAAAACACAGAAAATCCACTTATTTTGGGGCAAAATTCCAGAAATTTCCCTTATTTTGGGGCAAAATTGCAGAAATTTCACTTATTTTGGGGCATAATTGCAGAAATTTCACTTATTTCAGGGAAAAAAAGCAGAAATTTTCTTATTTTGAGGCAAAAAGGCAGAAATTCCCCTTATTTTGAAGTAAAAAGGCTGAAATTACCCTTATTTGGGGGCAAAAAGGCAGAAATTTCCCTTATTTTGGGGCAAAATTGCAGAAATTTCACTTACTTCAGGGCAATAAGTCAGAAATTTTCTTTATTTTTGGGGCAAAAAAGACAGAAATTCCCTTTGTTTTTGGGGAAAAAGACAGAAATTCCACTTATTTAGAGGCAAAAATGCAGAATTTCCCCTTATTTTGGAGCAAAAATGAAGAAATTTCCCTTTTTAATGGCAAAAAGGTATGCATTCTTCTTATTTTCGGGCAAAAAGGCAGAAATTCCTCGATTTTTAAAGCAAAATTGCAAAAATTCTCCTAATTGTGGTTCAAAAAAACAGAAATTCTCCTTATTTTGGGGCAAAACTCAGAAATTCACTTTATTTTGGAGCAAAATTCCAGAAATTTCCATTATTTTGAGGCAAAATTGCAGAAATTTCAATTATTTTGGGGCAAAATTGCAGAAATTTCATTTATTTCAGAAAAAAAGCAGAAATTTTCTTATTTTGTGGCAAATATGAAGAAATTCCTAATATTTTGTGGCAAAAATGCAGAAATTCCCCTTATTTTGAGGTAAAAAAGGCTGAAATTCCCCTTATTTGGGGGCAAAAAGGCAGAAATTTCCCTTATTTTGGGGCAAAATTCCAGAAATTTCACTTATTTTGGGGCAAAATTGCAGAAATTTCACTTATTTCAGGGAAAAAGGCAGAAATTTTCCATATTTTGGGGCAAAAAGGCAGAAATTCCTAATATTTTGTGGCAAAAATGCAAAAATTCCTCTTATTTTGAGGTAAAAAGGCTGAAATTGCCCTTATTTGGGGGCAAAAAGGCAGAAATTGCTATTTTTGGGGGCAAAATTGCAGAAATTTCACTTACTTTAGGGTAATAAGTCAGAATTTTTCCTTATTTTGGGGCAAAATAGACAGAAATTCTGTTTATTTTGGAAGAAAAAGACAGAAATACCACTTATTTAGAGGCAAAAAAGCAGAAATTCCCCTTATTTTGGAGCAAAAATGAAGTAATTTCTCTTTTTTATGGCAAAAAGGTATGCATTATTCTTATTTTCGGGCAAAAGGCAAAAATTCCCCGTATTTTGGGCAAAATTGCAGAAATTCCCCTAATTGTGGGGCAAAAAGGGAAAAATTCACTATACGTTGGGTCAAAAAGACAGAAATTCTCCTTATTTTGGGGCAAAACTCAGAAATTCCACTTATTTGGGGGAAAAATTCCAGAAATTTCCCTTACTTTGGGGCAAAATTGCAGAAATTTCACTTATTTTGGGGCAAAATTGCAGAAATTTCACTTATTTCAGAGAAAAAAAAGGCAGAAATTTTCGTATTTTGGGGCAAAAAAGCAGAAATTCCTAATATTTTGTGGCAAAAATGCAGAAATTCCCCTTATTTTGAGGTAAAAATGCTGAATTTCCCCTTATTTGGGGGCAAAAAGGCAGAAATTTCCCTTATTTTGCAGCAAAATTGCAGAAATTTCACTTATTTCAGGGTAATAAGTCAGAAATTTTTTTTATTTTGGGGCAAAAAAGACAGTACTTCTCTTTGTTTTGGGGGAAAAAGACAGAAATTCCACTTATTTAGAGGCAAAAAAGCAGAAAAATCCCATTATTTTGGAGCAAAAATTAAGAAATTTCCCTTTTTTATGGCAAAAAGATATGCATTCTTCTTAATTTCGGGCAAAAAGGCAGAAATTCCCCGTATTTTGGAGCAAAATTTCCGAAATTCCCATAATTGTGGGGCAAAAAGGCAGAAAATCTCTATATGTTGGGGCAAAAAGACGGAAATTCTCCTTATTTTGGGGCAAAACTCAGATATTCCACTTATTTTGAGGCAAAATTCCAGAAATTTCCCTTTTTTGGGGCAAAATTGAAGAAATTTCACTTATTTTGGGGCAAAATTGCACAAATTTCACTTATTTTGGGGCAAAATTGCAGAAATTTCACTTATTTCAGGGAAAAAAGGCAGAAATTTTCCTTATTTTGGGGCAAAAAGGCAGAAATTCCTAATATTTTGTGGCAAAAATGCAGATATTCCCTTTATTTTGAGGTAAAAAGGCTGAAATTCCCCGTATTTGGGGGCCAAAAGTCAGTAATTTCCCTTATTTTGGGGAAAAAATTGCAGAAATTTTACTTACTTCAGGGTAATAAGTCAGAATTTTTCCTTATTTTGCGGCAAAAAAGAAAGAAATTTCCTTTGTTTTGGGGGAAAAAGACAGAAATTCCACTTATTTAGAGGCAAAAAAGAAGAAATTCCCCTTATTTTGGAGCAAAAATGAAGAAATTTTCCTTTTTTATGGCAAAAACGTATGCATTCTTCTTATTTTCGGGCAAAAAGGCAGAAAATCCCTGTATTTAGGAGCAAAATTGCAGAAATTCCCCTATTTGTGGGGCAAAAATGCAGAAATTCCCTATATGTTGGGGCAAAAAGACAGAAATTTTCTTTATTTTGGGGCAAAACTCAGAAAATCCACATATTTTGGAGCAAAATTTCTGAAATTTCCCTTATTTTGGGGCAAAATTGCAGAAATTTCACTTATTTTGGGGCAAAATTGCAGAAATTTCAATTATTTCAGGAAAAAAAAGCAGAAATTTTCTTATTTTGGGGCAAAAAGGCAGAAATTTCTAATATTTTGTGGCAAAAATGCAGAAATTCCCCTTATTTTGAAGTAAAAAGGTTGAAATTCTTCTTATTTGGGGGCAAAAAGGCAGAAATTTCCCTTATTTTGGGGCAAAATTGCAGAAATTTCACTTATTTCAGGGTAATAAGTCAGAAATTTTTCTTATTTTGGGGCAAAAATACAAAAATTCCCTTGTTTTGGGGGAAAAAGACAGAAATTCCACTTATTTAGAGGCAAAAAAGCAGAAATTCCCCTTATTTTGGAGCAAAAATGAAGAAATTTCCTTTTTTGATGGCAAAAAGGTATGCATTCTACTTATTTTCGGGCCAAAAGGCAGAAATTCCCCGTATTTAGGAGAAAAATTGCAGAAATTCCTCTAATTGTGGGGCAAAAAGGGAGAAATTCCCTATATGTTAGGGCAAAAAGACAGAAATTCTCCTTATTTTGGGGCTAAACTCAGAAAATCCACTTATTTGGGGGCAAAATTCCAGAAATTTTTTTTATTTTGGGGTAAAATTGCAGAAATTTCACTTATTTTGGGGCAAAATTGCAGAAATTTCACTTATTTCAGGGAAAAAAAGCAGAAATTTTCTTATTTTAGGGCAAAAAGCAGAAATTACTAATATTTTGTGGCAAAAATGCAGAAATTCCCCTTATTTTGAAGTAAAAAGTTTGAAATTCCCCTTATTTTGTGGAAAAAAGGCAGAAATTTCCCTTATTTTGGGGAAAATTGCAGAAATTTTACTTATTTCATGGTAATAAGTCAGAAATTTTTCTTATTTTGGGGCAAAAATACAGGAATTCTCTTTGTTTTGGGGGAAGAAGACAGAAATTCCACTTATTTAGAGGCAAAAAAGCAGAAATTCCCCTTATTTTGGAGCAAAAATGAAGAAATTTTTTTTTTTGATGGCAAAAATGTATGCATTCTACTTATTTTCGGGCAAAAAGGCAGAAATTCCCCGTATTAGGGAGAAAAATTGCAGAAATTCCTCTAATTGTGGGGCAATAAGGCAGATATTCCCTATATGTTGGGGCAAAAAGACAGAAATTTTCTTTATTTTGGGGCAAAACTCAGAAAATCCACTTATTTTGGGGCAAAATTCCAGAAATTTCCTTTATTTTGGGGCAAAATTGCATAAATTTCACTTATTTTGGGGCAAAGTTGCAGAAATTTCACTTATTAAAGGAAAAAAAGCAGTTATTTTCCTTATTTTGGGGCAAAAAGGCAGAAATTTTTGATATTTTGTGGCAAAAATGCAGAAATTTCCCTTATTTTGAGGTAAAAAGGCTGAAATTCCCCTTATTTGGGGGCAAAAAGGCAGAAATTTCCCTTATTTTGGGGAAAAAATTGCAGAAATTTCACTTACTTCAGGGTAATAAGTCAGAATTTTTCCTTATTTTGCGGCAAAAAAGACAGAAATTTCCTTTGTTTTGGGGGAAAAAGACAGAAATTCCACTTATTTAGAGGCAAAAAAGCAGAAATTCCCCTTATTTTGGAGCAAAAATGAAGAAATTTTCCTTTTTTATGGCAAAAATGTATGCATTCTTCTTATTTTCGGGCAAAAGGAAAAAATTCCCCGTATTTAGGAGCAAAATTGCAGAAATTCCCCTAATTGTGGGGCAAAAAGGGAGAAATTCCCTATATGTTAGGGCAAAAAGACAGAAATTTTCTTTATTTTGGGGGAAAACTCAGAAATTCCACTTATTTTGGGGCAAAATTCCAGAAATTTCCCTTATTTTGGGGCAAAATTGCAGAAATTTCACTTATTTTGGGGCAAAATTGCAGAAATTTCACTTATTTCAGGGAAAAAGGCAGAAAATTTCCTTATTTTGGGGCAAAAAGGCAGAAATTCTCAATATTTTGGTGCAAAAATCAGAAATTTCCCTTATTTTGATGTAAAATGCTTAAATTCCCCATATTTTGGGGCAAAAGGCAGAAATTTCCCTTATTTTGGGGCAAATTTGCAGAAATTTCACTTATTTCAGGGTAATAAGTCAGAAATTTTCATTATTTTTAGGGCAAAAAAGACAGAAATTCCCTTTGTTTTGGGAGAAAAAGACAGAAATTCCACTTATTTAGAGGCAAAAAAGCAGAAATACCCCTTATTTTGGAGCAAAATGAAGACATTTCCCTTTTTAATGGCAAAAAGGTATGCATTCTTCTTATTTTCGGGCAAAAAGGCAGAAATTCCCCGTATTTTGTAGCAAAATTGCAGAAATTCCCCTAATTGTGGGGCAAAAAGGCAAAATTTTCCTATATGTTGGGGCAAAAAGACAGAAATTCTCCTTATTTGGGGCAAAACTCAGAAATTCCACTTATTTTGGGGCAAAATTCCAGAAATTTCCCTTACTTTGGAGCAAAATTGCCGAAATTTCATTTATTTTAGGGCAAAATTGCAGAAATTTCACTTATTTCAGGGAAAATAAGCAGAAATTTTCTTATTTTGGGGCAAAATAGCAAAAATTCCTAATATTTTGTGGCAAAAATGCAGAAATTCCCCTTATTTTGAGGTAAAAAGGCTGAAATTCCCCTTATTTGGGGGCAAAAAAGCAGAAATTTCCCTTATTTTGGGGCAAAATTGCAGAAATTTCACATATTTCAGGGTAATAAGTCAGAAATTTTCCTTATTTTGAGGCAAAAAAGACAGGAATTCCTTTTGTTTTGGGGTAAGAAACAGAAATTCCACTTATTTAGAGGCAAAAAAGCAGAAATTCTTCTTATTTTGGAGCAAAAATGAAGAAATTTCCCTTTTTTATGGCAAAAAGGTATGCATTCTTCTTATTTTCCGGCAAAAAGTCAGAAATTCCCCGTATTTTGGAGCAAAATTGCAGAAATTCCCCTAATTGTGTTGCAAAAAGGCAGAAATTCCCTATATGTTAGGGCAAAAAAGACAGAAATTCTTCTTATTTTGAGGCAAAACTCAGAAATTCCACTTACTTTGAGGCAAAATTCCAGAAATTTCCCTTATTTTGGGGCAAAATTGCAGAAATTTCACTTCTTTTGGGGCAAAATTGCAGAAATTTCACTTATTTCAGGGAAAAAAGGCAGAAATTTTCTTTATTTTGAAGCAAAAAGGCAGAAATTCCTATTATTTTGTGACAAAAATGCAGAAATTACCCTTATTTTGTGGTAAAAAGGCTGAAATTCCCCTTATTTGGGGGCAAAAAGTCAGAAATTTCCTTTTTTTTTGGGGCAAAATTGCAGATATTTCACTAATTTCAGGGAAATAATTCAGAATTTTTTTTAATTTTGGGGCAAAAAAGACAGTAATTCCCTTTGTTTTGAGGGAAAAATACAGAAATTCCACTAATTTAGAGGCAAAAAGCAGAAATTCCCATTATTTTGGAGCAAAAATGAAGAAATTTACCATTTTTATGGCAAAAAGATATGCATTCTTTTTAATTTCGGGCAAAAAGGCAGAAATTCCCCCTATTTTGGAGCAAAATAGCAGAAATTCCCCTAATTGTGGGGCAAAAAGACAGAAATTTTCTATATGTTGGGGCAAAAAGACAGAGATTCTCCTTATTTAGGGGCAAAACTCAGAAATTCCACTTATTTTGTGGCAAAATTCCAGAAATTTTTCTTTTTTGGGGGCAAAATTGAAGAAATTTCACTTATTTTGGGGCAAAATTGCAGAAATTTTACTTACTTTGGGGCAAAATTGCAGAAATTTCACTTATGTCAGGGAAAAAAGGCAGAAATTTTTCTTATTTTGGGGCAAAAAGGCAGAAATTCCTAATATTTTCTGGCAAAAATGCAGAAATTCCCCTTATTTTGAGGTAAAAAGGCTGAAATTCCCATTATTTGGGGGCAAAAAGGCAGAAATTTCCCTTATTTTGGGGAAAAAAATTGCAGAAATTTCACTTATTTCAGGGTAATAAGTCAGAATTTTTCCTTATTTTGCGGCAAAAAAGACAGAAATTTTTTTTGTTTTGGGGGAAAAAGACAGAAGTTCCACTTATTTAGGGGCAAAAAAGCAGAAATTCCCCTTATTTTGAAGCAAAAATGAAGAAATTTTCCTTTTTTATGGCAAAAAGGTATGCATTCTTCTTATTTTCAGATAAAAGGCAGAAATTCCCCGTATTTAGGAGCAAAATTGCAGAAATTCCCCTAATTGTGGGGCAAAAAGGCTGAAATTCCCTATATGTTGGGGCAAAAAAAAAAAATTTTTCTTTATTTTGGGGCAAAACTCAGAAAATCCACTTATTCTGGGGCAAAATTCCAGAAATTTCTCTTATTTTGGGGCAAAATTGCAGAAATTTTACTTATTTCAGGGTAATAAGTAAGAATTTTTTCTTATTTTGGGGCAAAAATACAGGAATTCCCTTTGTTTTGGGGGAAAAGAACAGAAATTCTACTTATTTAGAGGCAAAAAAGCAGAAATTCCCCTTATTTTGGAGCAAAATGAAGAAATTTCCCTTTTTAATGGCAAAAAGGTATGCCTTCTCTTATTTTCGGGCAAAAATGTAGAAATTCCCCGTATTTTGGAGCAAAATTGCAGAAATTTCCCTAATTGTGGGGCAAAAAGAAAGAAATTCCCTATACGTTAGGGCAAAAAGACAGAAATTCTTCTTATTTTGGGGCAAAACTCAGAAATTCCACTTATTTTGGGGCAAAATTCCAGAAATTTCCCTTATTTTGGGTCAAAATTGCAGAAATTTCACTTATTTTGGGGCAAAATTGTGGAAAATTCACTTATTTCAGAGAAAAAATGCTGAAATTTTCTTTATTTTTGGGGCAATAAAGACAGAAATTCTCCTTATTTTGGGGCAAAACTCAGAAATTCAACATATTTTGGGGCAAAATTCCAGAAAATTCCATTATTTTGAGGCAAAATTGCAGAAATTTCACTTATTTCAGGGTAATAAGTCAGAATTTTTTTTTTTTTTGGGCCAAAACAACAGGAATTACCTTTGTTTTGGGGGAAAAAGATAGAAATTCCACTTATTTAGAGGCAAAAAAGCAGAAATTCCCCTTATTTTGGAGCAAAATTGCAGAAATTCCCCTAATTGTGGGGAAAAATGCAGAAATTCCCTGTATGTTGGGGCAAAAATATAGAAATTCTCCTTATTTTGGGGCAAAACTCAGAAATTCCACTTATTTTGGGGCAAAATTCCAGAAATTTCACTTATTTTGAGGCAAAATTGCAGAAATTTCACTTATTTCAGAAAAAAAGCAGAAATTTTCTTATTTGGGAGCAAAAAGGCAGAAATTTCTATTATTTTGGTACAAAATTGCAGAAATTTATCTTATTTTGGAGCAAAAAAGAATATATTTCCCATATGTTGTGGCAAAAATACAGAAATTCCCCTTATTTTGAGGTAAAAAGGCTGAAATTCCTCTTATTTGGGGGCAAAGAGGCAGAAATTTCCTTTATTTTGGGGCAAAATTGCAGAAATTTCACTTATTTCATCGTAATAAGTCAGAAATTTTCTTTATTTTGGGGCAAAAAAGACAGAAATTCCCTTTGTTTTGGAGGAAAAAAACAGAAATTCCACTTGTTTAGAGGCAAAAAAGCAGAAATTCCCCTTATTTTGGAGCACAAATGAAGAAATTTCCCTTTTTTTATGGAAAAAGGTATGCATTTTTCTTATTTTTGGGGAAAAAGGAAGAAATTCTTCGTATTTTGGAGCAAAATTGCAGAAATTTTCCTAATTGTGGGGCAAAAAGGCAGAAATTCCCTATATGTTGGGCAAAAAGACAGAAATTCTCTTTATTTTGGTGCAAAACTCAGAAATTCCACTTATTTTGGGGCAAAATTCCAGAAATTTCCCTTATTTTGGGGCAAAATTGCAGAAATTTCATTTATTTTGGGGCAAAATTGCAGAAATTTCACTTATTTCAGAGAAAAAGGGCAGAAAATTTCCTTATTTTGGGGAAAAAAGGCAGAAATTCTTATATTTTGTGGCAAAACTGCAGAAATTCCCCTTATTTTGAGGTAAAAAGGCTGAAATTCCCCTTATTTGGGAGCAAAAAGGCAGAAATTTCCCTTATTTTGGGGCAAAATTTCAGAAATTTCACTTACTTCAGCGTAATAAGTCAGAAATTTCCTTATTTTGGTGCAAAAAAGACAGAAATTCCCTTTGTTTTGGGGAAAAAAGAAAAAATTCCACTTATTTGGAGGCAAAAATGCAGAAATTCCCCTTATTTTGGAGCATAAATGAAAAAAATTTCCCTTTTTTTATCGCAAAAAGGTATGCATTCTTCTTATTTTCGGGCAAAAAGGCAGAAATTCCTCGTATTTTGGAGCAAAATTGCAGAAATTCCCCTAATTGTGGGGCAAAAAGGCGGAAATTCCCTATATGTTGGGGCAAAAAGACAAAAATTCTGCTTATTTTGGGGAAAAACTCAGAAATTCCACTTATTTTGGGGCAAAATTTCAGAAATTTCCCTTATTTTGGGGCAAAATTGCAGAAATTTCACTTATTTTGGGGCAAAATTGCAGAAATTTCACATATTTCAGGGAAAAAAGGAAGAAATTTTCCTTATTTTGGGGCAAAAATGCAGAAATTCCTAATATTTTGTGGCAAAAATGCAAAAAATCTTTTTATTTTGAGGTAAAAAGGCTGAAATTCCCTTTATTTGGGGGCAAAAAGGCAGAAATTTCCCTTATTTTGGGGCAAAATTGCAGAAATTTCACTTATTTCAGGGTAATAAGTCAGAATTTTTCCTTATTTTGGGGCAAACAAGACAGAAATTCCCTCTTTTTGGGGAAAAAGACAGAAATTCCACTTATTTAGAGGCAAAAAGCAGAAATACCCCTTATTTTGGAGCAAAATAAAGAAATTTTCATTTTTTATGGCACAAAGGTATGCATTCTTTTTATTTTCGGGCAAAAAGGCAGAAATTCCCCGTATTTTGGAGCAAAATTGCAGAAATTCCCCTAATTGTGGGGCAAAAATGCAGAAATTCCCTATATGTTAAGGCAAAAAGACAGAAATATCCCTTGTTTTGGGGCAAAATTGCAGAAATTTCAGTTATTTTGGGGCAAAATTGCAGAAATTTCACTTATTTCAGAAAAAAAGAGATATTTTCTTATTTTTGGTCAAAAAGGTAGAAATTTCTTTTATTTTGGTACAAAATTGCAGAAATTTTTCTTATTTTGGGGCAAAAAGGCAGTAATTTCCCATATTTTGGCCAAAAATGCAAAAATTCCCTTTATATTGAGGTAAAAAAGCTGAAATTCCCCTTATTTGGGGGCAAAAAAGGCATAAATTTCCCTTACTTTGGGGCACAATTGCAGACATTTCACTTATTTCAGGGTAATAAATCAGAAATTTTCCTTATTGTGGGGCAAAAAAGACAGAAATTCCCTTTGTTTTGGGGGAAAAAGACAGAAATTCCACTTATTTAGAGGCAAAAGCAGAAATTCCCCTTATTTTGGAGCAAAAATTAAGAAATTTCCATTTTTTTATGGCAAAAAGTTATGCATTCTTCTTATTTTCAGGCAAAAAGGCAGAAATTCCCCGTATTTTAAAGAAAATTGTAGAAATTTCCCTAATTGTGGGGTAAAAAGACAGAAATTCTCCTTATTTTGGGGCAAAAGACAGAAATTCTACTTATTTTGGGGCAAAATTCCAGAAATTTCCCTTATTTTGAGTCAAAATTGCAGAAATTTCACTTATTTCAGAAAAAAAGCAAAAATTTTCTTATTTTGGGGCAAAAATGCAGAAATTTCCCATATTTTGCGGCAAAAATGCAGAAATTCCCCATATTTTGAGGTAAAATGGTGAAATTCCCCTTATTTCGGGGCAAAAAGGCAGAAATTTCCCTTATTTTGGGGCACAATTGCAGACATTTCACTTATTTCACGGTAATAAGTCAGAAATTTTCCTTATTGTGGGGCAAAAAAGACAGAAATTCTATTTGTTTTTGAGAAAAAGAAAGAAGTTCCACTTATTTAGAGGCAAAAAAGCAGAAATTCCCCCTTTTTATGGCAAAAAGGTATGCATTCCTCTTATTTTTGGGCAAAATGGCAGAAATTCTTCGTATTTTGTAGCAAAATTGCAGAAATTCCCCTAATTGTGGGGCAAAAAGGCAGAAATTCCCTATATGTTGGGGCAAAAAGACAGAAATTCTCCTTATTTTGGGGCGAAACTTAGAAATTCCACTTATTTTTGGGCAAAATTTCAGAAATTGCCCTTATTTTGGGGCAAAATTGCAGAAATTTAACTTATTTTGGGGCAAAATTGCATAAATTTCACTTATTTCAGGGAAAAAAGGCAGAAATTTTTCTTATTTTGGGGCAAAAAGGCAGAAATGCCTAATATTCTGTGGCAAAAATGCAGAAATTACCCATATTTTGAGGTAAAAAGGCTGAAATTCCCTTTATTTGGGGGCAAAAAGGCAGAAATTTCTCTTATTTTGGGGCAAAATTTCAGAAATTTCACTTATTTCAGAGTAATAAGTCAGAACTTTTTCTTATTTTGGGGCAAAAAAGACAGGAATTCCTTTTGTTTTTGGGGAAAAGAACAGAAATTCCACTTATTTAGAGGCAAAAAAGCAGAAATTCCCCTTATTTTGGAGCAAAAATGAAGAAATTTCCCTTTTTTATGGCAAAAAGTTAGGTATTCTTCTTATTTTTAGGCAAAAAGGCAGAAATCCCCCGTATTTTAAAGCAAAATTGTAGAAATTTCCCTAATTGTGGGGCAAAAAGACAGAAATACTCCTTATTTTAGGGCAAAAGACAGAAATTTCAATTATTTTGGGGCAAAATTGCAGAAATTTTACTTATTTCAGAAAAAAAGCAAAAATTTTCTTATTTTGGGGCAAAAATGCAGAAATTTCCCATATTTTGCAGCAAAAATGCAGAAATTCACCTTAATTTGAGGTTAAAAGGCTGAATTTCCCCTTATTTGGGGGCAAAAAGGCAGAATTTTCCCTTATTTTGGGGCATAATTGCAGAAATTTCACTTATTTCAGGGTAATAAGTCAGAAATTTTCCTTATTTTTGGGCAAAAAAGACACAAATTTCCTTTGTTTTGGGGGAAAAATACAGAAATTTCACTTATTTAGAGGCAAAAAAGTAGAAATTCCCCTTATTTTGGAGCAAAATTGCAGAAATTCCCCTAAATGTGGGCAAAAAAGCAGAAATTCCCTATATATTGGGGCAAAAAGTCAGAAATTCTCATTATTTTGGGGCAAAACTCAGAAATTCCACTTATTTTCGGGGAAAATTCCAGAAATTTCACATATTTTGGGGCAAAATTGCAGAAATTTCACTTATTTTGGGGCAAAATTGCAGAAATTTCACTTATTACTAAAAAAAAAAGCAGAAATTTTACTATTTTGTGGCAAAGAGGCAGAAATTTCTTTTATTTTGGTACAAATTTGCAGAAATTTTTCTTATTTTGGGGCAAAAAGGAAGAAATTTCCCTTAGTTTGGGCAAAAATGCAGAAATTCCCTTTCTTTTGAGGTAAAAAGGCTGAAATTCCCATTATTTGGGGGCAAAAAGAAAGAAATTTTTTTTATTTTGGGGCAAAATTGCAGAAATTTCACTTATTTCAGAGTAATAAGTCAGAATTTTTTTTTTTGGGCTAAAACAACAGGAATTACCTTTGTTTTGGGGGAAAAAGATAGAAATTCCACTTATTTAGAGGCAAAAAAGCAGAAATTCCCCTTATTTTGGAGCAAAATTGCAGAAATTCCCCTAATTGTGGGGCAAAAAGGCAGAAATTCCCTGTATGTTGGGGCAAAAAGATAGAAATTCTCCTTATTTTGGGGCAAAACTCAGAAATTCCACTTATTTTGGGGCAAAATTCCAGAAATTTCACTTATTTTGAGGCAAAATTGCAGAAATTTCACTTATTTCAGAAAAGAAGGAGAAATTTTCTTATTTGGGAGCAAAAAGGCAGAAATTTCTATTATTTTGGTACAAAATTGCAGAAATTTATCTTATTTTGGAGCAAAAAAGAATATATTTCCCATATGTTGTGGCAAAAATACAGAAATTCCCCTTATTTTGAGGTAAAAAGGCTGAAATTCCTCTTATTTGGGGGCAAAGAGGCAGAAATTTCCTTTATTTTGGGGCAAAATTGCAGAAATTTCACTTATTTCATCATAATAAGTCAGAAATTTTCTTTATTTTGGGGCAAAAAAGACAGAAATTCCCTTTGTTTTGGAGGAAAAAAACAGAAATTCCACTTGTTTAGAGGCAAAAAAGCAGAAATTCCCCTTATTTTGGAGCACAAATGAAGAAATTTCCCTTTTTTTATGGCAAAAAGGTATGCATTTTTCTTATTTTTGGGGAAAAAGGTAGAAATTCTTCGTATTTTGGAGCAAAATTGCAGAAATTTCCCTAATTGTGGGGCAAAAAGGCAGAAATTCCCTATATGTTGGGCAAAAAGACAGAAATTCTCTTTATTTTGGTGCAAAACTCAGAAATTCCACTTATTTTGGGGCAAAATTCCAGAAATTTCCCTTATTTTGGGGCAAAATTGCAGAAATTTCATTTATTTTGGGGCAAAATTGCAGAAATTTCACTTATTTCAGAGAAAAAGGGCAGAAAATTTCCTTATTTTGGGGCAAAAAGGCAGAAATTCTTATATTTTGTGGCAAAACTGCAGAAATTCCCCTTATTTTGAGGTAAAAAGGCTGAAATTCCTCTTATTTGGGAGCAAAAAGGCAGAAATTTCCCTTATTTTGGGGCAAAATTTCAGAAATTTCACTTACTTCAGCGTAATAAGTCAGAAATTTCCTTATTTTGGTGCAAAAAAGACAGAAATTCCCTTTGTTTTGGGGAAAAAAGAAAAAATTCCACTTATTTGGAGGCAAAAATGCAGAAATTCCCCTTATTTTGGAGCATAAATGAAAAAAATTTCCCTTTTTTTATCGCAAAAAGGTATGCATTCTTCTTATTTTCGGGCAAAAAGGCAGAAATTCCTCGTATTTTGGAGCAAAATTGCAGAAATTCCCCTAATTGTGGGGCAAAAAGGCGGAAATTCCCTATATGTTGGGGCAAAAAGACAAAAATTCTGCTTATTTTGGGGAAAAACTCAGAAATTCCACTTATTTTGGGGCAAAATTTCAGAAATTTCCCTTATTTTGGGGCAAAATTGCAGAAATTTCACTTATTTTGGGGCAAAATTGCAGAAATTTCACCTATTTCAGGGAAAAAAGGAAGAAATTTTCCTTATTTTGGGGCAAAAATGCAGAAATTCCTAATATTTTGTGGCAAAAATGCAAAAAATCTTTTTATTTTGAGGTAAAAAGGATGAAATTCCCTTTATTTGGGAACAAAAAGGCAGAAATTTCCCTTATTTTGGGGCAAAATTGCAGAAATTTCACTTATTTCATGGTAATAAGTCAGAATTTTTCCTTATTTTGGGGCAAACAAGACAGAAATTCCCTCTTTTTGGGGAAAAAGACAGAAATTCCACTTATTTAGAGGCAAAAAAGCAGAAATTCCCCTTATTTTGGAGCACAAATGAAGAAATTTCCCTTTTTTTATGGCAAAAAGGTATGCATTTTTCTTATTTTTGGGGAAAAAGGTAGAAATTCTTCGTATTTTGGAGCAAAATTGCAGAAATTTCCCTAATTGTGGGGCAAAAAGGCAGAAATTCCCTATATGTTGGGCAAAAAGACAGAAATTCTCTTTATTTTGGTGCAAAACTCAGATATTCCACTTATTTTGGGGCAAAATTCCAGAAATTTCCCTTATTTTGGGGCAAAATTGCAGAAATTTCATTTATTTTGGGGCAAAATTGCAGAAATTTCACTTATTTCAGAGAAAAAGGGCAGAAAATTTCCTTATTTTGGGGCAAAAAGGCAGAAATTCTTATATTTTGTGGCAAAACTGCAGAAATTCCCCTTATTTTGAGGTAAAAAGGCTGAAATTCCTCTTATTTGGGAGCAAAAAGGCAGAAATTTCCCTTATTTTGGGGCAAAATTTCAGAAATTTCACTTACTTCAGCGTAATAAGTCAGAAATTTCCTTATTTTGGTGCAAAAAAGACAGAAATTCCCTTTGTTTTGGGGAAAAAAGAAAAAATTCCACTTATTTGGAGGCAAAAATGCAGAAATTCCCCTTATTTTGGAGCATAAATGAAAAAAATTTCCCTTTTTTTATCGCAAAAAGGTATGCATTCTTCTTATTTTCGGGCAAAAAGGCAGAAATTCCTCGTATTTTGGAGCAAAATTGCAGAAATTCCCCTAATTGTGGGGCAAAAAGGCGGAAATTCCCTATATGTTGGGGCAAAAAGACAAAAATTCTGCTTATTTTGGGGAAAAACTCAGAAATTCCACTTATTTTGGGGCAAAATTTCAGAAATTTCCCTTATTTTGGGGCAAAATTGCAGAAATTTCACTTATTTTGGGGCAAAATTGCAGAAATTTCACCTATTTCAGGGAAAAAAGGAAGAAATTTTCCTTATTTTGGGGCAAAAATGCAGAAATTCCTAATATTTTGTGGCAAAAATGCAAAAAATCTTTTTATTTTGAGGTAAAAAGGCTGAAATTCCCTTTATTTGGGGGCAAAAAGGCAGAAATTTCCCTTATTTTGGGGCAAAATTGCAGAAATTTCACTTATTTCAGGGTAATAAGTCAAAATTTTTCCTTATTTTGGGGCAAACAAGACAGAAATTCCCTCTTTTTGGGGAAAAAGACAGAAATTCCACTTATTTAGAGGCAAAAAGCAGAAATACCCCTTATTTTGGAGCAAAATAAAGAAATTTTCATTTTTTATGGCACAAAGGTATGCATTCTTTTTATTTTCGGGCAAAAAGGCAGAAATTCCCCGTATTTTGGAGCAAAATTGCAGAAATTCCCCTAATTGTGGGGCAAAAATGCAGAAATTCCCTATATGTTAAGGCAAAAAGACAGAAATATCCCTTGTTTTGGGGCAAAATTGCAGAAATTTCAGTTATTTTGGGGCAAAATTGCAGAAATTTCACTTATTTCAGAAAAAAAGAGATATTTTCTTATTTTTGGTCAAAAAGGTAGAAATTTCTTTTATTTTGGTACAAAATTGCAGAAATTTTTCTTATTTTGGGGCAAAAAGGCAGTAATTTCCCATATTTTGGCCAAAAATGCAAAAATTCCCTTTATATTGAGGTAAAAAAGCTGAAATTCCCCTTATTTGGGGGCAAAAAAGGCATAAATTTCCCTTACTTTGGGGCACAATTGCAGACATTTCACTTATTTCAGGGTAATAAGTCAGAAATTTTCCTTATTGTGGGGCAAAAAAGACAGAAATTCCCTTTGTTTCGGGGGAAAAAGACAGAAATTCCACTTATTTAGAGGCAAAAGCAGAAATTCCCCTTATTTTGGAGCAAAAATTAAGAAATTTCCATTTTTTTATGGCAAAAAGGTATGCATTCTTCTTATTTTCAGGCAAAAAGGCAGAAATTCCCCGTATTTTAAAGAAAATTGTAGAAATTTCCCTAATTGTGGGGTAAAAAGACAGAAATTCTCCTTATTTTGGGGCAAAAGACAGAAATTCTACTTATTTTGGGGCAAAATTCCAGAAATTTCCCTTATTTTGAGGCAAAATTGCAGAAATTTCACTTATTTCAGAAAAAAAGCAAAAATTTTCTTATTTTGGGGCAAAAATGCAGAAATTTCCCATATTTTGCGGCAAAAAAGCAGAAATTCCCCATATTTTGAGGTAAAATGGTGAAATTCCCCTTTTTTCTGGGCAAAAAGGCAGAAATTTCCCTTATTTTGGGGCACAATTGCAGACATTTCACTTATTTCACGGTAATAAGTCAGAAATTTTCCTTATTGTGGGGCAAAAGAGACAGAAATTCTATTTGTTTTTGGGAAAAAGAAAGAAGTTCCACTTATTTAGAGGCAAAAAAGCAGAAATTCCCCCTTTTTATGGCAAAAAGGTATGCATTCCTCTTATTTTTGGGCAAAATGGCAGAAATTCTTCGTATTTTGTAGCAAAATTGCAGAAATTCCCCTAATTGTGGGGCAAAAAGGCAGAAATTCCCTATATGTTGGGGCAAAAAGACAGAAATTCTCCTTATTTTGGGGCGAAACTTAGAAATTCCACTTATTTTTGGGCAAAATTTCAGAAATTGCCCTTATTTTGGGGCAAAATTGCAGAAATTTAACTTATTTTGGGGCAAAATTGCATAAATTTCACTTATTTCAGGGAAAAAAGGCAGAAATTTTTCTTATTTTGGGGCAAAAAGGCAGAAATGCCTAATATTCTGTGGCAAAAATGCAGAAATTACCCATATTTTGAGGTAAAAAGGCTGAAATTCCCTTTATTTGGGGGCAAAAAGGCAGAAATTTCTCTTATTTTGGGGCAAAATTTCAGAAATTTCACTTATTTCAGAGTAATAAGTCAGAACTTTTTCTTATTTTGGGGCAAAAAAGACAGGAATTCCTTTTGTTTTTGGGGAAAAGAACAGAAATTCCACTTATTTAGAGGCAAAAAAGCAGAAATTCCCCTTATTTTGGAGCAAAAATGAAGAAATTTCCCTTTTTTATGGCAAAAAGTTATGTATTCTTCTTATTTTTAGGCAAAAAGGCAGAAATCCCCCGTATTTTAAAGCAAAATTGTAGAAATTTCCCTAATTGTGGGGCAAAAAGACAGAAATTCTCCTTATTTTAGGGCAAAAGACAGAAATTTCAACTATTTTGGGGCAAAATTGCAGAAATTTTACTTATTTCAGAAAAAAATCAAAAATTTTCTTATTTTGGGGCAAAAATACAGAAATTTCCCATATTTTGCAGCAAAAATGCAGAAATTCACCTTAATTTGAGGTTAAAAGGCTGAATTTCCCCTTATTTGGGGGCAAAAAGGCAGAATTTTCCCTTATTTTGGGGCAAAATTGCAGAAATTTCACTTATTTCAGCGTAATAAGTCAGAAATTTTCCTTATTTTTGGGCAAAAAAGACACAAATTTCCTTTGTTTTGGGGGAAAAATACAGAAATTTCACTTATTTAGAGGCAAAAAAGTAGAAATTCCCCTTATTTTGGAGCAAAATTGCAGAAATTCCCCTAAATGTGGGCAAAAAAGCAGAAATTCCCTATATATTGGGGCAAAAAGTCAGAAATTCTCATTATTTTGGGGCAAAACTCAGAAATTCCACTTATTTTCGGGGAAAATTCCAGAAATTTCACATATTTTGGGGCAAAATTGCAGAAATTTCACTTATTTTGGGGCAAAATTGCAGAAATTTCACTTATTACAGAAAAAAAAAGCAGAAATTTTACTATTTTGTGGCAAAGAGGCAGAAATTTCTTTTATTTTGGTACAAATTTGCAGAAATTTTTCTTATTTTGGGGCAAAAAGGAAGAAATTTCCCTTAGTTTGGGCAAAAATGCAGAAATTCCCCTTCTTTTGAGGTAAAAAGGCTGAAATTCCCATTATTTGGGGGCAAAAAGAAAGAAATTTTTTTTATTTTGGGGCAAAATTGCAGAAATTTCACTTATTTCAGAGTAATAAGTCAGAATTTTTTTTTTGGGCTAAAACAACAGGAATTACCTTTGTTTTGGGGGAAAAAGATAGAAATTCCACTTATTTAGAGGCAAAAAAGCAGAAATTCCCCTTATTTTGGAGCAAAATTGCAGAAATTCCCCTAATTGTGGGGCAAAAAGGCAGAAATTCCCTGTATGTTGGGGCAAAAAGATAGAAATTCTCCTTATTTTGGGGCAAAACTCAGAAATTCCACTTATTTTGGGGCAAAATTCCAGAAATTTCACTTATTTTGAGGCAAAATTGCAGAAATTTCACTTATTTCAGAAAAGAAGGAGAAATTTTCTTATTTGGGAGCAAAAAGGCAGAAATTTCTATTATTTTGGTACAAAATTGCAGAAATTTATCTTATTTTGGAGCAAAAAAGAATATATTTCCCATATGTTGTGGCAAAAATACAGAAATTCCCCTTATTTTGAGGTAAAAAGGCTGAAATTCCCCTTATTTGGGGGCAAAAAGGCAGAATTTTCCCTTATTTTGGGGCAAAATTGCAGAAATTTCACTTATTTCAGGGTAATAAGTCAGAAATTTTCCTTATTTTGCAGAAAAAAATACAAAAATTCCCTTTGTTTTGGGGGAAATAGATAAAAATTCCACTTATTTAGAGGCAAAAAAGCAGAAATTCCCCTTAATATGGAGCAAAAATGAAGAAATTTCCCTTTTTTATGGCAAAAAGTTATGCATTCTTCTTATTTTCGGGCAAAAAGGCAGAAATTCCCCGTATTTTGGAGCAAAATTGCAGAAGTTCCCCTAATTGTGGGGTAAAAAGGCAGAAATTTCCTATATGTTGGGGCAAAAAGACAGAAATTCTTTTTATTTTAAAGCAAAACTCAGAAATTCCAATTATTTTGGGGCAAAATTCCAGAAATTTCCCTTATTTTGGGGCAAAATTGCAGAAATTCCCCTTATTTTGAGGTAAAAATGCTGAAATACCCATTATTTGGGGGCAAAAAGAAAAATTTCAGGAAAAAAAGCAGAAATTTTCTTATTTTGAAGCAAAAAGGCAGAAATTTCTTTTATTTTGGTACAAAATTCCAGAAATTTGTCTTATTTTGGGGCAAAAAGGCAGAAATTTCCCTTATTTGGGGGCAAATATGCCGAAATTCCCCTTATTTTGAGGTAAAAAGGCTGAAATTTCCATTATTTGGGGGCAAAAAGGCAGATATTTCCCTTATTTTGGGGCAAAATTGCAGAAATATCACTTATTTCAGGGTAATAAGTCAGAAATTTTCCTTATTTTGCAGAAAAAAATTTAGAATTTCCCTTGGTTTTGGGGGAAAAAGACAGAAATTTCAATTATTTAGAGGCAAAAAATCAGAAATTCCCCTTATTTTGGAGAAAAATTGCAGAAATTCCTCTAAATGTGGGCAAAAAGGCAAACATTCCCTATATGTTGGGGCAAATGGACAAAAATTCTCCTTATTTTGGAGCAAAACTCAGAAATTCCACTTATTTTCGGGAAAATTCCAAAAATTTCACATATTTTGGGGCAAAATTGCAGAAATTTCACTTATTTTGGGGCAAAATGGCAGAAATTTCACTTATTACAGAAAAAAAAGCACAAATTTTATTATTTTGGGGCAAAAAGGCAGAAATTTCTTTTATTTTGGTACAAAATTGCAGAAATATTTCTTTTTTGGTGGCAAAAAGGCAGAAATTTCCCTTATTTTGGGCAAAAATGCAAAAATTCCCCTTATTTTGAGGTAAAAAGGCTGAAATTCCCATTATTTGGGGGCAAAAAGGAAGAAATTTCCCTTATTTTGGGGCAAAATTGCAGAAATTTCACTTATTTCAGGGTAATAAGTCAGAATTTTTTTTATTTTGGGCCAAAAAAACAGGAATTACCTTTGTTTTGGGAGAAAAAGATAGAAATTCCACTTATTTAGAGGCAATAAAGCAGAAATTCCCCTTATTTTGGAGCAAAATTGCAGAAATTCCCCTAATTATGGGGCAAAAAGGCAGAAATTCCCTATATGTTGGAGCAAAAAGATAGAAATTCTCTTTATTTCGGGGCAAAACTCAAAAATTCCACTTCTTTTGGGGCAAAATTTCAGAAATTTCACTTATTTTGGGGCAAAATTGCAGAAATTTCACTTATTTTGGGGCAAAATTGCAGAAATTTCACTTATTTCAGAAAAAAAGCAGAAATTTTCTTATTTGGGGACAAAAAGGCAGAAATTTCTATTATTTTGGTACAAAATTGCAGAAATTTTTCTTATTTTGGGGCAAAAAAATATATATTTCTCATATTTTGTGGCAAAAATACAGAAATCCCCCTTATTTTGAGGTAAAAAGGCTGAAATTCCTTTTATTTAAGGGCAAAAAGGCAGAAATTTCCTTTATTTTGGGGCAAAATTGCAGAAATTTCACTTATTTCAGGGTAATAAGTCAGAAAATTTCCTTATTTTGGGGCAAAAAAGACAGAAATTCCCTTTGTTTTTGAGGAAAAAAACAGAAATTCCACTTGTTCAGAGGCAAAAAAGCAGAAATTCCCCTTATTTTGGTTCAAAACTCAGAAATTCCACTTATTTTGTGGCAAAATTCCAGAAATTTTCCTTATTTTGGTGCAAAATTGCAGAAATTTTATTTATTTTGGGGCAAAATTGCAGAAATTTCACTTATTTCAGGGAAAAAAGGCAGAAATTTTCCTTATTTTGTGGCAAAAAAGACAGAAATTCCCTTTGTTTTGGGGGAAAAATAAAAAATTCCACTTATTTAGAGGCAAAAAAGCAGAAATTCCCCTTATTTTGAGGTAAAAAGGCTGAAATTCCCATTATTTGGGGCAAAAAGGCAGAAATTTCCCTTATTTTGGGGCGAAATTGCAGAAATTTCACTTACTTCAGCGTAATAAGTCAGAAATTTCCTTATTTTGGTGCAAAAAAGACAGAAATTCCCTTTGTTTTGGGGGAAAAATAAAAAATTCCACTTATTTAGAGGCAAAAAAGCAGAAATTCCCCTTATTTTGGAGCAAAAATGAAGAAATTTCCCTTTTTTTTTATTGCAAAAAGGTATGCATTATTCTTATTTTCAGGCAAAAAGGCAGAAATTCCTTGTATTTTGGAGCAAAATTGCAGAAATTCCCCTAATTGTGGGGCAAAAAGGCAGAAATTCCCTATACGTTGGGGCAAAAAGACAGAAATTCTCTTTATTTTAGGGCAAAACTCAGAAATTCCACTTATTTTCGGGGAAAATTCCAGAAAATCCCCATATTTTGGAGCAAAATTGCAGAAATTCCCCTAATTGTTGGGCATAAAGGCAGAAATTCCCTATATGTTGGGGCAAAAAGACAGAAATTCTCATTATTTTTGGGCAAAACTCAGAAATTCCACTTATTTTGGGGCAAAATTCCAGAAATTTCCCTTATTTGGGGGCAAAATTGCAGAAATTTCACTTATTTCATGGTAATAAGTCAGAAATTTTCCTTATTTTTGGCCAAAAAAGACAGAAATTCCCTTTCTTTTGGGGGAAAAAGACTGAAATTCCACATTTTTAGAGGCAAAAAAGCAGAAATTCCCCTTATTTTGGAGCAAAAATGAAGAAATTTCTTTTTTTTGTGGCTAAAGGTATTCATTCTTCTTATATTCATGCTAAAAAGCAGAAATTCTCCGTATTTTGTAGCAAAATTGCAGAAATTCCACTAATTGTGAAGCAAAAAGGCAGTAATTCCCTATATGTTAGGGCAAAAAGACAGAAATTCTCCTAATTTTGGGGCAAAACTCAGAAATTCCACTTATTTTGGGGCAAAATTCCAGAAATTTCCTTATTTTTGGGGCAAAATTGCAGAAATTTCACTTATTTTTGGGCAAAATGGCAGAAATTTCACTTATTTCAGAAAAAAAGAGAAATTTTCTTATTTTGGGGCAAAAAGGCAGAAATTTCTTTTATTTTGGTAAAAAATTGCAGAAATTTTTCTTATTTTGGGGCAAAAAGGCAGAAATTTCCCTTATTTTGGGGCAAAATTGCAGAAATTTCACTTATTTCAGGGTAATAAATCAGAAATTTTCCTTATTTTTGGGCAAAAAGACAGAAATTCCCTTTCTTTTGGGGGAAAAAGACTGAAATTCCACATTTTTAGAGGCAAAAAAGCAGAAATTCCCCTTATGTTGGAGCAAAAAAGAAGAAATTTCTTTTTTTTGTGGCAAAAGGTATTCATTCTTCTTATATTCAGGCTAAAAAGCAGAAATTCCCCGTATTTTGTAGCAAAATTGCAGAAATTCCACTAATTGTGAAGCAAAAAGGCAGTAATTCCCTATATGTTAGGGCAAAAAGACAGAAATTCTCCTTATTTTGGGGCAAAATTCAGAAATTCCACTTATTTTGGGGCAAAATTCCAGAAATCTCCTTATTTTTGGGGCAAAATTGCAGAAATTTCACTTATTTTGGGGCAAAATTGCAGAAATTTCACTTATTTCAGGGAAAAAAAGCAGAAATTTTTTTTTATTTTGGGCCAAAAATGCAGAAATTCCTAATATTTTGCGGCAAAAATGCAGAAATTCCCATTATTTTGTGGTAAAAAGGATGAAATTCCCTTATTTGGGGGCAAAAAGGCAGAAATTTCCCTTATTTTGGGGCAAAATTGCAGAAATTTCACTTATTTCAGTGTAATAAGTCAGAATTTTTCCTTATTTTGTGGCAAACAAGACAGAAATTTCCTCTTTTTGGGGAAAAAGACAGAAATTCCACTTATTTAGAGGCAAAAAAGCAGAAATTCCCCTTATTTTGGAGCAAAATGAAGAAATTTCCATTTTTTATGGTAAAAAGGTATGCATTCTTCTCATTTTCGGGCAAAATGCAGAAATTCCCCATATTTTGGAGCGAATTTGGAGAAATTTTAATAACTGTGGGGCAAAAAGGCAGATATTCCCTATATGTTAGGGCAAAAAGAAGAAATTCTTTTTATTTTGGGGCAAAATTCAGAAATTCCACTTATTTTGGGGCAAAATTCCAGAAATTTCCCTTATTTTGGGGCAAAATTGCAGAAATTTTTTTTATTTTGGGGCAAAATATCAGAAATTTCATTTATTTCAGGGAAAAAAGGCAGAAATTTTCTTTATTTTGGGGCAAAAAGGCAGAAATTCCTAATATTTTGTCGCAAAAATACAGAAATTCCCCTTATTTTGAGGTAAAAAGGCTGAAATTCTCCTTATTTGGGGGCAAAAAGGCAGAATTTTCTCTTACTTTGGGGCAAAATTGCAGAAATTTCACTTATTTCAGGGTAGTAAGTCAGAAATTTTCCTTATTTTGTGGCAAAAAAGACAGAAATTCCCTTTGTTTTGGGGGAAAAGACAGAAATTCAACTTATTTAGAGGCAAAAATGCAGAAATTCCCCTTAATATGGAGCAAAAATGAAGAAATTTCCCTTTTTTATGGCAAAAAGTTATGCATTCTTCTTATTTTCGGGCAAAAAGGCAAAAATTCCCCCTATTTTGGAGCAAAATTGCAGAAATTCCCCTAATTGTGGGGTAAAAAGGCAGAAATTCCCTATATGTTGGGGCAAAAAGACAGAAATTCTTTTTATTTTAAGGCAAAACTCAGAAATTTCCCTTATTTTGGGGCAAAATTGCAGAAATTTCACTTATTTTGGGGCAAAATTGCAGAAATTTCACTTATTTCAGAAAAAAAGCAGAAATTTTCTTATTTGGGGACAAGAAGGCAGAAATTTCTATTATTTTGGTAAAAAATTGCAGAAATTTTTCTTATTTTGGGGCAAAAAAATATATATTTCTCATATTTTGTGGCAAAAATACAGAAATCCCCCTTATTTTGAGGTAAAAAGGCTGAAATTCCTCTTATTTAAGGGCAAAAAGGCAGAAATTTCCTTTATTTTGGGGCAAAATTGCAGAAATTTCACTTATTTCAGGGTAATAAGTCAGAAAATTTCCTTATTTTGGGGCAAAAAAGACAGAAATTCCCTTTGTTTTTGAGGAAAAAAACAGAAATTCCACTTGTTCAGAGGCAAAAAAGCAGAAATTCCCCTTATTTTGGTTCAAAACTCAGAAATTCCACTTATTTTGGGGCAAAATTCCAGAAATTTCCCTTATTTTGGGGCAAAATTGCAGAAATTTTATTTATTTTGGGGCAAAATTGCAGAAATTTCACTTATTTCAGGGAAAAAAGGCAGAAATTTTCTTTATTTTGTGGCAAAAAGGTAGAAATTCTTATATTTTGTGGCAAAACTGCAGAATTTCCCCTTATTTTGAGGTAAAAAGGCTGAAATTCCCATTATTTGGGGCAAAAAGGCAGAAATTTCCCTTATTTTGGGGCGAAATTGCAGAAATTTCACTTACTTCAGCGTAATAAGTCAGAAATTTCCTTATTTTGGTGCAAAAAAGACAGAAATTCCCTTTGTTTTGGGGGAAAAATAAAAAATTCCACTTATTTAGAGGCAAAAAAGCAGAAATTCCCCTTATTTTGGAGCAAAAATGAAGAAATTTCCCTTTTTTTTATTGCAAAAAGGTATGCATTTTTCTTATTTTCAGGCAAAAAGGCAGAAATTCCTTGTATTTTGGAGCAAAATTGCAGAAATTCCCCTAATTGTGGGGCAAAAAGCAGAAATTCCCTATATGTTGGGACAAAAAGACAGAAATTCTCCTTATTTTAGGGCAAAACTCAGAAATTCCACTTATTTTCGGGGAAAATTCCAGAAAATCCCCATATTTTGGAGCAAAATTGCAGAAATTCCCCTAATTGTTGGGCATAAAGGCAGAAATTCCCTATATGTTGGGGCAAAAAGACAGAAATTCTCGTTATTTTTGGGCAAAACTCAGAAATTCCACTTATTTTGGGGGAAAATTCCAGAAATTTCCCTTATTTGGGGGCAAAATTGCAGAAATTTCACTTATTTCAGGGTAATAAGTCAGAAATTTTTCTTATTTTTGGGCAAAAAAGACAAAAATTCCCTTTCTTTTTGGGGAAAAAGACTGAAATTCCACATTTTTAGAGGCAAAAATGCAGAAATTCCCCTTACTTTGGAGCATAAAAGAAGAAATTTCTTTTTTTTTTGTGGCAAAAGGTATTCATTCTTCTTATATTCAGGCTAAAAAGCAGAAATTCCCCGTATTTTGTAGCAAAATTGCAGAAATTCCACTAATTGTGAAGCAAAAAGGCAGTAATTCCCTATATGTTAGGGCAAAAAGACAGAAATTCTCCTTATTTTGGGGCAAAATTCCAGAAATTTCCTTATTTTTGGGGCAAAATTGCAGAAATTTCACTTATTTTTGGGCAAAATGGCAGAAATTTCACTTATTTCAGAAAAAAAGAGAAATTTTCTTATTTTGGGGCAAAAAGGCAGAAATTTCTTTTATTTTGGTAAAAAATTGCAGAAATTTTTAATATTTTGGGGCAAAAAGGCAGAAATTTCCCTTATTTTGGGGCAAAATTGCAGAAATTTCACTTATTTCAGGGTAATAAATCAGAAATTTTCCTTATTTTTGGGCAAAAAGACAGAAATTCCCTTTCTTTTGGGGGAAAAAGACTGAAATTCCACATTTTTAGAGGCAAAAAAGCAGAAATTACCCTTATGTTGGAGCAAAAAAGAAGAAATTTCTTTTTTTTGTGGCAAAAGGTATTCATTCTTCTTATATTCAGGCTAAAAAGCAGAAATTCCCCGTATTTTGTAGCAAAATTGCAGAAATTCCACTAATTGTGAAGCAAAAAGGCAGTAATTCCCTATATGTTAGGGCAAAAAGACAGAAATTCTCCTTATTTTGGGGCAAAACTCAGAAATTCCACTTATTTTGGGGCAAAATTCCAGAAATTTCCTTATTTTTGGGGCAAAATTGCAGAAATTTCACTTATTTTGGGGCAAAATTGCAGAAATTTCACTTATTTCAGGGAAAAAAAGCAGAAATTTTTTTTATTTTGGGCCAAAAATGCAGAAATTCCTAATATTTTGCGGCAAAAATGCAGAAATTCCCATTATTTTGTGGTAAAAAGGATGAAATTCCCTTATTTGGGGGCAAAAAGGCAGAAATTTCCCTTATTTTTGGGGCAAAATTGCAGAAATTTCACTTATTTCAGTGTAATAAGTCAGAATTTTTCCTTATTTTGTGGCAAACAAGACAGAAATTTCCTCTTTTTGGGGAAAAAGACAGAAATTCCACTTATTTAGAGGCAAAAAAGCAGAAATTCCCCTTATTTTGGAGCAAAATGAAGAAATTTCCATTTTTTATGGTAAAAAGGTATGCATTCTTCTCATTTTCGGGCAAAATGCAGAAATTCCCCATATTTTGGAGCGAATTTGGAGAAATTTTCCTAACTGTGGGGCAAAAAGGCAGATATTCCCTATATGTTAGGGCAAAAAGAAGAAATTCTTTTTATTTTGGGGCAAAATTCAGAAATTCCACTTATTTTGGGGCAAAATTCCAGAAATTTCCCTTATTTTGGGGCAAAATTGCAGAAATTTTTTTTATTTTGGGGCAAAATTGCAGAAATTTCATTTATTTCAGGGAAAAAAGGCAGAAATTTTCTTTATTTTGGGGCAAAAAGGCAGAAATTCCTAATATTTTGTCGCAAAAATACAGAAATTCCCCTTATTTTGAGGTAAAAAGGCTGAAATTCTCCTTATTTGGGGGCAAAAAGGCAGAATTTTCCCTTACTTTGGGGCAAAATTGCAGAAATTTCACTTATTTCAGGGTAGTAAGTCAGAAATTTTCCTTATTTTGTGGCAAAAAAGACAGAAATTCCCTTTGTTTTGGGGGAAAAGACAGAAATTCAACTTATTTAGAGGCAAAAATGCAGAAATTCCCCTTAATATGGAGCAAAAATGAAGAAATTTCCCTTTTTTATGGCAAAAAGTTATGCATTCTTCTTATTTTCGGGCAAAAAGGCAAAAATTCCCCCTATTTTGGAGCAAAATTGCAGAAATTCCCCTAATTGTGGGGTAAAAAGGCAGAAATTCCCTATATGTTGGGGCAAAAAGACAGAAATTCTTTTTATTTTAAGGCAAAACTCAGAAATTTCCCTTATTTTGGGGCAAAATTGCAGAAATTTCACTTATTTTGGGGCAAAATTGCAGAAATTTCACTTATTTCAGAAAAAAAGCAGAAATTTTCTTATTTGGGGACAAGAAGGCAGAAATTTCTATTATTTTGGTAAAAAATTGCAGAAATTTTTCTTATTTCGGGGCAAAAAATATATATTTCTCATATTTTGTGGCAAAAATACAGAAATCCCCCTTATTTTGAGGTAAAAAGGCTGAAATTCCTCTTATTTAAGGGCAAAAAGGCAGAAATTTCCTTTATTTTGGGGCAAAATTGCAGAAATTTCACTTATTTCAGGGTAATAAGTCAGAAAATTTCCTTATTTTGGGGCAAAAAAGACAGAAATTCCCTTTGTTTTTGAGGAAAAAAACAGAAATTCCACTTGTTCAGAGGCAAAAAAGCAGAAATTCCCCTTATTTTGGTTCAAAACTCAGAAATTCCACTTATTTTGGGGCAAAATTCCAGAAATTTCCCTTATTTTGGGGCAAAATTGCAGAAATTTTATTTATTTTGGGGCAAAATTGCAGAAATTTCACTTATTTCAGGGAAAAAAGGCAGAAATTTTCTTTATTTTGTGGCAAAAAGGTAGAAATTCTTATATTTTGTGGCAAAACTGCAGAATTTCCACTTATTTTGAGGTAAAAAGGCTGAAATTCCCATTATTTGGAGCAAAAAGGCAGAAATTTCCCTTATTTTGGGGCGAAATTGCAGAAATTTCACTTACTTCAGCGTAATAAGTCAGAAATTTCCTTATTTTGGTGCAAAAAAGACAGAAATTCCCTTTGTTTTGGGGGAAAAATAAAAAATTCCACTTATTTAGAGGCAAAAAAGCAGAAATTCCCCTTATTTTGGAGCAAAAATGAAGAAATTTCCCTTTTTTTTATTGCAAAAAGGTATGCATTCTTCTTATTTTCAGGCAAAAAGGCAGAAATTCCTTGTATTTTGGAGCAAAATTGCAGAAATTCCCCTAATTGTGGGGCAAAAAGCAGAAATTCCCTATATGTTGGGACAAAAAGACAGAAATTCTCCTTATTTTAGGGCAAAACTCAGAAATTCCACTTATTTTCGGGGAAAATTCCAGAAAATCCCCATATTTTGGAGCAAAATTGCAGAAATTCCCCTAATTGTTGGGCATAAAGGCAGAAATTCCCTATATGTTGGGGCAAAAAGACAGAAATTCTCGTTATTTTTGGGCAAAACTCAGAAATTCCACTTATTTTGGGGCAAAATTCCAGAAATTTCCCTTATTTGGGGGCAAAATTGCAGAAATTTCACTTATTTCAGGGTAATAAGTCAGAAATTTTTCTTATTTTTGGGCAAAAAAGACAAAAATTCCCTTTCTTTTTGGGGAAAAAGACTGAAATTCCACATTTTTAGAGGCAAAAAAGCAGAAATTCCCCTTACTTTGGAGCAAAAAAGAAGAAATTTCTTTTTTTTTGTGGCAAAAGGTATTCATTCTTCTTATATTCAGGCTAAAAAGCAGAAATTCCCCGTATTTTGTAGCAAAATTGCAGAAATTCCACTAATTGTGAAGCAAAAAGGCAGTAATTCCCTATATGTTAGGGCAAAAAGACAGAAATTCTCCTTATTTTGGGGCAAAATTCCAGAAATTTCCTTATTTTTGGGGCAAAATTGCAGAAATTTCACTTATTTTTGGGCAAAATGGCAGAAATTTCACTTATTTCAGAAAAAAAGAGAAATTTTCTTATTTTGGGGCAAAAAGGCAGAAATTTCTTTTATTTTGGTAAAAAATTGCAGAAATTTTTCTTATTTTGGGGCAAAAAGGCAGAAATTTCCCTTATTTTGGGGCAAAATTGCAGAAATTTCACTTATTTCAGGGTAATAAATCAGAAATTTTCCTTATTTTTGGGCAAAAAAGACAGAAATTCCCTTTCTTTTGGGGGAAAAAGACTGAAATTCCACATTTTTAGAGGCAAAAAAGCAGAAATTCCCCTTATGTTGGAGCAAAAAAGAAGAAATTTCTTTTTTTTTTTCTGGCAAAAGGTATTCATTCTTCTTATATTCAGGCTAAAAAGCAGAAATTCCCCGTATTTTGTAGCAAAATTGCAGAAATTCCACTAATTGTGAAGCAAAAAGGCAGTAATTCCCTATATGTTAGGGCAAAAAGACAGAAATTCTCCTTATTTTGGGGCAAAACTAAGAAATTCCACTTATTTTGGGGCAAAATTCAAGAAATTTCCTTATTTTTGGGGCAAAATTGCAGAAATTTCACTTATTTTGGGGCAAAATTGCAGAAATTTCACTTATTTCAGGGAAAAAAAGCAGAAATTTTTTTTATTTTTGGCCAAAAATGCAGAAATTCCTAATATTTTGTGGCAAAAATGCAGAAATTCCCATTATTTTGAGGTAAAAAGGATGAAATTCCCTTATTTGGGGGCAAAAAGGCAGAAATTTCCCTTATTTTGGGGCAAAATTGCAGAAATTTCACTTATTTCAGTGTAATAAGTCAGAATTTTTCATTATTTTGTGGCAAACAAGACAGAAATTTCCTCTTTTTGGGGAAAAAGACAGAAATTCCACTTATTTAGAGGCAAAAAAGCAGAAATTCCCCTTATTTTGGAGCAAAATGAAGAAATTACCATTTTTTATGGTAAAAAGGTATGCATACTTCTCATTTTCGGGCAAAATGCAGAAATTCCCCGTATTTTGGAGCGAATTTGGAGAAATTTTCCTAACTGTGGGGCAAAAAGGCAGATATTCCCTATATGTTAAGGCAAAAAGAAGAAATTCTTTTTATTTTGGGGCAAAATTCAGAAATTCCACTTATTTTGGGGCAAAATTCCAGAAATTTTCCTTATTTTGGGGCAAAATTGCAGAAATTTTTTTTATTTTGGGGCAAAATTGCAGAAATTTCATTTATTTCAGGGAAAAAAGGCAGAAATTTTCTTTATTTTGGGGCAAAAAGGCAGAAATTCCTAATATTTTGTTGCAAAAATGCAGAAATTCCCCTTATTTTGAGGTAAAAAGGCTGAAATTCTCCTTATTTGGGGGCAAAAAGGCAGAATTTTCCCTTACTTTGGGGCAAAATTGCAGAAATTTCACTTATTTCAGGGTAGTAAGTCAGAAATTTTCCTTATTTTGGGGCAAACAAGACAGAAATTCCCTCTTTTGGGGGAAAAAGACAGAAATTCCACTTATTTAGAGGCAAAAAGCAGAAATACCCCTTATTTTGGAGCAAAATAAAGAAATTTTCATTTTTTATGGCACAAAGGTATGCATTCTTTTTATTTTCGGGCAAAAAGGCAGAAATTCCCCGTATTTTGGAGCAAAATTGCAGAAATTCCCCTAATTGTGGGGCAAAAATGCAGAAATTCCCTATATGTTAAGGCAAAAAGACAGAAATATCCCTTGTTTTGGGGCAAAATTGCAGAAATTTCAGTTATTTTGGGGCAAAATTGCAGAAATTTCACTTATTTCAGAAAAAAAGAGATATTTTCTTATTTTTGGTCAAAAAGGTAGAAATTTCTTTTATTTTGGTACAAAATTGCAGAAATTTTTCTTATTTTGGGGCAAAAAGGCAGTAATTTCCCATATTTTGGCCAAAAATGCAAAAATTCCCTTTATATTGAGGTAAAAAAGCTGAAATTCCCCTTATTTGGGGGCAAAAAAGGCATAAATTTCCCTTACTTTGGGGCACAATTGCAGACATTTCACTTATTTCAGGGTAATAAGTCAGAAATTTTCCTTATTGTGGGGCAAAAAAGACAGAAATTCCCTTTGTTTCGGGGGAAAAAGACAGAAATTCCACTTATTTAGAGGCAAAAGCAGAAATTCCCCTTATTTTGGAGCAAAAATTAAGAAATTTCCATTTTTTTATGGCAAAAAGGTATGCATTCTTCTTATTTTCAGGCAAAAAGGCAGAAATTCCCCGTATTTTAAAGAAAATTGTAGAAATTTCCCTAATTGTGGGGTAAAAAGACAGAAATTCTCCTTATTTTGGGGCAAAAGACAGAAATTCTACTTATTTTGGGGCAAAATTCCAGAAATTTCCCTTATTTTGAGGCAAAATTGCAGAAATTTCACTTATTTCAGAAAAAAAGCAAAAATTTTCTTATTTTGGGGCAAAAATGCAGAAATTTCCCATATTTTGCGGCAAAAAAGCAGAAATTCCCCATATTTTGAGGTAAAATGGTGAAATTCCCCTTTTTTCTGGGCAAAAAGGCAGAAATTTCCCTTATTTTGGGGCACAATTGCAGACATTTCACTTATTTCACGGTAATAAGTCAGAAATTTTCCTTATTGTGGGGCAAAAGAGACAGAAATTCTATTTGTTTTTGGGAAAAAGAAAGAAGTTCCACTTATTTAGAGGCAAAAAAGCAGAAATTCCCCCTTTTTATGGCAAAAAGGTATGCATTCCTCTTATTTTTGGGCAAAATGGCAGAAATTCTTCGTATTTTGTAGCAAAATTGCAGAAATTCCCCTAATTGTGGGGCAAAAAGGCAGAAATTCCCTATATGTTGGGGCAAAAAGACAGAAATTCTCCTTATTTTGGGGCGAAACTTAGAAATTCCACTTATTTTTGGGCAAAATTTCAGAAATTGCCCTTATTTTGGGGCAAAATTGCAGAAATTTAACTTATTTTGGGGCAAAATTGCATAAATTTCACTTATTTCAGGGAAAAAAGGCAGAAATTTTTCTTATTTTGGGGCAAAAAGGCAGAAATGCCTAATATTCTGTGGCAAAAATGCAGAAATTACCCATATTTTGAGGTAAAAAGGCTGAAATTCCCTTTATTTGGGGGCAAAAAGGCAGAAATTTCTCTTATTTTGGGGCAAAATTTCAGAAATTTCACTTATTTCAGAGTAATAAGTCAGAACTTTTTCTTATTTTGGGGCAAAAAAGACAGGAATTCCTTTTGTTTTTGGGGAAAAGAACAGAAATTCCACTTATTTAGAGGCAAAAAAGCAGAAATTCCCCTTATTTTGGAGCAAAAATGAAGAAATTTCCCTTTTTTATGGCAAAAAGTTATGTATTCTTCTTATTTTTAGGCAAAAAGGCAGAAATCCCCCGTATTTTAAAGCAAAATTGTAGAAATTTCCCTAATTGTGGGGCAAAAAGACAGAAATTCTCCTTATTTTAGGGCAAAAGACAGAAATTTCAACTATTTTGGGGCAAAATTGCAGAAATTTTACTTATTTCAGAAAAAAATCAAAAATTTTCTTATTTTGGGGCAAAAATACAGAAATTTCCCATATTTTGCAGCAAAAATGCAGAAATTCACCTTAATTTGAGGTTAAAAGGCTGAATTTCCCCTTATTTGGGGGCAAAAAGGCAGAATTTTCCCTTATTTTGGGGCAAAATTGCAGAAATTTCACTTATTTCAGGGTAATAAGTCAGAAATTTTCCTTATTTTTGGGCAAAAAAGACACAAATTTCCTTTGTTTTGGGGGAAAAATACAGAAATTTCACTTATTTAGAGGCAAAAAAGTAGAAATTCCCCTTATTTTGGAGCAAAATTGCAGAAATTCCCCTAAATGTGGGCAAAAAAGCAGAAATTCCCTATATATTGGGGCAAAAAGTCAGAAATTCTCATTATTTTGGGGCAAAACTCAGAAATTCCACTTATTTTCGGGGAAAATTCCAGAAATTTCACATATTTTGGGGCAAAATTGCAGAAATTTCACTTATTTTGGGGCAAAATTGCAGAAATTTCACTTATTACAGAAAAAAAAAGCAGAAATTTTACTATTTTGTGGCAAAGAGGCAGAAATTTCTTTTATTTTGGTACAAATTTGCAGAAATTTTTCTTATTTTGGGGCAAAAAGGAAGAAATTTCCCTTAGTTTGGGCAAAAATGCAGAAATTCCCCTTCTTTTGAGGTAAAAAGGCTGAAATTCCCATTATTTGGGGGCAAAAAGAAAGAAATTTTTTTTATTTTGGGGCAAAATTGCAGAAATTTCACTTATTTCAGAGTAATAGGTCAGAATTTTTTTTTTGGGCTAAAACAACAGGAATTACCTTTGTTTTGGGGGAAAAAGATAGAAATTCCACTTATTTAGAGGCAAAAAAGCAGAAATTCCCCTTATTTTGGAGCAAAATTGCAGAAATTCCCCTAATTGTGGGGCAAAAAGGCAGAAATTCCCTGTATGTTGGGGCAAAAAGATAGAAATTCTCCTTATTTTGGGGCAAAACTCAGAAATTCCACTTATTTTGGGGCAAAATTCCAGAAATTTCACTTATTTTGAGGCAAAATTGCAGAAATTTCACTTATTTCAGAAAAGAAGGAGAAATTTTCTTATTTGGGAGCAAAAAGGCAGAAATTTCTATTATTTTGGTACAAAATTGCAGAAATTTATCTTATTTTGGAGCAAAAAAGAATATATTTCCCATATGTTGTGGCAAAAATACAGAAATTCCCCTTATTTTGAGGTAAAAAGGCTGAAATTCCCCTTATTTGGGGGCAAAAAGGCAGAATTTTCCCTTATTTTGGGGCAAAATTGCAGAAATTTCACTTATTTCAGGGTAATAAGTCAGAAATTTTCCTTATTTTGCAGAAAAAAATACAAAAATTCCCTTTGTTTTGGGGGAAATAGATAAAAATTCCACTTATTTAGAGGCAAAAAAGCAGAAATTCCCCTTAATATGGAGCAAAAATGAAGAAATTTCCCTTTTTTATGGCAAAAAGTTATGCATTCTTCTTATTTTCGGGCAAAAAGGCAGAAATTCCCCGTATTTTGGAGCAAAATTGCAGAAGTTCCCCTAATTGTGGGGTAAAAAGGCAGAAATTTCCTATATGTTGGGGCAAAAAGACAGAAATTCTTTTTATTTTAAAGCAAAACTCAGAAATTCCAATTATTTTGGGGCAAAATTCCAGAAATTTCCCTTATTTTGGGGCAAAATTGCAGAAATTCCCCTTATTTTGAGGTAAAAATGCTGAAATACCCATTATTTGGGGGCAAAAAGAAAAATTTCAGGAAAAAAAGCAGAAATTTTCTTATTTTGAAGCAAAAAGGCAGAAATTTCTTTTATTTTGGTACAAAATTCCAGAAATTTGTCTTATTTTGGGGCAAAAAGGCAGAAATTTCCCTTATTTGGGGGCAAATATGCCGAAATTCCCCTTATTTTGAGGTAAAAAGGCTGAAATTTCCATTATTTGGGGGCAAAAAGGCAGATATTTCCCTTATTTTGGGGCAAAATTGCAGAAATTTCACTTATTTCAGGGTAATAAGTCAGAAATTTTCCTTATTTTGCAGAAAAAAATTTAGAATTTCCCTTGGTTTTGGGGGAAAAAGACAGAAATTTCAATTATTTAGAGGCAAAAAATCAGAAATTCCCCTTATTTTGGAGAAAAATTGCAGAAATTCCTCTAAATGTGGGCAAAAAGGCAAACATTCCCTATATGTTGGGGCAAATGGACAAAAATTCTCCTTATTTTGGAGCAAAACTCAGAAATTCCACTTATTTTCGGGAAAATTCCAAAAATTTCACATATTTTGGGGCAAAATTGCAGAAATTTCACTTATTTTGGGGCAAAATGGCAGAAATTTCACTTATTACAGAAAAAAAAGCACAAATTTTATTATTTTGGGGCAAAAAGGCAGAAATTTCTTTTATTTTGGTACAAAATTGCAGAAATATTTCTTTTTTGGTGGCAAAAAGGCAGAAATTTCCCTTATTTTGGGCAAAAATGCAAAAATTCCCCTTATTTTGAGGTAAAAAGGCTGAAATTCCCATTATTTGGGGGCAAAAAGGAAGAAATTTCCCTTATTTTGGGGCAAAATTGCAGAAATTTCACTTATTTCAGGGTAATAAGTCAGAATTTTTTTTATTTTGGGCCAAAAAAACAGGAATTACCTTTGTTTTGGGAGAAAAAGATAGAAATTCCACTTATTTAGAGGCAATAAAGCAGAAATTCCCCTTATTTTGGAGCAAAATTGCAGAAATTCCCCTAATTATGGGGCAAAAAGGCAGAAATTCCCTATATGTTGGAGCAAAAAGATAGAAATTCTCTTTATTTCGGGGCAAAACTCAAAAATTCCACTTCTTTTGGGGCAAAATTTCAGAAATTTCACTTATTTTGGGGCAAAATTGCAGAAATTTCACTTATTTTGGGGCAAAATTGCAGAAATTTCACTTATTTCAGAAAAAAAGCAGAAATTTTCTTATTTGGGGACAAAAAGGCAGAAATTTCTATTATTTTGGTACAAAATTGCAGAAATTTTTCTTATTTTGGGGCAAAAAAATATATATTTCTCATATTTTGTGGCAAAAATACAGAAATCCCCCTTATTTTGAGGTAAAAAGGCTGAAATTCCTTTTATTTAAGGGCAAAAAGGCAGAAATTTCCTTTATTTTGGGGCAAAATTGCAGAAATTTCACTTATTTCAGGGTAATAAGTCAGAAAATTTCCTTATTTTGGGGCAAAAAAGACAGAAATTCCCTTTGTTTTTGAGGAAAAAAACAGAAATTCCACTTGTTCAGAGGCAAAAAAGCAGAAATTCCCCTTATTTTGGTTCAAAACTCAGAAATTCCACTTATTTTGTGGCAAAATTCCAGAAATTTTCCTTATTTTGGTGCAAAATTGCAGAAATTTTATTTATTTTGGGGCAAAATTGCAGAAATTTCACTTATTTCAGGGAAAAAAGGCAGAAATTTTCCTTATTTTGTGGCAAAAAAGACAGAAATTCCCTTTGTTTTGGGGGAAAAATAAAAAATTCCACTTATTTAGAGGCAAAAAAGCAGAAATTCCCCTTATTTTGAGGTAAAAAGGCTGAAATTCCCATTATTTGGGGCAAAAAGGCAGAAATTTCCCTTATTTTGGGGCGAAATTGCAGAAATTTAACTTACTTCAGCGTAATAAGTCAGAAATTTCCTTATTTTGGTGCAAAAAAGACAGAAATTCCCTTTGTTTTGGGGGAAAAATAAAAAATTCCACTTATTTAGAGGCAAAAAAGCAGAAATTCCCCTTATTTTGGAGCAAAAATGAAGAAATTTCCCTTTTTTTTTATTGCAAAAAGGTATGCATTATTCTTATTTTCAGGCAAAAAGGCAGAAATTCCTTGTATTTTGGAGCAAAATTGCAGAAATTCCCCTAATTGTGGGGCAAAAAGGCAGAAATTCCCTATACGTTGGGGCAAAAAGACAGAAATTCTCTTTATTTTAGGGCAAAACTCAGAAATTCCACTTATTTTCGGGGAAAATTCCAGAAAATCCCCATATTTTGGAGCAAAATTGCAGAAATTCCCCTAATTGTTGGGCATAAAGGCAGAAATTCCCTATATGTTGGGGCAAAAAGACAGAAATTCTCGTTATTTTTGGGCAAAACTCAGAAATTCCACTTATTTTGGGGCAAAATTCCAGAAATTTCCCTTATTTGGGGGCAAAATTGCAGAAATTTCACTTATTTCATGGTAATAAGTCAGAAATTTTCCTTATTTTTGGCCAAAAAAGACAGAAATTCCCTTTCTTTTGGGGGAAAAAGACTGAAATTCCACATTTTTAGAGGCAAAAAAGCAGAAATTCCCCTTATTTTGGAGCAAAAATGAAGAAATTTCTTTTTTTTGTGGCTAAAGGTATTCATTCTTCTTATATTCATGCTAAAAAGCAGAAATTCTCCGTATTTTGTAGCAAAATTGCAGAAATTCCACTAATTGTGAAGCAAAAAGGCAGTAATTCCCTATATGTTAGGGCAAAAAGACAGAAATTCTCCTAATTTTGGGGCAAAACTCAGAAATTCCACTTATTTTGGGGCAAAATTCCAGAAATTTCCTTATTTTTGGGGCAAAATTGCAGAAATTTCACTTATTTTTGGGCAAAATGGCAGAAATTTCACTTATTTCAGAAAAAAAGAGAAATTTTCTTATTTTGGGGCAAAAAGGCAGAAATTTCTTTTATTTTGGTAAAAAATTGCAGAAATTTTTCTTATTTTGGGGCAAAAAGGCAGAAATTTCCCTTATTTTGGGGCAAAATTGCAGAAATTTCACTTATTTCAGGGTAATAAATCAGAAATTTTCCTTATTTTTGGGCAAAAAGACAGAAATTCCCTTTCTTTTGGGGGAAAAAGACTGAAATTCCACATTTATAGAGGCAAAAAAGCAGAAATTCCCCTTATGTTGGAGCAAAAAAGAAGAAATTTCTTTTTTTTGTGGCAAAAGGTATTCATTCTTCTTATATTCAGGCTAAAAAGCAGAAATTCCCCGTATTTTGTAGCAAAATTGCAGAAATTCCACTAATTGTGAAGCAAAAAGGCAGTAATTCCCTATATGTTAGGGCAAAAAGACAGAAATTCTCCTTATTTTGGGGCAAAATTCAGAAATTCCACTTATTTTGGGGCAAAATTCCAGAAATCTCCTTATTTTTGGGGCAAAATTGCAGAAATTTCACTTATTTTGGGGCAAAATTGCAGAAATTTCACTTATTTCAGGGAAAAAAAGCAGAAATTTTTTTTTATTTTGGGCCAAAAATGCAGAAATTCCTAATATTTTGCGGCAAAAATGCAGAAATTCCCATTATTTTGTGGTAAAAAGGATGAAATTCCCTTATTTGGGGGCAAAAAGGCAGAAATTTCCCTTATTTTGGGGCAAAATTGCAGAAATTTCACTTATTTTAGTGTAATAAGTCAGAATTTTTCCTTATTTTGTGGCAAACAAGACAGAAATTTCCTCTTTTTGGGGAAAAAGACAGAAATTCCACTTATTTAGAGGCAAAAAAGCAGAAATTCCCCTTATTTTGGAGCAAAATGAAGAAATTTCCATTTTTTATGGTAAAAAGGTATGCATTCTTCTCATTTTCGGGCAAAATGCAGAAATTCCCCATATTTTGGAGCGAATTTGGAGAAATTTTCCTAACTGTGGGGCAAAAAGGCAGATATTCCCTATATGTTAGGGCAAAAAGAAGAAATTCTTTTTATTTTGGGGCAAAATTCAGAAATTCCACTTATTTTGGGGCAAAATTCCAGAAATTTCCCTTATTTTGGGGCAAAATTGCAGAAATTTTTTTTATTTTGGGGCAAAATTGCAGAAATTTCATTTATTTCAGGGAAAAAAGGCAGAAATTTTCTTTATTTTGGGGCAAAAAGGCAGAAATTCCTAATATTTTGTCGCAAAAATACAGAAATTCCCCTTATTTTGAGGTAAAAAGGCTGAAATTCTCCTTATTTGGGGGCAAAAAGGCAGAATTTTCCCTTACTTTGGGGCAAAATTGCAGAAATTTCACTTATTTCAGGGTAGTAAGTCAGAAATTTTCCTTATTTTGTGGCAAAAAAGACAGAAATTCCCTTTGTTTTGGGGGAAAAGACAGAAATTCAACTTATTTAGAGGCAAAAATGCAGAAATTCCCCTTAATATGGAGCAAAAATGAAGAAATTTCCCTTTTTTATGGCAAAAAGTTATGCATTCTTCTTATTTTCGGGCAAAAAGGCAAAAATTCCCCCTATTTTGGAGCAAAATTGCAGAAATTCCCCTAATTGTGGGGTAAAAAGGCAGAAATTCCCTATATGTTGGGGCAAAAAGACAGAAATTCTTTTTATTTTAAGGCAAAACTCAGAAATTTCCCTTATTTTGGGGCAAAATTGCAGAAATTTCACTTATTTTGGGGCAAAATTGCAGAAATTTCACTTATTTCAGAAAAAAAGCAGAAATTTTCTTATTTGGGGACAAGAAGGCAGAAATTTCTATTATTTTGGTAAAAAATTGCAGAAATTTTTCTTATTTTGGGGCAAAAAAATATATATTTCTCATATTTTGTGGCAAAAATACAGAAATCCCCCTTATTTTGAGGTAAAAAGGCTGAAATTCCTCTTATTTAAGGGCAAAAAGGCAGAAATTTCCTTTATTTTGGGGCAAAATTGCAGAAATTTCACTTATTTCAGGGTAATAAGTCAGAAAATTTCCTTATTTTGGGGCAAAAAAGACAGAAATTCCCTTTGTTTTTGAGGAAAAAAACAGAAATTCCACTTGTTCAGAGGCAAAAAAGCAGAAATTCCCCTTATTTTGGTTCAAAACTCAGAAATTCCACTTATTTTGGGGCAAAATTCCAGAAATTTCCCTTATTTTGGGGCAAAATTGCAGAAATTTTATTTATTTTGGGGCAAAATTGCAGAAATTTCACTTATTTCAGGGAAAAAAGGCAGAAATTTTCTTTATTTTGTGGCAAAAAGGTAGAAATTCTTATATTTTGTGGCAAAACTGCAGAATTTCCCCTTATTTTGAGGTAAAAAGGCTGAAATTCCCATTATTTGGGGCAAAAAGGCAGAAATTTCCCTTATTTTGGGGCGAAATTGCAGAAATTTCACTTACTTCAGCGTAATAAGTCAGAAATTTCCTTATTTTGGTGCAAAAAAGACAGAAATTCCCTTTGTTTTGGGGGAAAAATAAAAAATTCCACTTATTTAGAGGCAAAAAAGCAGAAATTCCCCTTATTTTGGAGCAAAAATGAAGAAATTTCCCTTTTTTTTATTGCAAAAAGGTATGCATTTTTCTTATTTTCAGGCAAAAAGGCAGAAATTCCTTGTATTTTGGAGCAAAATTGCAGAAATTCCCCTAATTGTGGGGCAAAAAGCAGAAATTCCCTATATGTTGGGACAAAAAGACAGAAATTCTCCTTATTTTAGGGCAAAACTCAGAAATTCCACTTATTTTCGGGGAAAATTCCAGAAAATCCCCATATTTTGGAGCAAAATTGCAGAAATTCCCCTAATTGTTGGGCATAAAGGCAGAAATTCCCTATATGTTGGGGCAAAAAGACAGAAATTCTCGTTATTTTTGGGCAAAACTCAGAAATTCCACTTATTTTGGGGGAAAATTCCAGAAATTTCCCTTATTTGGGGGCAAAATTGCAGAAATTTCACTTATTTCAGGGTAATAAGTCAGAAATTTTTCTTATTTTTGGGCAAAAAAGACAAAAATTCCCTTTCTTTTTGGGGAAAAAGACTGAAATTCCACATTTTTAGAGGCAAAAATGCAGAAATTCCCCTTACTTTGGAGCATAAAAGAAGAAATTTCTTTTTTTTTTGTGGCAAAAGGTATTCATTCTTCTTATATTCAGGCTAAAAAGCAGAAATTCCCCGTATTTTGTAGCAAAATTGCAGAAATTCCACTAATTGTGAAGCAAAAAGGCAGTAATTCCCTATATGTTAGGGCAAAAAGACAGAAATTCTCCTTATTTTGGGGCAAAATTCCAGAAATTTCCTTATTTTTGGGGCAAAATTGCAGAAATTTCACTTATTTTTGGGCAAAATGGCAGAAATTTCACTTATTTCAGAAAAAAAGAGAAATTTTCTTATTTTGGGGCAAAAAGGCAGAAATTTCTTTTATTTTGGTAAAAAATTGCAGAAATTTTTAATATTTTGGGGCAAAAAGGCAGAAATTTCCCTTATTTTGGGGCAAAATTGCAGAAATTTCACTTATTTCAGGGTAATAAATCAGAAATTTTCCTTATTTTTGGGCAAAAAGACAGAAATTCCCTTTCTTTTGGGGGAAAAAGACTGAAATTCCACATTTTTAGAGGCAAAAAAGCAGAAATTACCCTTATGTTGGAGCAAAAAAGAAGAAATTTCTTTTTTTTGTGGCAAAAGGTATTCATTCTTCTTATATTCAGGCTAAAAAGCAGAAATTCCCCGTATTTTGTAGCAAAATTGCAGAAATTCCACTAATTGTGAAGCAAAAAGGCAGTAATTCCCTATATGTTAGGGCAAAAAGACAGAAATTCTCCTTATTTTGGGGCAAAACTCAGAAATTCCACTTATTTTGGGGCAAAATTCCAGAAATTTCCTTATTTTTGGGGCAAAATTGCAGAAATTTCACTTATTTTGGGGCAAAATTGCAGAAATTTCACTTATTTCAGGGAAAAAAAGCAGAAATTTTTTTTATTTTGGGCCAAAAATGCAGAAATTCCTAATATTTTGCGGCAAAAATGCAGAAATTCCCATTATTTTGTGGTAAAAAGGATGAAATTCCCTTATTTGGGGGCAAAAAGGCAGAAATTTCCCTTATTTTGGGGCAAAATTGCAGAAATTTCACTTATTTCAGTGTAATAAGTCAGAATTTTTCCTTATTTTGTGGCAAACAAGACAGAAATTTCCTCTTTTTGGGGAAAAAGACAGAAATTCCACTTATTTAGAGGCAAAAAAGCAGAAATTCCCCTTATTTTGGAGCAAAATGAAGAAATTTCCATTTTTTATGGTAAAAAGGTATGCATTCTTCTCATTTTCGGGCAAAATGCAGAAATTCCCCATATTTTGGAGCGAATTTGGAGAAATTTTCCTAACTGTGGGGCAAAAAGGCAGATATTCCCTATATGTTAGGGCAAAAAGAAGAAATTCTTTTTATTTTGGGGCAAAATTCAGAAATTCCACTTATTTTGGGGCAAAATTCCAGAAATTTCCCTTATTTTGGGGCAAAATTGCAGAAATTTTTTTTATTTTGGGGCAAAATTGCAGAAATTTCATTTATTTCAGGGAAAAAAGGCAGAAATTTTCTTTATTTTGGGGCAAAAAGGCAGAAATTCCTAATATTTTGTCGCAAAAATACAGAAATTCCCCTTATTTTGAGGTAAAAAGGCTGAAATTCTCCTTATTTGGGGGCAAAAAGGCAGAATTTTCCCTTACTTTGGGGCAAAATTGCAGAAATTTCACTTATTTCAGGGTAGTAAGTCAGAAATTTTCCTTATTTTGTGGCAAAAAAGACAGAAATTCCCTTTGTTTTGGGGGAAAAGACAGAAATTCAACTTATTTAGAGGCAAAAATGCAGAAATTCCCCTTAATATGGAGCAAAAATGAAGAAATTTCCCTTTTTTATGGCAAAAAGTTATGCATTCTTCTTATTTTCGGGCAAAAAGGCAAAAATTCCCCCTATTTTGGAGCAAAATTGCAGAAATTCCCCTAATTGTGGGGTAAAAAGGCAGAAATTCCCTATATGTTGGGGCAAAAAGACAGAAATTCTTTTTATTTTAAGGCAAAACTCAGAAATTTCCCTTATTTTGGGGCAAAATTGCAGAAATTTCACTTATTTTGGGGCAAAATTGCAGAAATTTCACTTATTTCAGAAAAAAAGCAGAAATTTTCTTATTTGGGGACAAGAAGGCAGAAATTTCTATTATTTTGGTAAAAAATTGCAGAAATTTTTCTTATTTTGGGGCAAAAAATATATATTTCTCATATTTTGTGGCAAAAATACAGAAATCCCCCTTATTTTGAGGTAAAAAGGCTGAAATTCCTCTTATTTAAGGGCAAAAAGGCAGAAATTTCCTTTATTTTGGGGCAAAATTGCAGAAATTTCACTTATTTCAGGGTAATAAGTCAGAAAATTTCCTTATTTTGGGGCAAAAAAGACAGAAATTCCCTTTGTTTTTGAGGAAAAAAACAGAAATTCCACTTGTTCAGAGGCAAAAAAGCAGAAATTCCCCTTATTTTGGTTCAAAACTCAGAAATTCCACTTATTTTGGGGCAAAATTCCAGAAATTTCCCTTATTTTGGGGCAAAATTGCAGAAATTTTATTTATTTTGGGGCAAAATTGCAGAAATTTCACTTATTTCAGGGAAAAAAGGCAGAAATTTTCTTTATTTTGTGGCAAAAAGGTAGAAATTCTTATATTTTGTGGCAAAACTGCAGAATTTCCACTTATTTTGAGGTAAAAAGGCTGAAATTCCCATTATTTGGGGCAAAAAGGCAGAAATTTCCCTTATTTTGGGGCGAAATTGCAGAAATTTCACTTACTTCAGCGTAATAAGTCAGAAATTTCCTTATTTTGGTGCAAAAAAGACAGAAATTCCCTTTGTTTTGGGGGAAAAATAAAAAATTCCACTTATTTAGAGGCAAAAAAGCAGAAATTCCCCTTATTTTGGAGCAAAAATGAAGAAATTTCCCTTTTTTTTATTGCAAAAAGGTATGCATTCTTCTTATTTTCAGGCAAAAAGGCAGAAATTCCTTGTATTTTGGAGCAAAATTGCAGAAATTCCCCTAATTGTGGGGCAAAAAGCAGAAATTCCCTATATGTTGGGACAAAAAGACAGAAATTCTCCTTATTTTAGGGCAAAACTCAGAAATTCCACTTATTTTCGGGGAAAATTCCAGAAAATCCCCATATTTTGGAGCAAAATTGCAGAAATTCCCCTAATTGTTGGGCATAAAGGCAGAAATTCCCTATATGTTGGGGCAAAAAGACAGAAATTCTCGTTATTTTTGGGCAAAACTCAGAAATTCCACTTATTTTGGGGCAAAATTCCAGAAATTTCCCTTATTTGGGGGCAAAATTGCAGAAATTTCACTTATTTCAGGGTAATAAGTCAGAAATTTTTCTTATTTTTGGGCAAAAAAGACAAAAATTCCCTTTCTTTTTGGGGAAAAAGACTGAAATTCCACATTTTTAGAGGCAAAAAAGCAGAAATTCCCCTTACTTTGGAGCAAAAAAGAAGAAATTTCTTTTTTTTTGTGGCAAAAGGTATTCATTCTTCTTATATTCAGGCTAAAAAGCAGAAATTCCCCGTATTTTGTAGCAAAATTGCAGAAATTCCACTAATTGTGAAGCAAAAAGGCAGTAATTCCCTATATGTTAGGGCAAAAAGACAGAAATTCTCCTTATTTTGGGGCAAAATTCCAGAAATTTCCTTATTTTTGGGGCAAAATTGCAGAAATTTCACTTATTTTTGGGCAAAATGGCAGAAATTTCACTTATTTCAGAAAAAAAGAGAAATTTTCTTATTTTGGGGCAAAAAGGCAGAAATTTCTTTTATTTTGGTAAAAAATTGCAGAAATTTTTCTTATTTTGGGGCAAAAAGGCAGAAATTTCCCTTATTTTGGGGCAAAATTGCAGAAATTTCACTTATTTCAGGGTAATAAATCAGAAATTTTCCTTATTTTTGGGCAAAAAAGACAGAAATTCCCTTTCTTTTGGGGGAAAAAGACTGAAATTCCACATTTTTAGAGGCAAAAAAGCAGAAATTCCCCTTATGTTGGAGCAAAAAAGAAGAAATTTCTTTTTTTTTTTCTGGCAAAAGGTATTCATTCTTCTTATATTCAGGCTAAAAAGCAGAAATTCCCCGTATTTTGTAGCAAAATTGCAGAAATTCCACTAATTGTGAAGCAAAAAGGCAGTAATTCCCTATATGTTAGGGCAAAAAGACAGAAATTCTCCTTATTTTGGGGCAAAACTAAGAAATTCCACTTATTTTGGGGCAAAATTCAAGAAATTTCCTTATTTTTGGGGCAAAATTGCAGAAATTTCACTTATTTTGGGGCAAAATTGCAGAAATTTCACTTATTTCAGGGAAAAAAAGCAGAAATTTTTTTTATTTTTGGCCAAAAATGCAGAAATTCCTAATATTTTGTGGCAAAAATGCAGAAATTCCCATTATTTTGAGGTAAAAAGGATGAAATTCCCTTATTTGGGGGCAAAAAGGCAGAAATTTCCCTTATTTTGGGGCAAAATTGCAGAAATTTCACTTATTTCAGTGTAATAAGTCAGAATTTTTCATTATTTTGTGGCAAACAAGACAGAAATTTCCTCTTTTTGGGGAAAAAGACAGAAATTCCACTTATTTAGAGGCAAAAAAGCAGAAATTCCCCTTATTTTGGAGCAAAATGAAGAAATTACCATTTTTTATGGTAAAAAGGTATGCATACTTCTCATTTTCGGGCAAAATGCAGAAATTCCCTGTATTTTGGAGCGAATTTGGAGAAATTTTCCTAACTGTGGGGCAAAAAGGCAGATATTCCCTATATGTTAAGGCAAAAAGAAGAAATTCTTTTTATTTTGGGGCAAAATTCAGAAATTCCACTTATTTTGGGGCAAAATTCCAGAAATTTTCCTTATTTTGGGGCAAAATTGCAGAAATTTTTTTTATTTTGGGGCAAAATTGCAGAAATTTCATTTATTTCAGGGAAAAAAGGCAGAAATTTTCTTTATTTTGGGGCAAAAAGGCAGAAATTCCTAATATTTTGTTGCAAAAATGCAGAAATTCCCCTTATTTTGAGGTAAAAAGGCTGAAATTCTCCTTATTTGGGGGCAAAAAGGCAGAATTTTCCCTTACTTTGGGGCAAAATTGCAGAAATTTCACTTATTTCAGGGTAGTAAGTCAGAAATTTTCCTTATTTTGTGGCAAAAAAGACAGAAATTCCCTTTGTTTTGGGGGAAAAGACAGAAATTCAACTTATTTAGAGGCAAAAATGCAGAAATTCCCCTTAATATGGAGCAAAAATGAAGAAATTTCCCTTTTTTATGGCAAAAAGTTATGCATTCTTCTTATTTTCGGGCAAAAAGGCAAAAATTCCCCCTATTTTGGAGCAAAATTGCAGAAATTCCCCTAATTGTGGGGTAAAAAGGCAGAAATTCCCTATATGTTGGGGCAAAAAGACAGAAATTCTTTTTATTTTAAGGCAAAACTCAGAAATTTCCCTTATTTTGGGGCAAAATTGCAGAAATTTCACTTATTTTGGGGCAAAATTGCAGAAATTTCACTTATTTAATTGAAAAAAGGTAGAAATTTTTCTTATTTTGGGGCAAAAATGCAGAAATTCCTAATATTTTGTGGCAAAAATGCAGAAATTCCCCTTATTTTGAGGTAAAAAGGCTGAAATTACCCTTATTTTCGGCAAAAAGGCAGAATTTTCCTTATTTTGGGGCAAAATTGCAGAAATTTCACTTATTTCAGGGTAATAAGTCAGAAATTTACTTTATTTTGGGGCAAAAAAGACAGAAATTCCCTTTGTTTTGGGAAAAAAGACAGAAATTCCACTTATTTAGAGGCAAAAAAGCAGAAATTCCCCTAATTTGGGAGCAATAATGAAGAAATTTCCTTTTTTATGGCAAAAATGTATGCATTCTTCTTATTTTTGGGCAAAAGACAGAAATTCCCCATATTTTGTAGCAAAATTGCAGAAATTCCCATTAATTGTGCGGCAAAAAAGCAGAAATTCCCTATATGTTGGGTTGAAATGACAGAAATTCTCCTTATTTTGGGGCAAAACTCAGAAATTCCACTTATTTTGGGGCAAAATTCCAGAAATTTCTATTATTTTGTGGCAAAATTGCAGAAATTTCACTTATTTTGGGGCAAAATTGCAGAAATTTCACTTATTTCAGGGAAAAAGGGCAGAAATTTTCCTTATTTTGGGGCAAAATCGCAGAAATTCCTAATATTTTGTGGCTAAAATGCAGAAATTCCCCTTATTTTGAGGAAAAAGTCTGAAATTCCCCCTATTTGTGGGCAAAAAGGCAGAATTTTACCTTATTTTGGGGCAAAATTGCAGAAATTTTACTTATTTCAGGGTAATAAGTCAGAAATTTTCCTTATTTTTGGGCAAAAAAGACAAAAATTCCCTTTGTTTTTGGAGAAAAAGACAGAAATTCCACTTATTTAGAGGCAAAAAAGCAGAAATTCCCCTTAATATGGAGCAAAAATGAAGATATTTCCCTTTTTTATGGAAAAAGTTATGCATTCTTCTTATTTTCGGGCAAAAAGGCAGAAATTCCCCGTATTTTGGAGCAAAATTGCAGAAATTCCTTTAATTGTGGGGTAAAAAAGAAGAAATTCCCTATATGTTGGGGCAAAAAGACAGAAATTCTCCTTATTTTAAGGCAAAACTCAGAAATTTCAATTATTTTGGGGCAAAATTGCAGAAATTTCACTTATTTCAGGAAAAAAAGGAGAAATCTTCTTATTTTGGGGCAAAAAGGCAGAAATTTTTGTTATTTTGGTACAAAATTGCAGAATTTTTATATTTTGGGGCAAAAAAGCAGAAATTTCTCTTATTTTGGGGAAAATATGCAGAAATTCCCCTTATTTTGATGTAAAAAGGCTTTAATTCCCCTTATTTGGGGGCAGAAAGGCAGAAATTTCCCTTATTTTGGGGCAATATTGCAGAAATTTCACGTATTTAAGGGTAATAAGTCAGAAATTTTCCTTATTTTGGGGAAAAAATACAGAAATTCCCTTTGTTTTGGGGGAAAAAACAGAAATTCCACTTATTTAGAGGCAAAAAACTGAAATTCCCTTTATTTTGTAGCATAAATAAAGAAATTTCCCTTTTTTATGGTAAAAAGGTATGCATTCTTCTTATTTTCAGGCAAAATGCAAAACTTCCCCGTATTTTGGAGCAAAATTGCAGAAATCCCCCTAACTGTGGGGCAAAAAGGCAGAAATTCCCTATATGTTAGGGCAAAAAGAAGAAATTCTCATTATTTTGGGGCAAAACTCAGAAATTCCACTTATTTTCGGGGAAAATTCCAGAAATTTCACATATTTTGGGGCAAAATTGCAGAAATTTCACTTATTTTGGGGCAAAATTGCAGAAATTTCACTTATTACAGAAAAAAAAAGCAGAAATTTTATTATTTTGGGGCAGAAAGGCAGAAATTTCATTTATTTTGGTACAAAATTGCAGAATTTTTTTTTTATTTTGGGGCAAAAAGGCAGAAATTTCCCTTATTTTGGGCAAAAATGCAGAAATTCCCCTTCTTTTGAGGTAAAAAGGCTGAAATTCCCATCATTTGGGGGCAAAAAGGAAGAAATTTTTTTTATTTTGGGGCAAAATTGCAGAAATTTCACTTATTTCAGGGTAATAAGTCGGAATTTTTTTTTATTTTGGGCCAAAAAAACAGGAATTACCTTTGTTTTGGGGGAAAAAGATAGAAATTCCACTTATTTCGAGGCAAAAAAGCAGAAATTCCCCTTATTTTGGAGCAAAATTGCAGAAATTCTCCTAATTGTGGGGCAAAAAGGCAGAAATTCCCTGTATGTTGGGGCAAAAAGATAGAAATTCTCCTTATTTGGTGGCAAAACACAGAAATTCCACTTATTTTGGGGCAAAATTCCAGAAATTTCACTTATTTTGGGGCAAAATTGCAGAAATTTCACTTATTTCAGAAAAAAAGCAGAAATTTTCTTTTTTGAGGGCAAAAAGGCAGAAATTTCTATTATTTTGGTACAAAATTGAAAAATTTATCTTATTTTGGAGCAAAAAAGAATATATTTATCATATTTTGTGGCAAAAATACAGAAATTCCCCTTATTTTGAGGTAAAAAGGCTGAAATTCCTCTTATTTGGCGGCAAAGAGGCAGAAATTTCCTTTATTTTGGGGCAAAATTGCAGAAATTTCACTTATTTCATGGTAATAAGTCAGAAATTTTCTTTATTTTGTGGCAAAAAAGACAGAAATTCCCTTTGTTTTGGAGGAAAAAAACAGAAATTCCACTTGTTTAGCGGCAAAAAAGCAGAAATTCCCCTTATTTTGGAGCAAAAATGAAGAAATTTTTCTTTTTTTTATGGCAAAAAGGTATGCATTCTTCTTATTTTTGGGCAAAAAGACAGAAATTCCCCATATTTTGTACAAAATTGCAGAAATTCCCCTAATTGTGGGGCAAAAAAGCAGAAATTCCCTATATGTTGGGTTGAAATGACAGAAATTCTCCTTATTTTGGGGCAAAACTCAGAAATTCCACTTATTTTGGGGCAAAATTCCAGAAATTTCTCTTATTTTGGGGCAAAATTGCAGAAATTTCACTTATTTTGGGGCAAAATTGCAGAAATTTCACTTATTTCAGGGTAATAAGTCAGAAAATTTCCTTATTTTGGGGCAAAAAAGACAGAAATTCCCTTTGATTTGGAGGAAAAAAACAGAAATTCCACTTGTTCAGAGGCAAAAAAGCAGAAATTCCCCTTATTTTGGTTCAAAACTCAGAAATTCCACTTATTTTGGGGCAAAATTCCAGAAATTGCCCTTATTTTGGGGCAAAATTGCAGAAATTTTATTTATTTTGGGGCAAAATTGCAGAAATTTCACTTATTTCAGGGAAAAAAGGCAGAAATTTTACTTATTTTGTGGCAAAAAGGTAGAAATTCTAATATTTTGTGGCAAAACTGCAGAAATTCCCATTATTTTGAGGTAAAAAGGCTGAAATTCCCATTATTTGGGGCAAAAAGGCAGAAATTTCCCTTATTTTGGGGCGAAATTGCAGAAATTTCACTTACTTCAGCGTAATAAGTCAGAAATTTCCTTATTTTGGTGCAAAAAAGACAGAAATTCCCTTTGTTTTGGGGGAAAAATAAAAAATTCCACTTACTTAGAGGCAAAAAAGCAGAAATTCCCCTTATTTTGGAGCAAAAATAAAGAAATTTCCCTTTTTTTATTGCAAAAAGGTATGCATTCTTCTTATTTTCAGGCAAAAAGGCAGAAATTCTTTGTATTTTGGAGCAAAATTGCAGAAATTCCCCTAATTGTGGGGCAAAAAGGCAGAAATTCCCTATATGTTGGGGCAAAAAGACAGAAATTCTCTTTATTTTAGGGCAAAACTCAGAAATTCCACTTATTTTCGGGGAAAATTCCAGAAAATCCCCATATTTTGGAGCAAAATTGCAGAAATTCCCCTAATTGTGGGGCATAAAGGCAGAAATTCTCTATATGTTGGGGCAAAAAGACAGAAATTCTCGTTATTTTTGGGCAAAACTCAGAAATTCCACTTATTTTGGGGCAAAATTCCAGAAATTTCCCTTATTTGGGGGCAAAATTGCAGAAATTTCACTTATTTCAGGGTAATAAGTCAGAAATTTTCCTTATTTTTGGGCAAAAAAGACAAAAATTCCCTTTCTTTTGGGGGAAAAAGACTGAAATTCCACATTTTTAGAGGCAAAAAAGCAGAAATTCCCCTTACTTTGGAGCAAAAAAGAAGAAATTTCTTTTTTTTTTGTGGCAAAAGGTATTCATTCTTCTTATATTCAGGCTAAAAAGCAGAAATTCCCCGTATTTTGTAGCAAAATTGCAGAAATTCCACTAATTGTGAAGCAAAAAGGCAGTAATTCCCTATATGTTAGGGCAAAAAGACAGAAATTCTCCTTATTTTGGGGCAAAACTCAGAAATTCCACTTATTTTGGGGCAAAATTCCAGAAATTTCCTTATTTTTGGGGCAAAATTGCAGAAATTTCACTTATTTTGGGGCAAAATTGCCGAAATTTCACTTATTTCAGGGAAAAAAAGCAGAAATTTTTTTTTTATTTTGGGGCAAAAATGCAGAATTTCCTAATATTTTGTGGCAAAAATGCAGAAATTCCCATTATTTTGTGGTAAAAAGGATGAAATTCCCTTATTTGGGGGCAAAAAGGCAGAAATTTCCCTTATTTTGGGGCAAAATTGCAGAAATTTCACTTATTTCAGTGTAATAAGTCAGAATTTTTCCTTATTTTGTGGCAAACAAGACAGAAATTTCCTCTTTTTGGGGAAAAAGACAGAAATTCCACTTATTTAGAGGCAAAAAAGCAGAAACTCCCCTTATTTTGGAGAAAAATGAAGAAATTTCCATTTTTTATGGTAAAAAGGTATGCATTCTTCTCATTTTCGGGCAAAATGCAGAAATTCCCCGTATTTTGGAGCGAATTTGGAGAAATTTTCCTAACTGTGGGGCAAAAAGGCAGATATTCCCTGTATGTTAGGGCAAAAAGAAAAAATTCTTTTTATTTTGGGGCAAAATTCAGAAATTCCACTTATTTTGGGGCAAAATTCCAGAAATTTCCCTTATTTTGGGGCAAAATTGCAGAAATTTTTTTTATTTTGGGGCAAAATTGCAGAAATTTCATTTATTTCAGGGAAAAAAGGAAGAGATTTTCTTTATTTTGGGGCAAAAAGTCAGAAATTCCAAATATTTTGTCGCAAAAATGCAGAAATTCCCCTTATTTTGAGGTAAAAAGGCTGAAATTCTTCTTATTTGGGGGCAAAAAGGCAGAATTTTCCCTTACTTTGGGGCAAAATTGCAGAAATTTCACTTATTTCAGGGTAGTAAGTCAGAAATTTTCCTTACTTTGTGGCAAAAAAGACAGAAATTCCCTTTGTTATGGAAGAAAAGACAGAAATTCAACTTATTTAGAGGCAAAAATGCAGAAATTCCCCTTAATATGGAGCAAAAATGAAGAAATTTCCCTTTTTTATGGCAAAAAGTTATGCATTCTTCTTATTTTCGGGCAAAAAGGCAAAAATTCCCCCTATTTTGGAGCAAAATTGCAGAAATTCCCCTAATTGTGGGGTAAAAAGGCAGAAATTCCCTATATGTTGGGGCAAAAAGACAGAAATTCTTTTTATTTTAAGGCAAAACTCAGAAATTTCCCTTATTTTGGGGCAAAATTGCAGAAATTTCACTCATTTTGGGGCAAAATTGCAGAAATTTCACTTATTTAATGGAAAAAAGGCAGAAATTTTCCTTATTTTGGGGCAAAAACGCAGAAATTCCTAATATTTTGTGGCAAAAATGCAGAAATTCTCCTTATTTTGAGGTAAAAAGGCTGAAATTTCCCTTATTTGGCGGCAATAAGGCAGAATTTTCCTTATTTTGGGGCAAAATTGCAGAAATTTCACTTATTTCAGGGTAATAAGTCAGAAATTTACTTTATTTTGGGGCAAAAAAGACAGAAATTCCCTTTGTTTTGGGAAAAAAGACAGAAATTCCACTTATTTAGAGGCAAAAAAGCAGAAATTCCCCTAATTTGGGAGCAATAATGAAGAAATTTTCTTTTTTTATGGCAAAAATGTATGCATTCTTCTTATTTTTGGGCAAAAAAACAGAAATTCCCCATATTTTGTAGCAAAATTGCAGAAATTCCCCTAATTGTGGGGCAAAAAAGCAGAAATTCCCTATATGTTGGGTTGAAATGACAGAAATTCTCCTTATTTTGGGGCAAAACTCAGAAATTCCACTTATTTTGGGGCAAAATTCCAGAAATTTCTCTTATTTTGGGGCAAAATTGCAGAAATTTCACTTATTTTGAGGCAAAATTGCAGAAATTTCACTTATTTCAGGGAAAAAGGGCAGAAATTTTCCTTATTTTGGGGCAAAATCGCAGAAATTCCTAATATTTTGTGGCAAAATTGCAGAAATTCCCCTTATTTTGAGGAAAAAGTCTGAAATTCCCCCTATTTGTGGGCAAAAAGGCAGAATTTTACCTTATTTTGGGGCAAAATTGCAGAAATTTTACTTATTTCAGGGTAATAAGTCAGAAATTTTCCTTATTTTTGGGCAAAAAAGACAAAAATTCTCTTTGTTTTTGGAGAAAAAGACAGAAATTCCACTTATTTAGAGGCAAAAAAGCAGAAATTCCCCTTAATATGGAGCAAAAATGAAGATATTTCCCTTTTTTATGGAAAAAGTTATGCATTCTTCTTATTTTCGGGCAAAAAGGCAGAAATTCCCCGTATTTTGGAGCAAAATTGCAGAAATTCCTTTAATTGTGGGGTAAAAAAGAAGAAATTCCCTATATGTTGGGGCAAAAAGACAGAAATTCTCCTTATTTTAAGGCAAAACTCAGAAATTTCACTTATTTTGGGGCAAAATTGCAGAAATTTCACTTATTTCAGGAAAAAAAGCAGAAATTTTCTTATTTTGGGGCAAAAAGGCAGAAATTTTCGTTATTTTGGTACAAAATTGCAGAATTTTTATATTTTGGGGCAAAAAAGCAGAAATTTCTCTTATTTTGGGGAAAATATGCAGAAATTCCCCTTATTTTGATGTAAAAAGGCTGAAATTCCCCTTATTTGGGGGCAGAAAGGCAGAAATTACTCTTATTTTGGGGCAATATTGCAGAAATTTCACGTATTTAAGGGTAATAAGTCAGAAATTTTCCTTATTTTGGGGAAAAAATACAGAAATTCCCTTTGTTTTGTGGGAAAAAACAGAAATTCCACTTATTTAGAGGCAAAAAACTGAAATTCCCTTTATTTTGTAGCATAAATAAAGAAATTTCCCTTTTTTATGGTAAAAAGGTATGCATTCTTCTTATTTTCAGGCAAAATGCAGAACTTCCCCGTATTTTGGAGCAAAATTGCAGAAATCCCCCTAACTGTGGGGCAAAAAGGCAGAAATTCCCTATATGTTAGGGCAAAAAGAAGAAATTCTCATTATTTTGGGGCAAAACTCAGAAATTCCACTTATTTTCGGGGAAAATTCCAGAAATTTCACATATTTTGGGGCAAAATTGCAGAAATTTCACTTATTTTGGGGCAAAATTGCAGAAATTTCACTTATTACAGAAAAAAAAGCAGAAATTTTATTATTTTGGGGCAGAAAGGCAGAAATTTCTTTTATTTTGGTACAAAATTGCAGAAATTTTTTTTTAATTTTGGGGCAAAAAGTCAGAAATTTCCCTTATTTTGGGCAAAAATGCAGAAATTCCCCTTCTTTTGAGGTAAAAAGGCTGAAATTCCCATCATTTGGGGGCAAAAAGGAAGAAATTTTTTTTTTATTTTGGGGCAAAATTGCAGAAATTTCACTTATTTAAGGGTAATAAGTCAGAATTTTTTTTTCTTTTGGGCCAAAAAACAGGAATTACCTTTGTTTTGGGGGAAAAAGATAGAAATTCCACTTATTTCGAGGCAAAAAAGCAGAAATTCCCCTTATTTTGGAGCAAAATTGCAGAAATTCCCCTAATTGTGGGGCAAAAAGGCAGAAATTCCCTGTATGTTGGGGCAAAAAGATAGAAATTCTCCTTATTTGGGGGCAAAACTCAGAAATTCCACTTATTTTGGGGCAAAATTCCAGAAATTTCACTTATTTTGGGGCAAAATTGCAGAAATTTCACTTATTTCAGAAAAAAAGCAGAAATTTTCTTTTTTGAGGGCAAAAAGGCAGAAATTTCTATTATTTTGGTACAAAATTGCAAAAATTTATCTTATTTTGGAGCAAAAAAGAATATATTTATCATATTTTGTGGCAAAAATACAGAAATTCCCCTTATTTTGAGGTAAAAAGGCTGAAATTCCTCTTATTTGGCGGCAAAGAGGCAGAAATTTCCTTTATTTTGGGGCAAAATTGCAGAAATTTCACTTATTTCATGGTAATAAGTCAGAAATTTTCTTTATTTTGGGGCAAAAAAGACAGAAATTCCCTTTGTTTTGGAGGAAAAAAACAGAAATTCCACTTGTTTAGGGGCAAAAAAGCAGAAATTCCCCTTATTTTTGGAGCAAAAATGAAGAAATTTTTCTTTTTCTTATGGCAAAAAGGTATGCATTCTTCTTATTTTTGGGCAAAAAGACAGAAATTCCCCATATTTTGTACAAAATTGCAGAAATTCCCCTAATTGTGGGGCAAAAAAGCAGATATTCCCTATATGTTGGGTTGAAATGACAGAAATTCTCCTTATTTTGGGGCAAAACTCAGAAATTCCACTTATTTTGGGGCAAAATTCCAGAAATTTCTCTTATTTTGGGGCAAAATTGCAGAAATTTCACTTATTTTGGGGCAAAATTGCAGAAATTTCACTTATTTTAAGGAAAAAGGGCAGAAATTTCCTTTATTTTGGGGCAAAATTGCAGAAATTTCACCAATTTCATAGTAATAAGTCAGAAATTTTCTTTATTTTGGGGCAAAAAAGACAGAAATTCCCTTTGTTTTGGAGGAAAAAAACAGAAATTCCACTTGTTTAGAGGCAAAAAAGCAGAAATTTTCTTTATTTTGGAGCAAAAATGAAGAAATTTTTCTTTTTTTTATGGCAAAAAGGTATGCATTCTTCTTATTTTTGGGCAAATAGACAGAAATTCCCTATATTTTGTACAAAATTGCAGAAATTCCCCTAATTGTGGGGCAAAAAAGCAGAAATTCCCTATATGTTGGGTTGAAATGACAGAAATTCTCCTTATTTTGGGGCAAAACTCAGAAATTCCACTTATTTTGGGGCATAATTCCAGAAATTTCTCTTATTTTGGGGCAAAATTGCAGAAATTTCACTTATTTTGGGGCAAAATTGCAGAAATTTCACTTATTTCAGGGAAAAAGGGCAGAAATTTTCCTTATTTTGGGGCAAAATCGCAGAAATTCCTAATATTTTGTGGCTAAAATGCAGAAATTCCCCTTATTTTGAGGAAAAAGTCTGAAATTCCCCTTATTTGTGGGCAAAAAGGCATAATTTTACCTTATTTTGGGGCAAAATTGCAGAAATTTTACTTATTTCAGGGTAATAAGTCAGAAATTTTCCTTATTTTGGTGCAAAAAAGAGAGAAATTCCCTTTGTTTTGGGGGAAAACACAGAAATTCCACTTATTTAGAGGCAAAAAAGCAGAATTTTTTTTTTTTGGGGCAAAATTGCAGAAATTTCACTTATTTTGGGGCAAAAATTGCAGAAATTTCACTTATTTCAGAAAAAATGCAGAAATTTTTCTATTTGGAGGCAAAAAGGCAGAAATTTCTATTATTTTGCTACAAAATTGCAGAAATTTTTTTTATCGTGGGGCAAAAAGTCAGAAATTTCCCATATTTTGGGGCAAAAATGCAGAAATTCCCCTTATTTTGAGGTAAAAAGCCTGAAATTCCCCTTATTTGGGGGCAAAAAGGAAGAAATTTCACTTATTTTTGGGCAAAATTGCAGAAATTTCACTTATTTCATGGCAAAAAGGCAGAAATTTTCCTTATTTTGGGGCAAAAAGGCAGAAATTCCTAATATTTTGTGGCAAAAATGCAGAAATTCCCCTTATTTTGAGGTAAAAAGGCTGCAATTCCCCTTATTTGGGGGCAAAATTGCATAAATTTCACTTATTTCAGGGAAAAAGGGCCGAAATTTTCCTTATTTTGGGGCAAAAAAGACAGAAATTCCCTTAGTTTTGGGGGAAAAAGACAAAAATTCCACTTATATAGAGGCAAAAAACAGAAATTCCCCTTATTTTGTAGCAAAAATGAAGAAATTTCCCTTTTTTATGGTAAAAGGGTATGCATTCTTCTTATTTTCGGGCAAAATGCAGAAATTCCCCGTATTTTGAAGCAAATTTGGAGAAATTTCCCTAACTGTTAGGGCAAAAAGAAGAAATTCTCCTTATTTTGGGGCAAAACTCAGAAATTCCACTTATTTTGGGGCAAAATTCCAGAAATTTCCCTTATTTTGGGGCAAAATTGCAGAAATTTCCTTTATTTTGGGGCAAAATTGCAGAAATTCTTAATATTTTGTCGCAAAAATGCAGAAATTCCCCTTATTTTGAGGTAAAAAGGCTGAAATTCTCCTTATTTGGGTGCAAAAAGGCAGAATTTTCCCTTACTTTGGGGCAAAATTGCAGAAATTTTTCTTATTTTGGGGCAAAAATGCAGTAATTTCCCATATTTTGGGGCAAAATGCAGAAATTCCCTTTATATTAAGGTAAAAAGGCTGAAATTCTCCTTATTTGGGGGCAAAAAGGCAGAAATTCCCTATATGTTGGGGCAAAAAGATAGAAATTCTCTTTATTTTGGGGCAAAACTCAGAAATTCCACTTATTTTGAGGTAAAATTCAAGAAATTTCACTTATTTTGGGGCAAAATTGCAGAAATTTCACTTATTTTGGGGCAAAATTGCAGAAATTTTTCTTATTTTGAGGCAAAAATGCAGTAATTTCTTATACTTTGGGGCAAAATGCAGAAATTCCCTTTATATTGAGGTAAAAAGGCTGAAATTCTCCTTATTTGGGGGCAAAAAGGCAGAATTTTCCATTATTTTGGGGCAAAATTGCAGAAACTTCACTTATTTCAGGGTAATAAGTCAGAAATTTTCTTATTTTGCGGCAAAAAAGACAGAAATTCCCTTTGTTTTGGGGGAATAAGACAGAAATTTTACTTATTTAGAGGCAAAAAAGCAGAAATTCCCTATAATATGGAGCAAAAATTAAGAAATTTCCCTTTTTTATGGCAAAAAGTTATGCATTCTTCTTATTTTCGGGCAAAAAGGCAGAAATTCCCCGTATTTTGTAGCAAAATTGCAGAAATTCCCCTAATTGTGGGGCAAAAAAGGCAGAAATTCTCTATATGTTGGGCAAAAAGACAGATATTCTCCTGATTTTGGGGCAAAACTCAGAAATTCCACTTATTTTGGGGCAAAATTCCAAAAATTTCCCTTATTTTGAGGCAAAATTGCAGAAATTTCACTTATTTTGGGGCAAAATTTCAGAAATTTCATTTATTTCAGGGAAAAAAGAAAGAAATTTTCCTTATTTTGGGGCAAAAAGGCAGAAATTCCTAATATTTTGTGGCAAAAATGCAAAAAATCTTTTTATTTTGAGGTAAAAAGGCTGAAATTCCCTTTATTTGGGGGCCAAAAGGCAGAAATTTCCCTTATTTTGGGGCAAAATTGCAGAAATTTGACTTATTTAAGGGTAATAAGTCAGAATTTTTCCTTATTTTGGGGCAAACAATACAGAAATTCCCTCTTTTTGGGGAAAATGACAGAAATTCCACTTATTTAGAGGCAAAAAAGCAGAAATTCCCCTTATTTTGGAGCAAAATGAAGAAATTTCCATTTTTTATGGCACAAAGGTATGCATTTTCTTTATTTTCGGGCAAAAATGCAGAAATTCCTCGTATTTTGGAGCAAAATTGCAGAAATTCCCCTAATTGTGGGGCAAAAAGGCAGAAATTCCCTATATGTTAAGGCAAAAAGACTGAAATTTTCCTTATTTTGGGGCAAAACTCAGAAATTCCACTTATTTTAGGGCAAAATTCCAGAAATTTCCCTTGTTTTGGGGCAAAATTGCAGAAATTTCAGTTATTTTGGGGAAAAATTGCAGAAAATTTACTTATTTCAGAAAAAAAGAGAAATTTTCTAATTTTGGGTCAAAAAGGCAGAAATTTCTTTAATTTTGGTACAAAATTGCAGAAATTTTTCTTATTTTGGGGCAAAAAGGCAGAAATTTCCCTTATTTTTGGGCAAATATGCAGAAATTCCCTTTATTTTGAGGTAAAAAGGCTGAAATTTCCATTATTTGGGGGCAAAAAGGCAGAAATTTCCCTTATTTTGGGGCAAAATTGCAGAAATTTCACTTATTTCCGGGTAATAAGTCAGAAATTTTCCTTCTTTTGGGGAAAAAAATACAAAAATTCCCTTTGTTTTGGGGGAAAAATACAGAAATTTCACTTATTTAGAGGCAAAAAAGTAGAAATTCCCCTTATTTTGGAGCAAAATTGCAGAAATTCCCCTAAATGTGGGCAAAAAAGCAGAAATTCCCTATATGTTGGGGCAAAAGTCAGAAATTCTCATTATTTTGGGGCAAAACTCAGAAATTCCACTTATTTTCGGGGAAAATTCCAGAAATTTCACATATTTTGGGGCAAAATTGCAGAAATTTCACTTATTTTGGGGCAAAATTGCAGAAATATCACTTATTACAGAAAAAAAAGCAGAAATTTTATTATTTTGGGGCAGAAAGGCAGAAATTTCTTTTATTTTGGTACAAAATTGCAGAAATTTTTTTTATTTTGGGGCAAAAAGGCAGAAATTTCCCTTATTTTGGGCAAAAATGCAGAAATTCCCCTACTTTTGAGGTAAAAATGCTGAAATTCCCATCATTTGGGGGCAAAAAGGAAGAAATTTTTTTTATTTTGGGGCAAAATTGCAGAAATTTCACTTATTTCAGGGTAATAAGTCAGAATTTTTTTTTATTTTGGGCCAAAAAAAACAGGAATTACCTATGTTTTGGGGGAAAAAGATAGAAATTCCACTTATTTAGAGGCAAAAAAGCAAAAATTCCCCTTATTTTGGAGCAAAATTGCAGAAATTCCCCTAATTGTGGGGCAAAAAGGCAGAAATTCCCTGTATGTTGGGGCAAAAAGATAGAAATTCTCTTTATTTTGGGGCAAAACTCAGAAATTCCACTTATTTTGGGGCAAAATTCAAGAAATTTCACTTATTTTGGGGCAAAATTGCAGAAATTTCACTTATTTCAGAAAAAAAGCAGAAATTTTCTTTTTTGAGGGCAAAAAGGCAGAAATTTCTATTATTTTGGTACAAAATTGCAAAAATTTATCTTATTTTGGAGCAAAAAAAATATATTTTCCATATTTTGTGGCAAAAATACAGAAATTCCCCTTATTTTGAGGTAAAAAGGCTGAAATTCCTCTTATTTGGCGGCAAAGAGGCAGAAATTTCCTTTATTTTGTGGCAAAATTGCAGAAATTTCACTTATTTCATGGTAATAAGTCAGAAATTTTCTTTATTTTGGGGCAAAAAAGACAGAAATTACCTTTGTTTTGGAGGAAAAAAACAGAAATTCCACTTGTTTAGAGGCAAAAAAGCAGAAATTCCCCTTATTTTGGAGCAAAAATGAAGAAATTTTTCTTTTTTTTATGGCAAAAAGGTATGCATTCTTCTTATTTTTGGGGAAAAAGGCAGAAATTCTTCGTATTTTAGAGCAAAATTGCAGAAATTTCCCTAATTGTAGGGCAAAAAGGCAGAAATTCCCTATATGTTGGGCAAAAAGACAGAAATTCTCTTTATTTTGGTGCAAAACTCAGAAATTCCACTTATTTTGGGGCAAAATTCCAGAAATTTCCCTTATTTTGGGGCAAAATTGCAGAAATTTCATTTATTTTGGGGCAATATTGCAGAAATTTCACTTATTTCAGAGAAAAAGGGCAGAAATTTTCCTTATTTTGGGGCAAAAAGGCAGAAAATCTTATATTTTGTGGCAAAACTGCAGAAATTCCCCTTATTTTGAGGTAAAAAGGCTGACATTCCCCTTATTTGGGAGCAAAAAGAAAGAAATTTCCCTTATTTTGGGGCAAAATTGCAGAAATTTCACTTACTTCAGCGTAATATGTCAGAAATTTCCTTATTTTGGTGCAAAAAAGACAGAAATTCCCTTTGTTTTGGGGGAAAAAGAAAAAATTCCACTTATTTAGAGGCAAAAATGCAGAAATTCCCCTTATTTTGGAGCAAAAATGAAAAAAATTTCCCTTTTTTTATCGCAAAAAGGTATGCATTCTTCTTATTTTTTGGCAAAAAGGCAGAAATTCCTCGTATTTTGGAGCAAAATTGCAGAAATTAACCTAATTGTGGGGCAAAAAGGCGGAAATTCACTACATGTTGGGGCAAAAAGACAAAAATTCTCCTTATTTTGGGGAAAAACTCAGAAATTCCACTTATTTTGGGGCAAAATTCCAGAAATTTCCCTTATTTTGGGGCAAAATTGCAGAAATTTCACTTATTTTGGGCAAAATTGCAGAAATTTCACTTATTTCAGGGAAAAAAGAAAGAAATTTTCCTTATTTTGGGGCAAAAAGGCAGAAATTCCTAATATTTTGTGGCAAAAATGCAAAAAAATCTTTTTATTTTGAGGTAAAAAGGCTGAAATTCCCTTTATTTGGGGGCAAAAAGGCAGAAATTTCCCTTATTTTGGGGCAAAATTGCAGAAATTTCACTTATTTCAGGGTAATAAGTCAGAATTATTTCTTATTTTGGGGCAAACAAGACAGAAATTCCCTCTTTTTGGGAAAAAGACAGAAATTCCAATTATTTAGAGGCAAAAAAGCAGAAATACCCTTTATTTTGGAGCAAAATGAAGAAATTTCCATTTTTTGGCACAAAGGTATGCATTCTTTTTATTTTCGGGCAAAAAGGCAGAAATTCCCCGTATTTTGGAACAAAATTGCAGAAATTCCCCTAATTGTGGGGCAAAAATGCAGAAATTAACTATATGTTAGGGCAAAAAGACAGAAATTTCCCGTATTTTGAAGCAAAATTGCAGAAATTTCACTTATTTCAGAGAAAAGGCGGAAATTTTCCTTATTTTGGGGCAAAAAGGCAGAAATTCCCCTTATTTTGAGGTAAAAAGGCTAAAATTCCCCTTATTTGGGGCCAAAAAGGCAGAAATTTCCCTTATTTTGGGGCAAAATTGCAAAAATTTTCTTATATTGGGGCAAAAAGGCAGAAATTTCTTTTATTTTGGTACAAAATTGCAGAAATTTTTCTTATTTTGGGGCAAAAAGGCAGAAATTTCCCATATTTTGGGGCAAAAATGCAGAAATTCCCCTTATTTTTAGGTAAAAATGATGAAATTCCTTTTATTTGGGGGCAAAAAGGCTGAAATTTCCTTTATTTTGGGGCAAAATTCAGAAATTTCACTTATTTCAGGGTAATAAGGCACAAATTTTCCTTATTTTGGGGCAAAAAATACAGAAATTCCCTTTGTTTTGTAGGAAAAAAACAGAAATTCCACTTGTTTAGAGGCAAAAAAGCAGAAATTCTCCTTATTTTGGAGCAATAATGAAGAAATTTCCCTTTTTTATGGCAAAAAGTTATGCATTCTTCTTATTTTTAGGGAAAAGGGCAGAAATTCCCCGTATATTGGAGCAAAATTGCAGAAATTTTCCTAATTGTGAGGCAAAAAGGCAGAAATTCCTTATATGTTGGGCAAAAAGACAGAAATTCTCCTTATTTTGGTGCAAAACTCAGAAATTCCACTTATTTTGGGGCAAAATTCCAGAAATTTCCTTTATTTTGGGGCAAAATTGCAGAAATTTCACTTATTTAAGGGAAAAATGCAGAAATTTTCCTTATTTTGGGCAAAAAGGCAGAAATTCTTATATTTTGTGGCAAAACTGCAGAAATTCCCCTTATTTTGTGGTAAAAATGCTGAAATTCCCCTTATTTGAAAGCAAAAAGTAAGAAATTTCCCTTATTTTGGGGCAAAATTGCAGAAATTTCACTTACTTCAGCGTAATAAGTCAGAAATTTCCTTATTTTGGTGCAAAAAAGACAGAAATTCTCTTTGTTTTGGGGGAAAAAGAAAAAATTCCACTTATTTAGAGGCAAAAATGCAGAAATTCCCCTTATTTTGGAGCAAAAATGAAGAAATTTCCCTTTTTTTATTGCAAGATGTATGCATTCTTCTTATTTTCGGGCAAAAAGGCAGAAATTCCTTGTATTTTGGAGCAAAATTGCAGAAATTCCCCTAATTGTGGAGCAAAAAGGCGGAAATTCCCTATATGTTGGGGCCAAAAGACAGAAATTCTCTTTATTTTGGGGCAAAACTCAGAAATTCCACTTATTTTGAGGCAAAATTGCAGAGATTTTACTTATTTCAGAAAAAAAGCAGAAATTTTCTTATTTTGGGGCAAAAAGGCAGAAATTTCTTTTATTTTGGGAAAAAATTGCAGAAATTTATCTTATTTTGGGGCAAAAAGGCAGAAATTTCCCTTATTATGGGCAAAAATTCAGAAATTCCCCTTATTTTGAGGTAAAAAGGCTGAATTTCCCATTATTTGGGGGCAAAAAGGCAGAAATTTCCCTTATTTTGGGGCAACATTGCAGAAATTTCACTTATTTCAGGAAAATAAGTCAGAAATTTTCCTTATTTTGGGACAAAAATGAAGAAATTCCCTTTGTTTTGGGGGAAAAAGACAGAAATTCCACTTATTTAGAGGCAAAAGCAGAAATTCCCCTTATTTTGGGGCAAAATTGCAGAAATTCCCCTAATTGTGGGGCCAAAAGGGAGAAATTCCCTATATGTTGAAGCAAAAAGATAGAAATTCTCCTTATTTTGGGGCAAAACTCAGAAATTCCACTTATTTTGGGGCAAAATTCCAGAAATTTCACTTATTTTGGGGCAAAATTGCAGAAATTTCACATATTTAGGGGCATAATTGCAGAAATTTCACTTATTTCAGAAAAAAAGCAGAAATTTTCTTATTTGGGGGCAAAAAGGCAGAAATTTCTATTATTTTGGTACAAAATTGCAGAAATTTTTCTTATTTTTGGGCAAAAAGGCAGAAATTTCCCATATTTTGTGGCAAAAATACAGAAATCCTCTTATTTTGAGGTAAAAAGGCTGATATTCCTTTTATTTGGGGGCTATAAGGCAGAAATTTCCATTATTTTGGGGCAAAATTGCAGAAATTTCACTTATTTCAGGGTAATAAGTCAGAAATTTTCCTTATTTTGTGGCAAAAAAGACAGGAATTCCCTTTGTTTTGGGGGAAAAAACAGAAATTCCACTTGTTTAGAGGTAAAATAGCAGAAATTCCCCTTATTTTGGAGCAAAAATGAAGAAATTACCCTTTTTTATGGCAAAAAAGTATGCATTCTTTTTATTTTTAGGGAAAAGGGCAGAAATTCCCCGTATATTGGAGCAAAATTGCAGAAATTCCCCTAATTGTAGGGCAAAAAGGCAGAAATTCCCTATATGTTAGGGCAAAATGAAGAAATTCTCTTTATTTTTGGGCAAAACTAAGAAATTCAACTTATTTTGGGGCAAAATTCCAGAAATTTCCCTTATTTTGGGGCAAAATTGCAGAAATTTCACTTATTTTGGGGCAAAATTGCAGAAATTTTACTTATTTCAGGGAAAAAAGGCAGAAATTTTCCTTATTTTGGGGCAAAAGGGCAGAAATTCCTAATATTTTGTGGCAAAAATGCAGAAATTCTCCTTATTTTGAGGTAAAAAGATTGAAATTCTCCTTATTTGGGGGCAAAAATGCAGAATTTTCCCTTATTTTGGGGCAAAATTGAAGACATTTCACTTATTTCAGGGTAATAAGTCAGAAATTTTCTTTATTTTTGGGAAAAAAAGACAGAAATTCCCTTTGTTTTGGGGGAAAAAGACAGAAATTCCATTTATTTATAGGCAAAAAAGCAGAAATTCCCCTTAATTTGGAACAAAATTGCAGAAATTCCCCTAATTGTGGGGCATAAAGGCAGAAATTACCTATATGTTGGGGCAAAAAGAAAGAAATTCTCCTTATTTTGGGGCAAAACTCAGAAATTCCACTTATTTTGGGGCAAAATTCCAGAAATTTCCTTTATTTTGGGGCAAAATTGCAGAAATTTAACTTATTTTGGGGCAAAATTGCAGAAATTTCACTTATTTCAGGGAAAAAAGGCAGAAATTTTCCTTATTTTGGGGCAAATACGCAGAAATTCCTAAAATTTTTTGGCAAAAATGCAGAAATTCCCCTTATTTTGTGGTAAAAAGGCTGAAATTCCACTTATTTGGGGGAAAAAATGCAGAATTTTCTTTATTTTGGGGCAAAATTGCAGAAATTTCACTTATTTCAGGTTAATAAGTCAGAAATTTTCCTTATTTTTGGGCAAAAAAGACAGAAATTCCCTTTGTTTTTGGAGAAAAAGACAGAAATTCCACTTATTTAGAGGCAAAAAAGCAGAAATTCCCCTTAATATGGAGCAAAAATGAAGATATTTCCCTTTTTTATGGAAAAAGTTATGCATTCTTCTTATTTTCGGGCAAAAAGGCAGAAATTCCCCGTATTTTGGAGCAAAATTGCAGAAATTCCTTTAATTGTGGGGTAAAAAAGAAGAAATTCCCTATATGTTGGGGCAAAAAGACAGAAATTCTCCTTGTTTTAAGGCAAAACTCAGAAATTTCACTTATTTTGGGTCAAAATTGCAGAAATTTCACTTATTTCAGGAAAAAAAGCAGAAATTTTCTTATTTAGGGGCAAAGAGGCAGAAATTTCAGTTATTTTGGTACAAAATTGCAGAATTTTTTTTATTTTGGGGCAAAAAAGCAGAAATTTCGCTTATTTTGGGGAAAATATGCAGAAATTCCCCTTATTTTGATGTAAAAAGGCTGAAATTCCCCTTAATTGGGGGCAGAAAGGCAGAAATTTCCCATATTTTGGGGCAATATTGCAGAAATTTCACTTATTTAAGGGTAATAAGTCAGAAATTTTCCTTATTTTGGGGAAAAAAATACAGAAATTCCCTTTGTTTTGGGGGAAAAAAAAGAAATTCCACTTATTTAGAGGCAAAAAACAGAAATTCCCTTTATTTTGTAGCATAAATGAAGAAATTTCCCTTTTTTATGGTAAAAAGGTATGCATTCTTCTTATTTTCGGGCAAAATGCAGAACGTCCCCGTATTTTGGAGCAAAATTGCAGAAATTCCCCTAACTGTGGGGCAAAAAGGCAGAAATTCCCTATATGTTAGTGCAAAAAGACGAAATTCTCCTTATTTTGGGGCAAAACTCAGAAATTCCACTTATTTTGGGGCAAAATTCCAGAAATTCCCCTTATTTTGGGGCAAAAGTGCAGAAATTTCCCCTATTTTGGGGCAAAATTTCAGAAATTTCACTTATTTCAGGGAAAAAAGGCAGAAATTTTCCTTATTTTGGGGCCAAAAGCAGAAATTCCTAATATTTTGTGGCAAAAATGCAGAAATTCCTCTTATTTTGAGGTAAAAAGGCTGAAATTCCCCTTATTTGGGGGCAAAAAGGCAGAATTTTCCCTTATTTTGGGGCAAAATTGCAGAAATTTCACTTATTTCAGGGTAATAATTAAGAAATTTTCCTTATTTTGTGGCAAAATAGACAGAAATTCCCTTTGTTTTGGGGGAAAAAGATAGAAATTCCACTTATTTAGAGGCAAAAAAGCAGAAATTCCTCTTAATATGGAGCAAAAATGAAGAAATTTCCCTTTTTTATGGCAAAAAGTTATGCATTCTTCTTATTTTCGGGCAAAAAGGCAGAAATTCCCCGTATTTTGGAGCAAAATTGCAGAAATTCCCCTAATTGTGGGGTAAAAAGGCAGAAATTCCCTATATGTTGGGGCAAAAAGACAGAAATTCTTTTTATTTTAAGGCAAAACTCAGAAATTCCAATTATTTTGGGGCAAAATTCCAGAAATTTCCCTTATTTTGGGGCAAAAAGTCTGAAATTCCTTTTATTTTGAGCTAAAAAGGCTGAAATTCCCATTATTTGGGGGCAAAAAGGAAAATTTCAGGAAAAAAAGCAGAAATTTTCTTATTTTGAAGCAAAAAGGCAGAAATTTCTTTTATTTTGTTACAAAATTGCAGAAATTTGTCTTATTTTGGGGCAAAAAGGCAGAAATTTCCCTTATTTTGGGGCAAATATGCCGAAATTCCCCTTATTTTGAGGTAAAAAGGCTGATATTTCCATTATTTGGGGGCAAAAAGGCAGATATTTCCCTTATTTTGGGGCAAAATTGCAGAAATTTCACTTATTTCAGGGTAATAAGTCAGAAATTTTCCTTATTTTGTGGAAAAAAATATAGAATTTCCATTGGTTTTGGGGGAAAAAGACAGAAATTTCACTTATTTAGAGGCAAAAAAAGCAGAAATTCCCCTTATTTTGGAGAAAAATTGCAGAAATTCCCCTAAATGTGGGCAAAAAGGCAGAAATTCCCTATATGTTGGGGCAAATGGACAAAAATTCTCCTTATTTTGGAGCAAAACTCAGAAATTCCACTTATTTTCGGGAAAAATTCCAAAAATTTTATATATTTTGGGGCAAAATTGCAGAAATTTCACTTATTTTGGAGCAAAATGGCAGAAATTTCACTTATTACAGAAAAAAAAGCAGAAATTTTATTTTTTTGGGGCAAAAAGGCAGAAATTTCTTTTATTTTGGTACAAAATTGCAGAAATATTTCTTTTTTGGGGGCAAAAAGGCAGAAATTTCCCTTATTTTGGGCAAAAATGCAAAAATTCCCCTTATTTTGAGGAAAAAAGGCTGAAACTTCCATTATTTGGGGGCAAAAAGGAAGAAATTTCCCTTATTTTGGGGCAAAATTGCAGAAATTTCACTTATTTCAGGGTAATAAGTCAGAATTTTTTTATTTGGGCCAAAAAAACAGGAATTACCTTTGTTTTGGGAGAAAAAGATAGACATTCCACTTATTTAGAGGCAATAAAGCAGAAATTCCCCTTATTTTAGAGCAAAATTGCAGAAATTCCCCTAATTGTGGGGCAAAAAGGCAGAAATTCCCTATATGTTGGGGCAAAAAGATAGAAATTCTCTTTATTTTGGGGCAAAACTCAAAAATTCTACTTCTTTTGGGGCAAAATTTCAGAAATTTCACTTATTTTGGGGCAAAATTGCAGAAATTTCACTTATTTTGGGGCAAAATTGCAGAAATTTCACTTATTTCAGAAAAAAAGCAGAAATTTTCTTATTTGGGGACAAAAAGGCAGAAATTTCTATTATTTTGGTACAAAATTGCAGAAATTTTTCTTATTTTGGGGCAAAAAAATATATATTTCTCATATTTTGTGGCAAAAATACAGAAATCCCCCTTATTTTGAGGTAAAAAGGCTGAAATTCCTCTTATTTGAGGGCAAAAAGGCAGAAATTTCCTTTATTGTGGGGCAAAATTGCAGAAATTTCACTTATGTCAGGGTAATAAGTCAGAAAATTTCCTTATTTTGGGGCAAAAAAGACAGAAATTCCCTTTGTTTTTGAGGAAAAAAACAGAAATTCCACTTGTTCAGAGGCAAAAAAGCAGAAATTCCCCTTATTTTGGTTCAAAACTCAGAAATTCCACTTATTTTGGGGCAAAATTCCAGAAATTTCCCTTATTTTGGGGCAAAATTGCAGAAATTTTATTTATTTTGGGGCAAAATTGCAGAAATTTCACTTATTTCAGAGAAAAAAGGCAGAAATTTCCCTTATTTTGTGGCCAAAAGGTAGAAATTCTTATATTTTGTGGCAAAACTGCAGAAATTCCCCTTATTTTGAGATAAAAAGGCTGAAATTCCCATTATTTGGGGCAAAAGGCAGAAATTTCCCTTATTTTGGGTCGAAATTGCAGAAATTTCACTCACTTCAGCGTAATAAGTCAGAAATTTCTTTATTTTGGTGCAAAAAAGACAGAAATTCTTTTTGTTTTGGGGGAAAAATAAAAAATTCCACTTATTTAGAGGCAAAAAAGCAGAAATTCCCCTTATTTTGGAGCAAAAATGAAGAAATTTCCCTTTTTTTACTGCAAAAAGGTATGCATTCTTCTTATTTTCAGGCAAAAAGGCAGAAATTCCTTGTATTTTGGAGCAAAATTGCAGAAATTCCCCTAATTGTGGGGCAAAAAGGCAGAAATTCCCTATATGTTGGGGCAAAAAGACAGAAATTCTCCTAATTTTAGGGCAAAACTCAGAAATTCCACTTATTTTTGGGGAAAATTCCAGAAAATCCCCATATTTTGGAGCAAAATTGCAGAAATTCCCCTAATTGTTGGGCATAAAGGCAGAAATTCCCTATATGTTGGGGCAAAAAGACAGAAATTCTCGTTATTTTTGGGCAAAACTCAGAAATTCCACTTATTTTGGGGCAAAATTCCAGAAATTTCCCTTATTTGGGGACAAAATTGCAGAAATTTCACTTATTTTTGGGCAAAATTGCAGAAATTTCACTTATTTCAGAAAAAAAAAGAAATTTTTCTTATTTTGGGGCAAAAAGGCAGAAATTTCTTTTATTTTGTTACAAAATTGCAGAAATTTTTCTTATTTTGGTGCAAAAAGGCAGAAATTTTCCTTATTTTGAGGCAAAATTGCAGAAATTTCACTTATTTCAGGGTAATAAGTCAGAAATTTTCCTTATTTTTGGGCAAAAATGACAGAAATTCCTTTTGTTTTTTAGGAAAAAAACAGAAATTCCACTTGTTCAGAGGCAAAAAAGCAGAAATTCCCCTTATTTTGGTTCAAAACTCAGAAATTCCACTTATTTTAGGGCAAAATTCCAGAAATTTCCCTTATTTTGGGGCAAAATTGCAGAAATTTTATTTATTTGGGGCAAAATTGCAGAAATTTCACTTACTTCAGCGTAATAAGATAGAAATTTCCTTAGTTTGGTGCAAAAAAGACAGAAATTCCCTTTTTTTGGGGGGAAAAATAAAAAATTCCACTTATTTAGAGGCAAAAAAGAAGAAATTCCCCTTATTTTGGAGTAAAAATGAAGAAATTTCCCTTTTTTTTACTGCAAAAAGATATGCATTCTTCTTATTTTCAGGCAAAAAGGCAGAAATTCCTTGTATTTTGGAGCAAAATTGCAGAAATTCCCCTAATTGTGGGGCAAAAAAGCAGAAATTCCCTATATGTTGGGGCAAAAAGACAGAAATTCTCCTTATTTTAGGGCAAAACTCAGAAATTCCACTTATTTTCAGGGAAAATTCCAGAAAATCCCCATATTTTGGAGCAAAATTGCAGAAATTCCCCTAATTATTGGGCATTAAGGCAGAAATTCCCTATATGTTGGGGCACAAAGACAAAAATTCTCGTTATTTTTGGGCAAAACTCAGAAATTCCACTTATTTTGGGGCAAAATTCCAGAAATTTCCCTTATTTGGGGGCAAAATTGCAGAAATTTCACTTATTTTTGGGAAAAATTGCAGAAATTTCACTTATTTCAGAAAAAAAGAGAAATTTTCTTATTTTGGGGCAAAAAGGCAGAAATTTCTTTTATTTTGGTACATAATTGCAGAAATTTTTCTTATTTTGGGGCAAAAAGGCAGAAATTTCCCTTATTTTGGGGCCAAATTGCAAAAATTTCACTTATTTCAGGGTAATAAGTCAGAAATTTTCATTATTTTTGGGCACAAAAGACAGAAATTCCTTTTCTTTTGGGGGAAAAAGACTGAAATTCCACATTTTTAGAGGCAAAAAAGCAGAAATTCCCCTTATTTTGGAGCAAAAAAGAAGAAATTTCTTTTTTTTGTGGCAAAAGGTATTCATTCCTCTTATATTCAGGCTAAAAGGCAGAAATTCCCCGTATTTTGTAGCAAAATTGCAGAAATTCCACTAATTGTGAAGCAAAAAGGCAGTAATTCCCTATATGTTAGGGCAAAAAGACAGAAATTCTCCTTATTTTGGGGCAAAACTCAGAAATTCCACTTATTTTGGGGCAAAATTCCAGAAATTTCCTTATTTTGGGGGCAAAATTGCAGAAATTTCAATTATTTTGGGGCAAAAATGCAGAAATTTCACTTATTTCAGGGAAAAAAAGCAGAAATTTTTTTTATTTTGGGGCAAAACGGCAGAAATTCCTAATATTTTGTGGCAAAAATGCAGAAATTCCCATTATTTTGAGGTAAAAAGGATGAAATTCCCTTATTTGGGGGCAAAAAGGCAGAAATTTCTTTTATTTTGGGGCAAAATTGCATAAATTTCACTTATTTCAGGGTAATAAGTCAGAATTTTTCCTTATTTTGTGGTAAACAAGACAGAAATTTCCTCTTTTTGGGGAAAAAGACAGAAATTCCACTTATTTAGAGGCAAAAAAGCAGAAATTCCCCTTATTTTGGAGCAAAATGAAGAAATTTCCATTTTTTATTGAAAAAAGGTATGCATTCTTTTTATTTTCGGGCAAAATGCAGAAATTCCCCGTATTTTGGAGCAAATTTGGAGAAATTTCCCTAACTGTGGGGCAAAAAGGCAGATATTCCCTATATGTTAGGGCAAAAAGAAGAAATTCTCCTTATTTTGGGGCAAAACTCAGAAATTCCACTTATTTTGTGGCAAAATTCCAGAAATTTCCCTTGTTTTGGGGCAAAATTGCAGAAATTTCCTTTATTTTGGGGCAAAATTGCAGAAATTTCACTTATTTCAGAGTAATAAGTCAGAAATTTTCCTTATTTTTGGGCAAAAAAGACAGAAATTCCCTTTGTTTTGGGAAAAAAACAGAAATTCCACTTATTTAGAGGCAAAAAAGCAGAAATTCCCCTCTTTTTGGAGCAATAATGAAGAAATTTCCTTTTTTTATGGCAAAAATGTATGCATTCTTTTTATTTTTTGGCAAAAAGACAGAAATTCCCCATAATTTGTAGCAAAATTGCAGAAATTCCCCTAATTGTGGGGCAAAAAAGCAGAAATTCCCTATATGTTGGGGCGAAATGACAGAAATTCTCCTTATTTTGGGATAAAACTCAGAAATTCCACTTATTTTGGGGCAAAATTCCAGAAATTTCTCTTATTTTGGCGCAAAATTGCAGAAATTTCACTTATTTCAGGGAAAAAGGCCATAAATTTTCCTTATTTTGGGGCAAAATCGCAGAAATTCCTAATATTTTGTGGCAAAAATGCAGAAATTCCCCTTATTTTGAGAAAAAAGTCTGAAATTCCCCCTATTTGTGGGCAAAAAGGCAGTATTTTCCCTTATTTTGGGGCAAAATTGCAGAAATTTTACTTATTTCAAGGTAATAAGTCAGAAATTTTCCTTATTTTGTGGCAAAAAAGACAGAAATTCCCTTTGTTTTGGGGGAAAAGACAGAAATTCAACTTATTTAGAGGCAAAAAAGCAGAAATTCCCCTTAATATGGAGCAAAAATGAAGAAATTTCCCTTTTTTATGGCAAAAAGTTATGCATTCTTCTTATTTTCAGGCAAAAAGGCAAAAATTCCCCCTATTTTGGAGCAAAATTGCAGAAATTCCCCTAATTGTGGGGTAATAAAGAAGAAATTCCCTATATGTTGGGGCAAAAAGACAGAAATTCTTTTTATTTTAAGGCAAAACTCAGAAATTTCACTTATTTTGGGGCAAAATTGCAGAAATTTCACTTATTTCAGGAATAAAAGCAGAAATTTTCTCATTTTGGGGCAAAAAGGCAGAAATTTCTTTTATTTTGGTACAAAATTGCAGAAATTTTTTTTATTTTGGGGCAAAAAAGCAGAAATTTCCCTTATTTTGGGGCAAATATGCAGAAATTCCCCCTATTTTGAGGTAAAAATGCTGAAATTCCCCTTATTTCGGAGCAAAAAGGCAGAAATTTCCTTTATTTTGGGGCAAAATTGCAGAAATTTCACTTATTTCAGGGTAATAATTCAGAAATTTTCCTTATTTTGGGGAAAAAATACAGAAATTCCCTTTTTTTGGGGGAAAACACAGAAATTCCACTTATTTAGAGGCAAAAAAGCAGAAATTTTTTTTTATTTTGGGGCAAAATTGCAGAAATTTCACTTATTTTGGGGCAAAATTACAGAAATTTCACTTATTTCAGAAAAAAAAGGCAGAAATTTTCTTATTTGGAGGCAAAAAGGCAGAAATTTCTATTATTTTGCTACAAAATTGCAGAAATTTTTCTTATTGTGGGGCAAAAAGGCAGAAATTTTCCATATTTTGGGGCAAAAATGCAGAAATTCCATTTATTTTGAGGTAAAAACCCTGAAATCCCCCTTATTTGGGGGCAAAAAGGAAGAAATTTCACTTATTTTTGGGCAAAATTGCAGAAATTTCACTTATTTCAGGGCAAAAAGGAAGAAATTTTCCTTATTTTGGGGCAAAATGGCAGAAATTCCTAATATTTTGTGGCAAAAATGCAGAAATTCCCCTTATTTTGAGGTAAAAAGGCTGCAATTCCCCTTATTTGGGGGCAAAAAGGCAGAAATTTCCCTTATTTTGGGGCAAAATTGCATAAATTTCACTTATTTCAGGGAAAAAAGGCAGAAATTTTCCTTATTTTGGGGCAAAAAAGACAGAAATTCCTTTTGTTTTGGGGTGAAAAAGGCTAAAATTCCCCTTATTTGGGGCCAAAAAGGCAGAAATTTCCCTTATTTTGGGGCAAAATTGCAAAAATTTTCTTATATTGGGGCAAAAAGGCAGAAATTTCTTTTATTTTGGTACAAAATTGCAGAAATTTTTCTTATTTTGGGGCAAAAAGGCAGAAATTTCCCATATTTTGGGGCAAAAATGCAGAAATTCCCCTTATTTTTAGGTAAAAATGATGAAATTCCTTTTATTTGGGGGCAAAAAGGCTGAAATTTCCTTTATTTTGGGGCAAAATTCAGAAATTTCACTTATTTCAGGGTAATAAGGCACAAATTTTCCTTATTTTGGGGCAAAAAATACAGAAATTCCCTTTGTTTTGTAGGAAAAAAACAGAAATTCCACTTGTTTAGAGGCAAAAAAGCAGAAATTCTCCTTATTTTGGAGCAATAATGAAGAAATTTCCCTTTTTTATGGCAAAAAGTTATGCATTCTTCTTATTTTTAGGGAAAAGGGCAGAAATTCCCCGTATATTGGAGCAAAATTGCAGAAATTTTCCTAATTGTGAGGCAAAAAGGCAGAAATTCCTTATATGTTGGGCAAAAAGACAGAAATTCTCCTTATTTTGGTGCAAAACTCAGAAATTCCACTTATTTTGGGGCAAAATTCCAGAAATTTCCTTTATTTTGGGGCAAAATTGCAGAAATTTCACTTATTTAAGGGAAAAATGCAGAAATTTTCCTTATTTTGGGCAAAAAGGCAGAAATTCTTATATTTTGTGGCAAAACTGCAGAAATTCCCCTTATTTTGTGGTAAAAATGCTGAAATTCCCCTTATTTGAAAGCAAAAAGTAAGAAATTTCCCTTATTTTGGGGCAAAATTGCAGAAATTTCACTTACTTCAGCGTAATAAGTCAGAAATTTCCTTATTTTGGTGCAAAAAAGACAGAAATTCTCTTTGTTTTGGGGGAAAAAGAAAAAATTCCACTTATTTAGAGGCAAAAATGCAGAAATTCCCCTTATTTTGGAGCAAAAATGAAGAAATTTCCCTTTTTTTATTGCAAGATGTATGCATTCTTCTTATTTTCGGGCAAAAAGGCAGAAATTCCTTGTATTTTGGAGCAAAATTGCAGAAATTCCCCTAATTGTGGAGCAAAAAGGCGGAAATTCCCTATATGTTGGGGCCAAAAGACAGAAATTCTCTTTATTTTGGGGCAAAACTCAGAAATTCCACTTATTTTGAGGCAAAATTGCAGAGATTTTACTTATTTCAGAAAAAAAGCAGAAATTTTCTTATTTTGGGGCAAAAAGGCAGAAATTTCTTTTATTTTGGGAAAAAATTGCAGAAATTTATCTTATTTTGGGGCAAAAAGGCAGAAATTTCCCTTATTATGGGCAAAAATTCAGAAATTCCCCTTATTTTGAGGTAAAAAGGCTGAATTTCCCATTATTTGGGGGCAAAAAGGCAGAAATTTCCCTTATTTTGGGGCAACATTGCAGAAATTTCACTTATTTCAGGAAAATAAGTCAGAAATTTTCCTTATTTTGGGACAAAAATGAAGAAATTCCCTTTGTTTTGGGGGAAAAAGACAGAAATTCCACTTATTTAGAGGCAAAAGCAGAAATTCCCCTTATTTTGGGGCAAAATTGCAGAAATTCCCCTAATTGTGGGGCCAAAAGGGAGAAATTCCCTATATGTTGAAGCAAAAAGATAGAAATTCTCCTTATTTTGGGGCAAAACTCAGAAATTCCACTTATTTTGGGGCAAAATTCCAGAAATTTCACTTATTTTGGGGCAAAATTGCAGAAATTTCACATATTTAGGGGCATAATTGCAGAAATTTCACTTATTTCAGAAAAAAAGCAGAAATTTTCTTATTTGGGGGCAAAAAGGCAGAAATTTCTATTATTTTGGTACAAAATTGCAGAAATTTTTCTTATTTTTGGGCAAAAAGGCAGAAATTTCCCATATTTTGTGGCAAAAATACAGAAATCCTCTTATTTTGAGGTAAAAAGGCTGATATTCCTTTTATTTGGGGGCTATAAGGCAGAAATTTCCATTATTTTGGGGCAAAATTGCAGAAATTTCACTTATTTCAGGGTAATAAGTCAGAAATTTTCCTTATTTTGTACCAAAAAAGACAGGAATTCCCTTTGTTTTGGGGGAAAAAACAGAAATTCCACTTGTTTAGAGGTAAAATAGCAGAAATTCCCCTTATTTTGGAGCAAAAATGAAGAAATTACCCTTTTTTATGGCAAAAAAGTATGCATTCTTTTTATTTTTAGGGAAAAGGGCAGAAATTCCCCGTATATTGGAGCAAAATTGCAGAAATTCCCCTAATTGTAGGGCAAAAAGGCAGAAATTCCCTATATGTTAGGGCAAAATGAAGAAATTCTCTTTATTTTTGGGCAAAACTAAGAAATTCAACTTATTTTGGGGCAAAATTCCAGAAATTTCCCTTATTTTGGGGCAAAATTGCAGAAATTTCACTTATTTTGGGGCAAAATTGCAGAAATTTTACTTATTTCAGGGAAAAAAGGCAGAAATTTTCCTTATTTTGGGGCAAAAGGGCAGAAATTCCTAATATTTTGTGGCAAAAATGCAGAAATTCTCCTTATTTTGAGGTAAAAAGATTGAAATTCTCCTTATTTGGGGGCAAAAATGCAGAATTTTCCCTTATTTTGGGGCAAAATTGAAGACATTTCACTTATTTCAGGGTAATAAGTCAGAAATTTTCTTTATTTTTGGGAAAAAAAGACAGAAATTCCCTTTGTTTTGGGGGAAAAAGACAGAAATTCCATTTATTTATAGGCAAAAAAGCAGAAATTCCCCTTAATTTGGAACAAAATTGCAGAAATTCCCCTAATTGTGGGGCATAAAGGCAGAAATTACCTATATGTTGGGGCAAAAAGAAAGAAATTCTCCTTATTTTGGGGCAAAACTCAGAAATTCCACTTATTTTGGGGCAAAATTCCAGAAATTTCCTTTATTTTGGGGCAAAATTGCAGAAATTTAACTTATTTTGGGGCAAAATTGCAGAAATTTCACTTATTTCAGGGAAAAAAGGCAGAAATTTTCCTTATTTTGGGGCAAATACGCAGAAATTCCTAAAATTTTTTGGCAAAAATGCAGAAATTCCCCTTATTTTGTGGTAAAAAGGCTGAAATTCCACTTATTTGGGGGAAAAAATGCAGAATTTTCTTTATTTTGGGGCAAAATTGCAGAAATTTCACTTATTTCAGGTTAATAAGTCAGAAATTTTCCTTATTTTTGGGCAAAAAAGACAGAAATTCCCTTTGTTTTTGGAGAAAAAGACAGAAATTCCACTTATTTAGAGGCAAAAAAGCAGAAATTCCCCTTAATATGGAGCAAAAATGAAGATATTTCCCTTTTTTATGGAAAAAGTTATGCATTCTTCTTATTTTCGGGCAAAAAGGCAGAAATTCCCCGTATTTTGGAGCAAAATTGCAGAAATTCCTTTAATTGTGGGGTAAAAAAGAAGAAATTCCCTATATGTTGGGGCAAAAAGACAGAAATTCTCCTTGTTTTAAGGCAAAACTCAGAAATTTCACTTATTTTGGGTCAAAATTGCAGAAATTTCACTTATTTCAGGAAAAAAAGCAGAAATTTTCTTATTTAGGGGCAAAGAGGCAGAAATTTCAGTTATTTTGGTACAAAATTGCAGAATTTTTTTTATTTTGGGGCAAAAAAGCAGAAATTTCGCTTATTTTGGGGAAAATATGCAGAAATTCCCCTTATTTTGATGTAAAAAGGCTGAAATTCCCCTTAATTGGGGGCAGAAAGGCAGAAATTTCCCATATTTTGGGGCAATATTGCAGAAATTTCACTTATTTAAGGGTAATAAGTCAGAAATTTTCCTTATTTTGGGGAAAAAAATACAGAAATTCCCTTTGTTTTGGGGGAAAAAGATAGAAATTCCACTTATTTAGAGGCAAAAAAGCAGAAATTCCTCTTAATATGGAGCAAAAATGAAGAAATTTCCCTTTTTTATGGTAAAAAGGTATGCATTCTTCTTATTTTCGGGCAAAATGCAGAACGTCCTTGTATTTTGGAGCAAAATTGCAGAAATTCCCCTAACTGTGGGGCAAAAAGGCAGAAATTCCCTATATGTTAGTGCAAAAAGACGAAATTCTCCTTATTTTGGGGCAAAACTCAGAAATTCCACTTATTTTGGGGCAAAATTCCAGAAATTCCCCTTATTTTGGGGCAAAAGTGCAGAAATTTCCCCTATTTTGGGGCAAAATTTCAGAAATTTCACTTATTTCAGGGAAAAAAGGCAGAAATTTTCCTTATTTTGGGGCCAAAAGCAGAAATTCCTAATATTTTGTGGCAAAAATGCAGAAATTCCTCTTATTTTGAGGTAAAAAGGCTGAAATTCCCCTTATTTGGGGGCAAAAAGGCAGAATTTTCCCTTATTTTGGGGCAAAATTGCAGAAATTTCACTTATTTCAGGGTAATAATTAAGAAATTTTCCTTATTTTGTGGCAAAATAGACAGAAATTCCCTTTGTTTTGGGGGAAAAAGATAGAAATTCCACTTATTTAGAGGCAAAAAAGCAGAAATTCCTCTTAATATGGAGCAAAAATGAAGAAATTTCCCTTTTTTATGGCAAAAAGTTATGCATTCTTCTTATTTTCGGGCAAAAAGGCAGAAATTCCCCGTATTTTGGAGCAAAATTGCAGAAATTCCCCTAATTGTGGGGTAAAAAGGCAGAAATTCCCTATATGTTGGGGCAAAAAGACAGAAATTCTTTTTATTTTAAGGCAAAACTCAGAAATTCCAATTATTTTGGGGCAAAATTCCAGAAATTTCCCTTATTTTGGGGCAAAAAGTCTGAAATTCCTTTTATTTTGAGCTAAAAAGGCTGAAATTCCCATTATTTGGGGGCAAAAAGGAAAATTTCAGGAAAAAAAGCAGAAATTTTCTTATTTTGAAGCAAAAAGGCAGAAATTTCTTTTATTTTGTTACAAAATTGCAGAAATTTGTCTTATTTTGGGGCAAAAAGGCAGAAATTTCCCTTATTTTGGGGCAAATATGCCGAAATTCCCCTTATTTTGAGGTAAAAAGGCTGATATTTCCATTATTTGGGGGCAAAAAGGCAGATATTTCCCTTATTTTGGGGCAAAATTGCAGAAATTTCACTTATTTCAGGGTAATAAGTCAGAAATTTTCCTTATTTTGTGGAAAAAAATATAGAATTTCCATTGGTTTTGGGGGAAAAAGACAGAAATTTCACTTATTTAGAGGCAAAAAAAGCAGAAATTCCCCTTATTTTGGAGAAAAATTGCAGAAATTCCCCTAAATGTGGGCAAAAAGGCAGAAATTCCCTATATGTTGGGGCAAATGGACAAAAATTCTCCTTATTTTGGAGCAAAACTCAGAAATTCCACTTATTTTCGGGAAAAATTCCAAAAATTTTATATATTTTGGGGCAAAATTGCAGAAATTTCACTTATTTTGGAGCAAAATGGCAGAAATTTCACTTATTACAGAAAAAAAAGCAGAAATTTTATTTTTTTGGGGCAAAAAGGCAGAAATTTCTTTTATTTTGGTACAAAATTGCAGAAATATTTCTTTTTTGGGGGCAAAAAGGCAGAAATTTCCCTTATTTTGGGCAAAAATGCAAAAATTCCCCTTATTTTGAGGAAAAAAGGCTGAAACTTCCATTATTTGGGGGCAAAAAGGAAGAAATTTCCCTTATTTTGGGGCAAAATTGCAGAAATTTCACTTATTTCAGGGTAATAAGTCAGAATTTTTTTATTTGGGCCAAAAAAACAGGAATTACCTTTGTTTTGGGAGAAAAAGATAGACATTCCACTTATTTAGAGGCAATAAAGCAGAAATTCCCCTTATTTTAGAGCAAAATTGCAGAAATTCCCCTAATTGTGGGGCAAAAAGGCAGAAATTCCCTATATGTTGGGGCAAAAAGATAGAAATTCTCTTTATTTTGGGGCAAAACTCAAAAATTCTACTTCTTTTGGGGCAAAATTTCAGAAATTTCACTTATTTTGGGGCAAAATTGCAGAAATTTCACTTATTTTGGGGCAAAATTGCAGAAATTTCACTTATTTCAGAAAAAAAGCAGAAATTTTCTTATTTGGGGACAAAAAGGCAGAAATTTCTATTATTTTGGTACAAAATTGCAGAAATTTTTCTTATTTTGGGGCAAAAAAATATATATTTCTCATATTTTGTGGCAAAAATACAGAAATCCCCCTTATTTTGAGGTAAAAAGGCTGAAATTCCTCTTATTTGAGGGCAAAAAGGCAGAAATTTCCTTTATTGTGGGGCAAAATTGCAGAAATTTCACTTATGTCAGGGTAATAAGTCAGAAAATTTCCTTATTTTGGGGCAAAAAAGACAGAAATTCCCTTTGTTTTTGAGGAAAAAAACAGAAATTCCACTTGTTCAGAGGCAAAAAAGCAGAAATTCCCCTTATTTTGGTTCAAAACTCAGAAATTCCACTTATTTTGGGGCAAAATTCCAGAAATTTCCCTTATTTTGGGGCAAAATTGCAGAAATTTTATTTATTTTGGGGCAAAATTGCAGAAATTTCACTTATTTCAGAGAAAAAAGGCAGAAATTTCCCTTATTTTGTGGCCAAAAGGTAGAAATTCTTATATTTTGTGGCAAAACTGCAGAAATTCCCCTTATTTTGAGATAAAAAGGCTGAAATTCCCATTATTTGGGGCAAAAGGCAGAAATTTCCCTTATTTTGGGTCGAAATTGCAGAAATTTCACTCACTTCAGCGTAATAAGTCAGAAATTTCTTTATTTTGGTGCAAAAAAGACAGAAATTCTTTTTGTTTTGGGGGAAAAATAAAAAATTCCACTTATTTAGAGGCAAAAAAGCAGAAATTCCCCTTATTTTGGAGCAAAAATGAAGAAATTTCCCTTTTTTTACTGCAAAAAGGTATGCATTCTTCTTATTTTCAGGCAAAAAGGCAGAAATTCCTTGTATTTTGGAGCAAAATTGCAGAAATTCCCCTAATTTTGGGGCAAAAAGGCAGAAATTCCCTATATGTTGGGGCAAAAAGACAGAAATTCTCCTAATTTTAGGGCAAAACTCAGAAATTCCACTTATTTTTGGGGAAAATTCCAGAAAATCCCCATATTTTGGAGCAAAATTGCAGAAATTCCCCTAATTGTTGGGCATAAAGGCAGAAATTCCCTATATGTTGGGGCAAAAAGACAGAAATTCTCGTTATTTTTGGGCAAAACTCAGAAATTCCACTTATTTTGGGGCAAAATTCCAGAAATTTCCCTTATTTGGGGACAAAATTGCAGAAATTTCACTTATTTTTGGGCAAAATTGCAGAAATTTCACTTATTTCAGAAAAAAAAAGAAATTTTCTTATTTTGGGGCAAAAAGGCAGAAATTTCTTTTATTTTGTTACAAAATTGCAGAAATTTTTCTTATTTTGGTGCAAAAAGGCAGAAATTTTCCTTATTTTGAGGCAAAATTGCAGAAATTTCACTTATTTCAGGGTAATAAGTCAGAAATTTTCCTTATTTTTGGGCAAAAATGACAGAAATTCCTTTTGTTTTTTAGGAAAAAAACAGAAATTCCACTTGTTCAGAGGCAAAAAAGCAGAAATTCCCCTTATTTTGGTTCAAAACTCAGAAATTCCACTTATTTTAGGGCAAAATTCCAGAAATTTCCCTTATTTTGGGGCAAAATTGCAGAAATTTTATTTATTTGGGGCAAAATTGCAGAAATTTCACTTACTTCAGCGTAATAAGATAGAAATTTCCTTAGTTTGGTGCAAAAAAGACAGAAATTCCCTTTTTTTGGGGGGAAAAATAAAAAATTCCACTTATTTAGAGGCAAAAAAGAAGAAATTCCCCTTATTTTGGAGTAAAAATGAAGAAATTTCCCTTTTTTTTACTGCAAAAAGATATGCATTCTTCTTATTTTCAGGCAAAAAGGCAGAAATTCCTTGTATTTTGGAGCAAAATTGCAGAAATTCCCCTAATTGTGGGGCAAAAAAGCAGAAATTCCCTATATGTTGGGGCAAAAAGACAGAAATTCTCCTTATTTTAGGGCAAAACTCAGAAATTCCACTTATTTTCAGGGAAAATTCCAGAAAATCCCCATATTTTGGAGCAAAATTGCAGAAATTCCCCTAATTATTGGGCATTAAGGCAGAAATTCCCTATATGTTGGGGCACAAAGACAAAAATTCTCGTTATTTTTGGGCAAAACTCAGAAATTCCACTTATTTTGGGGCAAAATTCCAGAAATTTCCCTTATTTGGGGGCAAAATTGCAGAAATTTCACTTATTTTTGGGAAAAATTGCAGAAATTTCACTTATTTCAGAAAAAAAGAGAAATTTTCTTATTTTGGGGCAAAAAGGCAGAAATTTCTTTTATTTTGGTACATAATTGCAGAAATTTTTCTTATTTTGGGGCAAAAAGGCAGAAATTTCCCTTATTTTGGGGCCAAATTGCAGAAATTTCACTTATTTCAGGGTAATAAGTCAGAAATTTTCATTATTTTTGGGCACAAAAGACAGAAATTCCTTTTCTTTTGGGGGAAAAAGACTGAAATTCCACATTTTTAGAGGCAAAAAAGCAGAAATTCCCCTTATTTTGGAGCAAAAAAGAAGAAATTTCTTTTTTTTGTGGCAAAAGGTATTCATTCCTCTTATATTCAGGCTAAAAAGCAGAAATTCCCCGTATTTTGTAGCAAAATTGCAGAAATTCCACTAATTGTGAAGCAAAAAGGCAGTAATTCCCTATATGTTAGGGCAAAAAGACAGAAATTCTCCTTATTTTGGGGCAAAACTCAGAAATTCCACTTATTTTGGGGCAAAATTCCAGAAATTTCCTTATTTTTGGGGCAAAATTGCAGAAATTTCAATTATTTTGGGGCAAAAATGCAGAAATTTCACTTATTTCAGGGAAAAAAAGCAGAAATTTTTTTTATTTTGGGGCAAAACGGCAGAAATTCCTAATATTTTGTGGCAAAAATGCAGAAATTCCCATTATTTTGAGGTAAAAAGGATGAAATTCCCTTATTTGGGGGCAAAAAGGCAGAAATTTCTTTTATTTTGGGGCAAAATTGCATAAATTTCACTTATTTCAGGGTAATAAGTCAGAATTTTTCCTTATTTTGTGGTAAACAAGACAGAAATTTCCTCTTTTTGGGGAAAAAGACAGAAATTCCACTTATTTAGAGGCAAAAAAGCAGAAATTCCCCTTATTTTGGAGCAAAATGAAGAAATTTCCATTTTTTATTGAAAAAAGGTATGCATTCTTTTTATTTTCGGGCAAAATGCAGAAATTCCCCGTATTTTGGAGCAAATTTGGAGAAATTTCCCTAACTGTGGGGCAAAAAGGCAGATATTCCCTATATGTTAGGGCAAAAAGAAGAAATTCTCCTTATTTTGGGGCAAAACTCAGAAATTCCACTTATTTTGTGGCAAAATTCCAGAAATTTCCCTTGTTTTGGGGCAAAATTGCAGAAATTTCCTTTATTTTGGGGCAAAATTGCAGAAATTTCACTTATTTCAGAGTAATAAGTCAGAAATTTTCCTTATTTTTGGGCAAAAAAGACAGAAATTCCCTTTGTTTTGGGAAAAAAACAGAAATTCCACTTATTTAGAGGCAAAAAAGCAGAAATTCCCCTCTTTTTGGAGCAATAATGAAGAAATTTCCTTTTTTTATGGCAAAAATGTATGCATTCTTCTTATTTTTTGGCAAAAAGACAGAAATTCCCCATAATTTGTAGCAAAATTGCAGAAATTCCCCTAATTGTGGGGCAAAAAAGCAGAAATTCCCTATATGTTGGGGCGAAATGACAGAAATTCTCCTTATTTTGGGATAAAACTCAGAAATTCCACTTATTTTGGGGCAAAATTCCAGAAATTTCTCTTATTTTGGCGCAAAATTGCAGAAATTTCACTTATTTCAGGGAAAAAGGCCATAAATTTTCCTTATTTTGGGGCAAAATCGCAGAAATTCCTAATATTTTGTGGCAAAAATGCAGAAATTCCCCTTATTTTGAGAAAAAAGTCTGAAATTCCCCCTATTTGTGGGCAAAAAGGCAGTATTTTCCCTTATTTTGGGGCAAAATTGCAGAAATTTTACTTATTTCAAGGTAATAAGTCAGAAATTTTCCTTATTTTGTGGCAAAAAAGACAGAAATTCCCTTTGTTGTGGGGGAAAAGACAGAAATTCAACTTATTTAGAGGCAAAAAAGCAGAAATTCCCCTTAATATGGAGCAAAAATGAAGAAATTTCCCTTTTTTATGGCAAAAAGTTATGCATTCTTCTTATTTTCAGGCAAAAAGGCAAAAATTCCCCCTATTTTGGAGCAAAATTGCAGAAATTCCCCTAATTGTGGGGTAATAAAGAAGAAATTCCCTATATGTTGGGGCAAAAAGACAGAAATTCTTCTTATTTTAAGGCAAAACTCAGAAATTTCACTTATTTTGGGGCAAAATTGCAGAAATTTCACTTATTTCAGGAATAAAAGCAGAAATTTTCTCATTTTGGGGCAAAAAGGCAGAAATTTCTTTTATTTTGGTACAAAATTGCAGAAATTTTTTTTATTTTGGGGCAAAAAAGCAGAAATTTCCCTTATTTTGGGGCAAATATGCAGAAATTCCCCCTATTTTGAGGTAAAAATGCTGAAATTCCCCTTATTTCGGAGCAAAAAGGCAGAAATTTCCTTTATTTTGGGGCAAAATTGCAGAAATTTCACTTATTTCAGGGTAATAATTCAGAAATTTTCCTTATTTTGGGGAAAAAATACAGAAATTCCCTTTTTTTGGGGGAAAACACAGAAATTCCACTTATTTAGAGGCAAAAAAGCAGAAATTTTTTTTTATTTTGGGGCAAAATTGCAGAAATTTCACTTATTTTGGGGCAAAATTACAGAAATTTCACTTATTTCAGAAAAAAAAGGCAGAAATTTTCTTATTTGGAGGCAAAAAGGCAGAAATTTCTATTATTTTGCTACAAAATTGCAGAAATTTTTCTTATTGTGGGGCAAAAAGGCAGAAATTTTCCATATTTTGGGGCAAAAATGCAGAAATTCCATTTATTTTGAGGTAAAAACCCTGAAATCCCCCTTATTTGGGGGCAAAAAGGAAGAAATTTCACTTATTTTTGGGCAAAATTGCAGAAATTTCACTTATTTCAGGGCAAAAAGGAAGAAATTTTCCTTATTTTGGGGCAAAATGGCAGAAATTCCTAATATTTTGTGGCAAAAATGCAGAAATTCCCCTTATTTTGAGGTAAAAAGGCTGCAATTCCCCTTATTTGGGGGCAAAAAGGCAGAAATTTCCCTTATTTTGGGGCAAAATTGCATAAATTTCACTTATTTCAGGGAAAAAAGGCAGAAATTTTCCTTATTTTGGGGCAAAAAAGACAGAAATTCCTTTTGTTTTGGGGTGAAAAAGACAAAAATTCCACTTATTTAGAGGCAAAAAACAGAAATTCCCCTTATTTTGTAGCAAAAATGAAGAAATTTCCCTTTTTTATGGTAAAAAGGTATGCATTCTTCTTATTTTCGGGCAAAATGCAGAAATTCCCTGTATTTTGGAGCAAATTTGGAGAAATTTCCTTAACTGTGGGGCAAAAAGGCAGATATTCCCTATATGTTAGGGCAAAAAGAAGAAATTCTCCTTATTTTGGGGCAAAACTCAGAAATTCCACTTATTTTGGGGCAAAATTCCAGAAATTTCCCTTATTTTGGGGCAAAATTGCAGAAATGTCCTTTATTTTGGGGCAAAATTGCAGAAATTTCACTTATTTCAGGGAAAAAATGCAGAAATTTTCCTTATTTTGGGGCAAAAAGGCAGAAATTCCTAATATTTTGTCGCAAAAATGCAGAAATTCCCCTTATTTTAAGGTAAAAAGGCTGATATTCTCCTTATTTGGGGGCAAAAAGGCAGAATTTTCCCTTACTTTGGGGCAAAATTGCAGAAATTTTTCTTATTTTGGGGCAAAAATGCAGTAATTTCCCATATTTTGGGGCAAAATGCAGAAATTCCCTTTATATTGAGGTAAAAAGGCTGAAATTCTATTTATTTGGGGGGAAAAAGGCAGAAATTCCCTATATGTTGGGGCAAAAAGATAAAAATTCTCCTTATTTTGGGGCAAAACTCAGAAATTCCACTTATTTTGGGGCAAAATTCCAGAAATTTCACTTATTTTGGGGCAAAATTGCAGAAATTTCACTTATTTTGGGGCATAATTGCAGAAATTTTTCTTATTTTGAGGCAAAATTCCAGAAATTTCACTTATTTTGAGGCAAAATTGCAGAAATTTCACTTATTTCAGAAAAAAAGGAGAAATTTTCTTATTTGGGGGCAAAAAGGCAGAAATTTCTATTATTTTGGTAAAAATTGCAGATATTTATCTTATTTTGGAGCAAAAAAGAATATATTTCCCATATTTTGTGGCAAAAATACAGAAATTCCCCTTATTTTGAGGTAAAAAGGCTGAAATTCCTCTTATTTGGGGGCAAAGAGGCAGAAATTTCCTTTATTTTGGGGCAAAATTGCAGAAATTTCACTTATTTCATGGTAATAAGTCAGAAATTTTCTTTATTTTGGGGCAAAAAAGACAGAAATTCCCTTTGTTTTGGAGGAAAAAAACAGAAATTCCACTTGTTTAGAGGCAAAAAAGCAGAAATTCCCTTTATTTTGGAGCAAAAATGAAGAAATTTTCCTTTTTTTATGGCAAAAAGGTATGCATTCTTCTTATTTTGGGGGAAAAAGGCAGAAATTCTTCATATTTTGGAGCAAAATTGCAGAAATTTCCCTAATTGTGGGGCAAAAAGGCAGAAATTCCCTATATGTTGGGCAAAAAGACAGAAATTCTCTTTATTTTGGTGCAAAACTCAGAAATTCCACTTATTTTGGGGCAAAATTCCAGAAATTTCCCTTATTTTGGGGCAAAATTGCAGAAATTTCATTTATTTTGGGGCAAAATTGCAGAAATTTCACTTATTTCAGAGAAAATGGCAGAAATTTTCCTTATTTTGGGGCAAAAAGGCAGAAATTCTTATATTTTGTGGCAAAACTGCAGAAATTCCCCTTATTTTGAGGTAAAAAGTCTGAAATTCCCCTTATTTGGGAGCAAAAAGGCAGAATTTTCCCTTATTTTGGGGCAAAATTGCAGAAATTTCACTTACTTCAGCGTAATAAGTCAGAAATTTCTTTATTTTGGTGCAAAAAAGACAGAAATTTCCTTTGTTTTGGGGGAAAAAGAAAAAATTCCACTTATTTAGAGGCAAAAATGCAAAAATTCCCCTTATTTCGGAGCAAAAATGAAAAAAATTTCCCTTTTTTATCGCAAAAAGGTATGCATTCTTCTTATTTTCGGGCAAAAAGGCAGAAATTCTTCATATTTTGGAGCAAAATTGCAGAAATTCCCCTAATTGTGGGGCAAAAAGGCGGAAATTCCCTATATGTCAAGGCAAAAAGACAGAAATTCTCCTTATTTTGGGGAAAAACTCAGAAATTCCACTTATTTTGGGGCAAAATTGCAGAAATTTCACTTATTTCAGAGAAAAAAAAATGAAATTTTCCTTATTTTTGGGCAAAAATTCAGAAATTCCTAATATTTTGTGGCAAAAATGCAAAAAATCTTTTTATTTTGAGGTAAAAAGGCTGAAATTCTCTTTATTTGGGGGCAAAAAGGTAGAAATTTCCCTTATTTTGGGGCAAAATTGCAGAAATTTCACTTATTTCAGGGTAATAAGTCAGAATTTTTTTTTATTTTGGGGCAAACAAGACAGAAATTCCTTCTTTTTGGGGAAAAAGACAGAAATTCCCCTTATTTAGAGGCAAAAAAGCAGAAATACCCCTTATTTTTGAGCAAAATGAAGAAATTTCCATTTTTTATGGCACAAAGGTATGCATTCTTTTTATTTTCGGGCAAAATGGCAGAAATTCCCCGTATTTTGGAGCAAAATTGCAGAAATTCCCCTAATTGTGGGGCAAAAATGCAGAAATTCCCTATATGTTAAGGCAAAAAGACAGAAATTTTTCTTATTTTGGGGATAAACTCAGAAATTCCACTTATTTGGGGGAAAAATTCCAGAAATTTCCCTTGTTTTGGGGCAAAATTGCAGAAATTTAAGTTATTTTGGGGCAAAATTGCAGAAATTTCACTTATTTCAGAAAAAAAGAGAAATTTTCTTATTTTGGGTCAAAAAGGCAGAAATTTCTTTTATTTTGGTACAAAATTGCAGAAATTTTTCTTATTTTGGGACAAAAAGGCAGTAATTCCCATATTTTGGCCAAAAATGCAAAAATTCCCTTTATATTGAGGTAAAAAGGGTGAAATTCCCCTTATTTGGGGGCAAAAAAGGCAGAAATTTCCATTATTTTGAAGCAAAATTGCAGAAATTTCACTTATTTCAGAGAAAAAGGCAGAAATTTTCCTTATTTTGGGGCAAAAAGTCTGAAATTCCCCTTATTTTGAGGTAAAAACGCTAAAATTCCCCTTATTTGGGGGCAAAAAGGCAGAAATTTCCCTTATTTTGGGGCAAAATTTCAAAAATTTTCTTATTTTGGGGCAAAAAGGCAGAAATTTCTTTTATTTTGGTACAAAATTGCAGAAATTTTTCTTATTTTGGGGCAAAAAGGCAGAAATTTCCCATATTTTGGGGCAAAAATGCAGAAATTCCTTTTATTTTGAGGTAAAAATGCTGAAAATCCCCTTATTTGGGGGCAAAATGCAGAAATTTCCCTCATTTTGGGGCAAAATTGCAGAAATTTCACTTATTTCAGGGTAATAAGTCAGAAATTTTTTTTATTTTGGGCCAAAAAAACAGGAATTACCTTTGTTTTGGGGGGAAAAGATAGAAATTCCACTTATTTAGAGGCAAAAAAGCAGAAATTCCCCTTATTTTGGAGCAAAATTGCAGAAATTCCCCTTATTGTGGGGCAAAAAAGCAGAAATTCCCTGTATGTTGGGGCAAAAAGATAGAAATTCTCCTTATATTGGGGCAAAACTCAGAAATTCCACTTATTTTGGGGCAAAATTGCAGAAATTTCACTTACTTCAGCTTAATAAGTCAGGAATTTCCTTATTTTGGTGCAAAAAAGAATGAAATTCCCTTTGTTTTGGGGGAAAAAGAAAAAATTCCACTTATTTAGAGGCAAAAATGCAGAAATTCCCCTTATTTTGGAGCAAAAATGAAGAAATTTCCCTTTTTTTATCGCAAAAAGGTATGCATTCTTCTTATTTTCGGGCAAAAAGGCAGAAATTCCTCGTATTTTGGAGCAAAATTGCAGAAATTCCCCTAATTGTGGGGCAAAAAGACGGAAATTCCCTATATGTTGGGGCAAAAAGACAGAAATTCTCCTTATTTTGGGGCAAAACTCAGAAATTCCACTTATTTTGGGGCAAAATTGCAGAAATTATACTTATTTCAGAAAAAAGGCAGAAATTTTCTTATTTTGGGGCAAAAACGCAGAAATTTCCCTTATTTTGGGCAAAAATTCAGAAATTCCCCTTATTTTGAGGTAAAAAGGCTGAATTTCCCATTATTTGGGGGCAAAAGGCAGAAATTTCCCTTATTTTGGGGCAACATTGCAGAAATTTCACTTATTTCAGGGAAATAAGTCAGAAATTTTCCTTATTTTGGGGCAAAAATGAAGAAATTCCCTTTGTTTTGGGGGAAAAAGACAGAAATTCCACTTATTTAGAGGCAAAAGCAGAAATTCCCCTTATTTTGGAGCAAAATTGCAGAAATTCCCCTAATTGTGGGGCAAAAAGGGAGAAATTCCCTATATGTTGAAGCAAAAAGATAGAAATTCTTTTTATTTTGGGGCAAAACTCAGAAATTCCACTTATTTTGGGGCAAAATTACAGAAATTTCACTTATTTTGGGGCAAAATTGCAGAAATTTCACATATTTAGGGGCATAATTGCAGAAATTTCACTTATTTCATAAAAAAAGCAGAAATTTTCTTATTGGGGGCAAAAATGCAGAAATTTCTATTATTTTGGTAAAAAATTGCAGAAATTTTTCTTATTTTTGGGCAAAAAGGCAGAAATTTACCATATTTTGTGGCAAAAATACAGAAATTCCCCTTATTTGAGGTAAAAAGGCTGATATTGCTTTTATTTGGGGGCTATAAGGCAGAAATTTCCCTTATTTTGGGGCAAAATTGCAGAAATTTCACTTATTTCAGGGTAATAAGTCAGAAATTTTCCTTATTTTGGGGCAAAAAAGACAGGAATTCCCTTTGTTTTGGGGGAAAAGGCAGAAATTCCACTTGTTCAGAGGTAAAATAGCAGAAATTCCCCTTATTTTGGAGCAAAAATGAAGAAATTACCCTTTTTTTATGGCAAAAAGGTATGCATTCTTCTTATTTTCGGGCAAAAAGGCAGAAATTCCCCATATTTTGGAGCAAAATTGCAGAAATTCCCTAATTGTAGGGCAAAAAGGCAGAAATTCTCTATATGTTAGGGCAAAACGAAGAAATTCTCCTTATTTTTGGGCAAAACTAAGAAATTCCACTTATTTTGGGGCAAAATTCCAGAAATTTCCCTTATTTTGGGGCAAAATTGCAGAAATTTCACTTATTTTGGGACATAATTGCAGAAATTTCACTTATTTCAGGGAAATAAGGCAGAAATTTTCATTATTTTGGGGCAAAAAGGCAGAAATTCCTAATATTTTGTGGCAAAAATGCAGAAATTCCCCTTATTTTGAGGTAAAAGGATTGAAATTCCCCTTGTTCGGGGGCAAAAAGTCAGAATTTTCCCTTATTTTGGGGCAAAATTGCAGACATTTCACTTATTTCAGAGTAATAAGTCAGAAATTTTCTTTATTTTGTGGAAAAAAAAGACAGAAATTCCCTTTGTTTTGGGGGAAAAAGACAGAAATTCCACTTATTTATAGGCAAAAAAGCAGAAATTCCCCTTATTTTGGAACAAAATTGCAGAAATTCCCCTAATTGTGGGTCAAAAAGGCAGAAATTCGCTATATGTTAGGGCAAAAAGACAGAAATTCTCTTTATTTTGGGGCAAAACTCAGAAATTCCACTTATTTTGGGGCAAAATTCCAGAAATTCCCCTTTTTTTGGGGCAAAAGTGCAGAAAATTCCCCTATTTTGGGGCAAAATTGCAGAAATTTCACTTATTTCAGGGAAAAAAGGCAGAAATTTTTCTTATTTTGGGGCAAAAAGGCAGAAATTCTTAGTATTTTATGGCAAAAATGCAGAAATTCCCCTTATTTTGAGGTAAAAAGGCTAAAATTCCCCTTATTTGGGGGCAAAAAGGCAGAAATTCCTAGTATTTTGGGGCAAAATTGCAGAAATTTCACTTATTTCAGGGTAATAAGTCAGAAATTTTCCTTATTTTGCGGCAAAAAAGACAGAAATTCTCTTTGTTTTGGGGGAAAAAGATAAAAATTCCAATTATTTAGAGGCAAAAAAGCAGAAATTCCACTTAATATGGAGCAAAAATGAAGAAATTTCCCTTTTTTATGGCAAAAAGTTATGCATTCTTCTTATTTTCGGGCAAAAAGGCAGAAATTCCCCATATTTTGGAGCAAAATTGCAGAAATTCTCTAATTGTGACGTAAAAATGCAGAAATTCCCTATATGTTGGGGCAAAAAGACAGAAATTCTTTTTATTTTAAGGCAAAACTCAGAAATTCCAATTATTTTGGGGCAAAATTCCAGAAATTTCCCTTATTTTGGGGCAAAATTGCAGAAATTCCCCTTATTTTGAGGTAAAAATGCTGAAATTCCCATTATTTTGGGGCAAAAAGGAAAATTTCAGGAAAAAAAGCAGAAATTTTCTTATTTTGAAGCAAAAAGGCAGAAATTTCTTTTATTTTGGTACAAAATTGCAGAAATTTGTCTTATTTTGGGGCAAAAAGGCAGAAATTTCCCTTATTTTGGGGCAAATATGCCGAAATTCCCCTTATTTTGAGGTAAAAAGGCTGAAATTTCCATTATTTGGGGGCAAAAAGGCAGATATTTCCTTTATTTTGGGGCAAAATTGCAGAAATTTCACTTATATCAGGGTAATATGTCAGAAATTTTCCTTATTTTGTGGAAAAAAATATAGAATTTCCCTTGGTTTTGGGGGAAAAAGACAGAAATTTCACTTATTTAGAGGCAAAAAAGCAGAAATTCCCCTTATTTTGGAGCAAAATTGCAGAAATTCCCCTAAATGTGGGCAAAAGGCAGAAATTCCCTATATGTTGGGGCAAATGGACAAAAATTCTCCTTATTTTGGAGCAAAACTCAGAAATTCCACTTATTTTCGGGGAAAATTCCAAAAATTTCACATATTTTGGGGCAAAATTGCAGAAATTTCACTTATTTTGGGGCAAAATGGCAGAAATTTCACTTATTACAGAAAAAAAAAGCAGAAATTTTATTATTTTGGGGCAAAAAGGCAGAAATTTCTTTTATTTTGGTACAAAATTGCAGAAATATTTCTTTTTTGGGGGCAAAAAGGCAGAAATTTCCCTTATTTTGGGCAAAAATGCAAAAATTCCCCTTATTTTGAGGTAAAAAGGCTGAAATTCCCATTATTTGGGGGCAAAAAGGAAGAAATTTCCCTTATTTTGGGGCAAAATTGCAGAAATTTCACTTATTTCAGGGTAATAAGTCAGAATTTTTTTTATTTTGGGCCAAAAAACAGGAATTACCTTTGTTTTGGGAGAAAAAGATAGAAATTCCACTTATTTAGAGGCAATAAAGCAGAAATTCCCCTTATTTTGGAGCAAAATTGCAGGAATTTTCCTAATTGTGGGGCAAAAAGGCAGAAATTCCCTATATGTTGGGGCAAAAAGATAGAAATTCTCTTTATTTTGGGGCAAAACTCAAAAATTCCACTTCTTTTGGCGCAAAATTTCAGAAATTTCACTTATTTTGGGGCAAAATTGCAGAAATTTCACTTATTATGGGGCAAAATTGCAGAAATTTCACTTATTTCAGAAAAAAAGCAGAAATTTTCTCATTTGGGGACAAAAAGGCAGAAATTTCTATTATTTTGGTACAAAATTGCAGAAATTTTTCTTATTTTGGGGCAAAAAAATATATATTTCTCACATTTTGTGGCAAAGATACAGAAATCCCCCTTATTTTGAGGTAAAAAGGCTGAAATTCCTTTTATTTGGGGGCAAAAAGGCAGAAATTTCCTTTATTTTGGGGTAAAATTGCAGAAATTTCACTTATTTCAGGGTAATAAGTCAGAAAATTTCCTTATTTTGGGGCCAAAAAGACAGAAATTCCCTTTGTTTTTGAGGAAAAAAACAGAAATTCCACTTGTTTAGAGGCAAAAAAGCAGAAATTCCCCTTATTTTGGTTCAAAACTCAAAAATTCCACTTATTTTGGGGCAAAATTCCAGAAATTTCCCTTATTTTGGGGCAAAATTGCAGAAATTTTATTTATTTTGGGGCAAAATTGCAGAAATTTCACTTATTTCAGAGAAAAAAGGCAGAAATTTTCCTTATTTTGTGGCAAAAAGGTAGATTTCTTATATTTTGTGGCAAAACTGCAGAAATTCCTCTTATTTTGAGGTAAAAAGGCTGAAATTCATCTTATTTGGGGGCAAAAGGCAGAAATTTTCCTTATTTTGGGCCAAAATTGCAGAAATTTCACTTACTTCAGCGTAATAAGTCAGAAATTTCCTTATTTTGGTGCAAAAAAGACAGAAATTCCCTTTGTTTTGGGGGAAAAATAAAAAATTCCACTTATTTAGAGGCAAAAAGGAAGAAATTCCCCTTATTTTGGAGTAAAAATGAAGAAATTTCCCTTTTTTTAATTGCAAAAAGGTATGCATTCTTCTTATTTTCAGGCAAAAAGGCAGAAATTCCCCATATTTTGGAGCAAAATTGCAGAAATTCTCTAATTGTGACGTAAAAATGCAGAAATTCCCTATATGTTGGGGCAAAAAGACAGAAATTCTTTTTATTTTAAGGCAAAACTCAGAAATTCCAATTATTTTGGGGCAAAATTCCAGAAATTTCCCTTATTTTGGGGCAAAATTGCAGAAATTCCCCTTATTTTGAGGTAAAAATGCTGAAATTCCCATTATTTTGGGGCAAAAAGGAAAATTTCAGGAAAAAAAGCAGAAATTTTCTTATTTTGAAGCAAAAAGGCAGAAATTTCTTTTATTTTGGTACAAAATTGCAGAAATTTGTCTTATTTTGGGGCAAAAAGGCAGAAATTTCCCTTATTTTGGGGCAAATATGCCGAAATTCCCCTTATTTTGAGGTAAAAAGGCTGAAATTTCCATTATTTGGGGGCAAAAAGGCAGATATTTCCTTTATTTTGGGGCAAAATTGCAGAAATTTCACTTATATCAGGGTAATATGTCAGAAATTTTCCTTATTTTGTGGAAAAAAATATAGAATTTCCCTTGGTTTTGGGGGAAAAAGACAGAAATTTCACTTATTTAGAGGCAAAAAAGCAGAAATTCCCCTTATTTTGGAGCAAAATTGCAGAAATTCCCCTAAATGTGGGCAAAAGGCAGAAATTCCCTATATGTTGGGGCAAATGGACAAAAATTCTCCTTATTTTGGAGCAAAACTCAGAAATTCCACTTATTTTCGGGGAAAATTCCAAAAATTTCACATATTTTGGGGCAAAATTGCAGAAATTTCACTTATTTTGGGGCAAAATGGCAGAAATTTCACTTATTACAGAAAAAAAAAGCAGAAATTTTATTATTTTGGGGCAAAAAGGCAGAAATTTCTTTTATTTTGGTACAAAATTGCAGAAATATTTCTTTTTTGGGGGCAAAAAGGCAGAAATTTCCCTTATTTTGGGCAAAAATGCAAAAATTCCCCTTATTTTGAGGTAAAAAGGCTGAAATTCCCATTATTTGGGGGCAAAAAGGAAGAAATTTCCCTTATTTTGGGGCAAAATTGCAGAAATTTCACTTATTTCAGGGTAATAAGTCAGAATTTTTTTTATTTTGGGCCAAAAAACAGGAATTACCTTTGTTTTGGGAGAAAAAGATAGAAATTCCACTTATTTAGAGGCAATAAAGCAGAAATTCCCCTTATTTTGGAGCAAAATTGCAGGAATTTTCCTAATTGTGGGGCAAAAAGGCAGAAATTCCCTATATGTTGGGGCAAAAAGATAGAAATTCTCTTTATTTTGGGGCAAAACTCAAAAATTCCACTTCTTTTGGCGCAAAATTTCAGAAATTTCACTTATTTTGGGGCAAAATTGCAGAAATTTCACTTATTATGGGGCAAAATTGCAGAAATTTCACTTATTTCAGAAAAAAAGCAGAAATTTTCTCATTTGGGGACAAAAAGGCAGAAATTTCTATTATTTTGGTACAAAATTGCAGAAATTTTTCTTATTTTGGGGCAAAAAAATATATATTTCTCACATTTTGTGGCAAAGATACAGAAATCCCCCTTATTTTGAGGTAAAAAGGCTGAAATTCCTTTTATTTGGGGGCAAAAAGGCAGAAATTTCCTTTATTTTGGGGTAAAATTGCAGAAATTTCACTTATTTCAGGGTAATAAGTCAGAAAATTTCCTTATTTTGGGGCCAAAAAGACAGAAATTCCCTTTGTTTTTGAGGAAAAAAACAGAAATTCCACTTGTTTAGAGGCAAAAAAGCAGAAATTCCCCTTATTTTGGTTCAAAACTCAAAAATTCCACTTATTTTGGGGCAAAATTCCAGAAATTTCCCTTATTTTGGGGCAAAATTGCAGAAATTTTATTTATTTTGGGGCAAAATTGCAGAAATTTCACTTATTTCAGAGAAAAAAGGCAGAAATTTTCCTTATTTTGTGGCAAAAAGGTAGATTTCTTATATTTTGTGGCAAAACTGCAGAAATTCCTCTTATTTTGAGGTAAAAAGGCTGAAATTCATCTTATTTGGGGGCAAAAGGCAGAAATTTTCCTTATTTTGGGCCAAAATTGCAGAAATTTCACTTACTTCAGCGTAATAAGTCAGAAATTTCCTTATTTTGGTGCAAAAAAGACAGAAATTCCCTTTGTTTTGGGGGAAAAATAAAAAATTCCACTTATTTAGAGGCAAAAAGGAAGAAATTCCCCTTATTTTGGAGTAAAAATGAAGAAATTTCCCTTTTTTTAATTGCAAAAAGGTATGCATTCTTCTTATTTTCAGGCAAAAAGGCAGAAATTCCCCATATTTTGGAGCAAAATTGCAGAAATTCTCTAATTGTGACGTAAAAATGCAGAAATTCCCTATATGTTGGGGCAAAAAGACAGAAATTCTTTTTATTTTAAGGCAAAACTCAGAAATTCCAATTATTTTGGGGCAAAATTCCAGAAATTTCCCTTATTTTGGGGCAAAATTGCAGAAATTCCCCTTATTTTGAGGTAAAAATGCTGAAATTCCCATTATTTTGGGGCAAAAAGGAAAATTTCAGGAAAAAAAGCAGAAATTTTCTTATTTTGAAGCAAAAAGGCAGAAATTTCTTTTATTTTGGTACAAAATTGCAGAAATTTGTCTTATTTTGGGGCAAAAAGGCAGAAATTTCCCTTATTTTGGGGCAAATATGCCGAAATTCCCCTTATTTTGAGGTAAAAAGGCTGAAATTTCCATTATTTGGGGGCAAAAAGGCAGATATTTCCTTTATTTTGGGGCAAAATTGCAGAAATTTCACTTATATCAGGGTAATATGTCAGAAATTTTCCTTATTTTGTGGAAAAAAATATAGAATTTCCCTTGGTTTTGGGGGAAAAAGACAGAAATTTCACTTATTTAGAGGCAAAAAAGCAGAAATTCCCCTTATTTTGGAGCAAAATTGCAGAAATTCCCCTAAATGTGGGCAAAAGGCAGAAATTCCCTATATGTTGGGGCAAATGGACAAAAATTCTCCTTATTTTGGAGCAAAACTCAGAAATTCCACTTATTTTCGGGGAAAATTCCAAAAATTTCACATATTTTGGGGCAAAATTGCAGAAATTTCACTTATTTTGGGGCAAAATGGCAGAAATTTCACTTATTACAGAAAAAAAAAGCAGAAATTTTATTATTTTGGGGCAAAAAGGCAGAAATTTCTTTTATTTTGGTACAAAATTGCAGAAATATTTCTTTTTTGGGGGCAAAAAGGCAGAAATTTCCCTTATTTTGGGCAAAAATGCAAAAATTCCCCTTATTTTGAGGTAAAAAGGCTGAAATTCCCATTATTTGGGGGCAAAAAGGAAGAAATTTCCCTTATTTTGGGGCAAAATTGCAGAAATTTCACTTATTTCAGGGTAATAAGTCAGAATTTTTTTTATTTTGGGCCAAAAAACAGGAATTACCTTTGTTTTGGGAGAAAAAGATAGAAATTCCACTTATTTAGAGGCAATAAAGCAGAAATTCCCCTTATTTTGGAGCAAAATTGCAGGAATTTTCCTAATTGTGGGGCAAAAAGGCAGAAATTCCCTATATGTTGGGGCAAAAAGATAGAAATTCTCTTTATTTTGGGGCAAAACTCAAAAATTCCACTTCTTTTGGCGCAAAATTTCAGAAATTTCACTTATTTTGGGGCAAAATTGCAGAAATTTCACTTATTATGGGGCAAAATTGCAGAAATTTCACTTATTTCAGAAAAAAAGCAGAAATTTTCTCATTTGGGGACAAAAAGGCAGAAATTTCTATTATTTTGGTACAAAATTGCAGAAATTTTTCTTATTTTGGGGCAAAAAAATATATATTTCTCACATTTTGTGGCAAAGATACAGAAATCCCCCTTATTTTGAGGTAAAAAGGCTGAAATTCCTTTTATTTGGGGGCAAAAAGGCAGAAATTTCCTTTATTTTGGGGTAAAATTGCAGAAATTTCACTTATTTCACGGTAATAAGTCAGAAAATTTCCTTATTTTGGGGCCAAAAAGACAGAAATTCCCTTTGTTTTTGAGGAAAAAAACAGAAATTCCACTTGTTTAGAGGCAAAAAAGCAGAAATTCCCCTTATTTTGGTTCAAAACTCAAAAATTCCACTTATTTTGGGGCAAAATTCCAGAAATTTCCCTTATTTTGGGGCAAAATTGCAGAAATTTTATTTATTTTGGGGCAAAATTGCAGAAATTTCACTTATTTCAGAGAAAAAAGGCAGAAATTTTCCTTATTTTGTGGCAAAAAGGTAGATTTCTTATATTTTGTGGCAAAACTGCAGAAATTCCTCTTATTTTGAGGTAAAAAGGCTGAAATTCATCTTATTTGGGGGCAAAAGGCAGAAATTTTCCTTATTTTGGGCCAAAATTGCAGAAATTTCACTTACTTCAGCGTAATAAGTCAGAAATTTCCTTATTTTGGTGCAAAAAAGACAGAAATTCCCTTTGTTTTGGGGGAAAAATAAAAAATTCCACTTATTTAGAGGCAAAAAGGAAGAAATTCCCCTTATTTTGGAGTAAAAATGAAGAAATTTCCCTTTTTTTAATTGCAAAAAGGTATGCATTCTTCTTATTTTCAGGCAAAAAGGCAGAAATTCCTTGTATTTTGGAGCAAAATTGCAGAAATTCCCCTAATTGTGGGGCAAAAAGGCAGAAATTCCCTATATGTTGGAGCAAAAAGACATAAATTCTCCTTATTTTAGGGCAAAACTCAGAAATTCCACTTATTTTCGGGGAAAATTCCAGAAAATCCCCATATTTTGGAGCAAAATTGCAGAAATTCCCCTAATTGTTGGGCATAAAGGCAGAAATTCCCTATATGTTGGGGCAAAAAGACAGAAATTCTCGTTATTTTTGCGCAAAACTCAGAAATTCCACTTACTTTGGGGCAAAATTCCAGAAATTTCCCTTATTTGGGGGCAAAATTGCAGAAATTTCACTTATTTTTGGGCAAAATTGCAGAAATTTCACTTATTTCAGAAAAAAAGAGAAATTTTCTTATTTGGGGGAAAAAGGCAGAAATTTCTTTTATTTTGGTACAAAATTGCAGAAATTTTTCTTATTTTGGGGCAAAAAGGCAGAAATTTCCCTTATTTTGGGGCCAAATTGCAGAAATTTCACTTATTTCAGGGTAATAAGTCAGAAATTTTCCTTATTTTTGGGCAAAAAAGACAGAAATTCCCTTTCTTTTGGGGGAAAAAGACTGAAATTCCACATTTTTAGAGGCAAAAAAGCAGAAATTCCCTTTATTTTGGAGCAAAAAAGAAGAAATTTCTTTTTTTTGTGGCAAAAGGTATTCATTCCTTTTATATTCAGGCTAAAAAGCAGAAATTCCCCGTATTTTGCAGCAAAATTGCAGAAATTCCACTAATTGTGAAGCAAAAAGGCAGTAATTCCCTATATGTTAGGGCAAAAAGACAGAAATTCTCCTTATTTTGGGGCAAAACTCAGAAATTCCACTTATTTTGGGGCAAAATTCCAGAAATTTCCTTATTTTGGGGGCAAAATTGAAGAAATTTCATTTATTTTGGGGCAAAAAAGCAGAAATTTCACTTATTTCAGGGAAAAAAAGCAGAAATTTTTTTTATTTTGGGGCAAAAAGGCAGAAATTCCTAATATTTTGTGGCAAAAATGCAGAAATTCCCATTATTTTGAGGTAAAAAGTATGAAATTCCCTTATTTGGGGGCAAAAAGGCAGAAATTTAACTTATTTTGGGGCAAAATTTCAGAAATTTCACTTATTTCATGGAAAAAAGCCAGAAATTTTCCTTATTTTGGGGTAAAAACGCAGAAATTCCTAATATTTTGTGGCAAAAATGCAGAAATTCCCCTTATTTTGAGGTAAAAAGGCTGAAATTCCCCTTATTTGGCAGCAAAAAGGCAGAATTTTCCTTATTTTGGGGCAAAATTGCAGAAATTTCACTTATTTCAGAGTAATAAGTCAGAAATTTCCTTATTTTTGGGCAAAAAAGACAGAAATTCCCTTTGTTTTGGGAAAAAAGACAGAAATTCCACTTATTTAGAGGCAAAAAAGCAGAAATTCCCCTTATTTTGGAGCAATAATGAAGAAATTTCCTTTTTTTATGGCAAAAATGTATGCATTCTTCTTATTTTTGGGCAAAAAGTCAGAAATTCCCCATATTTTGTAGCAAAATTGCAGAAATTCCCCTAATTGTGGGGCAAAAAAGCAGAAATTCCTTATATGATGGGAATCCTCCTTATTTTGGGGCAAAACTCAGAAATTCCACTTATTTTGGGGCAAATTCCAGAAATTTCTCTTATTGTTGGTCATAAAGGCAGAAATTCCCTATATGTTGGTGCAAAAAGACATAAATTCTCGTTATTTTTGGGCAAAACTCAGAAATTCCAATTATTTTGGGGCAAAATTCCAGAAATTTCCTTTATTTGGGGGCAAAATTGCAGAAATTTCACTTATTTTTGGGCAAAATTGCAGAAATTTCACTTATTTCAGAAAAAAAGAGAAATTTTCTTATTTTGGGGCAAAAAGGCAGAAATTTCTTTTATTTTGGTACAAAATTGCAGAAATTTTTCTTATTTTGGGGCAAAATTGCAGAAATTTCACTTATTTCAGGGTAATAAGTCAGAAATTTTCCTTATTTTTGGGCAAAAAAGACAGAAATTCCCTTTCTTTGGAGGAAAAAGACTGAAATCCACATTTTTAGAGGCAAAAAAGCAGAAATTCCCCTTATTTTGGAGCAAAAAAGAAGAAATTTCTTTTTTTTGTGGCAAAAGGTATTCATTCCCCTTATATTCAGGCTAAAAAGCAGAAATTCCCCGTATTTTGTAGCAAAATTGCAGAAATTCCACTAATTGTGAAGCAAAAAGGCAGTAATTCCCTATATGTTAGGGCAAAAAGACAGAAATTCTTTTTATTTTGGGGCAAAACTCAGAAATTCCACTTATTTTGGGGCAAAATTCCAGAAATTTACTTATTTTTGGGGCAAAATTGCAGAAATTTCACTTATTTTGCGGCAAAATTGCAGAAATTTCAATTATTTTAGGGAAAAAGAGCAGAAATTTTTTTATTTAGGGGCAAAAAGGCAGAAATTCCTAATATTTTGTGGCAAAAATGCAGAAATTCCCATTATTTTGTGGTAAAAAGGATGAAATTCCCTTATTTGGGGGCAAAAAGGCAGAAATTTCCCTTATTTTGGGGCAAAATTTCAGAAATTTCACTTATTTCAGGGTAATAAGTCAGAATTTTTCCTTATTTTGTGGCAAACAAGACAGAAATTTCCTCTTTTTGGGGAAAAAGACAGAAATTCCACTTATTTAGAGGCAAAAAAGCAGAAATTCCCCTTATTTTGGAGCAAAATGAAGAAATTTCCATTTTTTATGGCACAAAGGTATGCATTCTTTTTATTTTCGAGCACAAAGGCAGAAATTCCCCGTATTTTGGATCAAAATTGCAGAAATTCCCCTAATTGTGGGGCAAAAAGGCAGAAATTCCCTATATATTAAGGGAAAAAGACAGAAATTTTCCTTATTTTGGGGCAAAACTCAGAAATTCCACTTATTTTGGGGCGAAATTCCAGAAATTTCCCTTGTTTTGGGGCAAAATTGCAGAAATTTCTTTTATTTTGCGGCAAAATTGCAAAAATTTTCTTATTTTGGGGCAAAAAGGCAGAAATTTCTTTTATTTTGGTACAAAATTGCAGAAATTTTTCTTATTTTGGTGCAAAAAGGCAGAAATTTCCCATATTTTGGGCCAAAAATGCTGAAATTCCCCTTATTTTGAGGTAAAAATGCTGAAATTCCCCTTATTTGGGGGCAAAATGCAAAAATTTCCCTTATTTTGGAGCAAAATTGCTGAAATTTCACTTATTTCACAGTAATAAGTCAGAAATTTTCCTTATTTTGGGGCAAAAAAGACAGAAATTCCCTTTGTTCGGGAAAAAAAGACAGAATTTCCACTTATTTAGAGGCAAAAAAGAAGAAATTCCCTTTTTTTGGAGCAAAAATGAAGAAATTTCCCTTTTTTATGGCAAAAAGGCATGCATTCTTCTTATTTTCAGGCAAAAAGGCATAAATTCCCTTTATGTTGGCGCATAGAGACTGAAATTCTCCTTATTTTGCGGAAGAACTCAGAAATTCCACATATTTTTGGGCAAAATTCCAGAAATTTCCCTTATTTTGGGGCAAAATTGCAGAAATTTCACTTATTTTGGGGAAAAATTGCAGAAATTTCACTTGTTTAAGGGAAAATAGGCAGAAATTTTCCTTATTTTGGGGCAAAAAGGCAAAAATTCCTAATATTTTGTGGCAAAAATGCAGAAATTCTTCTTATTTTGAGGTAAAAAGGCTGAAATTCCCCTTATTTGGGGGCAAAAAGGCCGAAATTTCCCTTATTTTGGGGCAAAATTGCAGAAATTTCACTTATTTCAGGGTAATAATTAAGAAATTTTTCTTATTTTGGGGCAAAAAAGACAGAAATTCCCTTTGTTTTGTGGGAAAAAGACAGAAATTCAACTTATTTAGAGGCAAAAAAGCAGAAATTCCCCTTATTTTGGAGCAAAAATGAAGAAATTTCCATTTTTTCTGGCACAAAGGTTGGCATTCTTCTTATTTTCGTGCAAAAAGGCAGAAATTCCCCGTATTTTGGAGCAAAATTGAAGAAATTCCCCTAATTGTGGGGCAAAAGTGCAGAAATTTCCTATATGTTGGTGCAAAAAGACAGAAATTCTCCTTATTTTGGGGCAAAACTCAGAAATTCCACTTATTTTGGGGCAAAAGTTCAGAAATTTCCCTTATTGTGGGGCAAAATTGCAGAAATTTCACTTATTTTGCGGAAAAATTGCAAATTTAACTTATTTCAGAAAAAAAAGAAATTTTCTTATTTTGGGGCAAAAAGGCAGAAATTTCTTTTATTTTGGTACAAAATTGCAGAAATTTTTCTTATTTTGGGGCAAAAAGGCAGAAATTTCCCATATTTTGGGGCAAAAATGCAGAAATTCCCCTTATTTTGAGGTAAAAAGGCTGATATTCCCCTTATTTGGGGGCAGAAAGGTAGAAATTTCCCTTATTTTGGGGCAAAATTGCAGAAATTTCACTTATTTCATGAAAAATAGGCAGAAATTTTCTTTATTTTTGGGCAAAAAAGAAAGAAATTCCCTGTTTTTTGGGGGAAAAAAGACAGAAATTCCACTTATTTAGAGGCAAAAAAGCAGAAATTCTTCATATTTTGGAGCAAAAATGAAGAAATTTTCCTTTTTTATGGCAAAAAGGTATGCATTCTTCTTATTTTCGGGCAAAAAGGCAGAAATTCCCTGTATTTTGGAGCAAAATTGCAGAAATTCCCCTAATTGTGGGGAAAAAAGGCAGAAATTCCCTATATGTTGGGGAATAAAGACAGAAATTTTTCTTATTTTTGTGCAGAACTCAGAAATTAAAATTATTTTGGGGAAAAATTCGAGAAATTTCCCTTATTTTGGGGCAAAATTGCAGAAATTTCACTTATTTCAGGTAAAATAGGCAGAAATTTTCCTTATTATGTGGCAAAAAGGCAGGAATTCCTAATATTTTGTGGCAAAAATGCAGAAATTCCCCTTATTTAGAGGTAAAAGGCTGAAATTTCCCTTATTTGGGAGCAAAAAGGCAGAAATTTCCCATATTTTAAGGCAAAATTGAAAAAATTTCACTTATTTCAGAATAATAAGTCCGAAATATTCCTTATTTTGGGCAAAAAAGACAGAAATTCCCTTTGTTTTTGGGGGAAAAGACAGAAATTCCACTTATTTAGAGGCAAAAAAGCAGAAATTCCCCTTATTTTGGAGCAAAAATGAAGAAATTTCCCTTTTTTATGGCAAAAAGTTATGCATTCTTCTTATTTTCGGGCAAAAAGGCAGAAATTCCCCGTATTTTGGAGCAAAATTGCAGAAATTTCCCTAATTGTGAAGCAAAAAGGCAGAAATTCCCTATATGATGGGACATAAAGACAGAAATTCTCCTTATTTTGGGGCAAAACTCAGAAATTCCAATTATTTTGGGGCAAAATTTTAGAAATTTCCCTTATTTTGGGGCAAAATTTCAGAAATTTCAATTTTTATGGGACAAAATTGCAGAAATTTCACTTATTTCAAAAAAAAGGATAAATTTTCTTATTTTGGGCTAAAAAGGCAGAGATTTCTTTTATTTTGGTACAAAGTTGCAGAAATTTTTCTTATTTTGGGGCAAAAAGGCAGAAATTTCCCATATTTTGGGGCAAAATTGGAGAAATTCCCCTTATTTTGAGGTAAAAAGGCTGAAATTCCCCTTATTTGGGGGCAAAAAGGCAGAAATTTCTCTTATTTAGGGGCAAAATTGAAGAAATTTCACTTATTTCAGGGAAATAAGTCAGAAGTTTTCTTTATTTTGGGGCAAAAAAGACAGAAATTCCCTGTGTTTTGGGGAAAAAAGACAGAAATTCCACTTATTTAGAGGCAAAAATTTTGGAGCAAAAATGAAGAAATTTTCTTTTTTTATGGCAAAAAGGTATGCATTCTTCTTATTTTGGGGCAAAAAGGCAGAAATTCCCCGTATTTTGAAGGAAAATTGCAGAAATTCCCCTAATTGTGGGGCAAAAAGGCAGAAATTCCCTATATGTTGGGGCATAAAGACAGAAATTCTCCTTATTTTGGTGCAGAACTCAGAAATTAAACTTCTTTTGAGGCAAAATTCCCGAAATTTCCCTTATTTTGGGCCAAAATTGCAGAAATTTCACTTATTTCAGGTAAAATAGGCAGAAATTTTCCTTATTTTGGGGCAAAAAGGCAGGAATTCCTAATATTTTGTTGCAAAAATGCAGAAATTCCCCTTATTTTGAGTTAAAAGGCTGAAATTCCCCTTATTGGGGAGCAAAAAGGCAGAAATTTCCCTTATTTTAAGGCAAAATTGCAAAAATTTCACTTATTTCAGGATAATAAGTCAGAAATTTTCCTTATTTTGGGCCTAAAAAGACAGAAATTCCCTTTGTTTTTGAGGGAAAAGACAGAAATTCCACTTATTTAGAGGCAAAAAAGCAGAAATTCCCCTTATTTTGGAGCAAAAATGAAGAAATTTCACTTTTTATGGCAAAAAGTCATGCATTCTTCTTATTTTCGGGCAAAAAGGCCGAATTTCCCGTATTTTGGAGCAAAATTGCAGAAATTCCCCTAATTGTGAAGCAAAAAGGCAGAAATTCCCTATATGATGGGGCATAAAGACAGAAATTCTCCTTAATTTGGGGCAAAACTCAGAAATTCCACTTATTTTGGGGCAAAATTCCAGAAATTTCCCTTATTTTGGGGCAAAATTTCAGAAATTTCAATTTTTATGGGACAAAATTGCAGAAATTTCACTTATTTCAAAAAAAGGATAAATTTTCTTATTTTGGGCTAAAAAGGCAGAAATTTCTTTTATTTTGGTACAAAGTTGCAGAAATTTTTCGTATTTTGGGGCAAAAGGGCAGAAATTTCCCATATTTTGGGACAAAAATGCAGAAATTCCCTTTATTTTGTGGTAAAAAGGCTATAATTACCCTTATTTGGGGGCAAAAAGCAGAAATTTCCCTTATTTTGGGCAAAATTGCTGAAATTTCACTTATTTCACAGTAATAAGTCAGAAATTTTCCTTATTTTGGGGCAAAAAATACAGAAATTCCCTTTGTTTGGGAAAAAAAAGACAGAAATTCCACTTATTTAGAGGCAAAAAAGCAGAAATTCCCCTTATTTTGGAGCAAAAATGAAGAAATTTCCCTTTTTTATGGCAAAAAGGTATGCATTCTTCTTACTTTCGGGCAAAAAGGCAGAAATTCCTCGTATTTTAGAGCAAAATTGCAGAATTTCGCATAATTGTGGGGCAAACAGGCAGAAATTCCCCATATGTTTGCGCATAGAGACAGAAATTCTCCTTATTTTGCGGCAGAACTCAGAAATTCCACTTATTTTTGGGCAAAATTCCAGAAATTTCCCTTATTTTGGGGCAAAATAGCAGAAATTTCACTTATTTTGGGGAAAAATTGCAGAAATTTCACTTGTTTCAGGGAAAATAGGCAGAAATTTTTCTTATTTTGGGGAAAAAAGGCAGAAATTCCTAATATTTTGTGGCAAAAATGCAGAAATTTCCCTTATTTTGAGGTAAAAAGGCTGAAATTCCCCTTATTTGGGGGCAAAAAGGCAGAAATTTTTCTTATTTTGGGGTAAGTTGCAGAAATTTCACTTACTTCAGCGTAATAAGTCAGAAAATTTCCTTATTTTGGGGCAAAAAAGACAGAAATTCCCTTTGTTTTGTGGGAAAAAGACAGAAATTCAACTTATTTAAAAGCAAGAAGCAGAAATTCCCCTTATTTTTGAACAAAAATGAAGAAATTTCCATTTTTTCTGGCACAATAGTTTGCATTCTTCTTATTTTTGTGCAAAAAGGCAGAAATTCCCCGTATTTTGGAGCAAAATTGAAGAAATTCACCTAATTGTGGGGCAAAAGGGCAGAAATTCCCTATATGTTGGGGCAAAAAGACAGAAATTCACCTTATTTTGGGGAAGAACTCAGAAATTACACTTATTTTGGGGCAAAATTCCAGAAATTTCCCTTATTTTGGGGCAAAATAGCAGAAATTTCACTTATTTTGGGGAAAAATTGCAGAAATTTCACTTGTTTCAGGGAAAATAGGCAGAAATTTTTCTTATTTTGGGGAAAAAAGGCAGAAATTCCTAATATTTTGTGGCAAAAATGCAGAAATTTCCCTTATTTTGAGGTAAAAAGGCTGAAATTCCCCTTATTTGGGGGCAAAAAGGCAGAAATTTCCCTTATTTTGGGGTAAGTTGCAGAAATTTCACTTACTTCAGCGAAATAAGTCAGAAAATTTCCTTATTTTGGGGCAAAAAAGACAGAAATTCCCTTTGTTTTGTGGGAAAAAGACAGAAATTCAACTTATATAAAAGCAAGAAGCAGAAATTCCCCTTATTTTTGAACAAAAATGAAGAAATTTCCATTTTTTCTGGCACAAAAGTTTGCATTCTTCTTATTTTCGTGCAAAAAGGCAGAAATTCCCCGTATTTTGGAGCAAAATTGAAGAAATTCCCCTAATTGTGGGGCAAAAGGGCAGAAATTCCCTATATGTTGGGGCAAAAAGACAGAAATTCACCTTATTTTGGGGAAGAACTCAGAAATTACACTTATTTTGGGGCAAAATTCCAGAAATTTCCCTTATTTTGGGGCAAAATTGCAGAAATTTCACTTATTTTGGGGAAAAATTGCAGAAATTTAACTTATTTCAGAAAAAAAGAGAAATTTTCTTATTTTGGGGCAAAAAGGCAGAAATTTCTTTTATTTTGGTACAAAATTGCAGAAATTTTTTTTATTTTGGGGCAAAAAGGCAGAAATTTCCCATATTTTGGGGCAAAAATGCAGAAATTCCCCTTATTTTGAGGTACAAAGGCTGAAATTCCCCTTATTTGGGGGCAGAAAGGTAGAAATTTCCCTTATTTTGAAGCAAAATTGCAGAAATTTCACTTATTTAATGGAATATAGGCAGAAATTTTCCTTATTTTGGGGCAAAAAGGCAGGAATTCCTAATATTTTGTGGCAAAAATGCAGAAATTCCCCTTATTTTGAGGTAAAAGGCTGAAATTTCCCTTATTTGGGAGCAAAAATGCAGAAATTTCCCTTATTTTGAGGCAAAATTGCAGAAAATTCACTTATTTCAGGGAAATAAGTCAGAAATTTTGCTTATTTTGTGGCAAAAAAGACAGAAATTCCCTTTGTTTTGGGGGAAAAAAGACAGATATTCTACTTATTTAGAGGCAAAAAAGCAGAAATTCCCCTTATTTTGGAGCAAAAATGAAGAAATTTTCCTTTTTTATGGCAAAAAGGTATGCATTCTTCTTATTTTCGGGCAAAAAGGCACAAATTCCCCGTATTTTGGAGCAAAATTGCAGAAATTCCTCCAACTGTGGGGCAAAAAGTCAGAAATTCCCTATATGTTGGGGCATAAAGACAGAAATTCTCCTTATTGTAGGGAAAAACTCAGAAATTCCACTTATTTTGGGGCAAAATTCCAGAAATTTCCCTTATTTTGTGGCAAAATTGCAGAAATTTCACTTATTTTGGGTCAAAATTGCAGAAATTTCAATTATTTCAGAAAGAAAAGGAGAAATTTTCTTATTTTGGGGCAAAAAGGCAAAAATTTTTTTATTTTGGTACAAAGTTGCAGAAATTTTTCTTATTTTGTGGCAAAAGGGCAGAAATTTCCCATATTTTGGGGCAAAAATGCAGAAATTCCCCTTATTTTGGGGTAAAAAAGCTGAAATTTCCCTTATTTGGGGGCAAAAAGGCAGAAATTTCTCTTATTTTGGGGCAAAATTGCTGAAATTTCACTTATTTCATAATAATAAGTAAGAAATTTCCCTTATTTTGGGGCAAAAGAGATAGAAATTCCCTTTGTTTGGGAAAAAAACAGAAATTCCACTTATTTAGAGGCAAAAAGCAGAAATTCCCCTTATTTTGGAGCAAAAATGAAGAAATTTCTCTTTTTTATGGCAAAAAGGATGCATTCTTCTTATTTTCGGGCAAAAAGGCAGAAATTACTCGTATTATGGAGCAAAATTGCAGAATTTCGCCTAATTGTGAGGCAAAAGGCAGAAATTCCATATATGTTGTGGTATAAAGACAGAAATTCTCCTTATTTTCGGGCAGAACTGAGAAATTCCACTTATTTTTGGGCAACATTCCAGAAATTTCCCTTATTTTGGTGCAAAATTGCAGAAATTTCACTTATTTTAGGGCAAAATTGCTGAAATTTCACTTTTTCAGGGAAAATAGGCAGAAATTTTTCTTATTTTGGGGCAAAATGCAGAAATTCCTAGTATTTTGTGGCAAAAACGAAGAAATTCCCCTTATTTTGAGAAAAAAAGCTGAAATTCCCCTTATTTGGGGGCAAAAAGGCAGAAATTTCCCTTATTTTGGGGCAAAATTGTAGAAATTTCACTTATTTCAGGGTAATAAGTCAGAAATTTTCCTTATTTTGGCGCAAAAAAGACAGAAATTTCCTTTGTTTAGGGGGAAAAAGACAGAAATTTAACTTATTTAGAGGCAAAAATGCAGAAATTCCCCTTATTTTGGAGCAAAAATGAAGAAATTTCCCTTTTTTATGGCAAAAAGGTATGCATTCTTCTTATTTTCAGGCAAAAAGGCAGAAATACCCCGTATTTTGGAGCAAAATTGCAGAAATTCCCCTAATTGTGGGGCAAAAAGGCAGAAATTCCCTATATGTTGGGGCAAAAAGACAGAAATTCTACTTATTTTGGGGCAAAACTCAGAAATTCCACTATTTTTGAGGCAAAATTTTGATATTTCCCATATTTTGGGGCAAAATTGCAGAAATTTCACTTATTTTGGGACAAAATTGCAGAAATTTCACTTATTTCAGGGTAATAAGTCAGAAATTTTCCTTATTTTGGGGCACAAAAGACAGAAATTCCCTTTGTTTTGGGAGAAAAAGGAAGAAATTCCACTTATTACAGGCAAAAGTGCAGAAATTCCCCTTATTTTGGAGCAAAATTTCAGAAATTCCCCTAATTGTGGGGCAAAAAGGCAGAAATTCCCTATATGTTGGGGCAACATAACAGGAATTCTCCTTATTTTGGGGGCAAAACTCAGAAATTCCACTTATTTTTGGGCAAAATTCTAGAAAGTTCTCTTTTTTGGGGGCAAAATTGCAGAAATTTCACTTATTCTGAGGCAAAATTGCAGAAATTTCACTGATTTCAGAAAAAAAGCAGAAATTTTCTTATTTGGGGGCAAAAAGGCAGAAATTTGTATTATTTTGGTACAAAATTGCAGAAATTTTTCTTATTTTCGGGCAAAAAGGCAGAAATTTTCCATATTTTGGGGCAAAAATGCAGAAATTCAACTTATTTTTAGGTAAAAAGGCTGAAATTCCTTTTATTTGTGGGCAAAAAAGCAGAAATTTCACTTATTTTGGGGCAAAATTGCAGAAATTTCACTTATTTCAGAGAAAAGAGGCAGAAATTTTTCTTATATTTGGGCAAAAAGGCAGAAATTCCTAATATTTTGTGCAAAAATGCAGAAATTGCCCTTATTTTGAGGTAAAAAGGCTGAAATTTCCCTATTTGGGGACAAAATGGCAGAAATGTCCCTTATTTTGGGGCAAAATTGCAGAAATTCCCCTAATTGTGGGGCAAAAAGGCAGAAATTCCCTATATGTTGGGGCATAAAGACAGAAATTCTCCTTATTTTGGTGCAGAACTCAGAAATTAAACTTATTTTGAGGCAAAATTTCCGAAATTTCCCTTATTTTGGGGCAAAATTGCAGAAATTTAACTTATTTCAGAAAAAAAGAGAAATTTTCTTATTTTGGGGCAAAAAGGCAGAAATTTATTTTGGTACAAAATTGCAGAAATTTTTTTTATTTTGGGGCAAAAAGGCAGAAATTTCCCATATTTTGGGGCAAAAATGCAGAAATTCCCCTTATTTTGAGGTACAAAGGCTGAAATTCCCCTTATTTGGGGGCAGAAAGCTAGAAATTTCCCTTATTTTGAAGCAAAATTGCAGAAATTTCACTTATTTAATGGAATATAGGCAGAAATTTTCCTTATTTTGGGGCAAAAAGGCAGGAATTCCTAATATTTTGTGGCAAAAATGCAGAAATTCCCCTTATTTTGAGGTAAAAGGCTGAAATTTCCCTTATTTGGGAGCAAAAATGCAGAAATTTCCCTTATTTTGAGGCAAAATTGCAGAAAATTCACTTATTTCAGGGAAATAAGTCAGAAATTTTGCTTATTTTGTGGCAAAAAAGACAGAAATTCCCTTTGTTTTGGGGGAAAAAAGACAGATATTCTACTTATTTAGAGGCAAAAAAGCAGAAATTCCCCTTATTTTGGAGCAAAAATGAAGAAATTTTCCTTTTTTATGGCAAAAAGGTATGCATTCTTCTTATTTTCGGGCAAAAAGGCACAAATTCCCCGTATTTTGGAGCAAAATTGCAGAAATTCCTCCAACTGTGGGGCAAAAAGTCAGAAATTCCCTATATGTTGGGGCATAAAGACAGAAATTCTCCTTATTGTAGGGAAAAACTCAGAAATTCCACTTATTTTGGGGCAAAATTCCAGAAATTTCCCTTATTTTGTGGCAAAATTGCAGAAATTTCACTTATTTTGGGTCAAAATTGCAGAAATTTCAATTATTTCAGAAAGAAAAGGAGAAATTTTCTTATTTTGGGGCAAAAAGGCAAAAATTTTTTTATTTTGGTACAAAGTTGCAGAAATTTTTCTTATTTTGTGGCAAAAGGGCAGAAATTTCCCATATTTTGGGGCAAAAATGCAGAAATTCCCCTTATTTTGGGGTAAAAAAGCTGAAATTTCCCTTATTTGGGGGCAAAAAGGCAGAAATTTCTCTTATTTTGGGGCAAAATTGCTGAAATTTCACTTATTTCATAATAATAAGTAAGAAATTTCCCTTATTTTGGGGCAAAAGAGATAGAAATTCCCTTTGTTTGGGAAAAAAACAGAAATTCCACTTATTTAGAGGCAAAAAAGCAGAAATTCCCCTTATTTTGGAGCAAAAATGAAGAAATTTCTCTTTTTTATGGCAAAAAGGATGCATTCTTCTTATTTTCGGGCAAAAAGGCAGAAATTACTCGTATTATGGAGCAAAATTGCAGAATTTCGCCTAATTGTGAGGCAAAAGGCAGAAATTCCATATATGTTGTGGTATAAAGACAGAAATTCTCCTTATTTTCGGGCAGAACTGAGAAATTCCACTTATTTTTGGGCAACATTCCAGAAATTTCCCTTATTTTGGTGCAAAATTGCAGAAATTTCACTTATTTTAGGGCAAAATTGCTGAAATTTCACTTTTTCAGGGAAAATAGGCAGAAATTTTTCTTATTTTGGGGCAAAATGCAGAAATTCCTAGTATTTTGTGGCAAAAACGAAGAAATTCCCCTTATTTTGAGAAAAAAAGCTGAAATTCCCCTTATTTGGGGGCAAAAAGGCAGAAATTTCCCTTATTTTGGGGCAAAATTGTAGAAATTTCACTTATTTCAGGGTAATAAGTCAGAAATTTTCCTTATTTTGGCGCAAAAAAGACAGAAATTTCCTTTGTTTAGGGGGAAAAAGACAGAAATTTAACTTATTTAGAGGCAAAAATGCAGAAATTCCCCTTATTTTGGAGCAAAAATGAAGAAATTTCCCTTTTTTATGGCAAAAAGGTATGCATTCTTCTTATTTTCAGGCAAAAAGGCAGAAATACCCCGTATTTTGGAGCAAAATTGCAGAAATTCCCCTAATTGTGGGGCAAAAAGGCAGAAATTCCCTATATGTTGGGGCAAAAAGACAGAAATTCTACTTATTTTGGGGCAAAACTCAGAAATTCCACTATTTTTGAGGCAAAATTTTGATATTTCCCATATTTTGGGGCAAAATTGCAGAAATTTCACTTATTTTGGGACAAAATTGCAGAAATTTCACTTATTTCAGGGTAATAAGTCAGAAATTTTCCTTATTTTGGGGCACAAAAGACAGAAATTCCCTTTGTTTTGGGAGAAAAAGGAAGAAATTCCACTTATTACAGGCAAAAGTGCAGAAATTCCCCTTATTTTGGAGCAAAATTTCAGAAATTCCCCTAATTGTGGGGCAAAAAGGCAGAAATTCCCTATATGTTGGGGCAACATAACAGGAATTCTCCTTATTTTGGGGGCAAAACTCAGAAATTCCACTTATTTTTGGGCAAAATTCTAGAAAGTTCTCTTTTTTTGGGGCAAAATTGCAGAAATTTCACTTATTCTGAGGCAAAATTGCAGAAATTTCACTGATTTCAGAAAAAAAGCAGAAATTTTCTTATTTGGGGGCAAAAAGGCAGAAATTTGTATTATTTTGGTACAAAATTGCAGAAATTTTTCTTATTTTCGGGCAAAAAGGCAGAAATTTTCCATATTTTGGGGCAAAAATGCAGAAATTCAACTTATTTTTAGGTAAAAAGGCTGAAATTCCTTTTATTTGTGGGCAAAAAAGCAGAAATTTCACTTATTTTGGGGCAAAATTGCAGAAATTTCACTTATTTCAGAGAAAAGAGGCAGAAATTTTTCTTATATTTGGGCAAAAAGGCAGAAATTCCTAATATTTTGTGCAAAAATGCAGAAATTGCTCTTATTTTGAGGTAAAAAGGCTGAAATTTCCCTATTTGGGGACAAAATGGCAGAAATGTCTCTTATTTTGGGGCAAAATTGCAGAAATTCCCCTAATTGTGGGGCAAAAAGGCAGAAATTCCCTATATGTTGGGGCATAAAGACAGAAATTCTCCTTATTTTGGTGCAGAACTCAGAAATTAAACTTATTTTGAGGCAAAATTTCCGAAATTTCCCTTATTTTGGGGCAAAATTGCAGAAATTTCACTTATTTCAGGTAAAATAGGCAGAAATTTTCCTTATTTTGGGGCAAAAAGGCAGGAATTCCTAATATTTTGTGGCAAAAATGCAGAAATTCCCCTTATTTTGAGTTAAAACGCTGAAATTCCCCTTATTGGGGAGCAAAAAGGCAGAAATTTCCCTTATTTTAAGGCAAAATTGCAAAAATTTCACTTATTTCAGGATAATAAGTCAGAAATTTTCCTTATTTTGGGCCAAAAAAGACAGAAATTCCCTTTGTTTTTGTGGGATAAGACAGAAATTCCACTTATTTAGAGGCAAAAAAGCAGAAATTCCCCTTATTTTGGAGCAAAAATGAAGAAATTTCACTTTTTATGGCAAAAAGTTATGCATTCTTCTTATTTTCGGGCAAAAAGGCCGAAATTCCCCGTATTTTGGAGCAAAATTGCAGAAATTCCCCTAATTGTGAAGCAAAAAGGCAGAAATTCCCTATATGATGGGGCATAAAGACAGAAATTCTCCTTAATTTGGGGCAAAACTCAGAAATTCCAATTATTTTGGGGCAAAATTCCAGAAATTTCCCTTATTTTGGGGCAAAATTTCAGAAATTTCAATTTTTATGGGACAAAATTGCAGAAATTTCACTTATTTCAAAAAAAAGGATAAATTTTCTTATTTTTGTGCTAAAAAGGCAGAAATTTCTTTTATTTTGGTACAAAGTTGCAGAAATTTTTCGTATTTTGGGGCAAAAGGGCAGAAATTTCCCATATTTTGGGGCAAAAATGCAGAAATTCTCCTTATTTTGTGGTAAAAAGGCTATAATTACACTTATTTGGGGGCAAAAAGCAGAAATTTCCCTTATTTTGGGGCAAAATTGCTGAAATTTCACTTATTTCACGGTAATAAGTCAGAAATTTTCCTTACTTTGGGGCAAAAAATACAGAAATTCCCTTTGTTTGGGAAAAAAAAGACAGAAATTCCACTAATTTAGAGGCAAAAAAGCAGAAATTCCCCTTATTTTGGAGCAAAAATGAAGAAATTTCCCCTTTTTATGGCAAAAAGGTATGCATTCTTCTTACTTTTGGGCAAAAAGGCAGAAATTCCTCGTATTTTAGAGCAAAATTGCAGAATTTCGCATAATTGTGGGGCAAACAGGCAGAAATTCCCTATATGTTTGCGCATAGAGACAGAAATTCTCCTTATTTTGCGGCAGAACTCAGAAATTCCACTTATTTTTGGGCAAAATTCCAGAAATTTTCCTTATTTTGGGGCAAAATAGCAGAAATTTCACTTATTTTGGGGAAAAATTGCAGAAATTTCACTTGTTTCAGGGAAAATAGGCAGAAATTTTTCTTATTTTGGGGAAAAAAGGCAGAAATTCCTAATATTTTGTGGCAAAAATGCAGAAATTTCCCTTATTTTGAGGTAAAAAGGCTGAAATTCCCTTTATTTGGGGGCAAAAAGGCAGAAATTTCCCTTATTTTGGGGTAAGTTACAGAAATTTCACTTACTTCAGCGTAATAAGTCAGAAAATTTCCTTATTTTGGGGCAAAAAAGACAGAAATTCCCTTTGTTTTGTGGGAAAAAGACAGAAATTCAACTTATTTAAAGGCAAGAAGCAGAAATTCCCCTTATTTTTGAACAAAAATGAAGAAATTTCCATTTTTTCTGGCACAAAAGTTTGCATTCTTCTTATTTTCGTGCAAAAAGGCAGAAATTCCCCGTATTTTGGAGCAAAATTGCAGAAATTCCTCCAATTGTGGGGCAAAAAGTCAGAAATTCCCTATATGTTGGGGCATAAAGACAGAAATTCTCCTTATTGTAGGGAAAAACTCAGAAATTCCACTTATTTTGGGGCAAAATTCCAGAAATTTCCCTTATTTTGTGGCAAAATTGCAGAAATTTCACTTATTTTGGGTCAAAATTGCAGAAATTTCAATTATTTCAGAAAGAAAAGGAGAAATTTTCTTATTTTGGGGCAAAAAGGCAAAAATTTTTTTATTTTGGTACAAAGTTGCAGAAATTTTTCTTATTTTGTGGCAAAAGGGCAGAAATTTCCCATATTTTGGGGCAAAAATGCAGAAATTCCCCTTATTTTGGGGTAAAAAAGCTGAAATTTCCCTTATTTGGAAGCAAAAAGGCAGAAATTTCTCTTATTTTGGGGCAAAATTGCTGAAATTTCACTTATTTCATAATAATAAGTCAGAAATTTCCCTTATTTTGGGGCAAAAAAGATAGAAATTCCCTTTGTTTGGGAAAAAACAGATATTCCACTTATTTAGAGGCAAAAAAGCAGAAATTCCCCTTATTTTGGAGCAAAAATGAAGAAATTTCTCTTTTTTATGACAAAAAGTATGCATTCTTCTTATTTTCGGGCAAAAAGGCAGAAATTACTCGTATTATGGAGCAAAATTGCAGAATTTCGCCTAATTGTGAGGCAAAAGGCAGAAATTCCATATATGTTGTTGTATAAAGACAGAAATTCTCCTTATTTTCGGATAGAAATGAGAAATTCCACTTATTTTTGGGCAAAATTCCAGAAATTTCCCTTATTTTGGTGCAAAATTGCAGAAATTTCACTTATTTTAGGGCAAAATTGCAGAAATTTCACTTTTTCAGGGAAAATAGGCAGAAATTTTTCTTATTTTGGGGCAAAATGCAGAAATTCCTAGTATTTTGTGGCAAAAATGCAGAAATTCCCCTTATTTTGAGATAAAAAGCTTAAATTCCCCTTATTTGGGGGCAAAAAGGCAGAAATTTCCCTTATTTTGGGGCAAAATTGTAGAAATTTCACTTATTTCAGGGTAATAAGTCAGAAATTTTCCTTATTTTGGGGCAAAAAAGACAGAAATTTCCTTTGTTTAGGGGGAAAAAGACAGAAATTTAACTTATTTAGAGGCAAAAATGCAGAAATTCCCCTTATTTTGGAGCAAAAATGAAGAAATTTCCCTTTTTTATGGCAAAAAGGTATGCATTCTTCTTATTTTCAGGCAAAAAGGCAGAAATACCCCGTATTTTGGAGCAAAATTGCAGAAATTCCCCTAATTGTGGGGCAAAAAGGCAGAAATTCCCTATATGTTGGGGCAAAAAGACAGAAATTCTACTTATTTTGGGGCAAAACTCAGAAATTCCACTATTTTTGAGGCAAAATTTTGATATTTCCCATATTTTGGGGCAAAATTGCAGAAATTTCACTTATTTTGGGACAAAATTGCAGAAATTTCACTTATTTCAGGGTAATAAGTCAGAAATTTTCCTTATTTTGGGGCACAAAAGACAGAAATTCCCTTTGTTTTGGGAGAAAAAGGAAGAAATTCCACTTATTACAGGCAAAAGTGCAGAAATTCCCCTTATTTTGGAGCAAAATTTCAGAAATTCCCCTAATTGTGGGGCAAAAAGGCAGAAATTCCCTATATGTTGGGGCAACATAACAGGAATTCTCCTTATTTTGGGGGCAAAACTCAGAAATTCCACTTATTTTTGGGCAAAATTCCAGAAAGTTCTCTTTTTTTGGGGCAAAATTGCAGAAATTTCACTTATTCTGGGGCAAAATTGCAGAAATTTCACTGATTTCAGAAAAAAAGCAGAAATTTTCTTATTTGGGGGCAAAAAGGCAGAAATTTGTATTATTTTGGTACAAAATTGCAGAAATTTTTCTTATTTTCGGGCAAAAAGGCAGAAATTTTCCATATTTTGGGGCAAAAATGCAGAAATTCAACTTATTTTTAGGTAAAAAGGCTGAAATTCCTTTTATTTGTGGGCAAAAAAGCAGAAATTTCACTTATTTTGGGGCAAAATTGCAGAAATTTCACTTATTTCAGAGAAAAGAGGCAGAAATTTTTCTTATATTTGGGCAAAAAGGCAGAAATTCCTAATATTTTGTGCAAAAATGCAGAAATTGCCCTTATTTTGAGGTAAAAAGGCTGAAATTTCCCTATTTGGGGACAAAATGGCAGAAATGTCCCTTATTTTGGGGCAAAATTGCAGAAATTCCCCTAATTGTGGGGCAAAAAGGCAGAAATTCCCTATATGTTGGGGCATAAAGACAGAAATTCTCCTTATTTTGGTGCAGAACTCAGAAATTAAACTTATTTTGAGGCAAAATTTCCGAAATTTCCCTTATTTTGGGGCAAAATTGCAGAAATTTCACTTATTCTGGGGCAAAATTGCAGAAATTTCACTGATTTCAGAAAAAAAGCAGAAATTTTCTTATTTGGGGGCAAAAAGGCAGAAATTTGTATTATTTTGGTACAAAATTGCAGAAATTTTTCTTATTTTCGGGCAAAAAGGCAGAAATTTCCTATATTTTGGGGCAAAAATGCAGAAATTCCCCTTATTTTGAGGTAAAATTGCTGAAATTCTCCTTATTTGAAGGCATAAAGGCAGAAATTATTCTTATTTTGGGGCAAAATTGCTGAAGTTTCACTTATTTCACAGTAATAGGTCAGAAATTTTCGTTATTTTGGGGCAAAACAGACAGAAATTCCCTTTGTTTGGGAAAAAAAAAAACAGAAATTCCACTTATTTAGAGGCAAAAAAGTAGAAATTCCCCTTAGTTTGGAGCAAAAATGAAGAAATTTCCTTTTTTTATGGCAAAAATGTATGCATTCTTCTTATTTTCGGGAAAAAAGGCAGAAATTGCTCGTATTTTGGAGCAAAATTGCAGAATTTCGCCTAATTGTTGGGCAAAAAGGCAGAAATTCCCTATATGTTGGGGCATAAAGACAGAAATTCTCCTTATTTTGGGGCAGAACTCAGAAATTTTACTTATTTTTGGGCAAAATTTTAGAAATTTCCCTTATTTTGGGGCAAAATTGCAGAAATTTCACTTATTTGGGGGAAAATTGCAGAAATTTCACTTATTTCAAAGAAAATAAGCTGAAATTTTTCTTATTTTGGGGCAAAAAGGCAGAAATTCCTAATATTTTGTGGCAAAAATGCAGAAATTCCCCTTATTTTGAGGTAAAAAGGCTGAAATTCCCTTTATTTGGGGGCAAAAAGGCAGAAATTTATTTTATTTTAAGGCAAAATTGCAGAAATTTCACTTATTCCAGAATAATAAGTCAGAAATTTTCCTTATTTTTGGGCAAAAAAGACAGAAATTACCTTTGTTCTTGGAGGAAAAAGACAGTAATTCCACATATTTAGAGGCCAAAAAGCAGAAATTCCCATTATTTTGGAGCAAAAATGAAGAAATTTCCCTTTTTTATGGCAAAAAGGTATGCATTCTTCTTACTTTTGGGCAAAAAGGCAGAAATTCCTCGTATTTTAGAGCAAAATTGCAGAATTTCGCATAATTGTGGGGCAAACAGGCAGAAATTCCCTATATGTTTGCGCATAGAGACAGAAATTCTCCTTATTTTGCGGCAGAACTCAGAAATTCCACTTATTTTTGGGCAAAATTCCAGAAATTTTCCTTATTTTGGGGCAAAATAGCAGAAATTTCACTTATTTTGGGGAAAAATTGCAGAAATTTCACTTGTTTCAGGGAAAATAGGCAGAAATTTTTCTTATTTTGGGGAAAAAGGCAGAAATTCCTAATATTTTGTGGCAAAAATGCAGAAATTTCCCTTATTTTGAGGTAAAAAGGCTGAAATTCCCTTTATTTGGGGGCAAAAAGGCAGAAATTTCCCTTATTTTGGGGTAAGTTACAGAAATTTCACTTACTTCAGCGTAATAAGTCAGAAAATTTCCTTATTTTGGGGCAAAAAAGACAGAAATTCCCTATGTTTTGTGGGAAAAAGACAGAAATTCAACTTATTTAAAGGCAAGAAGCAGAAATTCCCCTTATTTTTGAACAAAAATGAAGAAATTTCCATTTTTTCTGGCACAAAAGTTTGCATTCTTCTTATTTTCGTGCAAAAAGGCAGAAATTCCCCGTATTTTGGAGCAAAATTGCAGAAATTCCTCCAATTGTGGGGCAAAAAGGCAGAAATTCCCTATATGTTGGGGCATAAAGACAGAAATTCTCCTTATTGTAGGGAAAAACTCAGAAATTCCACTTATTTTGGGGCAAAATTCCAGAAATTTCCCTTATTTTGTGGCAAAATTGCAGAAATTTCACTTATTTTGGGTCAAAATTGCAGAAATTTCAATTATTTCAGAAAGAAAAGGAGAAATTTTCTTATTTTGGGGCAAAAAGGCAAAAATTTTTTTATTTTGGTACAAAGTTGCAGAAATTTTTCTTATTTTGTGGCAAAAGGGCAGAAATTTCCCATATTTTGGGGCAAAAATGCAGAAATTCCCCTTATTTTGGGGTAAAAAAGCTGAAATTTCCCTTATTTGGAAGCAAAAAGGCAGAAATTTCTCTTATTTTGGGGCAAAATTGCTGAAATTTCACTTATTTCATAATAATAAGTCAGAAATTTCCCTTATTTTGGGGCAAAAAAGATAGAAATTCCCTTTGTTTGGGAAAAAACAGATATTCCACTTATTTAGAGGCAAAAAAGCAGAAATTCCCCTTATTTTGGAGCAAAAATGAAGAAATTTCTCTTTTTTATGGCAAAAAGGATGCATTCTTCTTATTTTCGGGCAAAAAGGCAGAAATTACTCGTATTATGGAGCAAAATTGCAGAATTTCGCCTAATTGTGAGGCAAAAGGCAGAAATTCCATATATGTTGTGGTATAAAGACAGAAATTCTCCTTATTTTCGGGCAGAACTGAGAAATTCCACTTATTTTTGGGCAACATTCCAGAAATTTCCCTTATTTTGGTGCAAAATTGCAGAAATTTCACTTATTTTAGGGCAAAATTGCAGAAATTTCACTTTTTCAGGGAAAATAGGCAGAAATTTTTCTTATTTTGGGGCAAAATGCAGAAATTCCTAGTATTTTGTGGCAAAAATGCAGAAATTCCCCTTATTTTGAGAAAAAAAGCTGAAATTCCCCTTATTTGGGGGCAAAAAGGCAGAAATTTCCCTTATTTTGGGGCAAAATTGTAGAAATTTCACTTATTTCAGGGTAATAAGTCAGAAATTTTCCTTATTTTGGGGCACAAAAGACAGAAATTCCCTTTGTTTTGGGAGAAAAAGGAAGAAATTCCACTTATTACAGGCAAAAGTGCAGAAATTCCCCTTATTTTGGAGCAAAATTTCAGAAATTCCCCTAATTGTGGGGCAAAAAGGCAGAAATTCCCTATATGTTGGGGCAACATAACAGGAATTCTCCTTATTTTGGGGGCAAAACTCAGAAATTCCACTTATTTTTGGGCAAAATTCCAGAAAGTTCTCTTTTTTTGGGGCAAAATTGCAGAAATTTCACTTATTCTGGGGCAAAATTGCAGAAATTTCACTGATTTCAGAAAAAAAGCAGAAATTTTCTTATTTGGGGGCAAAAAGGCAGAAATTTGTATTATTTTGGTACAAAATTGCAGAAATTTTTCTTATTTTCGGGCAAAAAGGCAGAAATTTTCCATATTTTGGGGCAAAAATGCAGAAATTCAACTTATTTTTAGGTAAAAAGGCTGAAATTCCTTTTATTTGTGGGCAAAAAAGCAGAAATTTCACTTATTTTGGGGCAAAATTGCAGAAATTTCACTTATTTCAGAGAAAAGAGGCAGAAATTTTTCTTATATTAGGGCAAAAAGGCAGAAATTCCTAATATTTTGTGCAAAAATGCAGAAATTGCCCTTATTTTGAGGTAAAAAGGCTGAAATTTCCCTATTTGGGGACAAAATGGCAGAAATGTCCCTTATTTTGGGGCAAAATTGCAGAAATTCCCCTAATTGTGGGGCAAAAAGGCAGAAATTCCCTATATGTTGGGGCATAAAGACAGAAATTCTCCTTATTTTGGTGCAGAACTCAGAAATTAAACTTATTTTGAGGCAAAATTTCCGAAATTTCCCTTATTTTGGGGCAAAATTGCAGAAATTTCACTTATTCTGGGGCAAAATTGCAGAAATTTCACTGATTTCAGAAAAAAAGCAGAAATTTTCTTATTTGGGGGCAAAAAGGCAGAAATTTGTATTATTTTGGTACAAAATTGCAGAAATTTTTCTTATTTTCGGGCAAAAAGGCAGAAATTTCCTATATTTTGGGGCAAAAATGCAGAAATTCCCCTTATTTTGAGGTAAAATTGCTGAAATTCTCCTTATTTGAAGGCATAAAGGCAGAAATTATTCTTATTTTGGGGCAAAATTGCTGAAGTTTCACTTATTTCACAGTAATAGGTCAGAAATTTTCGTTATTTTGGGGCAAAACAGACAGAAATTCCCTTTGTTTGGGAAAAAAAAAACAGAAATTCCACTTATTTAGAGGCAAAAAAGTAGAAATTCCCCTTAGTTTGGAGCAAAAATGAAGAAATTTCCTTTTTTTATGGCAAAAATGTATGCATTCTTCTTATTTTCGGGAAAAAAGGCAGAAATTGCTCGTATTTTGGAGCAAAATTGCAGAATTACGCCTATTTGTTGGGCAAAAAGGCAGAAATTCCCTATATGTTGGGGCATAAAGACAGAAATTCTCCTTATTTTGGGGCAGAACTCAGAAATTTTACTTATTTTTGGGCAAAATTTTAGAAATTTCCCTTATTTTGGGGCAAAATTGCAGAAATTTCACTTATTTGGGGGAAAATTGCAGAAATTTCACTTATTTCAAAGAAAATAAGCTGAAATTTTTCTTATTTTGGGGCAAAAAGGCAGAAATTCCTAATATTTTGTGGCAAAAATGCAGAAATTCCCCTTATTTTGAGGTAAAAAGGCTGAAATTCCCTTTATTTGGGGGCAAAAAGGCAGAAATTTATTTTATTTTAAGGCAAAATTGCAGAAATTTCACTTATTCCAGAATAATAAGTCAGAAATTTTCCTTATTTTTGGGCAAAAAAGACAGAAATTACCTTTGTTCTTGGAGGAAAAAGACAGTAATTCCACATATTTAGAGGCCAAAAAGCAGAAATTCCCATTATTTTGGAGCAAAAATGAAGAAATTTCCCTTTTTTATGGCAAAAAGGTATGCATTCTTCTTACTTTTGGGCAAAAAGGCAGAAATTCCTCGTATTTTAGAGCAAAATTGCAGAATTTCGCATAATTGTGGGGCAAACAGGCAGAAATTCCCTATATGTTTGCGCATAGAGACAGAAATTCTCCTTATTTTGCGGCAGAACTCAGAAATTCCACTTATTTTTGGGCAAAATTCCAGAAATTTTCCTTATTTTGGGGCAAAATAGCAGAAATTTCACTTATTTTGGGGAAAAATTGCAGAAATTTCACTTGTTTCAGGGAAAATAGGCAGAAATTTTTCTTATTTTGGGGAAAAAAGGCAGAAATTCCTAATATTTTGTGGCAAAAATGCAGAAATTTCCCTTATTTTGAGGTAAAAAGGCTGAAATTCCCTTTATTTGGGGGCAAAAAGGCAGAAATTTCCCTTATTTTGGGGTAAGTTACAGAAATTTCACTTACTTCAGCGTAATAAGTCAGAAAATTTCCTTATTTTGGGGCAAAAAAGACAGAAATTCCCTTTGTTTTGTGGGAAAAAGACAGAAATTCAACTTATTTAAAGGCAAGAAGCAGAAATTCCCCTTATTTTTGAACAAAAATGAAGAAATTTCCATTTTTTCTGGCACAAAAGTTTGCATTCTTCTTATTTTCGTGCAAAAAGGCAGAAATTCCCCGTATTTTGGAGCAAAATTGAAGAAATTCCCCTAATTGTGGGGCAAAAGGGCAGAAATTCCCTATATGTTGGGGCAAAAAGACAGAAATTCACCTTATTTTGGGGAAGAACTCAGAAATTACACTTATTTTGGGGCAAAATTCCAGAAATTTCCCTTATTTTGGGGCAAAATTGCAGAAATTTCACTTATTTTGGGGAAAAATTGCAGAAATTTAACTTATTTCAGAAAAAAAGAGAAATTTTCTTATTTTGGGGCAAAAAGGCAGAAATTTCTTTTATTTTGGTACAAAATTGCAGAAATTTTTTTTATTTTGGGGCAAAAAGGCAGAAATTTCCCATATTTTGGGGCAAAAATGCAGAAATTCCCCTTATTTTGAGGTACAAAGGCTGAAATTCCCCTTATTTGGGGGCAGAAAGGTAGAAATTTCCCTTATTTTGAAGCAAAATTGCAGAAATTTCACTTATTTAATGGAATATAGGCAGAAATTTTCCTTATTTTGGGGCAAAAAGGCAGGAATTCCTAATATTTTGTGGCAAAAATGCAGAAATTCCCCTTATTTTGAGGTAAAAGGCTGAAATTTCCCTTATTTGGGAGCAAAAATGCAGAAATTTCCCTTATTTTGAGGCAAAATTGCAGAAAATTCACTTATTTCAGGGAAATAAGTCAGAAATTTTCCTTATTTTGTGGCAAAAAAGACAGAAATTCCCTTTGTTTTGGGGGAAAAAAGACAGATATTCTACTTATTTAGAGGCAAAAAAGCAGAAATTCCCCTTATTTTGGAGCAAAAATGAAGAAATTTTCCTTTTTTATGGCAAAAAGGTATGCATTCTTCTTATTTTCGGGCAAAAAGGCACAAATTCCCCGTATTTTGGAACAAAATTGCAGAAATTCCTCCAACTGTGGGGCAAAAAGTCAGAAATTCCCTATATGTTGGGGCATAAAGACAGAAATTCTCCTTATTGTAGGGAAAAACTCAGAAATTCCACTTATTTTGGGGCAAAATTCCAGAAATTTCCCTTATTTTGTGGCAAAATTGCAGAAATTTCACTTATTTTGGGTCAAAATTGCAGAAATTTCAATTATTTCAGAAAGAAAAGGAGAAATTTTCTTATTTTGGGGCAAAAAGGCAAAAATTTTTTTATTTTGGTACAAAGTTGCAGAAATTTTTCTTATTTTGTGGCAAAAGGGCAGAAATTTCCCATATTTTGGGGCAAAAATGCAGAAATTCCCCTTATTTTGGGGTAAAAAAGCTGAAATTTCCCTTATTTGGGGGCAAAAAGGCAGAAATTTCTCTTATTTTGGGGCAAAATTGCTGAAATTTCACTTATTTCATAATAATAAGTCAGAAATTTCCCTTATTTTGGGGCAAAAAAGATAGAAATTCCCTTTGTTTGGGAAAAAAACAGAAATTCCACTTATTTAGAGGCAAAAAAGCAGAAATTCCCCTTATTTTGGAGCAAAAATGAAGAAATTTCTCTTTTTTATGGCAAAAAGGATGCATTCTTCTTATTTTCGGGCAAAAAGGCAGAAATTACTCGTATTATGGAGCAAAATTGCAGAATTTCGCCTAATTGTGAGGCAAAAGGCAGAAATTCCATATATGTTGTGGTATAAAGACAGAAATTCTCCTTATTTTCGGGCAGAACTGAGAAATTCCACTTATTTTTGGGCAACATTCCAGAAATTTCCCTTATTTTGGTGCAAAATTGCAGAAATTTCACTTATTTTAGGGCAAAATTGCAGAAATTTCACTTTTTCAGGGAAAATAGGCAGAAATTTTTCTTATTTTGGGGCAAAATGCAGAAATTCCTAGTATTTTGTGGCAAAAATGCAGAAATTCCCCTTATTTTGAGAAAAAAAGCTGAAATTCCCCTTATTTGGGGGCAAAAAGGCAGAAATTTCCCTTATTTTGGGGCAAAATTGTAGAAATTTCACTTATTTCAGGGTAATAAGTCAGAAATTTTCCTTATTTTGGCGCAAAAAAGACAGAAATTTCCTTTGTTTAGGGGGAAAAAGACAGAAATTTAACTTATTTAGAGGCAAAAATGCAGAAATTCCCCTTATTTTGGAGCAAAAATGAAGAAATTTCCCTTTTTTATGGCAAAAAGGTATGCATTCTTCTTATTTTCAGGCAAAAAGGCAGAAATACCCCGTATTTTGGAGCAAAATTGCAGAAATTCCCCTAATTGTGGGGCAAAAAGGCAGAAATTCCCTATATGTTGGGGCAAAAAGACAGAAATTCTACTTATTTTGGGGCAAAACTCAGAAATTCCACTATTTTTGAGGCAAAATTTTGATATTTCCCATATTTTGGGGCAAAATTGCAGAAATTTCACTTATTTTGGGACAAAATTGCAGAAATTTCACTTATTTCAGGGTAATAAGTCAGAAATTTTCCTTATTTTGGGGCACAAAAGACAGAAATTCCCTTTGTTTTGGGAGAAAAAGGAAGAAATTCCACTTATTACAGGCAAAAGTGCAGAAATTCCCCTTATTTTGGAGCAAAATTTCAGAAATTCCCCTAATTGTGGGGCAAAAAGGCAGAAATTCCCTATATGTTGGGGCAACATAACAGGAATTCTCCTTATTTTGGGGGCAAAACTCAGAAATTCCACTTATTTTTGGGCAAAATTCCAGAAAGTTCTCTTTTTTTGGGGCAAAATTGCAGAAATTTCACTTATTCTGGGGCAAAATTGCAGAAATTTCACTGATTTCAGAAAAAAAGCAGAAATTTTCTTATTTGGGGGCAAAAAGGCAGAAATTTGTATTATTTTGGTACAAAATTGCAGAAATTTTTCTTATTTTCGGGCAAAAAGGCAGAAATTTTCCATATTTTGGGGCAAAAATGCAGAAATTCAACTTATTTTTAGGTAAAAAGGCTGAAATTCCTTTTATTTGTGGGCAAAAAAGCAGAAATTTCACTTATTTTGGGGCAAAATTGCAGAAATTTCACTTATTTCAGAGAAAAGAGGCAGAAATTTTTCTTATATTTGGGCAAAAAGGCAGAAATTCCTAATATTTTGTGCAAAAATGCAGAAATTGCCCTTATTTTGAGGTAAAAAGGCTGAAATTTCCCTATTTGGGGACAAAATGGCAGAAATGTCCCTTATTTTGGGGCAAAATTGCAGAAATTCCCCTAATTGTGGGGCAAAAAGGCAGAAATTCCCTATATGTTGGGGCATAAAGACAGAAATTCTCCTTATTTTGGTGCAGAACTCAGAAATTAAACTTATTTTGAGGCAAAATTTCCGAAATTTCCCTTATTTTGGGGCAAAATTGCAGAAATTTCACTTATTCTGGGGCAAAATTGCAGAAATTTCACTGATTTCAGAAAAAAAGCAGAAATTTTCTTATTTGGGGGCAAAAAGGCAGAAATTTGTATTATTTTGGTACAAAATTGCAGAAATTTTTCTTATTTTCGGGCAAAAAGGCAGAAATTTCCTATATTTTGGGGCAAAAATGCAGAAATTCCCCTTATTTTGAGGTAAAATTGCTGAAATTCTCCTTATTTGAAGGCATAAAGGCAGAAATTATTCTTATTTTGGGGCAAAATTGCTGAAGTTTCACTTATTTCACAGTAATAGGTCAGAAATTTTCGTTATTTTGGGGCAAAACAGACAGAAATTCCCTTTGTTTGGGAAAAAAAAAACAGAAATTCCACTTATTTAGAGGCAAAAAAGTAGAAATTCCCCTTAGTTTGGAGCAAAAATGAAGAAATTTCCTTTTTTTATGGCAAAAATGTATGCATTCTTCTTATTTTCGGGAAAAAAGGCAGAAATTGCTCGTATTTTGGAGCAAAATTGCAGAATTTCGCCTAATTGTTGGGCAAAAAGGCAGAAATTCCCTATATGTTGGGGCATAAAGACAGAAATTCTCCTTATTTTGGGGCAGAACTCAGAAATTTTACTTATTTTTGGGCAAAATTTTAGAAATTTCCCTTATTTTGGGGCAAAATTGCAGAAATTTCACTTATTTGGGGGAAAATTGCAGAAATTTCACTTATTTCAAAGAAAATAAGCTGAAATTTTTCTTATTTTGGGGCAAAAAGGCAGAAATTCCTAATATTTTGTGGCAAAAATGCAGAAATTCCCCTTATTTTGAGGTAAAAAGGCTGAAATTCCCTTTATTTGGGGGCAAAAAGGCAGAAATTTATTTTATTTTAAGGCAAAATTGCAGAAATTTCACTTATTCCAGAATAATAAGTCAGAAATTTTCCTTATTTTTGGGCAAAAAAGACAGAAATTACCTTTGTTCTTGGAGGAAAAAGACAGTAATTCCACATATTTAGAGGCCAAAAAGCAGAAATTCCCATTATTTTGGAGCAAAAATGAAGAAATTTCCCTTTTTTATGGCAAAAAGGTATGCATTCTTCTTACTTTTGGGCAAAAAGGCAGAAATTCCTCGTATTTTAGAGCAAAATTGCAGAATTTCGCATAATTGTGGGGCAAACAGGCAGAAATTCCCTATATGTTTGCGCATAGAGACAGAAATTCTCCTTATTTTGCGGCAGAACTCAGAAATTCCACTTATTTTTGGGCAAAATTCCAGAAATTTTCCTTATTTTGGGGCAAAATAGCAGAAATTTCACTTATTTTGGGGAAAAATTGCAGAAATTTCACTTGTTTCAGGGAAAATAGGCAGAAATTTTTCTTATTTTGGGGAAAAAAGGCAGAAATTCCTAATATTTTGTGGCAAAAATGCAGAAATTTCCCTTATTTTGAGGTAAAAAGGCTGAAATTCCCTTTATTTGGGGGCAAAAAGGCAGAAATTTCCCTTATTTTGGGGTAAGTTACAGAAATTTCACTTACTTCAGCGTAATAAGTCAGAAAATTTCCTTATTTTGGGGCAAAAAAGACAGAAATTCCCTTTGTTTTGTGGGAAAAAGACAGAAATTCAACTTATTTAAAGGCAAGAAGCAGAAATTCCCCTTATTTTTGAACAAAAATGAAGAAATTTCCATTTTTTCTGGCACAAAAGTTTGCATTCTTCTTATTTTCGTGCAAAAAGGCAGAAATTCCCCGTATTTTGGAGCAAAATTGAAGAAATTCCCCTAATTGTGGGGCAAAAGGGCAGAAATTCCCTATATGTTGGGGCAAAAAGACAGAAATTCACCTTATTTTGGGGAAGAACTCAGAAATTACACTTATTTTGGGGCAAAATTCCAGAAATTTCCCTTATTTTGGGGCAAAATTGCAGAAATTTCACTTATTTTGGGGAAAAATTGCAGAAATTTAACTTATTTCAGAAAAAAAGAGAAATTTTCTTATTTTGGGGCAAAAAGGCAGAAATTTCTTTTATTTTGGTACAAAATTGCAGAAATTTTTTTTATTTTGGGGCAAAAAGGCAGAAATTTCCCATATTTTGGGGCAAAAATGCAGAAATTCCCCTTATTTTGAGGTACAAAGGCTGAAATTCCCCTTATTTGGGGGCAGAAAGGTAGAAATTTCCCTTATTTTGAAGCAAAATTGCAGAAATTTCACTTATTTAATGGAATATAGGCAGAAATTTTCCTTATTTTGGGGCAAAAAGGCAGGAATTCCTAATATTTTGTGGCAAAAATGCAGAAATTCCCCTTATTTTGAGGTAAAAGGCTGAAATTTCCCTTATTTGGGAGCAAAAATGCAGAAATTTCCCTTATTTTGAGGCAAAATTGCAGAAAATTCACTTATTTCAGGGAAATAAGTCAGAAATTTTCCTTATTTTGTGGCAAAAAAGACAGAAATTCCCTTTGTTTTGGGGGAAAAAAGACAGATATTCTACTTATTTAGAGGCAAAAAAGCAGAAATTCCCCTTATTTTGGAGCAAAAATGAAGAAATTTTCCTTTTTTATGGCAAAAAGGTATGCATTCTTCTTATTTTCGGGCAAAAAGGCACAAATTCCCCGTATTTTGGAGCAAAATTGCAGAAATTCCTCCAACTGTGGGGCAAAAAGTCAGAAATTCCCTATATGTTGGGGCATAAAGACAGAAATTCTCCTTATTGTAGGGAAAAACTCAGAAATTCCACTTATTTTGGGGCAAAATTCCAGAAATTTCCCTTATTTTGTGGCAAAATTGCAGAAATTTCACTTATTTTGGGTCAAAATTGCAGAAATTTCAATTATTTCAGAAAGAAAAGGAGAAATTTTCTTATTTTGGGGCAAAAAGGCAAAAATTTTTTTATTTTGGTACAAAGTTGCAGAAATTTTTCTTATTTTGTGGCAAAAGGGCAGAAATTTCCCATATTTTGGGGCAAAAATGCAGAAATTCCCCTTATTTTGGGGTAAAAAAGCTGAAATTTCCCTTATTTGGGGGCAAAAAGGCAGAAATTTCTCTTATTTTGGGGCAAAATTGCTGAAATTTCACTTATTTCATAATAATAAGTCAGAAATTTCCCTTATTTTGGGGCAAAAAAGATAGAAATTCCCTTTGTTTGGGAAAAAAACAGAAATTCCACTTATTTAGAGGCAAAAAAGCAGAAATTCCCCTTATTTTGGAGCAAAAATGAAGAAATTTCTCTTTTTTATGGCAAAAAGGATGCATTCTTCTTATTTTCGGGCAAAAAGGCAGAAATTACTCGTATTATGGAGCAAAATTGCAGAATTTCGCCTAATTGTGAGGCAAAAGGCAGAAATTCCATATATGTTGTGGTATAAAGACAGAAATTCTCCTTATTTTCGGGCAGAACTGAGAAATTCCACTTATTTTTGGGCAACATTCCAGAAATTTCCCTTATTTTGGTGCAAAATTGCAGAAATTTCACTTATTTTAGGGCAAAATTGCAGAAATTTCACTTTTTCAGGGAAAATAGGCAGAAATTTTTCTTATTTTGGGGCAAAATGCAGAAATTCCTAGTATTTTGTGGCAAAAATGCAGAAATTCCCCTTATTTTGAGAAAAAAAGCTGAAATTCCCCTTATTTGGGGGCAAAAAGGCAGAAATTTCCCTTATTTTGGGGCAAAATTGTAGAAATTTCACTTATTTCAGGGTAATAAGTCAGAAATTTTCCTTATTTTGGCGCAAAAAAGACAGAAATTTCCTTTGTTTAGGGGGAAAAAGACAGAAATTTAACTTATTTAGAGGCAAAAATGCAGAAATTCCCCTTATTTTGGAGCAAAAATGAAGAAATTTCCCTTTTTTATGGCAAAAAGGTATGCATTCTTCTTATTTTCAGGCAAAAAGGCAGAAATACCCCGTATTTTGGAGCAAAATTGCAGAAATTCCCCTAATTGTGGGGCAAAAAGGCAGAAATTCCCTATATGTTGGGGCAAAAAGACAGAAATTCTACTTATTTTGGGGCAAAACTCAGAAATTCCACTATTTTTGAGGCAAAATTTTGATATTTCCCATATTTTGGGGCAAAATTGCAGAAATTTCACTTATTTTGGGACAAAATTGCAGAAATTTCACTTATTTCAGGGTAATAAGTCAGAAATTTTCCTTATTTTGGGGCACAAAAGACAGAAATTCCCTTTGTTTTGGGAGAAAAAGGAAGAAATTCCACTTATTACAGGCAAAAGTGCAGAAATTCCCCTTATTTTGGAGCAAAATTTCAGAAATTCCCCTAATTGTGGGGCAAAAAGGCAGAAATTCCCTATATGTTGGGGCAACATAACAGGAATTCTCCTTATTTTGGGGGCAAAACTCAGAAATTCCACTTATTTTTGGGCAAAATTCTAGAAAGTTCTCTTTTTTTGGGGCAAAATTGCAGAAATTTCACTTATTCTGGGGCAAAATTGCAGAAATTTCACTGATTTCAGAAAAAAAGCAGAAATTTTCTTATTTGGGGGCAAAAAGGCAGAAATTTGTATTATTTTGGTACAAAATTGCAGAAATTTTTCTTATTTTCGGGCAAAAAGGCAGAAATTTTCCATATTTTGGGGCAAAAATGCAGAAATTCAACTTATTTTTAGGTAAAAAGGCTGAAATTCCTTTTATTTGTGGGCAAAAAAGCAGAAATTTCACTTATTTTGGGGCAAAATTGCAGAAATTTCACTTATTTCAGAGAAAAGAGGCAGAAATTTTTCTTATATTTGGGCAAAAAGGCAGAAATTCCTAATATTTTGTGCAAAAATGCAGAAATTGCTCTTATTTTGAGGTAAAAAGGCTGAAATTTCCCTATTTGGGGACAAAATGGCAGAAATGTCTCTTATTTTGGGGCAAAATTGCAGAAATTCCCCTAATTGTGGGGCAAAAAGGCAGAAATTCCCTATATGTTGGGGCATAAAGACAGAAATTCTCCTTATTTTGGTGCAGAACTCAGAAATTAAACTTATTTTGAAGCAAAATTTCCGAAATTTCCCTTATTTTGGGGCAAAATTGCAGAAATTTCACTTATTTCAGGTAAAATAGGCAGAAATTTTCCTTATTTTGGGGCAAAAAGGCAGGAATTCCTAATATTTTGTGGCAAAAATGCAGAAATTCCCCTTATTTTGAGTTAAAAGGCTGAAATTCCCCTTATTGGGGAGCAAAAAAGCAGAAATTTCCCTTATTTTAAGGCAAAATTGCAAAAATTTCACTTATTTCAGGATAATAAGTCAGAAATTTTCCTTATTTTGGGCCAAAAAAGACAGAAATTCCCTTTGTTTTTGTGGGATAAGACAGAAATTCCACTTATTTAGAGGCAAAAAAGCAGAAATTCCCCTTATTTTGGAGCAAAAATGAAGAAATTTCACTTTTTATGGCAAAAAGTTATGCATTCTTCTTATTTTCGGGCAAAAAGGCCGAAATTCCCCGTATTTTGGAGCAAAATTGCAGAAATTCCCCTAATTGTGAAGCAAAAAGGCAGAAATTCCCTATATGATGGGGCATAAAGACAGAAATTCTCCTTAATTTGGGGCAAAACTCAGAAATTCCAATTATTTTGGGGCAAAATTCCAGAAATTTCCCTTATTTTGGGGCAAAATTTCAGAAATTTCAATTTTTATGGGACAAAATTGCAGAAATTTCACTTATTTCAAAAAAAAGGATAAATTTTCTTATTTTTGTGCTAAAAAGGCAGAAATTTCTTTTATTTTGGTACAAAGTTGCAGAAATTTTCGTATTTTGGGGCAAAAGGGCAGAAATTTCCCATATTTTGGGGCAAAAATGCAGAAATTCCCCTTATTTTGTGGTAAAAAGGCTATAATTACCCTTATTTGGGGGCAAAAAGCAGAAATTTCCCTTATTTTGGGGCAAAATTGCTGAAATTTCACTTATTTCACGGTAATAAGTCAGAAATTTTCCTTACTTTGGGGCAAAAAATACAGAAATTCCCTTTGTTTGGGAAAAAAAAGACAGAAATTCCACTAATTTAGAGGCAAAAAAGCAGAAATTCCCCTTATTTTGGAGCAAAAATGAAGAAATTTCCCCTTTTTATGGCAAAAAGGTATGCATTCTTCTTACTTTCGGGCAAAAAGGCAGAAATTCCTCGTATTTTAGAGCAAAATTGCAGAATTTCGCATAATTGTGGGGCAAACAGGCAGAAATTCCCTATATGTTTGCGCATAGAGACAGAAATTCTCCTTATTTTGCGGCAGAACTCAGAAATTCCACTTATTTTTGGGCAAAATTCCAGAAATTTCCCTTATTTTGGGGCAAAATAGCAGAAATTTCACTTATTTTGGGGAAAAATTGCAGAAATTTCACTTGTTTCAGGGAAAATAGGCAAAAATTTTTCTTATTTTGGGGAAAAAAGGCAGAAATTCCTAATATTTTGTGGCAAAAATGCAGAAATTTCCCTTATTTTGAGGTAAAAAGGCTGAAATTCCCTTTATTTGGGGGCAAAAAGGCAGAAATTTCCCTTATTTTGGGGTAAGTTACAGAAATTTCACTTACTTCAGCGTAATAAGTCAGAAAATTTCCTTATTTTGGGGCAAAAAAGACAGAAATTCCCTTTGTTTTGTGGGAAAAAGACAGAAATTCAACTTATTTAAAGGCAAGAAGCAGAAATTCCCCTTATTTTTGAACAAAAATGAAGAAATTGCCATTTTTTCTGGCACAAAAGTTTGCATTCTTCTTATTTTCGTGCAAAAAGGCAGAAATTCCCCGTATTTTGGAGCAAAATTGAAGAAATTCCCCTAATTGTGGGGCAAAAGGGCAGAAATTCCCTATATGTTGTTGCAAAAAGACAGAAATTCACCTTATTTTGGGGAAGAACTCAGAAATTACACTTATTTTGGGGCAAAATTCCAGAAATTTCCCTTATTTTGGGGCAAAATTGCAGAAATTTCACTTATTTTGGGGAAAAATTGCAGAAATTTAACTTATTTCAGAAAAAAAGAGAAATTTTCTTATTTTGGGGCAAAAAGGCAGAAATTTCTTTTATTTTGGTACAAAATTGCAGAAATTTTTTTTATTTTGGGGCAAAAAGGCAGAAATTTCCCATATTTTGGGGCAAAAATGCAGAAATTCCCCTTATTTTGAGGTACAAAGGCTGAAATTCCCCTTATTTGGGGGCAGAAAGGTAGAAATTTCCCTTATTTTGAAGCAAAATTGCAGAAATTTCACTTATTTAATGGAATATAGGCAGAAATTTTCCTTATTTTGGGGCAAAAAAGCAGGAATTCCTAATATTTTGTGGCAAAAATGCAGAAATTCCCCTTATTTTGAGGTAAAAGGCTGAAATTTCCCTTATTTGGGAGCAAAAATGCAGAAATTTCCCTTATTTTGAGGCAAAATTGCAGAAAATTCACTTATTTCAGGGAAATAAGTCAGAAATTTTCCTTATTTTGTGGCAAAAAAGACAGAAATTCCCTTTGTTTTGGGGGAAAAAAGACAGATATTCTACTTATTTAGAGGCAAAAAAGCAGAAATTCCCCTTATTTTGGAGCAAAAATGAAGAAATTTTCCTTTTTTATGGCAAAAAGGTATGCATTCTTCTTATTTTCGGGCAAAAAGGCACAAAATCCCCGTATTTTGGAGCAAAATTGCAGAAATTCCTCCAATTGTGGGGCAAAAAGGCAGAAATTCCCTATATGTTGGGGCATAAAGACAGAAATTCTCCTTATTGTAGGGAAAAACTCAGAAATTCCACTTATTTTGGGGCAAAATTCCAGAAATTTCCCTTATTTTGTGGCAAAATTGCAGAAATTTCACTTATTTTGGGTCAAAATTGCAGAAATTTCAATTATTTCAGAAAGAAAAGGAGAAATTTTCTTATTTTGGGGCAAAAAGGCAAAAATTTTTTTATTTTGGTACAAAGTTGCAGAAATTTTTCTTATTTTGTGGCAAAAGGGCAGAAATTTCCCATATTTTGGGGCAAAAATGCAGAAATTCCCCTTATTTTGGGGTAAAAAAGCTGAAATTTCCCTTATTTGGAAGCAAAAAGGCAGAAATTTCTCTTATTTTGGGGCAAAATTGCTGAAATTTCACTTATTTCATAATAATAAGTCAGAAATTTCCCTTATTTTGGGGCAAAAAAGATAGAAATTCCCTTTGTTTGGGAAAAAACAGATATTCCACTTATTTAGAGGCAAAAAAGCAGAAATTCCCCTTATTTTGGAGCAAAAATGAAGAAATTTCTCTTTTTTATGACAAAAAGTATGCATTCTTCTTATTTTCGGGCAAAAAGGCAGAAATTACTCGTATTATGGAGCAAAATTGCAGAATTTCCCCTAATTGTGAGGCAAAAGGCAGAAATTCCATATATGTTGTTGTATAAAGACAGAAATTCTCCTTATTTTCGGATAGAAATGAGAAATTCCACTTATTTTTGGGCAAAATTCCAGAAATTTCCCTTATTTTGGTGCAAAATTGCAGAAATTTCACTTATTTTAGGGCAAAATTGCAGAAATTTCACTTTTTCAGGGAAAATAGGCAGAAATTTTTCTTATTTTGGGGCAAAATGCAGAAATTCCTAGTATTTTGTGGCAAAAATGCAGAAATTCCCCTTATTTTGAGATAAAAAGCTTAAATTCCCCTTATTTGGGGGCAAAAAGGCAGAAATTTCCCTTATTTTGGGGCAAAATAGTAGAAATTTCACTTATTTCAGGGTAATAAGTCAGAAATTTTCCTTATTTTGGGGCAAAAAAGACAGAAATTTCCTTTGTTTAGGGGGAAAAAGACAGAAATTTAACTTATTTAGAGGCAAAAATGCAGAAATTCCCCTTATTTTGGAGCAAAAATGAAGAAATTTCCCTTTTTTATGGCAAAAAGGTATGCATTCTTCTTATTTTCAGGCAAAAAGGCAGAAATACCCCGTATTTTGGAGCAAAATTGCAGAAATTCCCCTAATTGTGGGGCAAAAAGGCAGAAATTCCCTATATGTTGGGGCAAAAAGACAGAAATTCTACTTATTTTGGGGCAAAACTCAGAAATTCCACTATTTTTGAGGCAAAATTTTGATATTTCCCATATTTTGGGGCAAAATTGCAGAAATTTCACTTATTTTGGGACAAAATTGCAGAAATTTCACTTATTTCAGGGTAATAAGTCAGAAATTTTCCTTATTTTGGGGCACAAAAGACAGAAATTCCCTTTGTTTTGGGAGAAAAAGGAAGAAATTCCACTTATTACAGGCAAAAGTGCAGAAATTCCCCTTATTTTGGAGCAAAATTTCAGAAATTCCCCTAATTGTGGGGCAAAAAGGCAGAAATTCCCTATATGTTGGGGCAACATAACAGGAATTCTCCTTATTTTGGGGGCAAAACTCAGAAATTCCACTTATTTTTGGGCAAAATTCCAGAAAGTTCTCTTTTTTTGGGGCAAAATTGCAGAAATTTCACTTATTCTGGGGCAAAATTGCAGAAATTTCACTGATTTCAGAAAAAAAGCAGAAATTTTCTTATTTGGGGGCAAAAAGGCAGAAATTTGTATTATTTTGGTACAAAATTGCAGAAATTTTTCTTATTTTCGGGCAAAAAGGCAGAAATTTTCCATATTTTGGGGCAAAAATGCAGAAATTCAACTTATTTTTAGGTAAAAAGGCTGAAATTCCTTTTATTTGTGGGCAAAAAAGCAGAAATTTCACTTATTTTGGGGCAAAATTGCAGAAATTTCACTTATTTCAGAGAAAAGAGGCAGAAATTTTTCTTATATTTGGGCAAAAAGGCAGAAATTCCTAATATTTTGTGCAAAAATGCAGAAATTGCCCTTATTTTGAGGTAAAAAGGCTGAAATTTCCCTATTTGGGGACAAAATGGCAGAAATGTCCCTTATTTTGGGGCAAAATTGCAGAAATTCCCCTAATTGTGGGGCAAAAAGGCAGAAATTCCCTATATGTTGGGGCATAAAGACAGAAATTCTCCTTATTTTGGTGCAGAACTCAGAAATTAAACTTATTTTGAGGCAAAATTTCCGAAATTTCCCTTATTTTGGGGCAAAATTGCAGAAATTTCACTTATTCTGGGGCAAAATTGCAGAAATTTCACTGATTTCAGAAAAAAAGCAGAAATTTTCTTATTTGGGGGCAAAAAGGCAGAAATTTGTATTATTTTGGTACAAAATTGCAGAAATTTTTCTTATTTTCGGGCAAAAAGGCAGAAATTTCCTATATTTTGGGGCAAAAATGCAGAAATTCCCCTTATTTTGAGGTAAAATTGCTGAAATTCTCCTTATTTGAAGGCATAAAGGCAGAAATTATTCTTATTTTGGGGCAAAATTGCTGAAGTTTCACTTATTTCACAGTAATAGGTCAGAAATTTTCGTTATTTTGGGGCAAAACAGACAGAAATTCCCTTTGTTTGGGAAAAAAAAAACAGAAATTCCACTTATTTAGAGGCAAAAAAGTAGAAATTCCCCTTAGTTTGGAGCAAAAATGAAGAAATTTCCTTTTTTTATGGCAAAAATGTATGCATTCTTCTTATTTTCGGGAAAAAAGGCAGAAATTGCTCGTATTTTGGAGCAAAATTGCAGAATTTCGCCTAATTGTTGGGCAAAAAGGCAGAAATTCCCTATATGTTGGGGCATAAAGACAGAAATTCTCCTTATTTTGGGGCAGAACTCAGAAATTTTACTTATTTTTGGGCAAAATTTTAGAAATTTCCCTTATTTTGGGGCAAAATTGCAGAAATTTCACTTATTTGGGGGAAAATTGCAGAAATTTCACTTATTTCAAAGAAAATAAGCTGAAATTTTTCTTATTTTGGGGCAAAAAGGCAGAAATTCCTAATATTTTGTGGCAAAAATGCAGAAATTCCCCTTATTTTGAGGTAAAAAGGCTGAAATTCCCTTTATTTGGGGGCAAAAAGGCAGAAATTTATTTTATTTTAAGGCAAAATTGCAGAAATTTCACTTATTCCAGAATAATAAGTCAGAAATTTTCCTTATTTTTGGGCAAAAAAGACAGAAATTACCTTTGTTCTTGGAGGAAAAAGACAGTAATTCCACATATTTAGAGGCCAAAAAGCAGAAATTCCCATTATTTTGGAGCAAAAATGAAGAAATTTCCCTTTTTTATGGCAAAAAGTTATGCATTCTTCTTATTTTCGGGCAAAAAGGCAGAAATTCCCTGTATTTTGGAGCAAAATTGCAGAAATTCCTCTAATTTTGGGGCCAAATGCAGAAATTCTTTATAGTTGGGGCATAAAGACAGAAATATTCTTCATTTTGAAGCAGAACTAAGAAATTCCACTTATTTTGGGGCAAAATTCCAGAAATTTCCCATATTTTGGGGCAAAATTGCAGAAATTTCACTTATTTTGGGGCAAAATTGCAGAAATTTCACTTATTTCAGGGAAAATAGGCAGAAATTTCCCTTATTTTGAGGCAAAAAGGCAGAAATTCCTAATATTTTTTTGGCAAAAATGCAGAAATTCCCCTTATTTTGAGGTCAAAAGGCTGAAATTCCCCTTACTTGGGGGCAAAAAGGCAGAAATTATTCTTATTTTAGGGCAAAATTGCAGAAATTTCACTTATTTCAGGGTAATAAGTCAGAAATTTTTCTTGTTTTGAGGCAAAAAAGAGAGAAATTCCCTTTGTTTTGGGGGAAAAAGACAGAAATTCCACTTATTTAGAGGCAATAAAGCAGAAATTCCTTTTATTTTGAAGCGAAAACGAAAAAATTTTCCTTTTTTATGGCAAAAAGGTATGCATTCTACTTATTTTCGGGCAAAAAGGCAGAAATTCCCCGTATTTTGGAGCAAAATTGCAGAAATTCCCCTAATTGTAAGGCAAAAAGGCAGAAATTCCCTATATGTTGGGGCAAAAAGACAGAAATTATTCTTATTTTGGTGTAAAACTCATAAATTCCACTTACTTTGGGGCAAAATTCCAGAAATTTCCCTTTTTTTGGGGCAAATTTGCAGAAATTTCACTTATTTTGGGGCAAAATTGCAGATATTTCACTTATTTCAGAAAAAAAGGAGAAATTTTATTATTTTGGGGCAAAAAGGCAGAAATTTCTTTTATTTTGGTACAAAATTGCAGAAATTTTTCTTATTTTGGAGCAAAAAGGCAGAAATTTCCATATTTTGGGGCAAAAATGCAGAAATTCCCCTTATTTTGAGGTATAATGGCTGAAATTCCCCTTATTTGGGGGCAAAAAGGCAGAAATTTCCCTTATTTTGGGGCAAAATTGCAGAAATTTCACTTGTTTCAGGGTAATAAGTCAGAATTTTTTTTTATTTTGGGGCAAAAAATACAGAAATTCACTTCGATTTGGGAGAAAAGACAGAAATTCCACTTATTTAGAGGCAAAAAAGCAGAAATTCCCCTTATTTTGGAGCAAAAATAGAGAAATTTTCCTTATTTATGGCAAAAAGGTATGCATTCTTCTTATTTTCGGGCAAAAAGGCAGAAATTCCTTGTATATTGGAGAAAAATTGCAGAAATTCCCCTAATTATGAGGCAAAAAGGCATAAATTCCCTATATGTTAGGACAGAAAGACAGAAATTCTCCTTATTTTGGGACAGAACTCAGAAATTAAACTTATTATGGGGCAAAATTCCAGAAATTTCCCTTATTTTGGGGCAAAAATGCAGAAATTTCACTTATTTTGGGGCAAAATTGCAGAAATTTCACTTATTTCCGGGAAAATAGGCAGAAATTTTCTTTATTTTGGGGCAAAAAGGCAGAAATTCCTAATATTTTGTGGCAAAAATGCAGAAATTCCCCTTATTTTGAGGTAAAAAGGCTGAAATTCCCTTTATTTGTGGGCAAAAAGGCAGAAATTTCTTTTATTTTGGGGCAAAATTGCAAAAATTTCACTTATTTCAGAATAGTAAGTCAGAAATTTTCCTTATTTTGGGGCAAAAAAGACAGAAATTCCCTTTGTTTTTGGAGAAAAAAGAGAAATTCCACTTATGTAGAGGCCAAAAAGCAGAAATTCCCCTTATTTTGGAGCAAAAATGAAGAAATTTCCCTTTTTTATGGCAAAAAGGTAAGCATTCTTCTTATTTTCGGGCAAAAAGGCAGAAATTCCCCGTATTTTGGAGCAAAATTGCAGAAATTCCCCTATTTGTGAAGCTAAATGCAGAAATTCCCTATATGTTGGGGCATAAAGACAGAAATTCTCCTTATTTTGAAGCAAAACTCAGAAATTCCACTTATTTTTGGGCAAAATTCCAGAAATTTCCCTTATTTTGGGGCAAAATTGCAGAAATTTCACTTATTTCAGAATAGTAAGTCAGAAATTTTCCTTATTTTGGGGCAAAAAAGACAGAAATTCCCTTTGTTTTTGGAGGAAAAAGAGAAATTCCACTTATTTAGAGGCCAAAAAGCAGAAATTCCCCTTATTTTGGAGCAAAAATGAAGAAATTTCCCTTTTTTATGACAAAAAGTTATGCATTCTTCTTATTTTCGGGCAAAAAGTCAGAAATTCCCCGTATTTTGGAGCAAAATTGCAGAAATTCCCCTATTTGTGAAACAAAATGCAGAAATTCCCTATATGTTGGGGCATAAAGACAGAAATTCTCCTTATTTTGAAGCAAAACTCAGAAATTCCACTTATTTTTGGGCATAATTCCAGAAATTTCCCTTATTTTGGGGCAAAATTGCAGAAATTTTACTTATTTTGGGGCAAAATTACAGAAATTTCACTTATTTCAAAAAAAGGAGAAATTTACTTATTTTGGGGCAAAAAGGCAGAAATTTCTATTATTTTGGTACAAAGTTGCAGAAATTTTTCTTATTTTGGGGCACAAGGGCAGATATTTCCCATATTTTAAGGAAAATGTAGAAATTCCCCTTATTTTGAGGTAAAAAGGCTGAAATTCCCCTTATTTGGGGGCAAAAAGGCAGAAATTTCTCTTATTTTGGGGCAAAATTGCTGAAATTTCACTTATTTCACGGTAATAAGTCAGAAATTTTCTTTATTTTGGGGCAAAAAAGACAGAAATTCCCTTTGTTTGGGAAAAAAAATTCCACTTATTTAGAGGCAAAATAGTAGAAATTCCCTTTATTTTGGAGCAAAAATGAAGAAATTTCCCTTTTTTATGACAAAAAGGTATGCATTCTTCTTATTTTCGGGCAAAAGCAGAAATTCGTTGTATTTTGGAGCAAAATTGCAGAATTTCGCCTAATTGTGGGGCAAAAAGGCAGAAATTCCCTATATGTTGGGGCATAAAGACAGAAATCTCCTTATTTTGGGGCAGAACTCAGAAATTCCACTTATTTTTGGGCAAAATTCCAGAAATTTCCCTTATTTTGGGTCAAATTTGCAGAAATTTCACTTATTTTGGGGCAAAATTGCAGAAATTTCACTTATTTCCAAAATATAGGCAAAAATTTTTCTTATTTTCGGGCAAAAAAGGAAAAATTCTTAATATTTTGTGGCAAAAATGCAGAAATTTTCCTTATTTTGAGTTAAAAAGGCTGATATTCTCTTTATTTGGGGGAAAAAGGCAGAAATTTCTTTTATTTTTGTGCAAAATTGCAGAAATTTCACTTATTTCAGAATAATAAGTCAGAAATTTTCCTTATTTTGGGGCAAAAAAGACAGAAATTCCCTTTGTTTTTGAAGAAAAAAGACAGAAATTTCACTTATTTAGAGGCCAAAAAGCAGAAATTCCTTTTATTTTTAAGCGAAAATGAAGAAATTTCCCTTTTTTATGGCAAAAATGTATGCATTCTTCTTATTTTCGGGCAAAAAGGCAGAAATACCCCGTATTTTGGAGCAAAATTGCAGAAATTCCCCTATTTGTGAAGCAAAATCCAGAAATTCCCTATATGTTGGGGCTTAAAGACAGAAATTCTCCTTATTTTGAAGCAAAACTCAGAAATTCCACTTATTTTTGGGCAAAATTCCAGAAATTTCCCTTATTTTGGGGCAAAATTGCAGAAATTTCACTTTTTATGGGACAAAATTGCAGAAATTTCACTTATTTCAAAAAAAGGAGAAATTTTCTTATTTTGGGGCAAAAAGACAGAAATTTCTATTATTTTGGTACAAAGTTGCAGATATTTTTCTTATTTTGGGGCAAAAGGTCAGAAATTTCCCATATTTTGGGGAAAATGCAGAAATTGCCCTTATTTTGAGGTAAAAGGCTGAAATTCCCCTTATTTGGGGGCAAAAAGTCAGAAATTTCTCATATTTTGGGGCAAAATTGCGTAAATTTCACTTATTTCATGGTAATAAGTCAGAAATTTTTTTTATTTTAGGGCAAAAAAGACAGAAATTCCCTTTGTTTTTGGAGGAAAAAGACAGAAATTCCACTTATTTAGAGGCCAAAAAGCAGAAATTCCCATTATTTTGGAGCAAAAATGAAGAAATTTCCCTTTTTTATGGCAAAAAGGTATGCATTCTTCTTATTTTCGGGGAAAAAGACAGAAATTCCCTGTATTTTGGAGCAAAATTGCAGAAATTCCTCTAATTTTGGGGCCAAATGCAGAAATTTCCTATAGTTGGGGCATAAAGACAGAAATATTCTTCATTTTGGCGCAGAACTCAGAAATTCCACTAATTTTGGTGCAAAATTCCAGAAATTTCCCATATTTTGGGGCAAAATTGCAGAAATTTCACTTATTTTGGGGCAAAATTGCAGAAATTTCACTTATTTCAGGGAAAATAGGCAGAAATTTCCCTTATTTTGAGGCAAAAAGGCAGAAATTCCTAATATTTTTTGGCAAAAATGCAGAAATTCCCCTTATTTTGAGGTAAAAAGGCTGAAATTCCCCTTACTTGGGGGCAAAAAGGCAGAAATTACCCTTATTTTAGGGCAAAATTGCAGAAATTTCACTTATTTCAGGGTAATAAGTCAGAAATTTTCCTTTTTTTGGGGCAAAAAAGAGAGAAATTCCCTTTGTTTTGGGGGAAAAAGACAGAAATTCCACTTATTTAGAGGCAATAAAGCAGAAATTCCTTTTATTTTGGAGCGAAAACGAAGAAATTTTTCTTTTTTATGGCAAAAAGGTATGCATTCTACTTATTTTCGGGCAAAAAGGCAGAAATTCCCCGTATTTTGGAGCAAAATTGCAGAAATTCCCCTAATTGTAAGGCAAAAAGGCAGAAATTCCCTATATGTTGGGGCAGAAAGACAGAAATTATTCTTATTTTGGGGTAAAACTCATAAATTCCACTTATTTTGGGGCAAAATTCCAGAAATTTCCCTTATTTTGGGGCAAATTTGCAGAAATTTCACTTATTTTGTGGCAAAATTGCAGATATTTCACTTATTTCAGAAAAAAAAGGAGAAATTTTATTATTTTGGGGCAAAAAGGCAGAAATTTCTTTTATTTTGGTACAAAATTGCAGAAATTTTTCTTATTTTGGAGCAAAAAGGCAGAAATTTCCATATTTTGGGGCAAAAATGCAGAAATTCCCCTTATTTTGAGGTATAATGGCTGAAATTCCCCTTATTTGGGGGCAAAAAGGCAGAAATTTCCCTTATTTTGGGGCAAAATTGCAGAAATTTCACTTATTTCAGGGTAATAAGTCAGAATTTTTTTTTATTTTGGGGCAAAAAATACAGAAATTCACTTTGATTTGGGAGAAAAGACAGAAATTCCACTTATTTAGAGGCAAAAAAGCAGAAATTCCCCTTATTTTGGAGCAAAAATAAAGAAATTTTCCTTATTTATGGCAAAAATGTATGCATTGTTCTTATTTTCGGGCAAAAAGGAAGAAATTCCTTGTATATTGGAGATAAATTGCAGAAATTCCCCTAATTGTGAGGCAAAAAGGCATAAATTCCCTATATGTTGGGGAAGAAAGACAGAAATTCTCCTTATTTTGGGGCAGAACTCAGAAATTAAACTTATTATGGGGCAAAATTCTAGAAATTTCCCTAATTTTGGGGCAAAAATGCAGAAATTTCACTTATTTTGGGGCAAAATTGCAGAAATTTCACTTATTTCAGGGAAAATAAGCAGAAATTTTCTTTATTTTGGGGCAAAAAGGCAGAAATTTTTAATATTTTGCGGCAAAAATGCAGAAATTCCCCTTATTTTGAGGTAAAAAGGCTGAAATTCCCCTTATTTGTGGGCAAAAAGGCAGAAATTTCTTTTATTTTAAGGCAAAATTGCAGAAATTTCACTTGTTTCAGGGTAATAAGTCAGAATTTTTTTTTATTTTGGGGCAAAAAAGACAGAAATTCACTTTGATTTGGGAGAAAAGACAGAAATTCCACTTATTTAGAGGCAAAAAAGCAGAAATTCCCCTTATTTTGGAGCAAAAATAGAGAAATTTTCCTTATTTATGGCAAAAAGGTATGCATTCTTCTTATTTTCGGGCAAAAAGGCAGAAATTCCTTGTATATTGGAGAAAAATTGCAGAAATTCCCCTAATTATGAGGCAAAAAGGCATAAATTCCCTATATGTTAGGACAGAAAGACAGAAATTCTCCTTATTTTGGGACAGAACTCAGAAATTAAACTTATTATGGGGCAAAATTCCAGAAATTTCCCTTATTTTGGGGCAAAAATGCAGAAATTTCACTTATTTTGGGGCAAAATTGCAGAAATTTCACTTATTTCCGGGAAAATAGGCAGAAATTTTCTTTATTTTGGGGCAAAAAGGCAGAAATTCCTAATATTTTGTGGCAAAAATGCAGAAATTCCCCTTATTTTGAGGTAAAAAGGCTGAAATTCCCTTTATTTGTGGGCAAAAAGGCAGAAATTTCTTTTATTTTGGGGCAAAATTGCAAAAATTTCACTTATTTCAGAATAGTAAGTCAGAAATTTTCCTTATTTTGGGGCAAAAAAGACAGAAATTCCCTTTGTTTTTGGAGAAAAAAGAGAAATTCCACTTATGTAGAGGCCAAAAAGCAGAAATTCCCCTTATTTTGGAGCAAAAATGAAGAAATTTCCCTTTTTTATGGCAAAAAGGTAAGCATTCTTCTTATTTTCGGGCAAAAAGGCAGAAATTCCCCGTATTTTGGAGCAAAATTGCAGAAATTCCCCTATTTGTGAAGCTAAATGCAGAAATTCCCTATATGTTGGGGCATAAAGACAGAAATTCTCCTTATTTTGAAGCAAAACTCAGAAATTCCACTTATTTTTGGGCAAAATTCCAGAAATTTCCCTTATTTTGGGGCAAAATTGCAGAAATTTCACTTATTTCAGAATAGTAAGTCAGAAATTTTCCTTATTTTGGGGCAAAAAAGACAGAAATTCCCTTTGTTTTTGGAGGAAAAAGAGAAATTCCACTTATTTAGAGGCCAAAAAGCAGAAATTCCCCTTATTTTGGAGCAAAAATGAAGAAATTTCCCTTTTTTATGACAAAAAGTTATGCATTCTTCTTATTTTCGGGCAAAAAGTCAGAAATTCCCCGTATTTTGGAGCAAAATTGCAGAAATTCCCCTATTTGTGAAACAAAATGCAGAAATTCCCTATATGTTGGGGCATAAAGACAGAAATTCTCCTTATTTTGAAGCAAAACTCAGAAATTCCACTTATTTTTGGGCATAATTCCAGAAATTTCCCTTATTTTGGGGCAAAATTGCAGAAATTTTACTTATTTTGGGGCAAAATTACAGAAATTTCACTTATTTCAAAAAAAGGAGAAATTTACTTATTTTGGGGCAAAAAGGCAGAAATTTCTATTATTTTGGTACAAAGTTGCAGAAATTTTTCTTATTTTGGGGCACAAGGGCAGATATTTCCCATATTTTAAGGAAAATGTAGAAATTCCCCTTATTTTGAGGTAAAAAGGCTGAAATTCCCCTTATTTGGGGGCAAAAAGGCAGAAATTTCTCTTATTTTGGGGCAAAATTGCTGAAATTTCACTTATTTCACGGTAATAAGTCAGAAATTTTCTTTATTTTGGGGCAAAAAAGACAGAAATTCCCTTTGTTTGGGAAAAAAAATTCCACTTATTTAGAGGCAAAATAGTAGAAATTCCCTTTATTTTGGAGCAAAAATGAAGAAATTTCCCTTTTTTATGACAAAAAGGTATGCATTCTTCTTATTTTCGGGCAAAAGCAGAAATTCGTTGTATTTTGGAGCAAAATTGCAGAATTTCGCCTAATTGTGGGGCAAAAAGGCAGAAATTCCCTATATGTTGGGGCATAAAGACAGAAATCTCCTTATTTTGGGGCAGAACTCAGAAATTCCACTTATTTTTGGGCAAAATTCCAGAAATTTCCCTTATTTTGGGTCAAATTTGCAGAAATTTCACTTATTTTGGGGCAAAATTGCAGAAATTTCACTTATTTCCAAAATATAGGCAAAAATTTTTCTTATTTTCGGGCAAAAAAGGAAAAATTCTTAATATTTTGTGGCAAAAATGCAGAAATTTTCCTTATTTTGAGTTAAAAAGGCTGATATTCTCTTTATTTGGGGGAAAAAGGCAGAAATTTCTTTTATTTTTGTGCAAAATTGCAGAAATTTCACTTATTTCAGAATAATAAGTCAGAAATTTTCCTTATTTTGGGGCAAAAAAGACAGAAATTCCCTTTGTTTTTGAAGAAAAAAGACAGAAATTTCACTTATTTAGAGGCCAAAAAGCAGAAATTCCTTTTATTTTTAAGCGAAAATGAAGAAATTTCCCTTTTTTATGGCAAAAATGTATGCATTCTTCTTATTTTCGGGCAAAAAGGCAGAAATACCCCGTATTTTGGAGCAAAATTGCAGAAATTCCCCTATTTGTGAAGCAAAATCCAGAAATTCCCTATATGTTGGGGCTTAAAGACAGAAATTCTCCTTATTTTGAAGCAAAACTCAGAAATTCCACTTATTTTTGGGCAAAATTCCAGAAATTTCCCTTATTTTGGGGCAAAATTGCAGAAATTTCACTTTTTATGGGACAAAATTGCAGAAATTTCACTTATTTCAAAAAAAGGAGAAATTTTCTTATTTTGGGGCAAAAAGACAGAAATTTCTATTATTTTGGTACAAAGTTGCAGATATTTTTCTTATTTTGGGGCAAAAGGTCAGAAATTTCCCATATTTTGGGGAAAATGCAGAAATTGCCCTTATTTTGAGGTAAAAGGCTGAAATTCCCCTTATTTGGGGGCAAAAAGTCAGAAATTTCTCATATTTTGGGGCAAAATTGCGTAAATTTCACTTATTTCATGGTAATAAGTCAGAAATTTTTTTTATTTTAGGGCAAAAAAGACAGAAATTCCCTTTGTTTTTGGAGGAAAAAGACAGAAATTCCACTTATTTAGAGGCCAAAAAGCAGAAATTCCCATTATTTTGGAGCAAAAATGAAGAAATTTCCCTTTTTTATGGCAAAAAGGTATGCATTCTTCTTATTTTCGGGGAAAAAGACAGAAATTCCCTGTATTTTGGAGCAAAATTGCAGAAATTCCTCTAATTTTGGGGCCAAATGCAGAAATTTCCTATAGTTGGGGCATAAAGACAGAAATATTCTTCATTTTGGCGCAGAACTCAGAAATTCCACTAATTTTGGTGCAAAATTCCAGAAATTTCCCATATTTTGGGGCAAAATTGCAGAAATTTCACTTATTTTGGGGCAAAATTGCAGAAATTTCACTTATTTCAGGGAAAATAGGCAGAAATTTCCCTTATTTTGAGGCAAAAAGGCAGAAATTCCTAATATTTTTTGGCAAAAATGCAGAAATTCCCCTTATTTTGAGGTAAAAAGGCTGAAATTCCCCTTACTTGGGGGCAAAAAGGCAGAAATTACCCTTATTTTAGGGCAAAATTGCAGAAATTTCACTTATTTCAGGGTAATAAGTCAGAAATTTTCCTTTTTTTGGGGCAAAAAAGAGAGAAATTCCCTTTGTTTTGGGGGAAAAAGACAGAAATTCCACTTATTTAGAGGCAATAAAGCAGAAATTCCTTTTATTTTGGAGCGAAAACGAAGAAATTTTTCTTTTTTATGGCAAAAAGGTATGCATTCTACTTATTTTCGGGCAAAAAGGCAGAAATTCCCCGTATTTTGGAGCAAAATTGCAGAAATTCCCCTAATTGTAAGGCAAAAAGGCAGAAATTCCCTATATGTTGGGGCAGAAAGACAGAAATTATTCTTATTTTGGGGTAAAACTCATAAATTCCACTTATTTTGGGGCAAAATTCCAGAAATTTCCCTTATTTTGGGGCAAATTTGCAGAAATTTCACTTATTTTGTGGCAAAATTGCAGATATTTCACTTATTTCAGAAAAAAAAGGAGAAATTTTATTATTTTGGGGCAAAAAGGCAGAAATTTCTTTTATTTTGGTACAAAATTGCAGAAATTTTTCTTATTTTGGAGCAAAAAGGCAGAAAAATTCCATATTTTGGGGCAAAAATGCAGAAATTCCCCTTATTTTGAGGTATAATGGCTGAAATTCCCCTTATTTGGGGGCAAAAAGGCAGAAATTTCCCTTATTTTGGGGCAAAATTGCAGAAATTTCACTTATTTCAGGGTAATAAGTCAGAATTTTTTTTTATTTTGGGGCAAAAAATACAGAAATTCACTTTGATTTGGGAGAAAAGACAGAAATTCCACTTATTTAGAGGCAAAAAAGCAGAAATTCCCCTTATTTTGGAGCAAAAATAAAGAAATTTTCCTTATTTATGGCAAAAATGTATGCATTCTTCTTATTTTCGGGCAAAAAGGAAGAAATTCCTTGTATATTGGAGATAAATTGCAGAAATTCCCCTAATTGTGAGGCAAAAAGGCATAAATTCCCTATATGTTGGGGAAGAAAGACAGAAATTCTCCTTATTTTGGGGCAGAACTCAGAAATTAAACTTATTATGGGGCAAAATTCTAGAAATTTCCCTAATTTTGGGGCAAAAATGCAGAAATTTCACTTATTTTGGGGCAAAATTGCAGAAATTTCACTTATTTCAGGGAAAATAAGCAGAAATTTTCTTTATTTTGGGGCAAAAAGGCAGAAATTTTTAATATTTTGCGGCAAAAATGCAGAAATTCCCCTTATTTTGAGGTAAAAAGGCTGAAATTCCCCTTATTTGTGGGCAAAAAGGCAGAAATTTCTTTTATTTTAAGGCAAAATTGCAGAAATTTCACTTGTTTCAGGGTAATAAGTCAGAATTTTTTTTTATTTTGGGGCAAAAAAGACAGAAATTCACTTTGATTTGGGAGAAAAGACAGAAATTCCACTTATTTAGAGGCAAAAAAGCAGAAATTCCCCTTATTTTGGAGCAAAAATAGAGAAATTTTCCTTATTTATGGCAAAAAGGTATGCATTCTTCTTATTTTCGGGCAAAAAGGCAGAAATTCCTTGTATATTGGAGAAAAATTGCAGAAATTCCCCTAATTATGAGGCAAAAAGGCATAAATTCCCTATATGTTAGGACAGAAAGACAGAAATTCTCCTTATTTTGGGACAGAACTCAGAAATTAAACTTATTATGGGGCAAAATTCCAGAAATTTCCCTTATTTTGGGGCAAAAATGCAGAAATTTCACTTATTTTGGGGCAAAATTGCAGAAATTTCACTTATTTCCGGGAAAATAGGCAGAAATTTTCTTTATTTTGGGGCAAAAAGGCAGAAATTCCTAATATTTTGTGGCAAAAATGCAGAAATTCCCCTTATTTTGAGGTAAAAAGGCTGAAATTCCCTTTATTTGTGGGCAAAAAGGCAGAAATTTCTTTTATTTTGGGGCAAAATTGCAAAAATTTCACTTATTTCAGAATAGTAAGTCAGAAATTTTCCTTATTTTGGGGCAAAAAAGACAGAAATTCCCTTTGTTTTTGGAGAAAAAAGAGAAATTCCACTTATGTAGAGGCCAAAAAGCAGAAATTCCCCTTATTTTGGAGCAAAAATGAAGAAATTTCCCTTTTTTATGGCAAAAAGGTAAGCATTCTTCTTATTTTCGGGCAAAAAGGCAGAAATTCCCCGTATTTTGGAGCAAAATTGCAGAAATTCCCCTATTTGTGAAGCTAAATGCAGAAATTCCCTATATGTTGGGGCATAAAGACAGAAATTCTCCTTATTTTGAAGCAAAACTCAGAAATTCCACTTATTTTTGGGCAAAATTCCAGAAATTTCCCTTATTTTGGGGCAAAATTGCAGAAATTTCACTTATTTCAGAATAGTAAGTCAGAAATTTTCCTTATTTTGGGGCAAAAAAGACAGAAATTCCCTTTGTTTTTGGAGGAAAAAGAGAAATTCCACTTATTTAGAGGCCAAAAAGCAGAAATTCCCCTTATTTTGGAGCAAAAATGAAGAAATTTCCCTTTTTTATGACAAAAAGTTATGCATTCTTCTTATTTTCGGGCAAAAAGTCAGAAATTCCCCGTATTTTGGAGCAAAATTGCAGAAATTCCCCTATTTGTGAAACAAAATGCAGAAATTCCCTATATGTTGGGGCATAAAGACAGAAATTCTCCTTATTTTGAAGCAAAACTCAGAAATTCCACTTATTTTTGGGCATAATTCCAGAAATTTCCCTTATTTTGGGGCAAAATTGCAGAAATTTTACTTATTTTGGGGCAAAATTACAGAAATTTCACTTATTTCAAAAAAAGGAGAAATTTACTTATTTTGGGGCAAAAAGGCAGAAATTTCTATTATTTTGGTACAAAGTTGCAGAAATTTTTCTTATTTTGGGGCACAAGGGCAGATATTTCCCATATTTTAAGGAAAATGTAGAAATTCCCCTTATTTTGAGGTAAAAAGGCTGAAATTCCCCTTATTTGGGGGCAAAAAGGCAGAAATTTCTCTTATTTTGGGGCAAAATTGCTGAAATTTCACTTATTTCACGGTAATAAGTCAGAAATTTTCTTTATTTTGGGGCAAAAAAGACAGAAATTCCCTTTGTTTGGGAAAAAAAATTCCACTTATTTAGAGGCAAAATAGTAGAAATTCCCTTTATTTTGGAGCAAAAATGAAGAAATTTCCCTTTTTTATGACAAAAAGGTATGCATTCTTCTTATTTTCGGGCAAAAGCAGAAATTCGTTGTATTTTGGAGCAAAATTGCAGAATTTCGCCTAATTGTGGGGCAAAAAGGCAGAAATTCCCTATATGTTGGGGCATAAAGACAGAAATCTCCTTATTTTGGGGCAGAACTCAGAAATTCCACTTATTTTTGGGCAAAATTCCAGAAATTTCCCTTATTTTGGGTCAAATTTGCAGAAATTTCACTTATTTTGGGGCAAAATTGCAGAAATTTCACTTATTTCCAAAATATAGGCAAAAATTTTTCTTATTTTCGGGCAAAAAAGGAAAAATTCTTAATATTTTGTGGCAAAAATGCAGAAATTTTCCTTATTTTGAGTTAAAAAGGCTGATATTCTCTTTATTTGGGGGAAAAAGGCAGAAATTTCTTTTATTTTTGTGCAAAATTGCAGAAATTTCACTTATTTCAGAATAATAAGTCAGAAATTTTCCTTATTTTGGGGCAAAAAAGACAGAAATTCCCTTTGTTTTTGAAGAAAAAAGACAGAAATTTCACTTATTTAGAGGCCAAAAAGCAGAAATTCCTTTTATTTTTAAGCGAAAATGAAGAAATTTCCCTTTTTTATGGCAAAAATGTATGCATTCTTCTTATTTTCGGGCAAAAAGGCAGAAATACCCCGTATTTTGGAGCAAAATTGCAGAAATTCCCCTATTTGTGAAGCAAAATCCAGAAATTCCCTATATGTTGGGGCTTAAAGACAGAAATTCTCCTTATTTTGAAGCAAAACTCAGAAATTCCACTTATTTTTGGGCAAAATTCCAGAAATTTCCCTTATTTTGGGGCAAAATTGCAGAAATTTCACTTTTTATGGGACAAAATTGCAGAAATTTCACTTATTTCAAAAAAAGGAGAAATTTTCTTATTTTGGGGCAAAAAGACAGAAATTTCTATTATTTTGGTACAAAGTTGCAGATATTTTTCTTATTTTGGGGCAAAAGGTCAGAAATTTCCCATATTTTGGGGAAAATGCAGAAATTGCCCTTATTTTGAGGTAAAAGGCTGAAATTCCCCTTATTTGGGGGCAAAAAGTCAGAAATTTCTCATATTTTGGGGCAAAATTGCGTAAATTTCACTTATTTCATGGTAATAAGTCAGAAATTTTTTTTATTTTAGGGCAAAAAAGACAGAAATTCCCTTTGTTTTTGGAGGAAAAAGACAGAAATTCCACTTATTTAGAGGCCAAAAAGCAGAAATTCCCATTATTTTGGAGCAAAAATGAAGAAATTTCCCTTTTTTATGGCAAAAAGGTATGCATTCTTCTTATTTTCGGGGAAAAAGACAGAAATTCCCTGTATTTTGGAGCAAAATTGCAGAAATTCCTCTAATTTTGGGGCCAAATGCAGAAATTTCCTATAGTTGGGGCATAAAGACAGAAATATTCTTCATTTTGGCGCAGAACTCAGAAATTCCACTAATTTTGGTGCAAAATTCCAGAAATTTCCCATATTTTGGGGCAAAATTGCAGAAATTTCACTTATTTTGGGGCAAAATTGCAGAAATTTCACTTATTTCAGGGAAAATAGGCAGAAATTTCCCTTATTTTGAGGCAAAAAGGCAGAAATTCCTAATATTTTTTGGCAAAAATGCAGAAATTCCCCTTATTTTGAGGTAAAAAGGCTGAAATTCCCCTTACTTGGGGGCAAAAAGGCAGAAATTACCCTTATTTTAGGGCAAAATTGCAGAAATTTCACTTATTTCAGGGTAATAAGTCAGAAATTTTCCTTTTTTTGGGGCAAAAAAGAGAGAAATTCCCTTTGTTTTGGGGGAAAAAGACAGAAATTCCACTTATTTAGAGGCAATAAAGCAGAAATTCCTTTTATTTTGGAGCGAAAACGAAGAAATTTTTCTTTTTTATGGCAAAAAGGTATGCATTCTACTTATTTTCGGGCAAAAAGGCAGAAATTCCCCGTATTTTGGAGCAAAATTGCAGAAATTCCCCTAATTGTAAGGCAAAAAGGCAGAAATTCCCTATATGTTGGGGCAGAAAGACAGAAATTATTCTTATTTTGGGGTAAAACTCATAAATTCCACTTATTTTGGGGCAAAATTCCAGAAATTTCCCTTATTTTGGGGCAAATTTGCAGAAATTTCACTTATTTTGTGGCAAAATTGCAGATATTTCACTTATTTCAGAAAAAAAAGGAGAAATTTTATTATTTTGGGGCAAAAAGGCAGAAATTTCTTTTATTTTGGTACAAAATTGCAGAAATTTTTCTTATTTTGGAGCAAAAAGGCAGAAAAATTCCATATTTTGGGGCAAAAATGCAGAAATTCCCCTTATTTTGAGGTATAATGGCTGAAATTCCCCTTATTTGGGGGCAAAAAGGCAGAAATTTCCCTTATTTTGGGGCAAAATTGCAGAAATTTCACTTATTTCAGGGTAATAAGTCAGAATTTTTTTTTATTTTGGGGCAAAAAATACAGAAATTCACTTTGATTTGGGAGAAAAGACAGAAATTCCACTTATTTAGAGGCAAAAAAGCAGAAATTCCCCTTATTTTGGAGCAAAAATAAAGAAATTTTCCTTATTTATGGCAAAAATGTATGCATTCTTCTTATTTTCGGGCAAAAAGGAAGAAATTCCTTGTATATTGGAGATAAATTGCAGAAATTCCCCTAATTGTGAGGCAAAAAGGCATAAATTCCCTATATGTTGGGGAAGAAAGACAGAAATTCTCCTTATTTTGGGGCAGAACTCAGAAATTAAACTTATTATGGGGCAAAATTCTAGAAATTTCCCTAATTTTGGGGCAAAAATGCAGAAATTTCACTTATTTTGGGGCAAAATTGCAGAAATTTCACTTATTTCAGGGAAAATAAGCAGAAATTTTCTTTATTTTGGGGCAAAAAGGCAGAAATTTTTAATATTTTGCGGCAAAAATGCAGAAATTCCCCTTATTTTGAGGTAAAAAGGCTGAAATTCCCCTTATTTGTGGGCAAAAAGGCAGAAATTTCTTTTATTTTAAGGCAAAATTGCAGAAATTTCACTTATTCCAGAATAATAAGTCAGAAATTTTCCTTATTTTGGGGCAAAAAAGACAGAAATTCCCTTTGTTTTTGGAGGAAAAAGACAGAAATTCCACTTATTTAGAGGCCAAAAAGCAGAAATTCCCATTATTTTGGAGCAAAAATAAAGAAATTTCCCTTTTTTATGGCAAAAAGGTATGCATTCTTCTTATTTTCGGGCAAAAAGACAGAAATTCCCTGTATTTTGGAGCAAAATTGCAGAAATTCCTCTAATTTTGGGGCCAAATGCAGAAATTTCCTATAGTTGGGGCATAAAGACAGAAATATTCTTCATTTTGGGGCAGAACTCAGAAATTCCACTTATTTTGGTGCAAAATTCCAGAAATTTCCCATATTTTGGGGCAAAATTGCAGAAATTTCACTTATTTTGGGGCAAAATTGCAGAAATTTCACTTATTTCAGGGAAAATAGGCAGAAATTTCCCTTATTTTGAGGCAAAAAGGCAGAAATTCCTAATATTTTTTTGGCAAAAATGCAGAAATTCCCCTTATTTTGCAGTAAAAAGGCTGAAATTTCCCTTACTTGGGGTCAAAAAGGCAGAAATTACCCTTATTTTAGGGCAAAATTGCAGTAATTTCACTTATTTCAGAATAGTAAGTCAGAAATTTTCCTTATGTTGGGGCAAAAAAGACAGAAATTCCCTTTGTTTTTGGAGGAAAAAGAGAAATTCCACTTATTTAGAGGCCAAAAAGCAGAAATTCCCCTTATTTTGGAACAAAAATGAAGAAATTTCCCTTTTTTATGGCAAAAAGGTATGCATTCTTCTTATTTTCGGGCAAAAAGGCAGAAATACCCCGTATTTTGGAGCAAAATTGCAGAAATTCCCCTATTTGTGAAGCAAAATGCAGAAATTCCCTATATGTTGGGGCATAAAGACAGAAATTCTCCTTATTTTGAAGCAAAACTCAGAAATTCCACTTATTTTTGGGCAAAATTCCAGAAATTTCCCTTATTTTGGGGCAAAATTGCAGAAATTTAACTTTTTATGGGACAAAATTGCAGAAATTTCACTTATTTCAAAAAAAGGAGAAATTTTCTTATTTTGGGGCAAAAAGGCAGAAATTTCTATTATTTTGGTACAAAGTTGCAGAAATTTTTTTTATTTTGGGGCACAAGGGCAGAAATTTCCCATATTTTGGGGAAAATGCAGAAATTGCCCTTATTTTGAGATAAAAAGGCTGAAATTCCCCTTATTTGGGTCAACAAGGCAGAAATTTCTCTTATTTTGGGGCAAAATTGCTGAAATTTCACTTATTTCACGGTAATAAGTCAGAAATTTTCCTTATTTTGGGGCAAAAAAGATAGAAATTTCCTTTGTTTTGGGGGAAAAAGACAGAAATTCCACTTATTTAGAGGCAATAAAGCAGAAATTTCTTTTATTTTGGAGCGAAAATGAAGAAATTTTCCTTTTTTATGGCAAAAAGGTATGCATTCTACTTATTTTCGGGCAAAAATGCAGAAATTCCCCGTATTTTGGAGCAAAATTGCAGAAATTCCCCTAATTGTAAGGCAAAAAGGCAGAAATTCCCTATATGTTGGGGCAGAAAGACAGAAATTATTCTTAATTTGGGGTAAAACTCATAAATTCCACTTACTTTGGGGCAAAATTCCAGAAATTTCCCTTATTTTGGGGCAAATTTGCAGAAATATCACTTATTTTGGGGCCAAATTGCAGATATTTCACTTATTTCAGAAAAAAAGGAAAAATTTTATTATTTTGGGGCAAAAAGGCAGAAATTTCTTTCATTTTTGTACAAAATTGCAGAAATTTTTCTTATTTTGGAGCAAAAAGGCAGAAATTTCCATATTTTGGGGCAAAAATGCAGAAATTCCCCTTATTTTGAGGTATAATGGCTGAAATTCCCCTTTTTGGGGGCAAAAAGGCAGAAATTTCCCTTATTTTGGGGCAAAATTGCAGAAATTTCACTTATTTCAGGGTAATAAGTCAGAAATTTTTTTTATTTTGGGGCAAAAAATACAGAAATTCACTTTGATTTGGGAGAAAAGACAGAAATTCCACTTATTTAGAGGCAAAAAAGCAGAAATTCCCCTTATTTTGGAGCAAAAATAAAGAAATTTTCCTTATATATGGCAAAAAGGTATGCATTCTTCTTATTTTCGGGCAAAAAGGCAGAAATTCATTGTATATTGGAGAAAAATTGCAGAAATTCCCCTAATTGTGAGGCAAAAAGGCATAAATTCCCTATATGTTGGGGCAGAAAGACAGAAATTCTCTTTATTTTGGGGCAGAACTCAGAAATTTTACTTATTTTTGGGCAAAATTCCAGAAATTTCCCTTATTTTAGGGCAAAATTGCAGAAATTTCACTTATTTTGGGGCAAAATTGCAGAAATTTCACTTATTTCCGGGAAAATAGGCAGAAATTTTCTTTATTTTGGGGCAAAAAGGCAGAAATTCCTAATATTTTGTGGCAAAAATGCAGAAATTCCCCTTATTTTGAGGTAAAAAGGCTGAAATTCCCTTTATTTGGGGGCAAAAAGGCAGAAATTTCTTTTATTTTAAGGCAAAATTGCAGAAATTTCACTTATTCCAGAATAATAAGTCAGAAATTTTCCTTATTTTGGGGCAAAAAAGACAGAAATTCCCTTTGTTTTTGGAGGAAAAAGACAGAAATTCCACTTATTTAGAGGCCAAAAAGCAGAAATTCCCATTATTTTGGAGCAAAAATGAAGAAATTTCCCTTTTTTATGGCAAAAAGGTATGCATTCTTCTTATTTTCAGGCAAAAAGGCAGAAATTCCCTGTATTTTGGAGCAAAATTGCAGAAATTCCTCTAATTTTGGGGCCAAATGCAGAAATTTCCTATAGTTTGGGCATAAAGACAGAAATATTCTTCATTTTGGGGTAGAACTCAGAAATTCCACTTATTTTGGTGCAAAATTCCAGAAATTTCCCATATTTTGGGGCAAAATTGCAGAAATTTCACTTATTTTGGGGAAAAATTGCAGAAATTTCACTTATTTCAGGGAAAATAGGCAGAAATTTCCATTATTTTGAGGCAAAAAGGCAGAAATTTCTAATATTTTTTTTGGTAAAAATGCAGAAATTCCCCTTATTTTGAGGTAAAAAGGCTGAAATTCCCCTTACTTGGGGGCAAAAAGGCAGAAATTACCCTTATTTTAGGGCAAAATTGCAGAAATTTCACTTATTTCAGGGTAATAAGTCAGAAATTTTCCTTGTTTTGGGGCAAAAAAGAGAGAAATTCCCTTTGTTTTGGGTGAAAAACACAGAAATTCCACTTATTTAGAGGCAATAAAGCAGAAATTCCTTTATTTTGGAGCGAAAACAAAGAAATTTTCCTTTTTTATGGCAAAAAGGTATGCATTCTACTTATTTTCGGGCAAAAAGGCAGAAATTCCCCGTATTTTGGAGCAAAATTGGAGAAATTCCCCTTATTGTAAGGCAAAAAGGCAGAAATTCCCTATATGTTGGGGCAGAAAGACAGAAATTATTCTTATTTTGGGGTAAAACTCATAAATTCCACTTACTTTGGGGCAAAATTCCAGAAATTTCCCTTATTTTGGGGCAAATTTGCAGAAATTTCACTTATTTTGGGGCAAAATTGCAGATATTTCACTTATTTCAGAAAAAAAGGAGAAATTTTATTATTTTGGGGCAAAAAGGCAGAAATTTCTGTTATTTTGGTACAAAATTGCAGAAATTTTTCTTATTTTGGAGCAAAAAGGCAGAAATTTCCATATTTTGGGGCAAAAATGCAGAAATTCTCCTTATTTTGAGGTATAATGGCTGAAATCCCCCTTATTTGGGGGCAAAAAGGCAGAAATTTCTCATATTTTGGGGCAAAATTGCTGAAATTTCACTTATTTCATCGTATTAAGTCAGAAATTTTCCTTATTTTGGGGCAAAAAAGACAGAAATTCCCTTTTTTTGGGAAGAAAACAGAAATTCCACTTATTTAGAGGCAAAAAGTAGAAATTCCCATTATATTGGAGCAAAAATGAAGAAATTGCTTTTTTTTATGGCAAAAAGATATGCATTCTTCTTATTTTCGGGCAAAAAGGCAGAAATTCCTTGTATTTTGGAGCAAAATTGCAGAATTTCGCCTAATTGTGGGGCAAAAAGGCAGAAATTCCCTATATGTTGGTGCATAAAGACAGAAATTCTCCTTATTTTGGGGCAGAACTCAGAAATTCCACTTATTTTTGGGCAAAATTCCAGAAATTTCCCTTATTTAGGGGCAAAATTGCAGAAATTTCACTTATTTCAAAGAAAATAGGCAGAAATTTTTCTTATTTTTGGGCAAAAAGGCAGAAATTCCTAATATTTGGTGGCAAAAATTCAGAAATTCCTCTTATTTTGAGGTAGAAAGGCTGAAATTCCCATTATTTGGGGGCAAAAAGGCAGAAATTTCCAATATTTTGGGGCAAAATTGCAGAAATTTCACTTATTTCAGGGAAAAAGGGCAGAAATTTTCCTTATTTTTGGGCAAAAAGGCAGAAATTCTAAATATTTTGTGGCAAAAATATAGAAATTCCCCTTATTTTGAGGTAAAAATGCTGAAATTTCTTTTATTTGGGGGCAAAAAAGCAGAAATTTCCCTTATTTTGGGGAAAAATGGAAGAAATTTCACTTATTTCAGGGTATTAAGTCAGAAATTTTTTTTATTTTAGGGCAAAAAGACAGAAATTCCCTTTGTTTTGGGGGAAAAACACAGAAATTCCCCTTAGTTTGGAGCAAAAATGAAGAAATTTTCCTTTTTTATGGCAAAAAGGTATTCATTCTTCTTATTTTCAGGCAAAAAGGCAGAAATTCCCCGTATTTTGGTGCAAAATTGCAGAAATTTCCCTAATTGTGGGGCAAAAAGGCAGAAATTCCCTATATGTTGGGGCATAAAAACAGAAATTCTCCTTATTTTGGGGCAGAACTCAGAAATTTCACTTATTTTGGGGCAAAATTCCAGAAATTTCCCATATTTGGGGCAAAATTGCAGAAATTTCACTTATTTTGGGGCAAAATTGCAGAAATTTTACTTATTTTAGGGAAAATAGGCAGAAATTTCCCTTATTTTCGGGCAAAAGCAGAAATTCCTAATATTTTTTGGCAAAAATGCAGAAATTCCCCTTATTTTGAGGTAAAATGGCTGAAATTCTCCTTATTTGTGGGCAAATGCAGAAATTTCCCTTATTTTGTGGCAAAATTGCAGAAATTTCACTTATATCAGGGTAATAAGTCAGGAACTTTCCTTATTTTGGGGCAAAAAAAAGAGAAATTCCCTTTGTTTTGGGGGAAAAAGACAGAAATTCCACTTAATTAGAGGCAAAAAAGCAGAAATTCTTTTTATTTTGGAGCAAAAATAAAGAAATTTCCCTTTTTTATGGCAAAAAGGTATGCATTCTTCTTATTTTCGGACAAAAAGGTAGAAATTCCCCGTATTTTGGAGCAAAATTGCAGACATTCCCCTAATTGTGGGGCAAAAAGACAGAAATTCTCCTTATTTTGGGGTAAAACTCATAAATTCCACTTACTTTGGGGCAAAATTCCAGAAATTTCCCTTATTTTTGGGCAAAAATGCAGATATTTCACTTATTTTGGGGCAAAAATGCAGATATTTCACTTATTTCAGAAAAAAAAAGAAATTTTCTTATTTTGGGGCAAAAAGGCAGAAATTTCTTTTATTTTGGTACAAAATCGCAGAAATTTTTTTTTATTTTTGGATAAAAGGCAGAAATTTCCCATATTTTGGGGCAAAAATGCAGTAATTCCCCTGATTTTGAGGTAAAAAGCCTGAAATTCCCCTTATTTGGGGGCAAAAAGTAAGAAATTTCCCTTATTTTGGGGCAAAATTGCAAAAATTTCACTTATTTCAGGGTAATTAGTCAGAAATTTTCCTTATTTTGAAGCAAAAAATACAGAAATTCCCTTTGTTTTGGGGGAAAAACACAGAAATTCTACTTATTTAGAGGCAAAAAAGCAGAAATTCTTCTTATTTTAGAGCAAAAATGAAGAAATTTCCCTTTTTTATGGTAAAAAGGTATGCATTCTTCTAATTTTCGGGCAAAAAGGCAGAAATTCCCCGTATTTTGGAGCAAAATTGCAGAATTTCGCATAATTGTGGGGCAAAAAGGCAGAAATTCCCTATATGTTTGCGCATAGAGACAGAAATTCTCCTGATTTTGCGGCAGAACTCAGAAATTCCACTTATTTTTGGGCAAAATTCCAGAAATTTTCCTTATTTTGGGGCAAAATAGCAGAAATTTCACTTATTTTGGGGAAAAATTGCAGAAATTTCACTTGTTTCAGGGAAAATAGGCAGAAATTTTTCTTATTTTGGGGCAAAAAGCAGAAATTCCAAATATTGTGGCAAAAATGCAGAAATTTCCCTTATTTTGAGGTAAAGAGGCTGAAATTCCCCTTATTTGGGTTCAAAAACGCAGAAATTTCCCTTATTTTGGAGCAAAATTGCAGAAATTTCAATTATTTCAGGGCAATAAGTCAGATATTTTCCTTATTTTGGGGCAAAAAACAGAAATTCCCTTTGTTTTGGGGGAAAAAGACAGAAATTCCATTTATTTAGAGGCAAAAAAGCAGAAATTCCCTTTATTTTGGAGCAAAAATGAAGAAATTTTCCTTTTTTATGGCAAAAAGGTATGCATTCTTCTTATTTTCGGGCAAAAAGCAGAAATTCCCGTATTTTAAAGCAAAATTGCAGAAATTCCCCTAATTGTCAGGCAAAAAGGAAGAAATTCCCTATATGTTAAGGCATAAAGACAGAAATTCTTCTTATTTTGGGGCAGAACTCAGAAATTCCACTTATTTTGGGTGAAAATTCCAGAAATTTTTTATATTTTGGGGCCAAATTGCAGAAATTTCACTTATTTTTGGGTAAAATTGCAGATATTTCACTTATTTTAGGGGAAATAGGCAGAAATTTTCCATATTTTGGGGCAAAAAAGACAGAAATTCCCTTTGTTTTGGGGAAAAAAGACAGAAATTCCACTTATTTAGAGGCAAAAAAGCAGAAATTCCCATATTTTGGAGCAAAAATGAAGAAATTTCCCTTTTTTATGGCAAAAAGGTATGCATTCTTCTTATTTTCAGGCAAAAAGACAGAAATTCTCCGTAATTTGAAGCAAAATTGCAGAAATTCCCCTAATTGTGGGGCAAAAAGTCAGAAATTCCCTATATGTTGGGGCAGAAAGACAGAAATTATCCTTATTTTGAGGTAAAACTCATAAATTCCACTTTCTTTGGGGCAAAATTTCAGAAATTTCTCTTATTTTGGGGTAAAATTGCAGAAATTTCACTTATTTTGGGGCAAAATTGCAGATATTTCACTTATTTCCAAAAAAAAGTAGAAATTATCTTATTTTGGGGCAAAAAGGCAGAAATTTCTTTTATTTTGGTACAAAATTTCAGAAATTTTTCCTATTTTTGGGCAAAAAAAGCAGAAATTTTCCATATTTTGGGGCAAAAATGCAGAAATTCCTTTTATTTTGAGGTAAAAAGGCTGAAATTCCCCTTATTTAAGGGCAAAAAGGCAGAAATTTCCCTTATTTTGGGGCAAAATTGAAGAAATTTCACTTATTTCAGAATAATAAGTCAGAAATTTTCCTCATTTTGGGGCAAAAAATACAGAAATTCCCTTTGTTTTTGGGGAAAAACACAGAAATTCCACTTATTTAGAGGCCAAAAAGCAGAAATTCCCCTTATTTTGGAGCAAAAATGAAGAAATTTCCCTTTTTTATGACAAAAAGCTATGCATTCTTCTTATTTTCGGGCAGAAAGGCAGAAATTTCCCGTATTTTGGAAGAAAATTGCAGAAATTCCCCTAATTGTGTGGCAAAAAGGCAGAAATTCCCTATATGTTGGGGAAGAAAGACAGAAATTCTCCTTATTTTGGGGTAAAACTCATAAATTCCACTTACTTTGGGGCAAAATTCCAGAAATTTCACTTATTTTGGGGCAAAATTGCATAAATTTCACTTATTTTGGGGCAAAATTGCAGAAATTTCCCTTATTTCAAAAAAAAAGAAGAAATTTTCTTATTTTGGGGCAAAAACGCAGAAATTCCGAATATTTTGTGGCAAAAATGCAGAAATTCCTAATATTTTGTTGCAAAAATGCAGAAATTTCCCTTATTTTGAGGTAAAAAGTCTGAAATTCCCCTTATTTGGGGGCAAAAATGCAGAAATTTCACTTATTTTGGGGCAATTTGCAGAAATTTCACTTATTTCAGTGTAAAAAGTCAGAAATTTTTCTTATTTTGGGGCAAAAAAACAGAAATTCCTTTCGTTTTGGGGGAAAAAGACAGAAATTCCACTTATTTAGCGGCAAAAAGGAAAAAGTTCCCCTTAATTTTGAGCAAAAATGAAGAAATTTCTCTTTTTTATGGCAAATAGGTAGGCATTCTTTTTATTTTCGGACAAAAAGGCAGAAATTCCCCATATTTTGGGGCAAAAGGCAGAAATTCCTTTTATTTAGGGCAAAATTGCAGAAATTTCCCTAATTGTGGGGCAAAAAACTGAAATTCCACTTATTTTGGGGCAAAGTTGCAGAAATTTCCCTTAATATGGGGAAAAAATGCAGAAATTTCCCTTATTTTAGGGCAAAATTTCAGAAATTTCACCAATTGTGGGGCAAAAAGGCAGAAATTCTCTTTATTTTGTGGCAAAACTCAAAAATTCCACTTATTTTGGGGCAAAATTCTAGAAATTTCATTTATTTTGGGGCAAAATTGCAGAAATTTCACTTATTTCAGAAAAAAAGCAGAAATTTTCTTATTTGGGGGCTAAAAGGCAGAAATTTGTATTATTTTGTTACAAAATTGCAGAAATTTTTCTTATTTTGCGGAAAAAAGGCAGAAATTTCCCATATATTGGGGCAAAAATGCATAAATTCCCCTTATTTTGAGGTAAAAAGGCTGAAATTCCCCTTATTTGGGGACAAAAAGTAAGAAATTTTCCTTATTTTGCGGCAAAAAAGAAAGAAATTCCCTTTGTTTTGGGGGAAAAAGACAGAAATTCCACTTGTTTAGAGGCAAAAAAGCAGAAATTTCCCTTATTTTGGAGCAAAAATGAAGAAATTTCCCTTTTTTATAGCAAAAACGTATGCATTCTTCTTATTTTCGGGCAAAAAGGCAGAAATTCCCCGTATTTTGGAGCAAAATTGCAGAAATTCCACTAATTGTGGGGCAAAAAGGCAGAAATTCCCTATATGTTGGGGCAAAAAGAAAGAAATTCTCATTATTTTAGGGCAAAACTAGGAAATTCAACTTATTTTGCGGCAAAATTCAGAAAATTCCCTTATTTTGGGGCAAAATTGCAGAAATTTTACTTATTTTGGGGCAAAATTGCAGAAATATCACTTATTTCAGGAAAAAAAGAGAAATTTTCTTATTTTGGGGCAAAAAGGCTAAAATTTCTTTTATTTTCGTACAAAATTGCAGAAATTTTTCTTATTTTGAGGCAAAAAGGCAGAAATTCCCATATTTTGGGGCAAAAATGCAGAAATTCCCCTTATTTTGAGGTAAAAAGGCTGAAATTCCCCTTATTTGGGGGCAAAAATGCAGAAATTTCCTTCATTTTGGGGCAAAATTGCAGAAATTTCAAATATTTCAGGGTAATAAATCAGAAATTTTTTTTATTTTGGGGCAAAAATACAGAAATTCCCTTTTTTGGGGGGAAAAATACAGAAATTCCACTTTTTTAGAGGCAAAAAAGCAGAAATTCTCCTTATTTTGGAGCAAAAATGAAGAAATTTCCCTTTTTTGTGGCAAAAGGTATTCATTCCCCTTATATTCAGGCTAAAAAGCAGAAATTCCCCGTATTTTGGAGCAAAATTGCTGAAATTCCCCTAATTGTGGAGCAAAAAAGCAGAAATTCCCTATATGTTAGGGCAAACAGACAGAAATTCTCTTTATTTTGGGGCAAAACTCAGAAATTCCACTTATTTTAGGGCAAAATTCCAGAAATTTATTTTATTTTGGGGCAAAATTGCAGAAATTTCATTTATTTTGTGGCAAAATTGCAGAAATTTCACTTATTTCAGGGAAAAAAGGCAGAAATTCCCCTTATTTTGGAGCAAAAATCAAGAAATTTCTTTTTTTATGGCAAAAAGTTATGCATTCTTCTTATTTTCGGGCAAAAAGGCAGAAATTTCCCGTATTTTGGAGCAAAATTGCAGAAATTCCCCTAATTGTGGGGCAGAAAGGCAGAAATTCCCTATATGTTGGCGCAAAAAGGCAGAAATTCTCATTATTTTGGGGCAAAACTCAGAAATTCTACTTATTTTGGGGCAAAATTGCAGAAATTTCCCTTATTTTGGGGCAAAATTGCAGAAATTTCACTTATTTCATAAAAAAGGCAGAAATTTTCTTATTTGGGGGCAAAAAGGCAGAAATTTCTTTTATTTAGGTACAAAATTGCAGAAATTTTTCTTATTTTGGGGCAAAAAGGCAGAAATTCCCCATATTTTGGGGCAAAAAGGCAGAAATTCCCTTTATTTTGAGGTAAAAAGGCTGAAATTCTCCTTATTTTCGGGCAAAAATTCAGAAATTCCCCTTATTTTGGTGCAAAAAGACAGAAATTTCATTTATTTTTGGGGAAAAGACTGAAATTGCACTTATTTTGAGTCAAAAGGCGGAAAATCCCCTTATATTGGGGCAAAAAATGAAGAAATTTCCCTTTTTTTATGGCAAAAAGGTAAACATTCCCTTTATTTTCGGGCAAAAAGGCAGAAATTCCAAATATTTTGGAGCAAAATTGCAAAAATTCCCCTAATTTTGGGGCAAAAGGCAGAAATTCCTTTTATTTTGGGGTAAAACAGCAGAAATTTCACTTATTTCGCAGCAAAATGGCAGAAATTCCCTTTATTTTAGGCGAAAAAGACAAAAAATCCCCGTATTTTGGAGCAAAATTGCAGAAATTCGCCTAATTTTGGGGTAAAAACTACAGTAATTTTTTTTATTTTGGGGTAAAAAGGCAGAAATTCTCCTTACTTTGGGGCAAAAGGCAAAAATTCCCTTTATTTTAGAGCAAAATTGCAGAAATTTCCCTTATTATAGGGAAAAATTGCAGAAATTTCCCTTGTTTTAGGGCAAAATTGCAGAAATTTCACTTATTTCAGAGAAAAAAAGCAAAAATTTTTTTTATTTTGGGGCAAAAAGGAAAAAATTCTTATTATTTTGGGGCAAAAAGGCAGAAATTCACCTTATTTTGGGCTAAAATTGCAGAAATTTCACATATTTCAGGGCCAAAATGCAGAAATTTCCCTTAATTTGGGGCAAAAATGAAGAAAATTCCCCTTTTTATGGCAAAAAGGTATGCATTCCCTTTATTTTCGGGCAAAAAGGCAGAAATTCCTCGTATTTTGGAGCAAAATTGCAGAAATTCCCCCAATTGTGAGGCAAAAATGCAGAAATTCTCATTATTTTGGGGTAAAACTCAGAAATTCCATTTATTTTGGGGCAAAATTCCAGAAATTTCCTTTATTTTGGGGCAAAATTGAAGAAATTTCACTTATTTTGGGGCTAAATTGCAGAAATTTCACTTATTTCTGGGAAAAAAAGGCAGAAATTTTCCTTATTTTTGGGCAAAAAGGCCGAAATTCCTAATATTTTGTGGCAAAAATGCAGAAACTCCTAATATCTTGTTGCAAAAATGCAGAAATTTCCCTTATTTTGAGGTAAAAAGGCTGAAATTCCACTTATTTGGGGGCAAAAATGCAGAAATTTCCCTTATTTTGAAGCAATTTGCAGAAATTTCACTTATTTCAGGGTAATAAGTCAGAAATTTTCCTTATTTTGAGGCAAAAAAGACAGAAATTCTCTTTGTTTTTGGGGAAAAAGACAGAAATTCCAATTATTTAGAGGCAAAAAGGCAAAAGTTCCCCTTATTTTGGAGCAAAAATGAAGAAATTTCTCTTTTTTATGGCAAAAAGGTATGCATTCTTCTTATTTTCGGAAAAAGAGGCAGAAACTCGCCATATTTTGGTGCAAAAGGCAGAAATTCCCCTTATTTAGGGCAAAATTCCAGAAATTTCCATAATTGTGGGGCAAAAAGGCAGAAATTCTCTTTATTTTGGGGGAAAAGTCAGAAATTCCATTATTTTGGGGCAAAATTCCAGAAATTTCTTTTATTTTGGGGCAAAATTGCAGAAATTTCACTTATTTTGGGGTAAAATTGCAGAAATTTCACTTATTTCAGGGAAAAAGGAAGAAAATTTCCTTATTTTGGGGCAAAAAGGCAGAAATTCATAATATTTTGTGCCAAAATTCAGAAATTCCTTTTATTTTGAGGTAAAAAGTCTGAAATTCCCCTTATTTAGGGGGAAAAAAGGCAGAAATTTCTTTTATTTTGGGGCAAAATTTCAGAAATTTCACTAATTTCAGAAAAAAAGCAGAAATTTTCTTATTTGGAAGCAAAAAGGCAGAAATTTCTTTTATTTTGGTACAAAATTGCAGAAATTTTCTTTATTTTGGGGCAAAATTGCAGAAATTTCACTTATTTTGTGGCAAAATTGCAGAAATTTCACTTATTTCAGAAAAGAAAAAGCAGAAATTTTTTTATTTGGGGGCAAAAAGGCAAAAATTTCTATTATTTTGGTAAAAAATTGCAGAAAATTTTCTAATTTTGGGGCAAAAAGGCAGAAATTTTTTAAATTTTGGGGCAAAAATGCAGAAATTCCCCTTATTTTGAGGTAAAAATGCTGAAATTCCCCTTATTTGGGGGAAAAAGGCAGAAATTTCCCTTAATTTTGGGGCAAAATTGCAGAAATTTCACTTATTTCAGGGAAAATAGGCAGAAATTTTCTTTATTTTGGGGCAAAAATGCAGAAATTCCTAATATTTTGTGGCAAAAATGCAGAAATTCCCCTTATTTTGAGGTAAAAAGGCTGAAATTCCCTTTATTTGGGAGCAAAAATGCAGAAATTTTCCTTATTTTTGGGCAAAAAGGCAGAAATTCCTAATATTTTGTTGCAAAAATGCAGAAATTCCCCTTATTTTGAGGTAAAATGGTGGAATTCCTTTTATTTCGGGGCAAGAAGGCAGAAATTTTCCTTATTTTGGGGCAAAATTGCAGAAATTTCACTTATTTCAGGGTAATAAGTCAGAAATTTTCCTTATTTTGGGGCACGAAAGACAGGAATTCTCTTTGTTTTGGGGGAAAAAGACAGAAATTCAACTTATTTAGAGGCAAAAAAGCAGAAATTCCTTTTATTTTGGAGCAAAAATGAAGAAATTTCCTATTTTTATGGCAAAAATGTATGCATTCTTCTTATTTTCAGGCAAAAAAGCAGAAATTCCCCGTATTTTAAAGCAAAATTAGAGAAATTCCCCTAATTGTGTGGCAAAAATACAGAAATTCTCCTTATTTTGGGGCAAAAGACAGAAATTCCACTTATTTTTGTGCAAAATTAGAGAAATTTGCCTTATTTTGAGGCAAAATTGAAGAAATTTCTATTATTTTGGGCAAAATTGCAGAAATTTCACTTATTTCAGAAAAAAGCAGAAATTTTCTTATTTTCGGGCAAAAAGGCAGAAATTTCTTTTATTTTGGTACAAAATTGCAGAAATTTTTCTTATTTTGGGGCAAAAAGGCAGAAATTTCTAATATTTTGCGGCAAAAAATGCAGAAATTCCCCTTATTTTGAGATAAAAAGCTGAAATTCCCCTTATTTGGGGGCAAAAAGGCAGAAATTTCTTTTATTTTGGGGCAAAATTGCAGAAATTTCACTTATTTCAGGGAAAAATAGCAGAAATTTTCCATATTTTTGGGCAAAAATGCAGAAATTCCTAATATTTTGTGGCAAAAATACAGAAATTCCCTTTATTTTGAGGTAAAATGGTAAAATTCCCCTTATTAAGGGGCAATAAGGCAGAAATTTCCCTTATTTTGGGGCAAAATTGCAGAAATTTCACTTATTTCAGGGTAATAAGTCAGAAATTTTTCTTATTTTGTGGCAAAAAAGACAGAAATTCCCTTTGTTTTTGAGGAAAAAGACAGAAATTCCACTTATTTAGAGGCAAAAAAGCAGAAATTCCCCTTATTTTGGAGCAAAAATGAAGAAATTTCCCTTTTTTATGGAAAAAAGGTATGCATGCTTCTTATTTTTGGGCAAAAAGGCAGAAATTCCTCGTATTTTGTAGTATAATTGCAGAAATTCTCCCAATGGTGTGGCAAAAAGGCAGAAATTCCCTATATGTTAGGGTAAAAAGACAGAAATTCTCCTTATTTTGGGGCAAAACTCAGAAATTCCACTTATTATGGGACAAAATTCCAGAAATTTCATTAATTTTGAGGAAAAGTTGGAGAAATTTCACTTGTTTTGGGGCAAAATTGCAGAAATTTCACTTGTTTTGGGGCAAAATTGCAGAAATTTTCCTTATTTTGGGGCAAAAAGGCAGAAATTTCTAATATTTTTTGGCAAAAATACAGAAATTACCCTTATTTTGAGGTAAAAAGGCTGAAATTCCCCTTATTTGGGGGCAAAAAGGCAGAAATTTCCCTTATTTTGGGGCAAAATTGCAGAAATTTCACTTATTTCATGGTAATAAGTCTGAAATTTTCCTTATTTTGGGGCAAAAAAGACAGAAATTCCCTTTGTTTTGGGGAAAAAAGACAGAAATTCCACTTATTTAGAGGCAAAAAAGCAGAAATTCCCCTTATTTTGGAGCAAAATTGCAGAAATTCCCCTAAATGTGGGGCAAAAAGGCAGAAATTCCCTATATATTGGTGCAAAAAGACAGAAATAATCCTTATTTTGGGGCAAAACTCAGAAATTCCACTTATTTTTGGGCAAAAATCCAGAAATTTCACTTATTTTGGGGCAAAATTGCAGAAATTTAACTTATTTTTTAGCAAAATTGCAGAAATTCCCCTAATTGTGGGGCAAAAAGGCAGGAATTCCCTATATATTGGGGCAAAAAGACAGAAATTTTCCTTATTTTGGGCAAAACTCAGAAATTCCACTTATTTTGGGGCAAAATTCCAGAAATTTCTCTTATTTTGGGGCAAAATTGCATAAATTTCACTTATTTCAGGAAAAAAAGGTAGAAATTTTCCTTATTTTGGGGCAAAAAGGCAGAAATTCCTAATATTTTGTGGCAAAAATGCAGAAATTACCCTTATTTTGAGGTAAAAAGGCTGAAATTCCCCTTATTTGGGAACAAAAAGGCAGAAATTTCCCTTACTCTGGGGCAAAATTGCAGAAATTTCACTTATTTCAGGGTAATAAGTCAGAAATTTTCCTTATTTTGGGGCAAAGAAAACCAGGAATTCCCTTTGTTTTGGGGAAAAAGACAGATATTCCACTTATTTAGAGGCAAAAAAGCAGAAATTCCCCTTATTTTGGACCAAAAATGAAGAAATTTCCCTTTTTTATGGCAAAAAGGTATGCATTCTTCTTATTTTCAGGCAAAAAGGCAGAAATTCCCCGTATTTTAAAGCAAAATTGCAGAAATTCCCCTAATTGTGGGGCAAAAATACAGAAATTCTCCTTATTTTGAGGCAAAAGACAGAAATTCCACTTATTTTGGGGCAAAATTCCAGAAATTTCTTTTATTTTGAGGCAAAATTTCAGAAATTTCAATTATTTTGGGGCAAAATTGCAAAAATTTCACTTATTTCAGAAAAAAGCAGAAATTTTATTATTTTGGGGCAAAAATGAAGAAATTGCCCATATTTTGTGGCAAAAATGCAGAAATTCCCCTTATTTTGAGGTAAAAAGGCTGAATTTCCCCCTATTTGGGGGCAAAAATGCAGAATTTTCCCTTATTTTGGGGCAAAATTGCAGAAATTTCACTTATTTCAGGGTAATAAGTCAGAAATTTTCCTTATTTTTTGCAAATAAGATACAAATTCCCTTTGTTTTGGGGGAAAAAGACAGAAATTCCACTTATTTAGCGGCAAAAAGGCAGAAATTCCCTTTATTTTGTAGCAAAATTGCAGAAATTCCCCTAAATGTGGGGCAAAAAGGCAGAAATTTTCTATATGTTAAGGCAAAATGACAGAAATAATTCTTATTTTGGGGCAAAACTCATATATTCCACTTATTTTTGGGCAAATATTCAGAAATTTCACTTATTTTGGGGCAAAATTGCAGAAATTTCACTTATTTTGGGGCAAAATTTCAGAAATTTCACTTATTTCAGAAAAAAAGCAGAAATTTTCTTATTTGGGGGCCAAAAGGCAGAAATTTCTATTATTTTGGTACAAAATTACAGAAATTTTTCTTATTTTAGGGCAAAAAGGCAGAAATTTCCCATATTTTGGGGCAAAAATGCAGAAATTCCCCTTATTTTGAGGTAAAAAGGCTGAATTTCCTTATATTTGGGGGCAAAAAGGCAGAAATTTCACTTATTTTGAGGCAAAATTGCAGAAATTACACTTATTTCAGGGAAAAAAGGCAGAAATTGTCCTTATTTTTGGGCAAAAATGCAGAAATTCCTAATATTTTGTGGCAAAAATGCAGAAATTCCCCTTATTTTGAGGTAAAAAGGCTGAAATTCCCCCTATTTGGGGGCAAAAAGGCCGAAATTTCCTTTATTTTGAGGCAAAATTGCAGAAATTTCACTTATTTCAGGGTAATAAGAAAGAAATTTTCCTTATTTTGGGGCCAAAAAACAGGAATTCCCTTTGTTTTGGGGGAAAAAGACAGAAATTCCACTTATTTAGAGGCAAAAAAGCAGAAATTCTTTTTATTTTGGAGCAAAAATGAAGAAATTTCTCTTTTTTATGGCAAAAAGGTATGCATTCTTCTAATTTTCAGGCAAAAAGGCAGAAATTCCCCATATTTTAAAACAAAATTGTAGAAATTTCCCTAATTGTGGGGCAAAAAGACAGACATCTTCCTTATTTTGGGGCAAAAGGCAGAAATTCCACTTATTTTGGGGCAAAATTCAAGAAATTTCCCTTATTTTGAGGCAAAATTGCAGAAATTTCAATTATTTTGGGGCAAAATTGCAGAAATTTCACTTATTTCAGAAAAAAAGCAGAAATTTTCTTATTTTGGGGCAAAAATGCAGAAATTTCCCATATTTTGCGGCAAAAATGCAGAAATTCCCCTTATTTTGAGGTAAAAAGGCTGAATTTCCCCCAATTTGGATGCAAAAAGGCAGAATTTTCCTTTATTTTGGGGCACAATTGCAGAAATTTTGCTTATTTCAGGGATATAAGTCAGAAATTTTCCTTATTTTTGGGCAAAAAAGACACAAATTCTCTCTGTTTTGAGGAAAAAGACAAAAATTCCACCATTTTAGAGGCAAAAAAGCAGAAATTCTCCTTATTTTGGAGCAAAAATGAAGAAATTTTCCTTTTTTATGGCAAAAAGGTATGCATTCTTCTTATTTTCGGGCAAAAAGGCAGAAATTCCCCGTATTTTGGAGCAAAATTGCAGAAATTCCCCTAATTGTGGGGCAAAAAGGCAGAAATTCCCTATATGTTGGGGCATATGGACAGAAATTCTCCTTATTTTGGGGCAGAACTCAGAAATTCCACTTAATTTGGGGCAAAATTCCAGAAATTTCTCATATTTTGGGGCAAAATTGCAGAAATTTCACTTATTTTGGAGCATAAATGAAGAAATTTTCCTTTTTTATAGCAAAAACGTATGCATTCTTTTTATTTTCGGGCAAAAAGGCAGAAATTCCCCGAATTTTGGAGCAAAATTGCAGAAATTCCCCTAATTGTGGGGCAAAAAGGCAGAAATTCCCTATAAGTTGGGGCATAAAGACAGAAATTCTCCTTATTTTGGGGCAGAATTCAGAAATTAAACTTATTTTGGGGCAAAATTCCAGAAATTTCCCATATTTTGTGGCAAAATTGCAGAAATTTCACTTATTTTGGGGCAAAATTGCAGAAATTTCACTTATTTCAGGGAAAATAGGCAGAAATTTTCCTTATTTTGTGGCAAAAGGCAGAAATTGCTAATATTTTGTGGCAAAAATGCAGAAATTCCCCTTATTTTGAGGTAAAAAGGCTGAAATTTTCCTTATTTGGGGGCAAAAGTAGAAATTTTCCTTATTTTGGGGCAAAATTGCTGAAATTTCACTTATTTCACGGTAATAAGTCAGAAATTTTCCTTATTTTGGGGCAAAAAAGACAGAAATTCACTTTGTTTTGGGGGAAAAAGACAGAAATTCCACTTATTTAGAGGCAAAAAAGCAGAAATTCCCCTTATTTTAAAGCAAAAATAAAGAAATTTCCCTTTTTTATGGCAAAAAGGTATGCATTCTTCTTATTTTTGTTCAAAAAGGCAGAAATTCCCCGTATTTTAGAGAAAAATAGCAGAGATTCCCCTAATTGTGGGGCAAAAAGTCAAAAATTCCCTATATGTTGGGGCATAATGACATAAATTCTCCTTATTTTGGGGTAAAACTCATAAATTCAACTTACTTTGGGTCAAAATTCCAGAAATTTCCCTTATTTTGGGGCAAAATTGCAGAAATATCACTTATTTTGGGGCAAAATTGCAGAAATTTTACTTATTTCAGGGAAAATAGGGAGAAATTTTCTTTATTTTAGGGCAAAAATGGAGAAATTCCAAATATTTTGTGGCAAAAATGCAGAAATTTTTTTTTATTTTGAGGTAAAAAGGCTGAAATTCCCCTTGTTTGGAGGCAAAAAGGCAGAAATTTCCCTTATTTTGGAGCAAAATATCAGAAATTTCACTTATTTCAGGGTAATAAGTCAGAAATTTTCCTTATTTTAGGGCAAAAAACAGAAATTCCCTTTGTTTTGGGGGAAAAAGACAGAAATTCCACTTATTTAGAGGGAAAAAAGCAGAAATTCCCTTTATTTTGGAGCAAAAATGGAGAAATTTCCCATTTTTATGGCAAAAAGGTATTCATTCTTCATATTTTCGGGCAAAAAGGCAGAAATACCCCGTATTTTGTAGCAAAATTGCAGAAATTCCCCTAATTGTGGGGCAAAAAGGCAGAAATTCCCTATATGTTGGGGCAAAAAGACAGAAATTCTCATTATTTTGGCACAAAACTCATAAATTCCACTTATTTTGAGGCAAAATTCCAGAAATTTTCCTTATTTGGGGGCAAAATTGCAGAAATTTCACTTAATTTGGGTCAAAATTGCAGAAATTTCACTTATTTCAGAAAAAAAATGAGAAATTTTCTTTATTTAGGGGCAAAATTGCAGAAATTTCACTTATTTCACGGAAAAAGGGCAGAAATTTTCTTTATTTTTGGGCAAAAAGGCCGAAATTCTAAATATTTTGTGGCAAAAATGCAGAAATTTCCCATATTTTGGGGCAAAATTGCAGAAATTTCAGTTATTTTGGGGCAAAATTGCAGAAATTTCACTTATTTCAGGGAAAATAGGCAAAAATTTTCTTTATTTTGGGGCAAAAAGGAAGAAATTCCTAATTTTTTGTGGCAAAAATCCAGAAATTCCCCTTATTTTGAGGTAAAAAGGCTGAAATTCCCCTTATTTGGGGGCAAAAATGCAGAAATTTCCATTATTTTGGGGCAAAATTGCAGAAATTTCACTTATTTCAGAGTAATAATCAAAAATTTTTCTTATTTTGGGGCAAAATGAGAGAAATTCCTTTTGTTTTGAAGGAAAAAGACAGAAAACCTACTTATTTAGAGGCAAAAAGCAGAAATTTCCCTTATTTTGGAGCAAAAATTAAGAAATTTCCGTTTTTTATGGCAAAAAGGTATGCATTTTTTTTATTTTCGGGCAAAAAGGCAGAAATTCCCCGTATTTTGGAGCAAAATTGCAGAAATTCCCCTAATTGTGGGGCAAAAAGGCAGAAATTCCCTATATGTTTGGGCATAAATACAGAAATTCTCATTTTGGGGCTGAACTCAGAAATTAAACTTAATTTGGGGCAAAATTCCAGAAATTTCCCTTATTTTGGGGCAAAATTGCAGAAATTTCACTTATTTTGGGGCAAAATTGCAGAAATTTCACTTATTTCAGGGAAAAAAGGCAGAAATTTTCCTTATTTTGAAGCAAAAAAGCAGAAATTCCAAATATTTTGTGGCAAAAATGCAGAAATTCCCCCTATTTTGTGGTAAAAAGGCTGAAATTCCCCTTATTTGGGGGCAAAAATGCAGAAATTTTCCTTATTTTGGGGAAGAACTCAGAAATTAAACTTATTTTGGGGCAAAATTCCAGAAATTTCCCCTATTTTGGGGCAAAATTCGAGAAATTTCCCCTATTTTGGGGCAAAATTCCAGAAATTTCCTTTATATTGGGGCAAAATTGCAGAAATTTCACTTATTTTGGGGCAAAATTGCAGAAATTTCACTTATTTCAGGGAAAAAAGCAGAAATTTTCTTATTTTGGGGCAAAAAGGCAGAAATTTCTTTTCTTTTGGTACAAAATGGCAGAAATTTTTCTTATTTTGGGGCAAAAAGGCAGAAATTTCCCATATTTTGGGGCAAAAATGCAGAAATTCCCCTTATTTTGAGGTAAAATGGCTGAAATTCCCCTTATTTGTGGGCAAAAACACAGAAATTTCCCTTATTTTGAGGCAAAATTGCAGAAATATGATTTATTTCAGAAAAAAAGCAGAAATTTTCTTATATTGAGGCAAAAAGGCTGAAATTTCTTTTATTTTGGTACAGAATTGCAGAAATTTTTCTTATTTTGTGGCAAAATGGCAGAAATTTCCCATATTTTGGGTCAAAAATTCAGAAAGTCCCCTTATTTTGAGGTTAAAAGTCTGAAATTCCCCTTATTTCGTGGCAAAAAGGCAGAAATTTCTCTTATGTTGGAGCAAAATTGCAGAAATTTCATTTATTTCAGAAAAAAAGTAGAAATTTTCTTACTTTGGGGCAAAAAGTCAGAAATTTTTATATTTTGGTACAAAATTGCAGAAATTTTTCTTAATTTGGGGCAAAAAGGCAGAAATTTCCCATATTTTTGGGCAAAAATTTAGAAATTCTCCATATTTTGAGGTAAAAGGCTGAGATTTCCCTTATTTGAGGTCAAAAAGACAGAAATTTCTCTTAATTTGGGGCAAAATTTTAGAAATTTCCCTTATTTTGGGGCAAAATTGCAGAAATTTCACTTATTTTGGGGCAAAATTGCAGAAATTTCACTTATTTCAGGGAAAAAAGGCAGAAATTTTCCTTATTTTTGGGCAAAAAAACAGAAATTCCTAATATTCTATGGCATAAATGCAGAAATTCCCCTTATTTTGAGGTAAAAAGTCTGAAATTCTCCTTATTTGGGGGCAAAAAGGCAGAAATTTCCCTTATTTTGGGGCAAAATTGCAGAAATTTCACTTATTTCAGGGTAATAAGTCAGAAATTTTCCTTATTTTGGTGCAAAAAACAGAAATTCCCTTTGTTTTGGGGGAAAAAGACAGAAATTCCACTTATTTAGAGGCAAAAAAGCAGAAATTCCCTTTATTTTAAAGCAAAAATGGAGAAATTTCCCATTTTTCTGGCAAAAAGGTAATCATTCTTCTTATATTCGGGCAAAAAGGCAGAAATACCCTGTATTTTGGAGCAAAATTGCAGAAATTCCCCTAATTGTGGGGCAAAAAGGCAGAAATTCCCTATATGTTGGGGCATAAAGACAGAAATTCTCCTTATTTTTGTGCAAAACTCAGAAATTCCACTTATTTTCAGGCAAAATTCCAGAAATTTCCCTTATTTGGGGGCAAAATTGCAGAAATTTCACTTATTTTGGGGCAAAATTGCAGAAATTTCACTTATTTCAGAAAAAAAGCAGAAATTTTTTTATATTAGGGCAAAAAGGCTGAAATTTATTTTATTTTGGTACAGAATTGCAGAAATTTTTCTTATTTCTGAGCAAAAAGGCAGAAATTTTCCATATTTTGGGTCAAAAATGCAGAAAGTCTTCATATTTTGAGGTAAAAAGGCTGAAATTCCCCTGATTTGGAGGCAAAAAGGCAGAAATTTCTCTTATTTTGAGGCAAAATTGCAGAAATTTCACTTATTTCAGAAAAAAAGCAGAAATTTTCTTATATTGGTGCAAAAAGGCTGAAATTTCTTTTATTTTGGTACAGAATTGCAGAAATTTTTCTTATTTTGGGGCAAAAAGCCAGAAATTTCCCATATTTTGGGTCAAAAATGCAGAAAGTCCCCTTATTTTGAGGTTAAAAGTCTGAAATTCCCCTTATTTCGTGGCAAAAAGGCAGAAATTTCTCTTATTTTGAGGCAAAATTGCAGAAATATCATTTATTTCAGAAAAAAAGGCAGAAATTTCCCATATTTTTGGGCAAAAATTCAGAAATTCTCCATATTTTGAGGTAAAAAGGCTGAAATTTCCTTATTTGAGGTCAAAAAGGCAGAAATTTCTCTTAATTTGGGGCAAAATTTTAGAATTATCCCTTATTTTGGGGCAAAATTGCAAAAATTTCACTTATTTTGGGGCAAAATTGCAGAAATTTCACTTATTTCAGGGAAAAAAGGCAGAAATTTTCCTTATTTTTGGGCAAAAAAACAGAAATTCTTAATATTCTATGGCAAAAATGCAGAATTTCTTCTTATTTTGAGGTAAAAAGGCTGAAATTCCCCTTATTTGGGGACAAAAAGGCAGAAATTTCCCTTATTTTGGGGCAAAATTGCAGAAATTTTACTTATTTCAGGGTAATAAGTCAGAAATTTTCCTCATTTTGGGGCAAAAAAGACAGAAATTCCCTTTGTTTTGGGGGAAAAAGACAGAAATTCCACATATTTAGAGGCAAAAAAGCAGAAATTCCCCTATTTGTAGGGCAAAAAGGCAGATATTCTCTATATGTTGGGGCAAAAAGACAGAAATTCTCCTCATTTTGGGGCAAAACTCAGAAATTCCATGTATTTTGTGCAAAATTTTAGAAATTTCACTTATTTCAGGGTTATAAGTCAGAAATTTTCTTTTTTTTTGGGGCAAAAAACAGAAATTCCCTTTGTTTTGGGTGGAAAAGACAGAAATTCCACTTATTTAGAGGCAAAAAAGCAGAAATTCCCTTTATTTTAAAGCAAAAATAGAGAAATTTCCCATTTTTGTGGCAAAAAGGTAATCATTCTTCTTATATTCGGGCAAAAAGGCAGAAATACCCCGTATTTTGGAGCAAAGTTGCAGAAATTCCACTATTTGTGGGGCAAAAAGGCAGAAATTCCCTATATGTTGGGGCATAAAGACAGAAATTCTCCTTATTTTTGCGCAAAACTCAGAAATTCCACTTATTTTCAGGCAAAATTCCAGAAATTTCCCTTATTTGGGGCCAAAATTGCAGAAATTTCACTTATTTTGGGCCAAAATTGCAGAAATTTCACTTATTTCAGAAAAAAAATGAGAAATTTTTTTTTATTTTGGGGCAAAAAGGCAGAAATTTCTCTTATTTTGGTACAAAATGGCAGAAATTTTTCTTATTTTGGGGCAAAAAGGCAGAAATTTCCCATATTTTGGGTCAAAAATGCAGAAAGTCTTTATATTTTGAGGTAAAAATGCTGATATTCCCCTGATTTGGGGGCAAAAACACAGAAATTTACCTTATTTTGAGGCAAAATTGCAGAAATATCATTTATTTAAAAAAAAAGCAGAAATTTTCTTATATTGGGGCAAAAAGGCTGAAATTTCTTTTATTTTGGTACAGAATTGCAGAAATTTTTCTAATTTTGGGGGCAAAAAGACAGAAATTCCCCAAATTTTGGGTCAAAAATGCAGAAAGTCCCCTTATTTTGAGGTTAAAATTCTCAAATTCCCCTTATTTCTTGGCAAAAAGACAGAAATTTCTCTTATGTTGGGGCAAAATTGCAGAAATTTCATTTATTTCAGAAAAAAAAGTAGAAATTTTCTTATTTTGGGGCAAAAAGGCAGAATTTTTTTTTATTTTGGTACAAAATTGCAGAAATTTTTCTTATTTTGGGGCCAAAAGGCAGAAATTTCCCATATTTTGGGAAAAAAATGCAGAAATTACCCTTATTTTGAGGTAAAAAGGCTGAAATTTCCCTTATTTGGGGGCAAAAAGGCAGAAATTTTTTTTATATTAGGGCATAATTGCAGAAATTTCACTTACTTCAGGGTAATAAGTCAGAAATTTTCCTTATTTTGGGGCAAAAAAGACAGAAATTCCCTTTGTTTTGGGGGAAAAAGACAGAAATTCCACTTATTTAGAGGCAAAAAAGCAGAAATTCCCCTTATTTTGGAGCAAAATTGCAGAAATTTTCCTTTTTTATGGCAAAAAGGTATGCATTCTTTTTATTTTCGGGCAAAAAAGCAGAAATTCCCTGTATTTTGAAGCAAAATTGCTGAAATTCCCCTAATTGTGGGGCAAAAAGGCTGAAATTCCCTATATGTTGGGGCATAAAGACAGAAATTCTCTTTATTTTTGCGCAAAACTCAGAAATTCAACTTATTTTCCAGAAAAATTCCAGAAATTTCCCTTATTTGGGGGCAAAATTGCAGAAATTTCACTTATTTTGGGGCAAAATTGCAGAAATTTCACTTATTTTAGAAAAAAAGCAGAAATTTTCTTATATTAGGGCAAAAAGGCTGAAATTTATTTTATTTTGGTACAGAATTGCAGAAATTTTTCTTATTTCGGAGCAAAAAGGCAGAAATTTCCCATATTTTGGGTCAAAAATGCAGAAAGTCTTCATATTTTGAGGTAAAAATGCTGAAATTCCCCTGATTTGGAGGCAAAAAGGCAGAAATTTCTCTTATTTTGAGGCAAAATTGCAGAAATTTCATTTATTTCAGAAAGAAAGGCAGAAATTTCCCATATTTTTGGGCAAAAATTCAGAAATTCTCCATATTTTGAGGTAAAAAGGCTGAAATTTCCTTATTTGAGGTCAAAAAGGCAGAAATTTCTCTTAATTTGAGGCAAAATTTTAGAATTATCCCTTATTTTGGGGCAAAATTGCAGAAATTTCACTTATTTTGGGGCAAAATTGCAGAAATTTCACTTATTTCAGGGAAAAAAGGCAGAAATTTTCCTTATTTTTGAGCAAAAAAACAGAAATTCCTAATATTCTATGGCAAAAATGCAGAATTTCTTCTTATTTTGAGGTAAAAAGGCTGAAATTCCCCTTATTTGGGGACAAAAAGGCAGAAATTTCCCTTATTTTGGGGCAAAATTGCAGAAATTTTACTTATTTCAGGGTAATAAGTCAGAAATTTTCCTCATTTTGGGGCAAAAAAGACAGAAATTCCCTTTATTTTGGGGGAAAAAGACAGAAATTCCACATATTTAGAGGCAAAAAAGCAGAAATTCCCCTATTTGTAGGGCAAAAAGGCAGATATTCTCTATATGTTGGGGCAAAAAGACAGAAATTCTCCTCATTTTGGGGCAAAACTCAGAAATTCCATGTATTTTGTGCAAAATTTTAGAAATTTCACTTATTTCAGGGTAATAAGTCAGAAATTTTCCTTATTTTGGGGCAAAAAACAGAAATTCCCTTTGTTTTGGGGGGAATGACAGAAATTCCACTTATTTAGAGGCAAAAAAGCATTAATTCCATTTATTTTAAAGCAAAAATGGAGAAATTTCCCATTTTTGTGGCAAAAAGGTAATCATTCTTCTTATATTCGGGCAAAAAGGCAGAAATACCCCGTATTTTGGAGCAAAGTTGCAGAAATTCCACTATTTGTGGGGCAAAAAGGCAGAAATTCCCTATATGTTGGGGCATAAAGACAGAAATTCTCCTTATTTTTGCGCAAAACTCAGAAATTCCACTTATTTTCAGGCAAAATTCCAGAAATTTCCCTTATTTGAGGCCAAAATTGCAGAAATTTCACTTATTTTGGGCCAAAATTGCAGAAATTTCACTTATTTCAGAAAAAAAATGAGAAATTTTTTTTATTTTGGGGCAAAAAGGCAGAAATTTCTCTTATTTTGGTACAAAATGGCAGAAATTTTTCTTATTTTGGGGCAAAAAGGCAGAAATTTCCCATATTTTGGGTCAAAAATGCAGAAAGTCTTTATATTTTGAGGTAAAAATGCTGAAATTCCCCTGATTTGGGGGCAAAAACACAGAAATTTACCTTATTTTGAGGCAAAATTGCAGAAATATCATTTATTTAAAAAAAAAGCAGAAATTTTCTTATATTGGGGCAAAAAGGCTGAAATTTCTTTTATTTTGGTACAGAATTGCAGAAATTTTTCTAATTTTGGGGGCAAAAAGACAGAAATTTCCCATATTTTGGGTCAAAAATGCAGAAAGTCCCCTTATTTTGAGGTTAAAAGTCTGAAATTCCCCTTATTTCGTGGCAAAAAGGCAGAAATTTCTCTTATGTTGGGGCAAAATTGCAGAAATTTCATTTATTTCAGAAGAAAAAGTAGAAATTTTCTTATTTTGGGGCAAAAAGGCAGAATTTTTTTTTATTTTGGTACAAAATTGCAGAAATTTTTCTTATTTTGGGGCCAAAAGGCAGAAATTTCCCATATTTTGGGGAAAAATGCAGAAATTACCCTTATTTTGAGGTAAAAAGGCTGAAATTCCCCTTATTTGGGGGCAAAAAGGCAGAAATTTCTTTTATATTGGCTCATAATTGCAGAAATTTCACTTACTTCAGGGTAATAAGTTAGAAATTTTCCTTATTTTGGGGCAAAAAAGACAGAAATTCCCTTTGTTTTGGGGGAAAAAGACAGAAATTCCACTTATTTATAGGCAAAAAAGCAGAAATTCCCCTTATTTTTAGCTAAAAAGGCTGAAATTGTCCTTTTTTATGGCAAAAAGGTATGCATTCTTCTTATTTTCGGGCAAAAGGCAGAAATTCCCCGTATTTTGAAGAAAAATTGCAGAAATTCCCCTAATTGTGGGGCAAAAAGGAAGAAATTTCCTATATGTTGGGGCAAAAAGACAAAAATCCTCCTTATTTTGGGGCAAAACTCAGAAATTCCACTTATTTAGGGCAAAGTTCCAGAAATTACCTTTATTTTGAGGCAAAATTGCAGAAATTTCACTTATTTTGGGGCAAAATTGCAGAAATTTCACTTATTTCAGGGAAAAAAACAGAAATTTTCATATTTTGTGGCAATAAGGCAGAAATTTCTTTTATTTTGGTACAAAATTGCAGAAATTTTTCTTATTTTGGGCAAAAAGGCAGAAATTCCCCTTATTTTGAGGTAAAAAGGCTGAAATTCCCCTTATTTGGGGGCAAAAAGGCAGAAATTTCCCTTATTTTGGGGCAAAATTGCAGAAATTTAACTTATTTCAGGGTTATAATTCAGAAATTTTCCTTATTTTGGGGCAAAAAATACAGAAATTCCCTTTGTTTTGGGGGAGAAAGACAGAAATTCCACTTATTTAGAGGCAAAAACCAGAAATTCCCCTTATTTTGGAGCAAAAATGAAGAAATTTCTTTTTTTTATGGCAAAAAGGTATGCATTCTTCTTATTTTCAGACAAAAAGGCAGAAATTCCCCATATATTGGAGCAAAATTAGAGAAATTCCCCTAATTGCGGGGAAAAAAGGCAGAAATTCCCTATATGTTGGGGCAAAAAGACAGAAATTCTTCTTATTTTAGGGCAAAATTCAGAAATTTAACTTATTTTGAGGCAAAATTGCAGAAATTTCATTTATTTCAGAAAAAAGATGAAATTTTCTTATTTTGGGGCAAAAAGGCAGAAATTTCTTATATTTTGGTACAAAATTGCAGAAATTTTTCTTAATTTGGGGCAAAAAGGCAGAAATTTCCCATATTTTTGGGCAAAAATTCAGAAATTCTCCATATTTTGAGGTAAAAAGGCTGAAATTTCCCTTATTTGAGGTCAAAAAGGCAGAAATTTCTCTTAATTTGGGGCAAAATTTTAGAATTTTCCCTTATTTTGGGGCAAAATTGCAGAAATTTCACTTATTTTGGGTCAAAATTGCAGAAATTTCACTTATTTCAGGGAAAAAAGGCAGAAATTTTTCTTATTTTTGGGAAAAAAACAGAAATTCCTAATTTTCTATGGCAAAAATGCAGAAATTCCCCTTATTTTGAGGTAAAAAGGCTGAAATTCCCCTTATTTGGGGGCAAAAAGGCAGAAATTTCCCTTATTTTGGGGCAGAATTGCAGAAATTTCACTTATTTCAGGGTAATAAGTCAGAAATTTTCCTTATTTTGGGGCAAAAAAACAGAAATTCCCTTTGTTTTGGGGGAAAAAGACAGAAATTCCACATATTTAGAGGCAAAAAAGCAGAAATTCCCCTATTTGTAGGGCAAAAAGGCAGAAATTCCCTATATGTTGGGGGAAAAAGACAGAAATTCTCCTCATTTTGGGGCAAAACTCAGAAATTCCATGTATTTTGTGCAAAATTTTAGAAATTTCACTTATTTCAGGGTAATAAGTCAGAAATTTTCCTTATTTTCGGGCAAAAAACAGAAATTCCCTTTGTTTTGGGGGAAAAAGACAGAAATTCCACTTATTTAGAGGCAAAAAAGCAGAAATTCCCTTTATTTTAAAGCAAAAATGGAGAAATTTCCCATTTTTGTGGCAAAAAGGTAATCATTCTTCTTATATTCGGGCAAAAAGGCAGAAATACCCCGTATTTTGGAGCAAAATTGCAGAAATTCCCCTAATTGTGGAGCAAAAAGGCAGAAATTCCCTATATGTTGGGGCATAAAGACAGAAATTCTCTTTATTTTTGCGCAAAAATCAGAAATTCCACTTATTTTCAGGCAAAATTCCAGAAATTTCCCTTATTTGGGGGCAAAATTGCAGAAATTTCACTTATTTTGGGGCAAAATTGCAGAAATTTCACTTATTTCAGAAAAAATGAGAATTTTTTTTTATTTTGGGGCAAAAAGGCAGAAATTTCTCTTATTTTGGTACAAAATGGCAGAAATTTTTCTTATTTTGGGGCAAAAAGGCAGAAATTTCCCATATTTTGGGTCAAAAATGCAGAAAGTCTTCATATTTTGAGGCAAAAAGGCTGAAATTCCCCTTATTTGGGGGCAAAAACACAGAAATTTCCCTTATTTTGAGGCAAAATTGCAGAAATATCATTTATTTCAGAAAAAAAGCAGAAATTTTTTTATATTGGGGCAAAAAGGCTGAAATTTCTTTTATTTTGGTACAGAATTGCAGAAATTTTTTTTATTTTGGGGCAAAAAGGCAGAAATTTCCCATATTTTGGGTCAAAAATGCAGAAAGTCCCCTTATTTTGAGGTTAAAAGTCTGCAATTCCCCTTATTTCGTGGCAAAAAGGCAGAAATTTCTCTTATGTTTGGGGCAAAATTGCAGAAATTTCATTTATTTCAGAAAAAAAAGTAGAAATTTTCTTATTTTGGGGCAAAAAGGCAGAAATATTTTTATTTTGGTACAAAATTGCAGAAATTTTTCTTATTTTGGGGCCAAAAGGCAGACATTTCCCATATTTTGGGGAAAAAATGCAGAAATTACCCTTATTTTGAGGTAAAAAGGCTGAAATTCCCCTTATTTGGGGGCAAAAATGCAGAAATTTCTTTTATATTGGGGCATAATTGCAGAAATTTCACTTACTTCAGGTTAATAAGTCAGAAATTTTCCTTATTTTGGGGCAAAAAAGACAGAAATTCCCTTTGTTTTGGAGAAAAAATGACAGAAATTCCACTTATTTAGAGGCAAAAAAAGCAGAAATTCTCCTTATTTTGGAGCAAAATTGCAGAAATTTTCTTTTTTTATGGCAAAAAGGTATGCATTCTTCTTACTTTCGGGCAAAAAGGCAGAAATTCCCTGTATTTTGAAGCAAAATTGCTGAAATTCCCCTAATTGTGGGGCAAAAAGGAAGAAATTTCCTATATGTTGGGGCAAAAAGACAAAAATCCTCCTTATTTTGGGGCAAAACTAAGAAATTCCACTTATTTAGGGCAAAGTTCCAGAAATTACCCTTATTTTGAGGCAAAATTGCAGAAATTTCACTTATTTTGGGGCAAAATTGCATAAATTTCACTTATTTCAAGGAAAAAAACAGAAATTTTCATATTTTGTGGCAATAAGGCAGAAATTTCTTTTATTTTGGTACAAAATTGCAGAAATTTTTCTTATTTTGGGCAAAAAGGCAGAAATTCCCCTTATTTTGAGGTAAAAAAGCTGAAATTTTCCTTATTTGGGGCCAAAAAGGCAGAAATTTCCCTTATTTTGGGGCAAAATTGCAGAAATTTCACTTATTTCAGGGTAATAAGTCAGAAATTTTCCTTATTTTGGGGCAAAAATTACAGAAATTCCCTTTTTTTGGGGGGGAGAAAGACAGAAATTCCACTTATTTAGAGGCAAAAACCAGAAATTCCCCTTATTTTGGAGCAAAAATGAAGAAATTTCTTTTTTTTATGGCAAAAAGGTATGCATTCTTCTTATTTTCGGACAAAAAGGCAGAAATTCCCCGTATTTTGAAGCAAAATTGCAGAAATTCCCCTAATTGTGGGGAAAAAAAGGCAGAAATTCCCTATATGTTGGGGCAAAAAGACAGAAATTCTTCTTATTTTAGGGAAAAATTCAGAAATTTAACTTATTTTGAGGCAAAATTGCAGAAATTTAATTTATTTCAGAAAAAAAGCAGAAATTTTCTTATTTTGGGGCAAAAAGGCAGAAATTTCTTTTATTTTGGTACAAAATTGCAGAAATTATTCTTAATTTGGGGCAAAAAGGCAGAAATTTCCCATATTTTTGGGCAAAAATTCAGAAATTCTTTATATTTTGAGGTAAAAAGCCTGAAATTTCCCTTATTTGAGGTCAAAAAGGCAGAAATTTCTCTTAATTTGGGGCAAAATTTTAGAATTTTCCCTTATTTTGGGGCAAAATTGCAGAAATTTCACTTATTTTGGGGCAAAATTGCAGAAATTTCACTTATTTCAGGGAAAAAACGCAGAAATTTTCCTTATTTTTGGGCAAAAAAACAGAAATTCCTAATATTCTATGGCAAAAATGCAGAAATTCCCCTTATTTTGAGGTAAAAAGGCTGAAATTCCCCTTATTTTGGGGCAAAAAGGCAGAAATTTCCCTTATTTTGGGGCAAAATTGCAGAAATTTCACTTATTTCAGGGTAATAAGTCAGAAATTCTCCTTATTTTGGGGCAAAAAAGACAGAAATTCCCTTTGTTTTGGGGGAAAAAGACAGAAATTCCACATATTTAGAGGCAAAAAAGAAGAAATTCCCCTATTTGTAGGGCAAAAAGGCAGAAATTCCCTATATGTTGGGGCAAAAAGACAGAAATTCTCCTCATTTTGGGGCAAAACTCAGAAATTCCATGTAAATTGTGCAAAATTTTTGAAATTTCACTTATTTCAGGGTAATAAGTCAGAAATTTTTTTTATTTTGGGGCAAAAAACAGAAATTCCCTTTGTTTTGGTGGAAAAAGACAGAAATTCCACTTATTTAGAGGCAAAAAAGCAGAAATTCTCTTTATTTTAAAGCAAAAATGGAGAAATTTCCCATTTTTGTGGCAAAAAGGTAATCATTCTTCTTATATTCGGGCAAAAAGGCAGAAATACCCTGTATTTTGGAGCAAAATTGCAGAAATTCCCCTAATTGTGGGGCAAAAAGGCAGAAATTCCCTATATGTTGTGGCGTAAAGACAGAAATTCTCCTTATTTTTGTGCAAAACTCAGAAATTCCACTTATTTTCAGGCAAAATTCCAGAAATTTCCCTTATTTGGGGGCAAAATTGCAGAAATTTCACTTATTTTGGGGCAAAATTGCAGAAATTTCACTTATTTCAGAAAAAAAGCAGAAATTTTCTTATATTGGGGCAAAAAGGCTGAAATTTATTTTATTTTGGTACAGAATTGCAGAAATTTTTCTTATTTCGGAGCAAAAGGAAGAAATTTCCCCTATATTGGGTCAAAAATGCAGAAAGTCTTCATATTTTGAGGTAAAAAGGCTGAAATTCCCCTGATTTGGAGGCAAAAGGGCAGAAGTTTCTCTTATTTTGAGGCAAAATTGCAGAAATTTCACTTATTTCAGAAAAAAAGCAGAAATTTTCTTATATTGGGGCAAAAAGGCTGAAATTTCTTTTATTTTGGTACAGAATTGCAGAAATTTTTCTTATTTTGGGGCCAAAAGGCAGAAATTTCCCATATTTTAGGGAAAAAATGCAGAAATTACCCTTATTTTGATGTAAAAAGGCTGAAATTCCCCTTATTTGGGGGCAAAAAGGCAGAAATTTCTTTTATATTGGGGCATAATTGCAGAAATTTCATTTACTTCAGGGTAATAAGTCAGAAATTTTCCTTATTTTGGGGCAAAAAAGACAGAAATTCCCTTTGTTTTGGGGGAAAAAGACAGAAATTCCACTTATTTAGAGGCAAAAAAGCAGAAATTCCCCTTATTTTGGAGCAAAATTGCAGAAATTTTCCTTTTTTATGGCAAAAAGGTATGCATTCTTCTTATTTTCGGGCAAAAAGGCAGAAATTCCCCGTATTTTGAAGCAAAATTGCAGAAATTCCCCTAATTGTAGGGCAAAAAGGAAGAAATTTCCTATATGTTGGGGCAAAAAGACAAAAATCCTCCTTATTTTGGGGCAAAACTCAGAAATTCCACTTATTTAGGGCATAGTTCCAGAAATTACCTTTATTTTGAGGCAAAATTGCAAAAATTTCACTTATTTTGGGGCAAAATTGCAGAAATTTCACTTATTTCAGGGAAAAAAACAGAAATTTTCATATTTTGTGGCAATAAGGCAGAAATTTCTTTTATTTTGGTACAAAATTGCAGAAATTTTTCTTATTTTGGGCAAAAAGGCAGAAATTCCCCTTATTTTGAGGTAAAAAGGCTGAAATTTTCCTTATTTGGGGGAAAAAAGGCAGAAATTTCCCTTATTTTGGGGCAAAATTGCAGAAATTTCACTTATTTCAGGGTAATAAGTCAGAAATTTTCCTTATTTTTGGGCAAAAAATACAGAAATTCCCTTTGTTTTGGGGGAGAAAGACAGAAATTCCACTTATTTAGAGGCAAAAACCAGAAATTCCCCTTATTTTGGAGCAAAAATGAAGAAATTTCTTTTTTTTATGGCAAAAAGTTATGCATTCTTCTTATTTTCGGACAAAAAGGCAGAAATTCCCCGTATTTTGGAGCAAAATTGCAGAAATTCCCCTAATTGTGGGGAAAAAAGGCAGAAATTCCCTATATGTTGGGGCAAAAAGACAGAAATTCTTCTTATTTTAGGGAAAAATTCAGAAATTTAACTTATTTTGAGGCAAAATTGCAGAAATTTCATTTATTTCAGAATAAAAGCAGAAATTTTCTTATTTTGGGGCAAAAAGGCAGAAATTTCTTTTATTTTGGTACAAAATTGCAGAAATTTTTCTTAATTTTGGGCAAAAAGGCAGAAATTTCCCATATTTTTGGGCAAAAATTCAGAAATACTCCATATTTTGAGGTAAAAAGGCTGAAATTTCCCTTATTTGAGGGCAAAAAGGCAGAAATTTCTCTTAATTTGGGGCAAAATTTTAGAAATTTCCCTTATTTTGGGGCAAAATTGCAGAAATTTCACTTATTTTGGGGCAAAATTGCAGAAATTTCACTTATTTCAGGGAAAAAAGGCAGAAATTTTCCTTATTTTTGGGCAAAAAACAGAAATTCCTAATATTCTATGGCAAAAATGCAGAAATTCCCCTTATTTTCAGGTAAAAAGGCTTAAATTCCCCTTATTTGGGGGCAAAAAGGCAGAAATTTCCCTTATTTTGGGGCAATATTGCAGAAATTTCACTTATTTCAGCGTAATACGTCAGAAATTTTCCTTATTTTGGGGCAAAAAAGACAGAAATTCCCTTTGTTTTGGGGGAAAAAGACAGAAATTCCACATATTTAGAGGCAAAAAAGCAGAAATTCCCCTATTTGTAGGGCAAAAAGGCAGAAATTCCCTATATGTTGGGGGAAAAAGACAGAAATTCTCCTCATTTTGGGGCAAAACTCAGAAATTCCATGTATTTTGTGCAAAATTTTAGAAATTTCACTTATTTCAGGGTAATAAGTCAGAAATTTTCCTTATATTCGGGCAAAAAACAGAAATTCCCTTTGTTTTGGGGGAAAAAGACAGAAATTCCACTTATTTAGAGGCAAAAAAGCAGAAATTCCCTTTATTTTAAAGCAAAAATGGAGAAATTTCCCATTTTTGTGGCAAAAAGGTAATCATTCTTCTTATATTCGGGCAAAAAGGCAGAAATACCCTGTATTTTGGAGCAAAATTGCAGAAATTCCCCTAATTGTGGGGCAAAAAGGCAGAAATTCCCTATATGTTGGGGCATAAAGACAGAAATTCTCTTTATTTTTGCGCAAAAATCAGAAATTCCACTTATTTTCAGGCAAAATTCCAGAAATTTCCCTTATTTGGGGGCAAAATTGCAGAAATTTCACTTATTTTGGGGCAAAATTGCAGAAATTTCACTTATTTCAGAAAAAATGAGAATTTTTTTTTATTTTGGGGCAAAAAGGCAGAAATTTCTCTTATTTTGGTACAAAATGGCAGAAATTTTTCTTATTTTGGGGCAAAAAGGCAGAAATTTCCCATATTTTGGGTCAAAAATGCAGAAAGTCTTCATATTTTGAGGCAAAAAGGCTGAAATTCCCCTTATTTGGGGGCAAAAACACAGAAATTTCCCTTATTTTGAGGCAAAATTGCAGAAATATCATTTATTTCAGAAAAAAAGCAGAAATTTTTTTATATTGGGGCAAAAAGGCTGAAATTTCTTTTATTTTGGTACAGAATTGCAGAAATTTTTTTTTATTTTGGGGCAAAAAGGCAGAAATTTCCCATATTTTGGGTCAAAAATGCAGAAAGTCCCCTTATTTTGAGGTTAAAAGTCTGCAATTCCCCTTATTTCGTGGCAAAAAGGCAGAAATTTCTCTTATGTTTGGGGCAAAATTGCAGAAATTTCATTTATTTCAGAAAAAAAAGTAGAAATTTTCTTATTTTGGGGCAAAAAGGCAGAAATTTTTTTATTTTGGTACAAAATTGCAGAAATTTTTCTTATTTTGGGGCCAAAAGGCAGACATTTCCCATATTTTGGGGAAAAAATGCAGAAATTACCCTTATTTTGAGGTAAAAAGGCTGAAATTCCCCTTATTTGGGGGCAAAAATGCAGAAATTTCTTTTATATTGGGGCATAATTGCAGAAATTTCACTTACTTCAGGTTAATAAGTCAGAAATTTTCCTTATTTTGGGGCAAAAAAGACAGAAATTCCCTTTGTTTTGGAGAAAAAATGACAGAAATTCCACTTATTTAGAGGCAAAAAAAGCAGAAATTCTCCTTATTTTGGAGCAAAATTGCAGAAATTTTCTTTTTTTATGGCAAAAAGGTATGCATTCTTCTTACTTTCGGGCAAAAAGGCAGAAATTCCCTGTATTTTGAAGCAAAATTGCTGAAATTCCCCTAATTGTGGGGCAAAAAGGAAGAAATTTCCTATATGTTGGGGCAAAAAGACAAAAATCCTCCTTATTTTGGGGCAAAACTAAGAAATTCCACTTATTTAGGGCAAAGTTCCAGAAATTACCCTTATTTTGAGGCAAAATTGCAGAAATTTCACTTATTTTGGGGCAAAATTGCATAAATTTCACTTATTTCAAGGAAAAAAACAGAAATTTTCATATTTTGTGGCAATAAGGCAGAAATTTCTTTTATTTTGGTACAAAATTGCAGAAATTTTTCTTATTTTGGGCAAAAAGGCAGAAATTCCCCTTATTTTGAGGTAAAAAAGCTGAAATTTTCCTTATTTGGGGCCAAAAAGGCAGAAATTTCCCTTATTTTGGGGCAAAATTGCAGAAATTTCACTTATTTCAGGGTAATAAGTCAGAAATTTTCCTTATTTTGGGGCAAAAAATACAGAAATTCCCTTTTTTTGGGGGGGAGAAAGACAGAAATTCCACTTATTTAGAGGCAAAAACCAGAAATTCCCCTTATTTTGGAGCAAAAATGAAGAAATTTCTTTTTTTTATGGCAAAAAGGTATGCATTCTTCTTATTTTCGGACAAAAAGGCAGAAATTCCCCGTATTTTGAAGCAAAATTGCAGAAATTCCCCTAATTGTGGGAAAAAAAGGCAGAAATTCCCTATATGTTGGGGCAAAAAGACAGAAATTCTTCTTATTTTAGGGAAAAATTCAGAAATTTAACTTATTTTGAGGCAAAATTGCAGAAATTTCATTTATTTCAGAAAAAAAGCAGAAATTTTCTTATTTTGGGGCAAAAAGGCAGAAATTTCTTTTATTTTGGTACAAAATTGCAGAAATTATTCTTAATTTGGGGCAAAATTTTAGAATTTTCCCTTATTTTGGGGCAAAATTGCAGAAATTTCACTTATTTTGGGGCAAAATTGCAGAAATTTCACTTATTTCAGGGAAAAAAGGCAGAAATTTTCCTTATTTTTGGGCAAAAAAACAGAAATTCCTAATATTCTATGGCAAAAATGCAGAAATTCCCCTTATTTTGAGGTAAAAAGGCTGAAATTCCCCTTATTTGGAGGCAAAAATGCAGAAATTTCCCTTATTTTGGGGCAAAAAGGACAGAAATTCCCTTTGTTTTGGGGGACAAAGACAGAAATTCAACATATTTAGAGGCATAAAAGCTGAAATTCCCCTTATTTTGGAGCAAAAATGAAGAAATTTTCCTTTTTTATGGCAAAAAGGTATGCATTCTTCTTATTTTTGAGCAAAAAGGCAGAAATACCCCGTATTTTGGAGCAAAATTGCAGAAATTCCCCTAATTGTGGGGCAAAAAGGCAGAAATTTCCTATATGTTGGGGCAAAAAGACAGAAATCCTCCTTATTTTGTGGCAAAACTCAGAATTTCCACTTATTTTGGGGCAAAATTCCAGAAATTTCCCTTATTTTGGGGCAAAATTGCAGAAATTTCACTTATTTTTGGGCAAAATTGCAGAAATTTCACTTATTTCAGGGAAAAAAAGCAGAAATTTTCTTATTTTGTGGCAAAAAGGCAGAAATTTTTTTTTATTTTTGTACAAAATTGCAGAAATTTTTCTTATTTTGGCCAAAAAGGCAGAAATTTTCCATATTTTGGGGCAAAAATGTGAAAATTCCCCTTATTTTGAGGTAAAAAGGCTGAAATTACCCTTATTTTGGGGCAAATAGGCAGAAATTTCTCTTCTGTTGGGGCAAAATTGCAGAAATTTCACTTATTTCAGGGTAATAAGTCAGAAATTTTCTTATTTAGGGGCAAAAAGACAGAAATTCCCTTTGTTTTGGGGGAAAAGACAGAAATTCCACTTATTTAGAGGCAAAAAAGCAGAAATTTCCCTTATTTTGGAGCAAAATTGCAGAAATTTTTCTTTCTTATGTAAAAAAGGTATGCATTCTTCTTATTTTCGGGCAAAAAGGCAGAAATTTCCCGTATTTTGGACCAAAATTGCAAAAATTCCCCTAATTGTGGGGCAAAAAGGCAGAAATTTCCTATATGTTGGGGCAAAAAGACAGAAATTCTCCTTATTGTGGGTCAAAACTCAGAAATTCCACTTAATTTGGGGCAAAATTCAAGAAATTTCACTTATTTTGGGGCAAAATTGTAGAAATTTTACTTATTTTGGGGCAAAATTTCAGAAATTTCACTTATTTCAGGGAAAAAAAGCAGAAATTTTCTTATTTTGTGGAAAAAAGGCAGAAATTATCCATATTATGCGGCAAAAATGCAAAAATTCCCCTTATTTTGAGGTAAAAAGGCTGAAATTTCCCTTATTTGGGGGCAAAAAAGCAGAAATTTCCCTTATTTTGGAGCAAAATTGCAGAAATTTCACTTATTTCAGTGTAATAAGTCAGAAATTTTCCTTATTTTGGAGCAAAAAAGACAGAAATTCCATTTTTTGGGGGGGAAAAAGACATAAATTTCACTTATTTAGAGGCAAAAATGCAGAAATTCCCCTTGTTTTGGAGCAAAAATGAAGAAATTTCCCTTTTTTATGGAAAAAGGGTATGCATTATTCTTATTTTCGGACAAAAAGACAGAAATTCCCCGTATTTTGGAGCAAAATTGCAGAAATTCCCCTAAATGAGGGGTAAAAAGGCAGAAATTCCCTATATGTTGGGGCAAAAAGACAGAAATTCTTCTTATTTAAAGGCAAAACTCAGAAATTTCACTTATTTTGGGGCAAAATTGCAGAAATTTCACTTATTTCAGAAAAAAAGCAGAAATTTTTTATTTTGGGGCAAAAGTCTGATTTTTCTTATATTTTGGTACAAAATTGCTGAAATATTTCCTATTTTGGGGCAAAATTGCAGAAATTTCCCATATTTTGGGGCAAAAATGGAGAACTTTCATTTATTTCAGGGATAAATGCAGAAATTTTCTTTATTTTGGGGCAAAAAGGCAGAAATTCCTAATATTTTGTGGCAAAAATGCAGAAATTCCCCTTATTTTGAGGTAAAAAGGCTGAAATTCCCATTATTTGGGGACAAAAAGACAGAAATTTCCCTTATTTTGGGTCAAAATTGCAGAAATTTCACTTATTTCAGGGTAATAAGTCAGATTTTTTTTTATTTTGGGGCAAAAAAGACAGAAATTCCCTTTGTATTGGGGAAAAATAACAGAAATTCAACTTATTTAGAGGCAAAAAAGCAGATATTCCCCTTATTTTGGAGCAAAAATGAAGAAATTTACCTTTTTTATGGCAAAAAGGTATGCATTCTTTTTATTTTCGGGCAAAAAGGCAGAAATTCCCTCTATTTTGGAGCAAAATTGCAGAAATTCCCCTAATTGTGGGGCAAAAAGGCAGAAATTTTCTATATGTTGGGGCAAAAAGACAGAAATTTTTCTTATTGTGGGTCAAAACTCAGAAATTCCACTTAATTTGGGGCAAAATTCCAGAAATTTCACTTATTTTGGGGCAAAATTGTAGAAATTTCACTTATCTTGTGTCAAAATTTCAGAAATTTCACTTATTTCAGAAAAAAAAGCAGAAATTTTCTTATTTGAAAGCAAAAAGGCGGAAATATCTTTTATTTTGGTACAAAATTGCAGAAATTTCTTTTATTTGGGGCAAAATTGCAGAAATTTTAGTTATTTTGGGGCAAAATTGCAAAAGTTTCATTTATATCAGGGAAAAAGGCAGAAATTTTCTATATTATGGGGCAAAAAGGCAGAAATTCCTAATAATTTGTGGCAAAAATGCAGAAATTCCCCTTATTTTGAGGTAAAAAGGCTGAAATTCCCCTTATTTGGGGGCAAAAAGGCAGAAATTTCACTTACTTCAGGGTAATAATTCAGAAATTTTCCTTATTTTGAAACAAAAAAGACAGAAATTCCCTTTGTTTTGGGGGAAAAAGACAGAAATTCCACTTATTTAGAGTCAAAAATGCAGAAATTCCCCTTATTTTGGAGCAAAAATGAAGAAATTTCCCTTTTTTATGGCAAAAAGGTATGCATTCTTATTATTTTCGGGCAAAAAGGCAGAAATTCCCCTATTTTGGAGCAAAATTGCAGAAATTCCCCTAATTGTGGGGCAAAAAGGCAGAAATTCCCTATATGTTGAGGCAAAAAGACAGAAATTCTCCTTATTTTGGGTCAAAACTCAGAAATTCCACTTATTTTGGGGCTAAATTCAAGAAATTTCACTTATTTTAAGTCAAAATTGTAGAAATTTCACTTATTTTGAGGCAAAATTTCAGAAATTTCACTAATTTCAGAAAAAAAGCAGAAATTTTCTTATTTGGAAGCAAAAAGGCAGAAATTTCTTTTATTTTGGTACAAAATTGCAGAAATTTTCTTTATTTTGGGGCAAAATTGCAGAAATCTCACTTATTTTGGGGCAAAATTGCAGAAATTTCACTTATTTCAGGGAAAAAAGGCAGAAATTTTCCTTATTTTGGGGCAAAAAGGCAGAAATTCCTAATATTTTGTGGCAAAAATGCAGAATTTCCCCTTATTTTGAGGTAAAAAGGCTGAAATTCCCTTTATTTGGGGGCAAAAAGGCAGAAATTTCCCTTATTTTGGGTCAAAATTGCAGAAATTTCACTTATTTCAGGGTAATAAGTCACAAATTTCCCTTATTTTGGGGCAAAAACGACAGAAATTCCCTTTGTTTTGGGGGACAAAGACATAAATTTCACTTATTTAGAGGCAAAAATGCAGAAATTCCCCTTGTTTTGGAGCAAAAATGAAGAAATTTTCCTTTTTGATGGAAAAAGGGTATGCATTATTATTATTTTCAGACAAAAAGACAGAAATTCCCCGTATTTTGGAGCAAAATTGCAGAAATTCCCCTAAATGAGGGGTAAAAAGGCAGAAATTCCCTATATGTTGGGGCAAAAAGACAGAAATTCTTCTTATTTAAAGGCAAAACTCAGAAATTTCACTTATTTTGGGGCAAAATTGCAGAAATTTCACTTATTTCAGAAAAAAAGCAGAAATTTTTTATTTTGGGGCAAAAGTCTGATTTTTCTTATATTTTGGTACAAAATTGCTGAAATATTTCCTATTTTGGGGCAAAATTGCAGAAATTTCCCATATTTTGGGGCAAAAATGGAGAACTTTCATTTATTTCAGGGAAAAATGCAGAAATTTTCTTTATTTTGGGGCAAAAAGGCAGAAATTCCTAATATTTTGTGGCAAAAATGCAGAAATTCCCCTTATTTTGAGGTAAAAAGGCTGAAATTCCCATTATTTGGGGACAAAAAGACAGAAATTTCCCTTATTTTGGGTCAAAATTGCAGAAATTTCACTTATTTCAGGGTAATAAGTCAGATTTTTTTTTATTTTGGGGCAAAAAAGACAGAAATTCCCTTTGTATTGGGGAAAAATAACAGAAATTCAACTTATTTAGAGGCAAAAAAGCAGATATTCCCCTTATTTTGGAGCAAAAATGAAGAAATTTACCTTTTTTATGGCAAAAAGGTATGCATTCTTTTTATTTTCGGGCAAAAAGGCAGAAATTCCCTCTATTTTGGAGCAAAATTGCAGAAATTCCCCTAATTGTGGGGCAAAAAGGCAGAAATTTTCTATATGTTGGGGCAAAAAGACAGAAATTTTTCTTATTGTGGGTCAAAACTCAGAAATTCCACTTAATTTGGGGCAAAATTCCAGAAATTTCACTTATTTTGGGGCAAAATTGTAGAAATTTAACTTATTTTGTGGCAAAATTTCAGAAATTTCACTTATTTCAGAAAAAAAAGCAGAAATTTTCTTATTTGGAAGCAAAAAGGCGGAAATATCTTTTATTTTGGTACAAAATTGCAGAAATTTCTTTTATTTGGGGCAAAATTGCAGAAATTTTAGTTATTTTGGGGCAAAATTGCAAAAGTTTCATTTATATCAGGGAAAACGGCAGAAATTTTCTATATTATGGGGCAAAAAGGCAGAAATTCCTAATATTTTGTGGCAAAAATGCAGAAATTCCCCTTATTTTGAGGTAAAAAGGCTGAAATTCCCCTTATTTGGGGGCAAAAAGGCAGAAATTTCACTTACTTCAGGGTAATAATTCAGAAATTTTCCTTATTTTGAAACAAAAAAGACAGAAATTCCCTTTGTTTTGGGGGAAAAAGACAGAAATTCCACATATTTAGAGGCATAAGAGCAGAAATTCCCCTTATTTTGGAGCAAAAATGAAGAAATTTTCCTTTTTTATGGCAAAAAGTTATGCATTCTTCTTATTTTTGAGCAAAAAGGCAGAAATTCCCCGTATTTTGGAGCAAAATTGCAGAAATTCCCCTAATTGTGGGGCAAAAAGGCAGAAATTTCCTATATGTTGGGGCAAAAAGACAGAAATCCTCCTTATTTTGTGGCAAAACTCAGAATTTCCACTTATTTTGGGGCAAAATTCCAGAAATTTCCCTTATTTTGGGGCAAAATTGCAGAAATTTCACTTATTTTGTGGCAAAATTGCAGAAATATCACTTATTTCAGGGAAAAAAAGCAGAAATTTTCTTATTTTGTGGCAAAAAGGCAGAAATTTTTTTTCATTTTGGTACAAAATTGCAGAAATTTTTCTTATTTTGGGCAAAAAGGCAGAAATTTCCCATATTTTGGGGCAAAAATGCAGAACTTTCATTTATTTCAGGGAAAAATGCAGAAATTTTCTTTATTTTGGGGCAAAAAGGCAGAAATTCCTAATATTTTGTGGCAAAAATGCAGAAATTCCCCTTATTTTGAGGTAAAAAGGCTGAAATTCCCCTTATTTGGGGACAAAAAGACAGAAATTTCCCTTATTTTGTGTCAAAATTGCAGAAATTTCACTTATTTCAGGGTAATAAGTCAGAATTTTTTTATTTTGGGGCAAAAAAGACAGAAATTCCCTTTGTTTTGGGGAAAAAAGACAGAAATTCAACTTATTTAGAGGCAACAAAGCAGAAATTCCCCTTATTTTGGAGCAAAAATGAAGAAATTTCCCTTTTTTATGGCAAAAATGTATGCATTCTTTTTATTTTCGGGCAAAAAGGCAGAAATTCCCTGTATTTTGGAGCAAAATTGCAGAAATTCCCCTAATTGTGGGGCAAAAAGGCAGAAATTCTCTATATGTTGGGGCAAAAAGACAGAAATTTTTCTTATTGTGGGTCAAAACTCAGAAATTCCACTTAATTTGGGGCAAAATTCCAGAAATTTCACTTATTTTGGGGCAAAATTGTAGAAATTTCAATTATTTTGTGGCAAAATTTCAGAAATTTCACTTATTTCAGAAAAAAAAGCAGAAATTTTTTTTATTTGGAAGCAAAAAGGCAGAAATATCTTTTATTTTGGTACAAAATTGCAGAAATTTCTTTTATTTTGGGGCAAAATTGCAGAAATTTCAGTTATTTTGGGGCAAAATTGCAAAAATTTCATTTATATCAGGGAAAAAGGCAGAAATTTTCTTTATTATGGGGCAAAAAGGCAGAAATTCCTAATATTTTGTGGCAAAAATGCAGAAATTCCCCTTATTTTGGGGTAAAAAGGTTGAAATTCCCCTTATTTGGGGGCAAAAAGGCAGAAATTTCACTTACTTCAGGGTAATAATTCAGAAATTTTCCTTATTTTGAAACAAAAAAGACAGAAATTCCCTTTGTTTTGGGGGAAAAGACAGAAATTCCACTTATTTAGATTCAAAAAGGCAGAAATTCCCCTTATTCTAGAGCAAAAATGAAGAAATTTCCCTTTTTTATGGCAAAAAGGTATGCATTCTTATTATTTTCGGGCAAAAAGGCAGAAATTCCCCGTATTTTGGAGCAAAATTGCAGAAATTCCCCTAATTGTGGGGCAAAAAGGCAAAAATTTCCTATATGTTGAGGCAAAAAGACAGAAATTCTCCTTATTTTGGGTCAAAACTCAGAAATTCCACTTATTTTGGGGCTAAATTCAAGAAATTTCACTTATTTTAAGTCAAAATTGCAGAAATTTCACTTATTTTGGGGCAAAATTGCAGAAATTTCACTTATTTCAGAAAAAAAGCAGAAATTTTCTTATTTGGAAGCAAAAAGGCAGAAATTTCTTTTATTTTGGTACAAAATTGCAGAAATTTTCCTTATTTTGGGGCAAAAATGGAGAACTTTCATTTATTTCAGGGAAAAATGCAGAAATTTTCTTTATTTTGGGGCAAAAAGGCAGAAATTCCTAATATTTTGTGGCAAAAATGCAGAAATTCCCCTTATTTTGAGGTAAAAAGGCTTAAATTCCCATTATTTGGGGACAAAAAGACAGAAATTTCCCTTATTTTGGGTCAAAATTGCAGAAATTTCACTTATTTCAGGGTAATAAGTCAGATTTTTTTTTATTTTGGGGCAAAAAAGACAGAAATTCCCTTTGTATTGGGGAAAAATAACAGAAATTCAACTTATTTAGAGGCAAAAAAGCAGAAATTCCCCTTATTTTGGAGCAAAAATGAAGAAATTTCCCTTTTTTATGGCAAAAAGGTATGCATTCTTTTTATTTTCGGGCAAAAAGGCAGAAATTCCCTCTATTTTGAAGCAAAATTGCAGAAATTCCCCTAATTGTGGGGCAAAAAGGCAGAAATTTTCTATATGTTGGGGCAAAAAGACAGAAATTTTTCTTATTGTGGGTCAAAACTCAGAAATTCCACTTAATTTGGGGCAAAATTCCAGAAATTTCACTTATTTTGGGGCAAAATTGTAGAAATTTCACTTATTTTGTGGCAAAATTTCAGAAATTTCACTTATTTCAGAAAAAAAAGCAGAAATTTTCTTATTTGGAAGCAAAAAGGCGGAAATATCTTTTATTTTGGTACAAAATTGCAGAAATTTCTTTTATTTGGGGCAAAATTGCAGAAATTTGAGTTATTTTGGGGCAACATTGCAAAAGTTTCATTTATATCAGGGAAAAAGGCAGAAATTTTCTATATTATGGGGCAAAAAGGCAGAAATTCCTAATATTTTGTGGCAAAAATGCAGAAATTCCCCTTATTTGGAGGTAAAAAGGCTGAAATTCCCCTTATTTGGGGGCAAAAAGGCAGAAATTTCACTTACTTCAGGGTAATAATTCAGAAATTTTCCTTATTTTGAAACAAAAAAGACAGAAATTCCCTTTGTTTTGGGGGAAAAAGACAGAAATTCCACTTATTTAGAGTCAAAAATGCAGAAATTCCCCTTATTTTGGAGCAAAAATGAAGAAATTTCCCTTTTTTATGGCAAAAAGGTATGCATTCTTATTATTTTCGGGCAAAAAGGCAGAAATTCCCCGTATTTTGGAGCAAAATTGCAGAAATTCCCCTAATTGTGGGGCAAAAAGGCAGAAATTCCCTATATGTTGAGGCAAAAAGACAGAAATTCTCCTTATTTTGGGTCAAAACTCAGAAATTCCACTTATTTTGGGGCTAAATTCAAGAAATTTCACTTATTTTAAGTCAAAATTGTAGAAATTTCACTTATTTTGAGGCAAAATTTCAGAAATTTCACTAATTTCAGAAAAAAAGCAGAAATTTTCTTATTTGGAAGCAAAAAGGCAGAAATTTCTTTTATTTTGGTACAAAATTGCAGAAATTTTCTTTATTTTGGGGCAAAATTGCAGAAATTTCACTTATTTTGGGGCAAAATTGCAGAAATTTCACTTATTTCAGGGAAAAAAGGCAGAAATTTTCCTTATTTTGGGGCAAAAAGGCAGAAATTCCTAATATTTTGTGGCAAAAATGCAGAATTTCCCCTTATTTTGAGGTAAAAAGGCTGAAATTCCCTTTATTTGGGGGCAAAAAGGCAGAAATTTCCCTTATTTTGGGTCAAAATTGCAGAAATTTCACTTATTTCAGGGTAATAAGTCACAAATTTCCCTTATTTTGGGGCAAAAAGGACAGAAATTCCCTTTGTTTTGGGGGACAAAGACAGAAATTCCACATATTTAGAGGCATAAAAGCAGAAATTCCCCTTATTTTGGAGCAAAAATGAAGAAATTTTCCTTTTTTATGGCTAAAAGTTATGCATTCTTCTTATTTTGAGCAAAAAGGCAGAAATTCCCCGTATTTTGGAGCAAAATTGCAGAAATTCCCCTAATTGTGGGGCAAAAAGGCAGAAATTCCCTATATGTTGAGGCAAAAAGACAGAAATTCTCCTTATTTTGGGTCAAAACTCAGAAATTCCACTTATTTTGGGGCTAAATTCAAGAAATTTCACTTATTTTAAGTCAAAATTGTAGAAATTTCACTTATTTTGAGGCAAAATTTCAGAAATTTCACTAATTTCAGAAAAAAAGCAGAAATTTTCTTATTTGGAAGCAAAAAGGCAGAAATTTCTTTTATTTTGGTACAAAATTGCAGAAATTTTCTTTATTTTGGGGCAAAATTGCAGAAATTTCACTTATTTTGGGGCATAATTGCAGAAATTTCACTTATTTCAGGGAAAAAAGGCAGAAATTTTCCTTATTTTGGGGCAAAAAGGCAGAAATTCCTAATATTTTGTGGCAAAAATGCAGAATTTCCCCTTATTTTGAGGTAAAAAGGCTGAAATTCCCTTTATTTGGGGGCAAAAAGGCAGAAATTTCCCTTATTTTGGGTCAAAATTGCAGAAATTTCACTTATTTCAGGGTAATAAGTCACAAATTTCCCTTATTTTGGGGCAAAAAGAACAGAAATTCCCTTTGTTTTGGGGGACAAAGACAGAAATTCCACATATTTAGAGGCATAAAAGCAGAAATTCCCCTTATTTTGGAGCAAAAATGAAGAAATTTTCCTTTTTTATGGCAAAAAGTTATGCATTCTTCTTATTTTGAGCAAAAAGGCAGAAATTCCCCGTATTTTGGAGCAAAATTGCAGAAATTCCCCTAATTGTGGGGCAAAAAGGCAAAAATTTCCTATATGTTGGGGCAAAAAGACAGAAATCCTCCTTATTTTGTGGCAAAACTCAGAATTTCCACTTATTTTGGGGCAAAATTCCAGAAATTTCCCTTATTTTGGGGCAAAATTGCAGAAATTTCACTTATTTTGTGGCAAAATTGCAGAAATTTCACTTATTTCAGGGAAAAAAAGCAGAAATTTTCTTATTTTGTGGCAAAAAGGCAGAAATTTTTTTTCATTTTGGTACAAAATTGCAGAAATTTTTCTTATTTTGGGCAAAAAGGCAGAAATTTCCCATATTTTGGGGCAAAAATGCAGAACTTTCATTTATTTCAGGGAAAAATGCAGAAATTTTCTTTATTTTGGTGCAAAAAGGCAGAAATTCCTAATATTTTGTGGCAAAAATGCAGAAATTCCCCTTATTTTGAGGTAAAAAGGCTGAAATTCCCGTTATTTGGAAACAAAAAGAGAGAAAATTCCCTTATTTTGTGTCAAAATTGCAGAAATTTCACTTATTTCAGGGTAATAAGTCAGAATTTTTTTATTTTGGGGCAAAAAAGACAGAAATTCCCTTTGTTTTGGGGAAAAAAGACAGAAATTCAACTTATTTAGAGGCAACAAAGCAGAAATTCCCCTTATTTTGGAGCAAAAATGAAGAAATTTCCTTTTTTTATGGCAAAAATGTATGCATTCTTTTTAGTTTCGGGCAAAAAGGCAGAAATTCCCTGTATTTTGGAGCAAAATTGCAGAAATTCCCCTAATTGTGGGGCAAAAAGGCAGAAATTCTCTATATGTTGGGGCAAAAAGACAGAAATTTTTCTTATTGTGGGTCAAAACTCAGAAATTCCACTTAATTTGGGGCAAAATTCCAGAAATTTCACTTATTTTGGGGCAAAATTGTAGAAATTTCAATTATTTTGTGGCAAAATTTCAGAAATTTCACTTATTTGAGAAAAAAAAGCAGAAATTTTTTTTTATTTGGAAGCAAAAAGGCAGAAATATCTTTTATTTTGGTACAAAATTGCAGAAATTTCTTTTATTTTTGGGCAAAATTGCAGAAATTTCAATTATTTTGGGGCAAAATTGCAAAAATTTCATTTATATCAGGAAAAAGGCAGAAATTTTCTTTATTATGGGGCAAAAAGGCAGAAATTCCTAATATTTTGTGGCAAAAATGCAGAAATTCCCCTTATTTTGAGGTAAAAAGGTTGAAATTCCCCTTATTTGGGGGCAAAAAGGCAGAAATTTCACTTACTTCAGGGTAATAATTCAGAAATTTTCCTTATTTTTAAACAAAAAAGACAGAAATTCCCTTTGTTTTGGGGGAAAAAGACAGAAATTCCACTTATTTAGAGTCAAAATGGCAGAAATTCCCCTTATTTTGGAGCAAAAATGAAGAAATTTCCCTTTTTTATGGCAAAAAGGTATGCATTCTTATTATTTTCGGGCAAAAAGGCAGAAATTCCCCGTATTTTGGAGCAAAATTGCAGAAATTCCCCTAATTGTGGGGCAAAAAGGCAGAAATTCCCTATATGTTGAGGCAAAAAGACAGAAATTCTCCTTATTTTGGGTCAAAACTCAGAAATTCCACTTATTTTGGGGCTAAATTCAAGAAATTTCACTTATTTTAAGTCAAAATTGTAGAAATTTCACTTATTTTGAGGCAAAATTTCAGAAATTTCACTTATTTCAGAAAAAAGCAGAAATTTTCTTATTTGGAAGCAAAAAGGCAGAAATTTCTTTTATTTTGGTACAAAATTGCAGAAATTTTCCTTATTTTGGGGCAAAATTGCAGAAATTTCACTTATTTTGGGGCAAAATTGCAGAAATTTCACTTATTTCAGGGAAAAAAGGCAGAAATTTTCTTTATTTTGGGGCAAAAAGGCAGAAATTCCTAATATTTTGTGGCAAAAATGCAGAAATTCCTTTTATTTTGAGGTAAAAAGGCTGAAATTCCCTTTATTTGGGGGCAAAAAGGCAGAAATTTCCCTTATTTTGGGTCAAAATTGCAGAAATTTCACTTATTTTAGGGTAATAAGTCACAAATTTCCCTTATTTTGGGGCAAAAAGGACAGAAATTCCCTTCGTTTTGGGAGACAAAAACAGAAATTCCACATATTTAGAGGCATAAAAGCAGAAATTCCCCTTATTTTGGAGCAAAAATGAAGAAATTTTCCATTTTTATGGCACAAAGGTATGCATTCTACTAATTTTTAGCAAAAAGGCAGAAATTCCCCGTATTTTGGAGCAAAATTGCAGAAATTCCCCTAATTGTGGGGCAAAAAGGCAGAAATTTCCTATATGTTGGGGCAAAAAGACAGAAATCCTCCTTATTTTGTGGCAAAACTCAGAATTTCCACTTATTTTTGGGCAAAATTCCAGAAATTTCCTTTATTTTGGGGCAAAATTGCAGAAATTTCACTTATTTTGTGGCAAAATTGCAGAAATTTCACTTATTTCATGGAAAAAAAGCAGAAATTTTCTTATTTTGTGGCAAAAAGGCAGAAATTTTTTTTATTTTGGTACAAAATTTCAGAAATTTTTCTTATTTTGGGCAAAAAGGCAGAAATTTTCCATATTTTGGGGCAAAAATGCAAAAATTCCTCTTATTTTGAGGTAAAAAGGCTGAAATTACCCTTATTTGGGGGCGAATAGGCAGAAATTTCTCTTATGTTGGGGCAAAATTGCAGAAATTTCACTTATTTCAGAGTAATAAGTCAGAAATTTTTTTTTATTTAGGGGCAAAAAGACAGAAATTCCCTTTGTTTTGGGGGAAAAGACAGAAATTCCACTTATTTAGAGGCAAAAGCAGAAATTTCTCTTAATTTGGAGCAAAATTGCAGAAATTTTTCTTTTTTATGTAAAAAAGGTATGCATTCTTCTTATTTTCGGGCAAAAAGGCAGAACTTCCCCGTATTTTGGACCAAAATTGCAGAAATTCCCCTAATTGTGGGGCAAAAAGGCAGAAATTTCGTATATGTTGGGGCAAAAAGACAGAAATTTTCCTTATTGTGGGTCAAAACTCAGAAATTCCACTTAATTTGGGGCAAAATTCAAGAAATTTCACTTATTTTGGGGCAAAATTGTAGAAATTTTACTTATTTTGGGGCAAAATTTCAGAAATTTCACTTATTTCAGGGAAAAAAAGAAGAAATTTTCTTATTTTGTGGCAAAAAGGCAGAAATTTTCCATATTATGCGGCAAAAATGCAAAAATTCCACTTATTTTGAGGTAAAAAGGCTGAAATTTCCCTTATTTGGGGGCAAAAAGGCAGAAATTCCCCGTATTTTGCAGCAAAATTGCAGAAATTCCCCTAAATGAGGGGCAAAAAGGCAGAAATTCCCTATATGTTGGGGCAAAAAGACAGAAATTCTTCTTATTTAGGGGCAAAACTCAGAAATTTCACTTATTTTGGGGCAAAATTGCAGAAATTTCACTTATTTCAGAAAAAAAGCAGAAATTTTTTATTTTGGGGCAAAAAGTCTGATTTTTCTTATATTTTGGTACAAAATTGCTGAAATTTTTCTTATTTTGGGGCAAAATTGCAGAAATTTCCCATATTTTGGGGCAAAAATGCAGAACTTTCACTTATTTCAGGGAAAAATGCAGAAATTTTTCTTATTTTAGGGCAAAAAGGCAGAAATTCCTAATATTTTGTGGCAAAAATGCAGAAATTCCCCATATTTTGAGGTAAAAAGGCTGAAATTCCCCTTATTTGGGGACAAAAAGGCAGAAATTTCCCTTATTTTGTGTCAAAATTGCAGAAATTTCACTTATTTCAGGGTAATAAGTCAGAATTTTTTTTATTTTGGGGCAAAAAAGACAGAAATTCCCTTTGTTTTGGGGAAAAAAGACAGAAATTCAACTTATTTAGAGGCAAAAAAGCAGAAATTCCCCTTATTTTGGAGCAAAAATGAAGAAATTTACATTTTTTATGGCAAAAAGGTATGCATTCTTTTTATTTTCGGGCAAAAAGGCAGAAATTCCCTGTATTTTGGAGCAAAATTGCAGAAATTCCCCTAATTGTGGGGCAAAAAGGCAGAAATTCTCTATATGTTGGGGCAAAAAGACAGAAATTTTTCTTATTGTGGGTCAAAACTCAGAAATTCCACTTAATTTGGGGCAAAATTCCAGAAATTTCACTTATTTTGGGGCAAAATTGTAGAAATTTCAATTATTTTGTGGCAAAATTTCAGAAATTTCACTTATTTCAGATAAAAAAGCAGAAATTTTTTTTATTTGGAAGCAAAAAGGCGGAAATATCTTTTATTTTGGTACAAAATTGCAGAAATTTCTTTTATTTTGGGGCAAAATTGCAAAAATTTCATTTATTTCAGGGAAAAAGGCAGAAATTTTCCTTATTTTGGGGCAAAAAACAGAAATTCCTAATATTTTGTGGCAAAAATGCAGAAATTCCCCTTATTTTGGGGTAAAAAGGCTGAAATTCCCCCTTTTTGGGGGGCAAAAAGGCAGAAATTTCACTTACTTCAGGGTAATAATTCAGAAATTTTCTTTATTTTGAAACAATAAAGACAGAAATTCCCTTTGTTTTGGGGGAAAAGACAGAAATTCCACTTATTTAGAGTCAAAAAGGCAGAAATTCCCCTTATTCTAGAGCAAAAATGAAGAAATTTCCCTGTTTTATGGCAAAAAGGTATGCATTCTTATTATTTTCGGGCAAAAAGGCAGAAATTCCCCGTATTTTGGAGCAAAATTGCAGAAATTCCCCTAATTGTGGGGTAAAAAGGCAGAAATTCCCTATATGTTGAGGCAAAAAGACACAAATTCTCCTTATTTTGGGTCAAAACTCAGAAATTCCACTTATTTTGGGGCAAAATTCAAGAAATTTCACTTATTTTAAGTCAAAATAGTAGAAATTTCACTTATTTTGAGGCAAAATTTCAGAAATTTCACTTATTTCAGAAAAAAAAGCAGAAATTTTTTTATTTGGAAGCAAAAAGGCAGAAATTTCTTTTATTTTGGTACAAAATTGCAGAAATTTTCCTTATTTTGGTACAAAATTGCAGAAATTTCACTTATTTTGGGGCAAAATTGCAGAAATTTCACTTATTTCAAAAAAAGAAGGCAGAAATTTTCCTTATTTTGGGGCAAAAAAGCAGAAATTCCTAATATTTTGTGGCAAAAATGCAGAAATTCCCCTTATTTTGAGGTAAAAAGGCTGAAATTCCCCTTATTTGGGGTCAAAAAGGCAGAAATTTCCCTTATTTTGGGGCAAAAAAGACAGAAATTCCCTTTGTTTTGGTTGACAAAGACAGAAATTCCACATATTTAGAGGCATAAAAGCAGAAATTCCCCATATTTTGGAGCCAAAATGAAGTAATTTTCCTTTTTTATGGCAAAAAGGTATGCATTCTTCTTATTTTTGAGCAAAAAGGCAGAAATTCCCCGTATTTTGGAGCAAAATTGCAGAAATTCCCCTAATTGTGGGGCAAAAAGGCAGAAATTTCCTATATGTTGGGGCAAAAAAACAGAAATCCTCCTTATTTTGGGGCAAAACTCAGAATTTTTACTTATTTTGGGGCAAAATTACAGAAATTTTCCTTATTTTGGGGCAAAATTGCAGAAATTTCACTTATTTTGGGGCAAAATTGCAGAAATTTCACTTATTTCAGGGAAAAAAAGCAGAAATTTTCTTATTTTGTGGCAAAAAGGCAGAATTTTTTTTTATTTTGGTACAAAATTGCAAAAATTTTTTTTATTTTGGGCAAAAATGCAGAAATTTTCCATATTTTGGGGCAAAAATGCAGAAATTCTTTTTATTTTGAGGTAACAAGGCTGAAATTCCCCTTATTTGGGGGCAAAAAGGCAGAAATTTCTCTTATGTTGGGGCAAAATTGCAGAAATTTCACTTATTTCAGGGTAATAAGTCAGAAATTTTCTTTATTTTCGGGCAAAAAGACAGAAATTCCCTTTGTTTTGGGGAAAAAAGACAGAAATTCCACTTATTTAGATGCAAAAAAGCAGAAATTTCCCTTATTTTGGAGCAAAATTGCAGAAATTCCCCTAATTGTGGGGCAAAAAGGCAGATATTCCCTATATGTTGGGGCAAAAAGACAGAAATTCTCCTTATTTTGTGTCAAAACTCAGAAATTCCACTAATTTTGGGGCAAAATTCCAGAAATTTCACTTATTTTGGGGCAAAATAGTAGAAATTTCACTTATTTTGGGGAAAAATTTCAGAAATTTCACTTATTTCAGAAAAAAAAGCAGAAATTTTCTTATTTGGAAGCAAACATGCAGAAATTTCTTTTATTTTGGTACAAAATTGCAGAAATTTCCCTTAATTTGGGGCAAAATTGCAGAAATTTCACTTATTTTGGGGCAAAATTGCAGAAATTTCACTTATTTCAGGGAAAAAGGCAGAAATTTTCCTTATTTTGGGGCAAAAAAGCAGAAATTCCTTATATTTTGTGGCAAAAATGCAGAAATTCCCCTTATTTTGAGGTAAGATGGCTGAAATTCCCCTTATTTGGGGGCAAAAAAGCAGAAATTTCCCTTATTTTGTTGCAAAATTGCAGAAATTTCACTTACTTCAGGGTAATAAGTAAGAAATTTTTCTTATTTTGGAACAAAAAAGACAGAAATTCTCTTTGTTTTGGGGAAGAAAGACAGAAATTCCACTTATTTAGAGTCAAAAAGGCAGAAATTCCCATTATTTTGGAGCAAAAATGAAGAAATTTCCCTTTTTTATGGCAAAAAGTTATGCATTCTTCTTATTTTCGGGCAAAAAGGCAGAAATTCCCCGTATTTTGGAGCAAAATTGCAGACATTCCCCTAATTGTGGGGCAAAAAGGCAGAAATTGGCTATATGTTGGGGCAAAAAGACAGAAATTCTCCTTATTTTAGGGCAAAATTCAGAAATTTAACTTATTTTGAGGCAAAATTGCAGAAATTTCATTTATTTCAGAAAAAAAGCAAAATTTTCTTATTTTGGGGCAAAAAGGCAGAAATTTCTTTTATTTTCGTACAAAATTGCAGAAATATTTCTTAATTTGGGGCAAAAAGGCAGATATTTCCCATATTTTGGGGCAAAAATGAAGAAATTCCTCTTATATTGAGGTAAAAGGCTGAAGTTCCCCTTATTTGGGGTCAAAAAGCAGAAATTTCTCTTATTTGGTGCAAAATTCCAGAAATTTCCCTTATTTTGGGGCAAAATTGCAGTAATTTCACTTATTTTGGAGCAAAATTGCAGAAAATTCACTTATTTCAGGGAAAATAGGCAGAAATTTTCCTTATTTTTGGGCAAAAAAACAGAAATTCCTAATATTTTGTGGAAAATAATGCAGAAATTCCCCTTATTTTGAGGTAAAAAGGCTGATATTCCCCTTCTTTGGGGGCAAAAAGGCAGAAATTTTCCTTATTTTGAGGCAAAAAAGACAGAAATTCCCTTTGTTTTCGGGGAAAAAGACAGAAATTCCACATATTTAGAGGCAAAAAAGCAGAAATTTCCCTTACCTTGGAGCAAAATTGCAAAAATTTACCTTTTTTATGGCAAAAAGGTATGCATTCTTCTTATTATCGGGCAAAAAGGCAGAAATTCCCCGTATTTTGGAGCAAAATTGCAGAAATTCCCCTAATTGTGGGGCAAAAAGGCAGAAATTCCCTATATGTTAGGGCAAAAAGACAGAAATTCTCCTTATTGTGGGTCAAAACTCAAAATTCCACTTAATTTGGGGCATAATTCCAGAAATTTCACTTATTTTGGGCCAAAATTTCAGAAATTTCACTTATTTCAGAAAAAAAAGCAGAAATTTTCTTATTTGGAATAAAAAAGGCAGAAATATCTTTTATTATGGTACAAAATTGCAGAAATTTTCCTTATTTTGGGGCAAAATTGCAGAAATTTCACTTATTTTGGGGCAAAATTGCAGAAATTTCATTTATTTCAGGGAAAAAAGGCAGAAATTTTCCTTATTTTGGGGCAAAAAGGCAGAAATTCCTAATATTTTGTGGCAAAAATGCAGAAATTCCTCTTATTTTGAGGTAAAAAGGCTGAAATTCCCCTTATTTGGGGGCAAAAAGGCATAAATTTCACTTACTTCAGGGTAATAATTCAGAAATTTTCCTTATTTTGAAACAAAAAAGACAGAAATTCCCTTTGTTTTGGGGGAAAAAGACAGAAATTCTACTTATTTAGAGTCAAAAAGGCAGAAATTCCCCTTATTTTGGAGCAAAAATGAAGAAATTTCCCTTTTTTATGGCAAAAAGGTATGCATTCTTATTATTTTCGGGCAAAAAGGCAGAAATTCCACGTATTTTGGAGCAAAATTGCAGACATTCCCCTAATTGTGGGGCAAAAAGTCAGAAATTCCCTATATGTTGGGGCAAAAAGACAGAAATTCTCCTTATTTTAGGGCAAAATTCAGAAATTCAACTTATTTTGAGGCAAAATTGCAGAAATTTCATTTATTTCAGAAAAAAAGCAAAATTTTCTTATTTTGGGGCAAAAAGGCAGAAATTTCTTTTATTTTCGTACAAAATTGCAGAAATTTTTCTTAATTTGGGGCAAAAAGGCAGAAATTTCCCTTATTTTGGCGCAAAAATGCAGAAATTCCTCTTATTTTGAGGTAAAAAGGCTGAAATTCCCCTTATTTGGGGTCAAAAAGCAGAAATTTCTCTTATTTGGTGCAAAATTCCAGAAATTTCCCTTATTTTGGGGCAAAATTGCAGTAATTTCACTTATTTTGGGGCAAAATTGCAGAAATTTCACTTATTTCATGGAAAAAAAGCAGAAATTTTCTTATTTTGTGGCAAAAAGGCAGAAATTTTTTTTATTTTGGTACAAAATTTCAGAAATTTTTCTTATTTTGGGCAAAAAGGCAGAAATTTTCCATATTTTGGGGCAAAAATGCAAAAATTCCTCTTATTTTGAGGTAAAAAGGCTGAAATTACCCTTATTTGGGGGCGAATAGGCAGAAATTTCTCTTATGTTGGGGCAAAATTGCAGAAATTTCACTTATTTCAGAGTAATAAGTCAGAAATTTTTTTTTATTTAGGGGCAAAAAGACAGAAATTCCCTTTGTTTTGGGGGAAAAGACAGAAATTCCACTTATTTAGAGGCAAAAGCAGAAATTTCTCTTAATTTGGAGCAAAATTGCAGAAATTTTTCTTTTTTATGTAAAAAAAGTATGCATTCTTCTTATTTTCGGGCAAAAAGGCAGAACTTCCCCGTATTTTGGACCAAAATTGCAGAAATTCCCCTAATTGTGGGGCAAAAAGGCAGAAATTTCGTATATGTTGGGGCAAAAAGACAGAAATTTTCCTTATTGTGGGTCAAAACTCAGAAATTCCACTTAATTTGGGGCAAAATTCAAGAAATTTCACTTATTTTGGGGCAAAATTGTAGAAATTTTACTTATTTTGGGGCAAAATTTCAGAAATTTCACTTATTTCAGGGAAAAAAAGAAGAAATTTTCTTATTTTGTGGCAAAAAGGCAGAAATTTTCCATATTATGCGGCAAAAATGCAAAAATTCCACTTATTTTGAGGTAAAAAGGCTGAAATTTCCCTTATTTGGGGGCAAAAAGGCAGAAATTCCCCGTATTTTGCAGCAAAATTGCAGAAATTCCCCTAAATGAGGGGCAAAAAGGCAGAAATTCCCTATATGTTGGGGCAAAAAGACAGAAATTCTTCTTATTTAGGGGCAAAACTCAGAAATTTCACTTATTTTGGGGCAAAATTGCAGAAATTTCACTTATTTCAGAAAAAAAGCAGAAATTTTTTATTTTGGGGCAAAAAGTCTGATTTTTCTTATATTTTGGTACAAAATTGCTGAAATTTTTCTTATTTTGGGGCAAAATTGCAGAAATTTCCCATATTTTGGGGCAAAAATGCAGAACTTTCACTTATTTCAGGGAAAAATGCAGAAATTTTTCTTATTTTAGGGCAAAAAGGCAGAAATTCCTAATATTTTGTGGCAAAAATGCAGAAATTCCCCATATTTTGAGGTAAAAAGGCTGAAATTCCCCTTATTTGGGGACAAAAAGGCAGAAATTTCCCTTATTTTGTGTCAAAATTGCAGAAATTTCACTTATTTCAGGGTAATAAGTCAGAATTTTTTTATTTTGGGGCAAAAAAGACAGAAATTCCCTTTGTTTTGGGGAAAAAAGACAGAAATTCAACTTATTTAGAGGCAAAAAAGCAGAAATTCCCCTTATTTTGGAGCAAAAATGAAGAAATTTACATTTTTTATGGCAAAAAGGTATGCATTCTTTTTATTTTCGGGCAAAAAGGCAGAAATTCCCTGTATTTTGGAGCAAAATTGCAGAAATTCCCCTAATTGTGGGGCAAAAAGGCAGAAATTCTCTATATGTTGGGGCAAAAAGACAGAAATTTTTCTTATTGTGGGTCAAAACTCAGAAATTCCACTTAATTTGGGGCAAAATTCCAGAAATTTCACTTATTTTGGGGCAAAATTGTAGAAATTTCAATTATTTTGTGGCAAAATTTCAGAAATTTCACTTATTTCAGATAAAAAAGCAGAAATTTTTTTTATTTGGAAGCAAAAAGGCGGAAATATCTTTTATTTTGGTACAAAATTGCAGAAATTTCTTTTATTTTGGGGCAAAATTGCAAAAATTTCATTTATTTCAGGGAAAAAGGCAGAAATTTTCCTTATTTTGGGGCAAAAAACAGAAATTCCTAATATTTTGTGGCAAAAATGCAGAAATTCCCCTTATTTTGGGGTAAAAAGGCTGAAATTCCCCCTTTTTTGGGGGCAAAAAGGCAGAAATTTCACTTACTTCAGGGTAATAATTCAGAAATTTTCTTTATTTTGAAACAATAAAGACAGAAATTCCCTTTGTTTTGGGGGAAAAGACAGAAATTCCACTTATTTAGAGTCAAAAAGGCAGAAATTCCCCTTATTCTAGAGCAAAAATGAAGAAATTTCCCTGTTTTATGGCAAAAAGGTATGCATTCTTATTATTTTCGGGCAAAAAGGCAGAAATTCCCCGTATTTTGGAGCAAAATTGCAGAAATTCCCCTAATTGTGGGGTAAAAAGGCAGAAATTCCCTATATGTTGAGGCAAAAAGACACAAATTCTCCTTATTTTGGGTCAAAACTCAGAAATTCCACTTATTTTGGGGCAAAATTCAAGAAATTTCACTTATTTCAAGTCAAAATAGTAGAAATTTCACTTATTTTGAGGCAAAATTTCAGAAATTTCACTTATTTCAGAAAAAAAAGCAGAAATTTTTTTATTTGGAAGCAAAAAGGCAGAAATTTCTTTTATTTTGGTACAAAATTGCAGAAATTTTCCTTATTTTGGGGCAAAATTGCAGAAATTTCACTTATTTTGGGGCAAAATTGCAGAAATTTCACTTATTTCAAAAAAAGAAGGCAGAAATTTTCCTTATTTTGGGGCAAAAAAGCAGAAATTCCTAATATTTTGTGGCAAAAATGCAGAAATTCCCCTTATTTTGAGGTAAAAAGGCTGAAATTCCCCTTATTTGTGGTCAAAAAGGCAGAAATTTCCCTTATTTTGGGGCAAAAAGGACAGAAATTCCCTTTGTTTTGGTTGACAAAGACAGAAATTCCACATATTTAGAGGCATAAAAGCAGAAATTCCCCATTTTTTGGAGCCAAAATGAAGTAATTTTCCTTTTTTATGGCAAAAAGGTATGCATTCTTCTTATTTTTGAGCAAAAAGGCAGAAATTCCCCGTATTTTGGAGCAAAATTGCAGAAATTCCCCTAATTGTGGGGCAAAAAGGCAGAAATTTCCTATATGTTGGGGCAAAAAAACAGAAATCCTCCTTATTTTGGGGCAAAACTCAGAATTTTTACTTATTTTGGGGCAAAATTACAGAAATTTTCCTTATTTTGGGGCAAAATTGCAGAAATTTCACTTATTTTGGGGCAAAATTGCAGAAATTTCACTTATTTCAGGGAAAAAAAGCAGAAATTTTCTTATTTTGTGGCAAAAAGGCAGAATTTTTTTTTATTTTGGTACAAAATTGCAAAAATTTTTTTTATTTTGGGCAAAAATGCAGAAATTTTCCATATTTTGGGGCAAAAATGCAGAAATTCTTTTTATTTTGAGGTAACAAGGCTGAAATTCCCCTTATTTGGGGGCAAAAAGGCAGAAATTTCTCTTATGTTGGGGCAAAATTGCAGAAATTTCACTTATTTCAGGGTAATAAGTCAGAAATTTTCTTTATTTTCGGGCAAAAAGACAGAAATTCCCTTTGTTTTGGGGAAAAAAGACAGAAATTCCACTTATTTAGATGCAAAAAAGCAGAAATTTCCCTTATTTTGGAGCAAAATTGCAGAAATTTCACTTATTTCAGGTTAATAAGTCAGAAATTTCCCTTATTTTGGTGCAAAAAGGACAGAAATTCCCTTTGTTTTTGGGGACAAAGACAGAAATTCCACATATTTAGAGGCATAAAAGCAGAAATTCCCCTTATTTTGGAGCAAAAATGAAGAAATTTTCTTTTTTTATGGCAAAAAGGTATGCATTCTTCTTATTTTTGAGCAAAAAGGCAGAAATTCCCCGTATTTTGGAGCAAAATTGCAGAAATTCCCCTAATTGTGGGGCAAAAAGGCAGATATTCCCTATATGTTGGGGCAAAAAGACAGAAATTCTCCTTATTTTGTGTCAAAACTCAGAAATTCCACTAATTTTGGGGCAAAATTCCAGAAATTTCACTTATTTTGGGGCAAAATAGTAGAAATTTCACTTATTTTGGGGAAAAATTTCAGAAATTTCACTTATTTCAGAAAAAAAAGCAGAAATTTTCTTATTTGGAAGCAAAAATGCAGAAATTTCTTTTATTTTGGTACAAAATTGCAGAAATTTCCCTTAATTTGGGGCAAAATTGCAGAAATTTCACTTATTTTGGGGCAAAATTGCAGAAATTTCACTTATTTCAGGGAAAAAGGCAGAAATTTTCCTTATTTTGGGGCAAAAAAGCAGAAATTCCTTATATTTTGTGGCAAAAATGCAGAAATTCCCCTTATTTTGAGGTAAGATGGCTGAAATTCCCCTTATTTGGGGGCAAAAAAGCAGAAATTTCCCTTATTTTGTTGCAAAATTGCAGAAATTTCACTTACTTCAGGGTAATAAGTAAGAAATTTTTCTTATTTTGGAACAAAAAAGACAGAAATTCTCTTTGTTTTGGGGAAGAAAGACAGAAATTCCACTTATTTAGAGTCAAAAAGGCAGAAATTCCCATTATTTTGGAGCAAAAATGAAGAAATTTCCCTTTTTTATGGCAAAAAGTTATGCATTCTTCTTATTTTCGGGCAAAAAGGCAGAAATTCCCCGTATTTTGGAGCAAAATTGCAGACATTCCCCTAATTGTGGGGCAAAAAGGCAGAAATTGGCTATATGTTGGGGCAAAAAGACAGAAATTCTCCTTATTTTAGGGCAAAATTCAGAAATTTAACTTATTTTGAGGCAAAATTGCAGAAATTTCATTTATTTCAGAAAAAAAGCAAAATTTTCTTATTTTGGGGCAAAAAGGCAGAAATTTCTTTTATTTTCGTACAAAATTGCAGAAATATTTCTTAATTTGGGGCAAAAAGGCAGATATTTCCCATATTTTGGGGCAAAAATGAAGAAATTCCTCTTATATTGAGGTAAAAGGCTGAAGTTCCCCTTATTTGGGGTCAAAAAGCAGAAATTTCTCTTATTTGGTGCAAAATTCCAGAAATTTCCCTTATTTTGGGGCAAAATTGCAGTAATTTCACTTATTTTGGAGCAAAATTGCAGAAAATTCACTTATTTCAGGGAAAATAGGCAGAAATTTTCCTTATTTTTGGGCAAAAAAACAGAAATTCCTAATATTTTGTGGAAAATAATGCAGAAATTCCCCTTATTTTGAGGTAAAAAGGCTGATATTCCCCTTCTTTGGGGGCAAAAAGGCAGAAATTTTCCTTATTTTGAGGCAAAAAAGACAGAAATTCCCTTTGTTTTTGGGGAAAAAGACAGAAATTCCACATATTTAGAGGCAAAAAAGCAGAAATTTCCCTTACCTTGGAGCAAAATTGCAAAAATTTACCTTTTTTATGGCAAAAAGGTATGCATTCTTCTTATTATCGGGCAAAAAGGCAGAAATTCCCCGTATTTTGGAGCAAAATTGCAGAAATTCCCCTAATTGTGGGGCAAAAAGGCAGAAATTCCCTATATGTTAGGGCAAAAAGACAGAAATTCTCCTTATTGTGGGTCAAAACTCAAAATTCCACTTAATTTGGGGCATAATTCCAGAAATTTCACTTATTTTGGGCCAAAATTTCAGAAATTTCACTTATTTCAGAAAAAAAAGCAGAAATTTTCTTATTTGGAATAAAAAAGGCAGAAATATCTTTTATTATGGTACAAAATTGCAGAAATTTTCCTTATTTTGGGGCAAAATTGCAGAAATTTCACTTATTTTGGGGCAAAATTGCAGAAATTTCATTTATTTCAGGGAAAAAAGGCAGAAATTTTCCTTATTTTGGGGCAAAAAGGCAGAAATTCCTAATATTTTGTGGCAAAAATGCAGAAATTCCTCTTATTTTGAGGTAAAAAGGCTGAAATTCCCCTTATTTGGGGGCAAAAAGGCATAAATTTCACTTACTTCAGGGTAATAATTCAGAAATTTTCCTTATTTTGAAACAAAAAAGACAGAAATTCCCTTTGTTTTGGGGGAAAAGACAGAAATTCTACTTATTTAGAGTCAAAAAGGCAGAAATTCCCCTTATTTTGGAGCAAAAATGAAGAAATTTCCCTTTTTTATGGCAAAAAGGTATGCATTCTTATTATTTTCGGGCAAAAAGGCAGAAATTCCACGTATTTTGGAGCAAAATTGCAGACATTCCCCTAATTGTGGGGCAAAAAGTCAGAAATTCCCTATATGTTGGGGCAAAAAGACAGAAATTCTCCTTATTTTAGGGCAAAATTCAGAAATTCAACTTATTTTGAGGCAAAATTGCAGAAATTTCATTTATTTCAGAAAAAAAGCAAAATTTTCTTATTTTGGGGCAAAAAGGCAGAAATTTCTTTTATTTTCGTACAAAATTGCAGAAATTTTTCTTAATTTGGGGCAAAAAGGCAGAAATTTCCCTTATTTTGGCACAAAAATGCAGAAATTCCTCTTATTTTGAGGTAAAAAGGCTGAAATTCCCCTTATTTGGGGTCAAAAAGCAGAAATTTCTCTTATTTGGTGCAAAATTCCAGAAATTTCCCTTATTTTGGGGCAAAATTGCAGTAATTTCACTTATTTTGGGGCAAAATTGCAGAAAATTCACTTATTTCAGGGAAAAAAGGCAGAAATTTTCCTTACTTTTGGGCTAAAAAACAGAAATTCCTAATATTTTGTGGCAAAAATTCAGAAATTCCCCTTATTTTGAGGTAAAAATGCTGATATTCCCCTACTTTGGGGGCAAAAAGGCTGAAATTTTCCTTATTTTGGGGCAAAAAAGACAGAAATTCCCTTTGTTTTCGGGGAAAAAGACAGAAATTCCACATATTTAGAGGCAAAAAAGCAGAAATTTCCCTTACTTTGGAGCAAAATTGCAAAAATTTACCTTTTTTATGGCAAAAAGGTATGCATTCTTTTTATTATCGGGCAAAAAGGCAGAAATTCCCCTTATTTTGAGGTAAAAAGGCTGAAATTCCCCTTATTTGGGGGCAAATACGCAGAAATTCCCCATATTTTGGAGCAAAATTGCATAAATTCCCCTAATTGTGGGGCAAAAAGGCAGAAATTCCCTATATGTTAGGGCAAAAAGACAGAAATTCTTATTTTGGGGCAAAACTCAGAAATTCCACTCATTTTGGGGCAAAATTCCAGAAATTTCCATTATTTTGGGGTAAAATTGCAGAAATTTCACTTATTTTGGGGCAAAATTGCAGAAATTTCACTTATTTCAGGGAAAAAAAAGCAGAAATTTTCCTTATTTTGGGGCAAAAAGGCAGAAATTCCTAATATTATGTGGCAAAAATCCAGAAATTCCCCTTATTTTGAGGTAAAAAGGCTGAAATTCCCCTTATTTGGGGGCAAATATGCAGAAATTTCCCTTATTTTGGGGCAAAATTGCAGAAATTTCACTTATTTCAGGGTAATAAGTCAGAAATTTTCTTTATTTTGGGGCTAAAAGGACAGAAATTTTCTTTGTTTTGAAAGAAAAAGACAGAAATTCTACTTATTTAGAGTAAAATGCAGAAATTCCTCTTATTTGGGGAAAAAATGAAGAAATTTCCCTTTTTTATGGCAAAAAGGTATGCATTCTTCTTATTTTTGGGCAAAAAGGCAGAAATTCCCCGTATTTTGGAGCAAAATTGCAGAAATTCCCCTAATTGTGGGGCAAAAAGGCAGAAATTCCCTATATGTTGGGGCAAAAAGACAGGAATTCTTTTTATTTTGGGTCAAAACTCAGAAATTCCACTTATTTTGGGGCTAAATTCAAGAAATTTCACTTATTTTAAGTCAAAATTGTAGAAATTTCACTTATTTTGGGGCAAAATTTCAGAAATTTCATTTATTTCAGAAAAAAAATAACCAGAAATTTTCTTATTTGGAAGCAAAAAGGCAGAAATTTCTTTTATTTTGGTACAAAATGGCAGAAATTTCCCTTAATTTGGGGCAAAATTGCAGAAATTTCACTAATTTTGGAGCAAAATTGCAGGTATTTCACTTATTTCAGGGAAAAAAGGCAGAAATTTTCCTTATTTTGGGGCAAAAGCAGAAATTCCTTATATTTTGTGGCAAAAATGCAGAAGTTCCCTTTATTTTGAGGAAAAATGGCTGAAATTCCCCTTTTTTGGGGGCATAAAGGCAGAAATTTCCCTTATTTTGTTGCAAAATTGCAGAAATTTCACTTACTTCAGGGTAATAAGTAAAAATTTTTTCTTATTTTGGAACAAAAAAGACAGAAATTCCCTTTGTTTTGGGGGAGAAAGACAGAAATTCCACTTATTTAGAGTCAAAAAGGCAGAAATTCCCCTTATTTTGGAGCAAAAATGAAGAAATTTTCCTTTTTTTGGCAAAAAGGTATGCATTCTTATTTTCGGGCAAAAAGGCAGAAATTCCCCGTATTTTGGAGCAAAATTGCAGACATTCCCCTAATTGTGGTGCAAAAAGGCATAAATTCACTATATGTTGGGTCAAAAAGACAGAAATTCTCCTTATTTTAGGGCAAAATTCAGAAATTTAACTTATTTTGAGGCAAAATTGCAGAAATTTCATTTATTTCAGAAAAAAAGCAAAATTTTTTTATTTTGGGGCAAAAAGTCAGAAATTTCTTTTATTTTGGTACAAAATTGCAGAAATTTTTCTTAATTTGGGGCAAAAAGGCAGAAATTTCCCATATTTTGGGGCAAAAATGCAGAAATTTTCCTTATTTTGAGGTAAAAAGGCTGAAATTCCCCTTATTTGGGGTCAAAAAGCAGAAATTTCTCTTATTTTGGGGCAAAATTCCAGAAATTTCCCTTATTTTGGGGCAAAATTGCAGAAATTTCACTTATTTTGGGGCAAAATTGCAGAAAATTCAATTATTTCAGGGAAAAAAGGCAGAAATTTTCCTTATTTTTTGGGCAAAAATCAGAAATTTCTACTATTTTGTGGCAAAAATGCAGAAATTCCCCTTATTTTGAGGTAAAAAGGCTGATATTCCCCTTATTTGGGGGCAAAAAGGCAGAAATTTTCCTTATTTTGGGGCAAAAACGACAGAAATTCCCTTTGTTTTCGGTGAAAAAGACAGAAATTCCACATATTTAGAGGCAAAAAAGCAGAAATTTCCCTTATTTTGGAGCAAAATTGCAAAAATTTCCCTTTTTTATGGCAAAAAGGTATGCATTCTTCTTATTATCGGGCAAAAGGCAGAAATTCCCCATATTTTGGAGCAAAATTGCAGAAATTCCCCTAATTGTGGGGCAAAAAGGCAGAAATTCCCTATATGTTAGGGCAAAAAGACAGAAATTCTTCTTATTTTGGGGAAAAACTCAGAAATTCCACTTATTTTGGGGCAATATTCCAGAAATTTCCATTATTTTGGGGCAAAATTGCAGAAATTTCACTTATTTTGGGGCAAAATTGCAGAAATTTCACTTATTTCAGGGAAAAAAGGCAGAAATTTTCCTTATTTTGGGGCAAAAAGGCAGAAATTCCTAATATTTTGTGGCAAAAATCCAGAAATTCCCCTTATTTTGAGGTAAAAAGGCTGAAATTCCCCTTATTTGGGGGCAAATATGCAGAAATTTCCCTTATTTTGGGGCAAAATTGCAGAAATTTCACTTATTACAGGGTAATAAGTCAGAAATTTTCTTTATTTTGGGGCTAAAAGGACAGAAATTTCCTTTGTTTTGGGAGAAAAAGACAGAAATTCTACTTATTTAGAGTCAAAAATGCAGAAATTCCTCTTATTTGGGGAAAAAATGAAGAAATTTCCCTTTTTATGGCAAAAAGGTATGCATTCTTCTTATTTTTGGGCAAAAAGGCAGAAATTCCTTGTATTTTGGAGCAAAATTGCAGAAATTCCCCTAATTGTGGGGCAAAAAGGCAGAAATTCCCTATATGTTGGGGCAAAAAGACAGAAATTATCCTTATTTTGGGTCAAAACTCAGAAATTCCACTTATTTTGGGGCAAATTTCCAGAAATTTCACTTATTTTGGGGCAAAATTTCAGAAATTTCATTTATTTCAGAAAAAAAATAAGCAGAAATTTTCTTATTTGGAAGCAAAAAGGCAGAAATTTCTTTTATTTTGGTACAAAATGGCAGAAATTTCCCTTAATTTGGGGCAAAATTGCAGAAATTTCACTAATTTTGGAGCAAAATTGCAGGTATTTCACTTGTTTCAGGGAATAAAGGCAGAAATTTTCCTTATTTTGGGGCAAAAAGGCAGAAATTCCTTATATTTTGTGGCAAAAATGCAGAAGTTCCCTTTATTTTGAGGTAAAATGGCTGAAATTCCCCTTATTTGGGGGCAAAAAGGCAGAAATTTCTCTTATTTTGTTGCAAAATTGCAGAAATTTCACTTACTTCAGGGTAATAAGTAAGAATTTTTTCTTTTTTTGGAACAAAAAAGACAGAAATTCCCTTTGTTTTGGGAGAGAAAGACAGAAATTCCACTTATTTAGAGTCAAAAATGCAGAAATTCCTCTTATTTGGGGAACAAATGAAGAAATTTCCCTTTTTTATGGAAAAAAGGTATGCATTCTACTTATTTTTGGGCAAAAAGGCAGAAATTTCCCGTATTTTGGAGCAAAATTGCAGAAATTCCCCTAATTGTGGAGCAAAAAGGCAGAAATTCCCTATATGTTGGGGCAAAAAGACAGAAATTCTCCTTATTTTGGGTCAAAACTCAGAAATTCCACTTATTTTGGGGCAAAATTCCAGAAATTTCACTTATTTTGGGGCAAAATTGTAGAAATTTCACTTATTTTGGGGCAAAATTTCAGAAATTTCATTTATTTCAGAAAAAAAATAAGCAGAAATTTTCTTATTTGGAAGCAAAAAGGCAAAAATTTCTTTTATTTTGGTACAAAATGGCAGAAATTTCCCTTAATTTGGGGCAAAATTGCAGAAATTTCACTTATTTTGGGGCAAAATTGCAGAAATTTCACTTATTTCAGGGAAAAAAGGCAGAAATTTTCCTTATTTTGGGGCAAAAAAGCAGAAATTCCTTATATTTTGTGGCAAAAATGCAGAAGTTCCCTTTATTTTGAGGAAAAATGGCTGAAATTCCCCTTTTTTGGGGGCATAAAGGAAGAAATTTCCCTTATTTTGTTGGAAAATTGCAGAAATTTCACTTACTTCAGGGTAATAAGTAAAAATTTTTTCTTATTTTGGAACAAAAAAGACAGAAATTCCCTTTGTTTTGGGGGAAAAATACATAAATTCCACTTATTTAGAGACAAAAAAGCAGAAATTCCCCTTATTTTGGCGCAAAATAGCATAAATTTCACTTACTTCAGGGTAATAAGTCAGAAATTTTCCTTATTTTTGGGCAAAAAAGACAGAAATTACCTTTGTTTTGGGGGAAAAAGTCAGAAATTCCACTTATTTAGAGGCAGAAAAGCAAAAATTTCCCTTATTTTGGAGCATAAATTAAGAAATTTCCCTTTTTTATGGCAAAAAGTTATGCATTCTACTTATTTTCACGCAAAAAGGAAGAAATTACCCGTATTTTGGAGCAAAATTGCAGAAATTCCTCTAATTGTGGAGCAAAACGGCAGAAATTCCCTATATGTTGGGGCAAAAAGACAGAAATTCTCCTTATTTTTGGTCAAAACTCAGAAATTCCACTTATTTTGGGGCAAAATTTCAGATATTTCACTTATTTTGGGGCAAAATTGCAGAAATTTCACTTATTTTGGGGAAAAATTGCAGATATTTAACTTATTTCAGGGTAAGAAGTCAGAAATTTTCCTTATTTTGGGGCAAAAAGACAGAAATTCTATTTGTATTGGGGGACAAAGACAGAAATTCCACATATTTTGAGGCATAAAAGCAGAAATTCCCCTTATTTTGGAGCAAAAATGTAGAAATTTTCCTTTTTTATGGCAAAAAGGTATGCATTCTTCTTATTTTCGGGCAAAAAGTCAGAAATTCCCTGTATTTTGGAGCAAAATTGCAGAAATTGCCCTAATTGTGGAGCAAAAAGTCAGAAATTCCCTATATGTTGAGGAAAAAGACAGAAATTCTCCTTATTTTGGGTCAAAACTCAGAAATTCCAATTATTTTGAGGCAAAATTCCAGAAATTTCACTTATTTTGGGGCAAAATGGTAGAAATTTCACTTATTTTGGGGAAAAATTTCAGAAATTTCACTTATTTCAGAAAAAAAGCAGAAATTTTCTAATTTTAAGCAAAAAGGCAGAAATTTCTTTTATTTTGGTACAAAATTGCAGAAATTTCCTTTATTTTGGGGAAAAATTGCAGAAATTTCACTTATTTTGGGGCAAAATTTCAGAAATTTCACTTATTTCAGTAAATAAAGGCAGAAATTTTCCTTATTTTGGGGCAAAAAGGCAGAAATTCCTAATATTTTGTGGCAAAAATGCAGAAATGCCCCTTATTTTGAGGTAAAAAGGCTGAAATTCCCCTTATTTGGGGGCAAAAAGGCAGAAATTTCCCTTTTTTGGGGCAAAATTTTAGAAATTTCACTTACTTCAAGGTAATAAGTCAGAAATTTTCCTTATTTTGGAACAAAAAAGACAGAAATTCCCTTTGTTTTGGGGGAAAAATACAGAAACTCCACTTATTTAGAGTCAAAAAGGTAGAAATTCCCCTTATTTTGGAGTAAAAATGAAGAAATTTTCCTTGTTTATGGCAAAAAGGTATGCATTCTTATTTTCGGGCAAAAAGGCAGAAATTCCCCGTATTTTGGGGCAAAATTGCAGACATTCCCATAATTGTGGTGCAAAAAGGCCAAAATTCCCTATATGTTGGGGCAAAAAGACAGAAATTCTCCTTATTTTAGGGCAAAATTCAGAAATTTAACTTATTTTGAGGCAAAATTGCAGAAATTTCATTTATTTCAGAAAAATAGCAAAATTTTCTTATTTTGGGGCAAAAAGTCAGAAATTTCTTTTATTTTGGTACAAAATTGCAGAAATTTTTCTTAATTTGGGGCAAAAAGGCAGAAATTTCCCATATTTTAGGGCAAAAATGCAGAAATTCCCCTTATTTTGAGGTAAAAAGGCTGAAATTCCCCTTATTTGGGGTCAAAAAGCAGAAATTTCTCTTATTTTGGGGCAAAATTCCAGAATTTTCCCTTATTTTGGGGCAAAATTGCAGAAAATTCACTTATTTTGGGGCAAAATTGCAGAAAATTCACTTATTTCAGGGAAAAAAGGCAGAAATTTTCCTTATTTTTGGGCAAAAAAACAGAAATTCCTAATATTTTGTGGCAAAAATGCAGAAATTCCCCTTATTTTGAGGTAAAAAGGCTGATATTCCCCTTATTTGGGGGCAAAAAGGCAGAAATTTTCCTTATTTTGGGGCAAAAAAGACAGAAATTCCCTTTGTTTTTGGGGAAAAAGACAGAAATTCCACATATTTAGAGGCAAAAAAGCAGAAATTTCCCTTCTTTTGGAGCAAAATTGCAAAAATTTCACTTTTTTATGGCAAAAAGTTATGCATTCTTCTTATTATCGGGCAAAAAGGCAGAAATTCCCCGTATTTTGGAGCAAAATTGCAGAAATTCCCCTAATTCTGGGGCAAAAATGCAGAAATTCCCTATATGTTAGGGCAAAAAGACAGAAATTCTCCTTATTTTGGGGCAAAACTCAGAAATTCCACTTATTTTGGGGCAAAATTCAAGAAATTTCCATTATTTTGGGGCAAAATTGAAGAAATTTCACTTATTTTGGGGCAAAATTGCAGAAATTTCACTAATTTCAGGGAAAAAAGGCAGAAATTTTCCTTATTTTGGGGCAAAAAGGCAGAAATTCCTAATATTTTGTGGCAAAAATCTAGAAATTCCCCTTATTTTGAGGTAAAAAAGCTGAAATTTTCCTTATTTGAGGGCAAAAACCCAGAAATTTCCCTTATTTTGGGGCAAAATTGCAGAAATTTCACTTATTTCAGGATAATAATTCAGAAATTTTCCTTATTTTGGGGCTAAAAGGACAGAAATTTCCTTTGTTTTGGGGGGAAAAGACAGAAATTCTACTTATTTAGAGTCAAAAATGCAGAAATTCCACTTATTTGGGGAAAAATGAAGAAATTTCCCTTTTTTATGGCAAAAAGGTATGCATTTTTCTTATTTTTGGGCAAAAAGGCAGAAATTCCCCGTATTTTGGAGCAAAATTGCAGAAATTTTCCTAATTGTGGAACAAAAAGGCAGAAATTCCCTATATGTTGGGGCAAAAAGACAGAAATTCTCCTTATTTTCGGGCAAAACTCAGAAGTTTACTTATTTTAGGGCAAAATTCCAGAAATTTCCCTTATTTTGTGGCAAAATTGCTGAAATTTCACCTATTTTGGGGCAAAATTGCAGAAATTTCACTTATTTCAGAAAAAAAAAGCAGAAATTTTCTTATTATGGGGCAAAAAGGCAGAAATTTCTTTTATTTTGGTACAAAATTGCAGAAATTTTTCTTATTTTGGAGCAAAAATGCAGAAATTTCCCATATTTTGGGGCAAAAAAGCAGAAATTCTTTTTATTTTGAGGAAAAAGGCTGAAATTCCCCTTATTTGGGGGCAAAAAGGCAGAAATTTCCCTTATTTTGGGGCAAAATTGCAGAAATTTCACTTATTTCAGGGTAGTAAGTCAGAAATTTTCTTTATTTTGGGCAAAAAACACAGAAATTCCCTTTGTTTTGTGGGGAAAACACAGAAATTCCACTTTTTTAGAGGCAAAAAAGCAGAAATTTCTTTCATTTTTTAGAAAAATGAAGAAATTTCCCTTTTATGTGGCAAAAGGTATACATTCCCCTTATTTTCAGGCTAAAAAGCAGATATTTCCCGTATTTTGAAGCAAAATTGCAGAAATTCCCCTAATTGTGGGGCAAAAAGGCAGAAATTCCCTATATGTTACTGCAAAAAGACAGAAATTCTCCTTATTTTGGGGAAAAACTCAAAAATTCCAATTATTTTGGGGCAAAATTCCAGAAATTTCCCTTATTTTGGGGAAAATTGTAGAAATTTCACTTATTTTGGGGCAAAATTCCAGAAATTTCACTTATTTATAGGAAAATAAATCAGAAATTATTTTATTTTGGGGCAAAAAGGCAGAAATTTCTTATATTTTGGTAAAAAATTTCAGAAATTTTTCTTATTTTGGGGCAAAAAGGTAGAAATTTAGCATATTTTAGGGCAAAAATGCAGAAATTCCCCTTTTTTTGAGGTAAAAAGGATGAAATTCCCCTATTTGGGGGCAAAAAGGCAGACATTTCCCTTATTTTGGGGCAAAATTGCAGAAATTTCACATATTTCAGGGTAAAAAGGCAGAAATTTTCCTTATTTTGGGGCAAAATTGCAGAAATTTCACTTATTTTGGGGGAAAATTGGAGAAATTTCACTTATGTCAGGGTAATAAGTCAGAAATTTTTTTTATTTTGGGGCAAAAAAGACAGAAATTCCCTTTGTTTTGGGGGAAAAAGACAGAAATTCCACATATTTAGAGGCAAAAAGCAGAAATTCCCCTTATTTTGGAGCAAAAATGAAGAAATTTCTTTTTTTTTATGGCAAAAAGGTATGCATTCTTCTTATTTTCGGGCAAAAACCAGAAATTTCCCGTATTTTGGAGCAAAATTGCAGAAATTCCTCTAATTGTGAGGCAAAAAGGCAGAAATTCCCTATATTTTGGGGCATAAAGACAGAAATTCTCCTTATTTTGGGGCAAAACTCAGAAATTCCACTTATTTTAAGGCAAAATTCCAGATATTTCCCTTATTTTGGGGCAAAATTGCAGAAATTTCACTTATTTTGGGGCAAAATTGCAGAAATTTCACTTATTTAAGGGAAAAAAAGCAGAAATTTTCTTCTTCTGGGGCAAAAAGGCAAAAATTTCTTTTATTTTGGTACAAAATTGCAGAAAATTTTTATATTTTGGGCAAAAAGGCAGAAATTTCCCATATTTTGGGGCAAAAATGCAGAAATTCCCCTTATTTTGAGGTAAAAAGGCTGAAATACCCGTTATTTGGGGGCAAAAAGGGAGAAATTTCCCTTATTTTGGGGAAAAATTGCAGAAATTTCACTGATTTCAGGGTAATAAGTCAGAAATTTTCCTTATTTTGGGGCAAAAATACAGAAATTCCTTTTGTTTTGGGGGACAAAGACAGAAATTCCACATATTTGAGGCATAAAAGAAGAAATTTCCCTTATTTTAGAGCAAAAATGAAGAAATTTTCCTTTTTTATGGCAAAAAGTTATGCATTCTTCTTATTTTCGGGCTAAAGGGCAGAAATTCCCTGTATTTTGGAGCAAAATTGCAGAAATTCCCATAATTGTGGGGCAAAAAGACAGAAATTCTTATTTTGGGTCAAAACTCAGAAATTCCACTTATTTTGGGGCAAAATTCCAGAAATTTCACTTATTTTGGGGCAAAATTGTAGAAATTTCACTTATTTTGGGGCAAAATTTCAGAAATTTCACTTATTTCAGAAAAAAAAGCAGAAATTTTCTTATTTGGAAGCAAAAAGGCAGAAATTTCTTTTATTTTGGTACAAAATTGCAGAAATTTCAATTATTTTGGGGCAAAATTGCAGAAATTTTTCTTATTTTGGAGCAAAAATGCAGAAATTTCCCATATTTTGGGGCAAAAATGCAGAAATTCTTATTTTGAGGAAAAAGGCTGAAATTCCCCTTATTTGGGGGCAAAAAGACAGAAATTTCCCTTATTTTCGGGCAATATTGCAGAAATTTCACTTCTTTCAGGGTAATAAGTCAGAAATTTTCCTTATTTTGTGGCTAAAAGGACAGAAATTTCCTTTGTTTTGGGGGAAAGAGACAGAAATTCTACTTATTTAAAGGCAAAAAAGCAGAAATTCCCCTTATTTTGGAGCAAAATTGCAGAAATTCCCCTAATTGTGGGGCAAAAAGGCAGAAATTCTATATATATTAGTGCAAAAAGACAGATATTCTTCTTATTTTGAAGCAAAACTCAGAAATTCCACTTATTTTTGGGCAAAATTCCAGAAATTTCCCTTATTTTGGGGCAAAATTGCAGAAATTTCACTTATTTTGAGGCAAAATTGCAGAAATTTCACTTATTTCAGGGAAAAAAGGCAGAAATTTTTTTTATTTTGGGGCAAAAAGGCAGAAATTCCTAATATTTTGTGGCAAAAATGCAGAAATTCCCCTTATTTTGAGGTAAAAATGCTGAAATTCCTTTTATTTGTAGGCAAAAAGGCAAATATTTCCATTATTTTGGGGCAAAATTGCAGAAATTTCACTTATTTCACGGTAATAAGTCAGAAATTTTCCTTATTTTGGGTCATAAAAGACAGAAATTCCCTTTGTTTTGGGGGAAAAAGACAGAAATTCCACTTATTTAGAGGCAAAAAGGCAGAAATTCCTAATATTTTGTGGCAAAAATGCAGAAATTCCCCTTATTTGGAGGTAAAAAGGCTGAAATTCCCTTTATTTGGGGGCCAAAAAGGCAGAAATTTCCCTTATTTTAGGGCAAAATTGCAGAAATTTGACTTATTTCAGGGTAATAAGTCAGAAATCTTTTTTATTTTGGGGCAAAAAAGACAGAAATTCATTTTGTTTTGGGGGAAAAAGACAGAAATTCCACTTATTTAGATGCAAAAAAAGCAGAAATTCCCCTTATTTTGGAGCAAAAATGAAGAAATTTCCCTTTTTATGGCAAAAAGCTATGCATTCTTACTTTCGGGCAAAAAGGCAGAAATTCCCCATATTTTGGAGAAAAATTGCAGAAATTCCTCTTATTGTGGGGCAAAAAGGCAGAAATTCCCTATATGTTAGGGCAAAAAACAGAAATTCTCCTTATTTTGGGGCAAAACTCAGAACTTCCACTTATTTTGGGGCAAAATTCCAGAGATTTCCCTTATTTTGGGACAAAATTGCAGAAATTTCACTTATTTTGGGGCAAAATTGCAGAAATTTTACTTATTTCAGTGAAAAAAGGCAAAATTTTTTTTTTATTTTGGGGCAAAAATGCAGAAATTCCTAATATTTTGTAGCAAAATTGCAGAAATTCCCCTTATTTTGAGGTAAAAAGGCTAAAATCCCCCTTATTTGGGGGCAAAAAGGCAGAAATTTCCCTTATTTGGGGCAAAATTACAGAAATTTCCCTTATTTCATAGTAATAAGTCTGAAATTTTCCTTATTTTGCGCAAAAAAGACAGAAATTCCCTTTGTTTTGGGGGAAAAAATACATAAATTCCACTTATTTAGAGACAAAAAAGCAGAAATTCCCCTTATTTTGGGGCAAAATTGCATAAATTTCACTTACTTCAGGGTAATAAGTCAGAAATTTTCCATATTTTTGGGCAAAAAAGACAGAAATTACCTTTGTTTTGGGGGAAAAAGACAGAAATTCCAGTTATTTAGAGGCAGAAAAGCAAAAATTCCCCTTATTTTGGAGCAAAATTGCAAAAATTTCCCTTTTTTATGGCAAAAAGTTATGCATTCTACTTATTTTCGCGCAAAAAAGAAGATATTACCCGTATTTTGGAGCAAAATTGCAGAAATTCCCCTAATTGTGGGGCAAAAAGGCAGAAATTCCCTATATGTTGGGGCAAAAAGACAGAAATTCTCCATATTTTTGGTCAAAACTCAGAAATTCCACTTATTTTGGGGCAAAATTTCAGATATTTCACTTATTTTGGGGCAAAATTGCAGAAATTTCACTTATTTTGGGGCAAAATTGCAGAAATTTAACTTATTTCAGGGTAATAAGTCAGAAATTTTCCTTATTTTGGGGCAAAAAGACAGAAATTCTATTTGTATTAGGGGACAAAGACAGAAATTCTACATATTTAGAGGCATAAAAGCAGAAAATCCCCTTATTTTAGAGCAAAAACGAAGAAATTTTCCTTTTTTATGGCAAAAAGTTATGCATTCTTCTTATTTTCGGGCAAAAAGGCAGAAATTCCCCGTATTTTGGAGCAAAATTGCAGAAATTGCCCTAATTGTGGGGCAAAAAGGCAGAAATTCCCTATATGTTGAGGCAAAAAGACAGAAATTCTCCTTATTTTGGGTCAAAACTCAGAAATTCCAATTATTTTGAGGCAAAATTCCAGAAATTTCACTTATTTTGGGGCAAAATTGTAGAAATTTCACTTATTTTGGGGAAAAATTTCAGAAATTTCACTTATTTCAGAAAAAAAGCAGAAATTTTCTAATTTTGAAGCAAAAAGGCAGAAATTTCTTTTATTTTGGTACAAAATTCCAGAAATTTCCTTTATTTTGGGGCAAAATTGCAGAAATTTCACTTATTTTGGGGCAAAATTTCAGAAATTTCACTTATTTCTGAAAAAGAAGGCAGAAATTTTCCTTATTTTGGGGCAAAAAGGCAGAAATTCCTAATATTTTGTGGCAAAAATGCAGAAATTCCCCTTATTTTGAGGTAAAAAGGCTGAAATTCCCCTTATTTGGGGGCAAAAAGGCAGAAATTTCCCTTTTTTGGGGCAAAACTGTAGAAATTTCACTTACTTCAGGGTAATAAGTCAGAAATTTTCCTTATTTTGGAACAAAAAAGACAGAAATTCCCTTTGTTTTGGGGGAAAAGACAGAAATTCCACTTATTTAGAGTCAAAAAGGCAGAAATTCCCCTTATTTTGGAGCAAAAATGAAGAAATTTTCCTTTTTTATGGCAAAAAGGTATGCATTCTTATTTTCGGGCAAAAAGGCAGAAATTCCCCGTTATTTTGGAGCAAAATTGCAGACATTCCCCTAATTGTGGTGCAAAAAGGCAGAAATTCCCTATATGTTGGGGCAAATAGACAGAAATTCTCCTTATTTTAGGGCAAAATTCAGAAATTTAAAATATTTTGAGGCAAAATTGCAGAAATTTCATTTATTTCAGAAAAAATACAAAATTTTCTTATTTTGGGGCAAAAAGGCAGAAATTTCTTTTATTTTGGTACAAAATTGCAGAAATTTTTCTTAATTTGGGGCAAAAAGGCAGAAATTTCCCATATTTTGGGGCAAAAATGCAGAAATTCCTTTTATTTTGAGGTAAAAAGGCTGAAATTCTCCTCATTTGAGGTCAAAAAGCAGAAATTTCTCTTATTTTGGGGCAAAATTCCAGAAATTTCCCTTATTTTGGGGCAAAATTGCAGAAATTTCACTTATTTTGGGGCAAAATTGCAGAAAATTCACTTATTTCAGGGAAAAAAGGCAGAAATTTTCCTTATTTTTGGGCAAAAAAACAGAAATTCCTAATATTTTGTGGCAAAAATGCAGAAATTCCCCTTATTTTGAGGTAAAAAGGCTAATATTCCCCTTCTTTGGGGGCAAAAAGGCAGAAATTTTCCTTATTTTGGGGCAAAAAAGACAGAAATTCCCTTTGTTTTTGGGGAAAAAGACAGAAATTCCACATATTTAGAGGCAAAAAAGCAGAAATTTCGCTTATTTTGGAGCAAAATTGCAAAAATTTCCCTTTTTTATGGCAAAAAGGTATGCATTCTTCTTATTATCGAGCAAAAAGGCAGAAATTCCCCGTATTTTGGAGCAAAATTGCAGAAATTCCCCTAATTGTGGGGCAAAAAGGCAGAAATTTCCTATATGTTAGGGCAAAAAGACAGAAATTCTCCTTATTTTGGGGCAAAACTCAGAAATTCCACTTATTTTGGGGCAAAATTCAAGAAATTTCCATTATTTTGGGGGCAAAATTGAAGAAATTTCACTTATTTTGGGGCAAAATTGCAGAAATTTCACTTATTTCAGGAAAAAAAGGCAGAAATTTTCTTATTTTGGGGCAAAAAAACAGAAATTCCTAATATTTTGTGGCAAAAATGCAGAAATTCCCCTTATTTTGAGGTAAAAAGGCTGATATTCCCCTTCTTTGGGGGCAAAAAGGCAGAAATTTTCCTTATTTTGGTGCAAAAAAGACAGAAATTCCCTTTGTTTTCGGGGAAAAAGACAGAAATTCCACATATTTAGAGGGAAAAAAGCAGAAATTTCCCTTCTTTTTGAGCAAAATTGCAAAAATTTCACTTTTTTATGGCAAAAAGGTATGCATTCTTCTTATTATCGAGCAAAAAGGAAGAAATTCCCCGTATTTTGGAGCAAAATTGCAGAAATTCTCTTAATTGTGGGGCAAAAAGGCAGAAATTTCCTATATGTTAGGGCAAAAAGACAGAAATTCTCCTTATTTTGGGGCAAAACTCAGAAATTTCACTTATTTTGGGGCAAAATTCAAGAAATTTCCATTATTTTAGGGGCAAAATTAAAGAAATTTCACTTATTTTGGGGCAAAATTGCAGAAATTTCTCTTATTTCAGGAAAAAAAGGCAGAAATTTTCCTTATTTTGGGGCAAAAAGGCAGAAATTCCTAATATTTTGTGGCAAAAATCTAGAAATTCCCCTTATTTTGAGGTAAAAAGGCTGAAATTCCATTATTTGAGGGCAAAAAGGCAGTAATTTCCCTTATTTTGGGGCAAAATTGCAGAAATTTCACTTATTTCAGGGTAATAAGTCAGAATTTTTTTTTATTTTGAAGCTAAAAGGACAGAAATTTCCTTTGTTTTGGGGGAAAAAGACAGAAATTCAACTTATTTAGAGTCAAAAATGCAGAAATTCCTCTTATTTGGGGAACAAATGAAGAAATTTCCCTTTTTTATGGCAAAAAGGTATGCATTCTTTTTATTTTTGGGCAAAAAGGCAGAAATTCCCCGTATTTTGGAGGAAAATTGCAGAAATTCCCCTAATTGTGGAACAAAAAGGCAGAAATTCCCTATATGTTGGTGCAAAAAGACAGAAATTCTCCTTATTTTCGGGCAAAACTCAGAAGTTTACTTATTTTAGGGCAAAATTCCAGAAATTTCCCTTATTTTGGGGGAAAATTGCTGAAATTTCACCTATTTTGGGGCAAAATTGCAGAAATTTCACTTATTTCAGAAAAAAAAAAGCAGAAATTTTCTTATTTTGGGGCAAAAAGGCAGAAATTTCATTTATTTTGGTACAAAATTGCAGAAATTTTTCTTATTTTGGAGCAAAAATGCAGAAATTTCCCATATTTTGGGGCAAAAATGCAGAAATTCTTATTTTGAGGAAAAAGGCTGAAATTCCCCTTATTTGGGGGCAAAAAGGCAGAAATTTCCCTTATTTTGGGGCAAAATTGCAGAAATTTCACTTATTTCAGGGTAATAAGTCATAAATTTTCCTTATTTTGGGCAAAAAACACAGAAATTCCCTTTGTTTTGTGGGGAAAACACAGAAATTCCACTTTTTTAGAGGCAAAAAAGCAGAAATTCCTTTTATTTTTGAGCAAAAATGAAGAAATTTCCCTTTTTTGTAGCAAAAGGTATACATTCCCCTTATTTTAGGCTAAAAAGCAGAAATTCCCTGTATTTTGGAGCAAAATTGTAGAAATTCCCCTAATTGTGAGGCAAAAAGGCAGAAATTCCTTATATGTTAGTGCAAAAAGACAGAAATCCTCCTTATTTTCGGGCAAAACTCAGAAATTCCACTTATTTTGGGGCAAAATTGCTGAAATTTCACCTATTTTGGGGCAAAATTGCAAAAATTTCACTTATTTCAGAAAAAAAAGCAGAAATTTTCTTATTTTGGGGCAAAAAGGCAGACATTTCATTTATTTTGGTACAAAATTGCAGAAATTTTTCTTATTTTGGAGCAAAAATGCAGAAATTTCCCATATTTTGGGGCAAAAATGCAGAAATTCTTATTTTGAGGAAAAAGGCTGAAATTCCCCTTATTTGGGGGCAAAAAGGCAGAAATTTCATTTATTTTGGTACAAAATTGCAGAAATTTTTCTTATTTTGGAGCAAAAATGCAGAAATTTCCCATATTTTGGGGCAAAAATGCAGAAATTCTTATTTTGAGGAAAAAGGCTGAAATTCCCCTTATTTGGGGGCAAAAAGGCAGAAATTTCCCTTATTTTGGGGCAAAATTGCAGAAATTTCACTTATTTCAGGGTAATAAGTCATAAATTTTCCTTATTTTGGGCAAAAAACACAGAAATTCCCTTTGTTTTGTGGGGAAAACACAGAAATTCCACTTTTTTAGAGGCAAAAAAGCAGAAATTCCTTTTATTTTTTAGCAAAAATGAAGAAATTTCCCTTTTTTGTAGCAAAAGGTATACATTCCCCTTATTTTAGGCTAAAAAGCAGAAATTCTCCGTGTTTTGGAGCAAAATTGTAGAAATTCCCCTAATTGTGGGGCAAAAAGGCAGAAATTCCTTATATGTTAGTGCAAAAAGACAGAAATCCTCCTTATTTTCGGGCAAAACTCAGAAATTCCACTTATTTTGGGGCAAAATTGCTGAAATTTCACCTATTTTGGGGCAAAATTGCAAAAATTTCACTTATTTCAGAAAAAAAAGCAGAAATTTTCTTATTTTGGGGCAAAAAGGCAGACATTTCATTTATTTTGGTACAAAATTGCAGAAATTTTTCTTATTTTGGAGCAAAAATGCAGAAATTTCCCATATTTTGGGGCAAAAATGCAGAAATTCTTATTTTGAGGAAAAAGGCTGAAATTCCCCTTATTTGGGGGCAAAAAGGCAGAAATTTCATTTATTTTGGTACAAAATTGCAGAAATTTTTCTTATTTTGGAGCAAAAATGCAGAAATTTCCCATATTTTGGGGCAAAAATGCAGAAATTCTTATTTTGAGGAAAAAGGCTGAAATTCCCCTTATTTGGGGGCAAAAAGGCAGAAATTTCCCTTATTTTGGGGCAAAATTGCAGAAATTTCACTTATTTCAGGGTAATAAGTCATAAATTTTCCTTATTTTGGGCAAAAAACACAGAAATTCCCTTTGTTTTGTGGGGAAAACACAGAAATTCCACTTTTTTAGAGGCAAAAAAGCAGAAATTCCTTTTATTTTTTAGCAAAAATGAAGAAATTTCCCTTTTTTGTAGCAAAAGGTATACATTCCCCTTATTTTAGGCTAAAAAGCAGAAATTCTCCGTGTTTTGGAGCAAAATTGTAGAAATTCCCCTAATTGTGGGGCAAAAAGGCAGAAATTCCTTATATGTTAGTGCAAAAAGACAGAAATCCTCCTTATTTTCGGGCAAAACTCAGAAATTCCACTTATTTTGGGGCAAAATTGCTGAAATTTCACCTATTTTGGGGCAAAATTGCAAAAATTTCACTTATTTCAGAAAAAAAAGCAGAAATTTTCTTATTTTGGGGCAAAAAGGCAGACATTTCATTTATTTTGGTACAAAATTGCAGAAATTTTTCTTATTTTGGAGCAAAAATGCAGAAATTTACCATATTTTGGGGCAAAAATGCAGAAATTCTTATTTTGAGGAAAAAGGCTGAAATTCCCCTTATTTGGGGGCAAAAAGGCAGAAATTTCCCTTATTTTGGGGCAAAATTGCAGAAATTTCACTTATTTCAGGGTAATAAGTCAGAAATTTTCCTTATTTTGGGGCAAAATTGCAGAAATTTCACTTATTTTGGGGCAAAATTGGAGAAATTTCACTTATGTCAGGGTAATAAGTCAGAAATTATTTTTAATTTGGGGCAAAAAAGACAGGAATTCCCTTTGTTTTGGGGGAAAAAGACAGAAATTCCACTTATTTAGAGGCAAAAAAGCAGAAATTCCCCTTATTTTGGAGCAAAAATGAAGAAATTTTTCTTTTTTATGGCAAAAAGGTATGCATTCTTCTTATTTTCGGGCAAAAACCAGAAATTTCCCGTATTTTGGAGCAAAATTGCAGAATTCCTCTAATTGTGGGGTAAAAAGGCAGAAATTCCCTATATTTTATGGCATAAAGACAGAAATTCTTCTTATTTTGAAGCAAAACTCAGAAATTCCACATATTTTAAGGCAAAATTCCAGAAATTTCTCTTATTTTGGCGCAAAATTGCAGAAATTTCACTTATTTTGGGGCAAAATTGCAGAAATTTCAGTTATTTAAGGGAAAAACAGCAGAAATTTTCTTCTTCTGGGGCAAAAAGGCAAAATTTTCTTTTATTTTGGTACAAAATTGCAGAAAATTTTTTTATTTTGGGCAAAAAGGCAGAAATTTCCCATATTTTGGGGCAAAATGCAGAAATTCTTCTTATTTTGAGGTAAAAAGGCTGAAATTTCCGTTATTTGAGGGCAAAAAGGGAGAAATTTCCCTTATTTTGGGGAAAAATTGCAGAAATTTCACTTATTTCAGGGTAATAAGTAAAAAATTTTCTTTATTTTGAGGCAAAAATACAGAAATTCCCTTTGTTTTGGGGGACAAAGACAGAAATTCCACATATTTAGAGGCATAAAAGCAAAAATTCTCTTTATTTTGGAGCAAAAATGAAGAAATTTTCCTTTTTTATGGCAAATAGTTATGCATTCTTCTTATTTTCGGGGAAAAAGGCAGAAATTTCTCTTATTTGGGGAAAAATTCCAGAAATTTCCCTTATTTCATGGTAATAAGTCAGAAATTTTCCTTATTTTGCGCAAAAAAGACAGAAATTCCCTTTGTTTTGGCGGAAAAATACATAAATTCCACTTATTTAGAGACAAAAAAGCAGAAAGTCCCCTTTTTTGGGGCAAAATTGCATAAATTTCACTTACTTCAGGGTAATAAGTCAGAAATTTTCCTTATTTTTGGGCAAAAGAGACAGAAATTACCTTTGTTTTGGGGGAAAAAGACAGAAATTCCACTTATTTAGAGGCAAAAAAGCAAAAATTCCCTTTATTTTGGAGCAAAAATGAAGAAATTTTCCTTTTTTATGGCAAAAAGTTATGCATTCTTATTTTCGGGCAAAAAGTAGAAATTCCCAGTATTTTGGAGCAAAATTGCAGAAATTCCCCTAATTGTGGGGCAAAAAGGCAGAAATTCCCTATATGTTGAGGCAAAAAGACAGAGATTCTCCTTATTTTGGGGCAAAACTCAGAAATTCCACTTATTTTGGGGCAAAATTCCAGAAATTTCACTTATTTTGGGGCAAAATTGTAGAAATTTCACTTATTTTGGGGAAAAATTTCAGAAATTTCACTTATTTCAGAAAAAAAGCAGAAATTTTCTTATTTGGAAGCAAAAGGGGAGAAATTTCTTTTATTTTGGTACAAAATTGCAGAAATTTCCCTTAATTTGGGGCAAAATTGCAGAAATTTCACTTATTTTGGGGCAAAATTTCAGAAATTTCACTTATTTCAGGAAAAAAAGGCAGAAATTTTCCTTATTTTGGAGCAAAAAGGCAGAAATTCCTAATATTTTGTGGCAAAAATGCAGAAATTCCCCTTATTTTGAGGTAAAAAGGCTGAAATTCCCTATATTTGGGGGCAAAAAAGGCAGAAATTTCCCTTTTTTGGGGGCAAAATTGTAGAAATTTCACTTACTTCAGGGTAATAAGTCAGAAATTTTCCTTATTTTGGAACAAAAAATACAGAAATTCCCTTTGTTTTTGGGGAAAAAGACAGAAATTCCACTTATTTAGAGTCAAAAAGGCAGAAATTCCTTTTATTTTGGAGCAAAAATGAAGAAATTTTCCTTTTTTATGGCAAAAAGGTATGCATTCTTATTTTCGGGCAAAAAGGCAGAAATTCCCCGTCTTTTGGGGCAAAATTGCAGAAATTCCCCTAATTATGGGGCAAAAAGGGAGAAATTCCCTATATATTGGGGCAAAAAGACAGAAATTCTCCTTATTTTGGGGTAAAACTCAGAAATTCCACTTATTTTGGGGCAAAATTCCAGAAATTTCACTTATTTTGGGGCAAAATTCTAGAAATTTCACTTATTTTGGGCCAAAATTTCAGAAATTTCACTTAATTTCAGAAAAAAAATAGAAATTTTTCTATTTCGAAGCAAAAATGCAGAAATTTCTTTTATTTTGGTACAAATTTTCAGAAATTTTTCTTATTTTGGGGCAAAAAGGCAGAAATTTCCCATATTTTGGGGCAAAAATTTAGAAATTCCCCTTATTTTGAGGTAAAAAGGCTAAAATTCCCCTTATTTGGGGGCAAAAAGGCAGAAATTCCACTTATTTTGGGCCAAAATTGCAGAAATTTCACTTATTTCAGGGAAAAAAGGCAGAAATTTTCCTTATTTTGGGGCAAAAAGGCAGAAATTCCTAATATTTTGTGGCAAAAATAAAGAAATTCCCTTTATTTTGAGGTAAAAAGGGTGAAATTCCCCTTATTTGGGGGTAAAAAGGCCGAAATTTCCATTATTTTGGGGCAAAATTGCAGAAATTTAACTTATTTCAGGTTAATAAGTCAGAAATTTTTTTTATTTTGGGGCAAAAAAGACAGAAATTCCCTTTGTTTTGGAGGAAAAAGACCAAAATACCACTTATTTAGAGGCAAAAAAGCAGAAATTTTCCTTATTTTGGAGCAAAAATTAAGAAATTTCCCTTTTTTATGGCAAAAAGGCAAAAATTCCTTGTATTTTGGAGCAAAATTGCAGAAATTCCCCTAATTGTCAGGCAAAAAGGTAGAAATTCCATATATGTTGGGGCAAAAAGACAGAAATTCTCTTTATTTTGGGGCGAAACTCAGAAATTCCACTTATTTGGGGCAAAATTTCAGAAATTTACCTTATTTTAGGGCAAAATTGCAGAAATTTCACTTATTTTGGGGCAAAATTGCAGAAATTTCACTTATTTCAGGGAAAAAAAGCAGAAATTTTCCTTATTTTGGGGCAAAAAACAGAAATTCCTAATATTTTGTAGTAAAAATGCAGAAATTCCCCTTATTTTGAGGTAAAAAGGCTGAAATTCCCCTTATTTGGGGGCAAAAAGGCGGTAATTTCCCTTATTTTGGGACAAAATTGCAGAAATTTCAATTACTTCAGGGTAATAAGTAAGAAATTTTCCTTATTTTGGAACAAAAAAGACAGAAATTCCCTTTGTTTTAGGGGAAAAAGACAGATATACCACTTATTTAGAGTCAAAAAGGCAGAAATACCCCTTATTTTGGAGCAAAAATGAAGATATTTCCCTTTTTTTATGGCAAAAAGTTATGCATTCTTCTTATTTTCAGGCAAAAAGGCAGAAATTCCCTGTATTTTGAGCAACATTGCAGAAATTCCCCTAATTGTGGGGCAAAAAGGCAGAAATTCCCTATATTTGGGGCAAAAAGACAGACATTCTTCTTATTTTGGGGCAAAACTCAGAAATTCCACTTATTTTGGGGCAAAATTCCAGAAATTTCCCATATTTTGGGGCCAAATTGCAGAAATTTCACTTATTTTGTGGCAAAATTTCAGAAATTTCACTTATTTCAGGGAAAAAAAGCAGAAATTTTTTTATTTTGGGGCAAAAAGGCAGAAATTTCCCATATTTTGAAGAAAAATGCAGAAATTCCCCTTATTTTGAGGTAAAAATGCTGAAATTCCCCTTATTTGGGTGCAAAAACGCAGAAATTTCTCTTATTTTGAGGCAAAATTGCAGAAATTTCACTTATTTCAGGATAATAAATCAGAAATTTTCTTTATTTTGGGGCAAGAAAGACAGAAATTCTATTTGTTTTCGGGGAAAAAACAGAAATTCGAATTATTTAGAGGAAAAAAGCAGAAATTCTTCTTATTTTGGAGCAAAAATGAAAAAATTTTACTTTTTTATGGCAAAAAGGTATGCATTCTTCTTATTTTCAGACAAAAAGGCAGAAATTCCCTGTATTTTGGAGCAAAATTGCAGAAATTACTCTAATTGTGGGGCAAAAAGGCAGAAATTCCTTATATGTTGGGGCAAAAAGACAGAAATTCTCCTTATTTTGTGGCAAAACTCAGAAATTTCACTTATTTTGGGACAAAATTGCAGAAATTTCAGTTATTTCAGAAAAAAAAGCAGAAATTTTCTTATTTTGGGGCAAAAAGGCAGAAAATTCCCATATTTTGGGGCAAAAATGCAGAAATTCCCCTTATTTTGGGGTAAAAATCTGAAATTCCCTTATTTGGGGGCAAAAAAGCAGAAATTTCACTTATTTAAGCAAAAAAAGTCAGAAATTTTCCTTATTTTGGGGCAAAAAGACAGAAATTCCTTTTGTTTTAGAGAAAAAAGACAGAAATTCCACTTATTTAGAGGCAAAAAAGCAGAAATTCCCTTTATTTTGAGGTAAAAAGGCTGAAATTCCCCTTATTTTGGGGCAAAAAGGCAGAAATTTCCTTTATTTTGAGGCAAAATTGCAGAAATTTCACTTATTTCAGGGTAATAAGTCAGAAATTTTCCTTATTTTGGGGCAAAAAAGACAGAAATTCCCTTTGTTTTGGGGGAAAAAGACAGAAATTCCACTTATTTAGAGGCAAATGCAGAAATTCCCCTTATTTTGGAGCAAAAATGAAGAAATTTCCCTTTTTTATGGCAAAAAGGTATGCATTCTTCTTATTTTCGGACAAAAAGGCAGAAATTCTCCGTATTTTGGAGCAAAATTGCAGAAATTCCCCTAATTGTGGGGCAAAAAGGCAGAAATTCCCTATATGTTGGGGCAAAAGGACAGAAATTCTCCTTATTTTGTGGCAAAACTCAGAAATACCACTTATTTTGAGGCAAAATTCCAGAAATTTCCCTTATTTTGTGGAAAAATTGCAGAAATTTCACTTATTTTGGGCAAAATTGCAGAAATTTCACTTATTTCAGAAAAAAAGCAGATTTTTTTTTATTTTCGGGCAAAAAGGCAGAAATTTCTTTTATTTTGGTACAAAATTGAAGAAATTTTTCTTATTTTGGGGCAAAAACGCAGAAATTTCCCATATTTTGGGGCAAAACTGCAGAAATTTCCCTTTTTTTGACGTAAAAAGGCTGAAATTCCCCTTATTTGGGGGCAAAAATGGAGAAATTTTTCTTATTTTGAGGCAAAATTGCAGCAATTTCACTTATTTCAGGGTAATAAGTCAGAAATTTTTTTTATCTTGGGGCAAAAAATACAGAAATTCCCTTTGTTTTGGGGGAAAAAGACAGAAATTCCACTTATTTTGGGGCAAAATTCCAGAAATTTCACTTATTTTGGGGCAAAATTGTAGAAATTTCACTTATTTTGGGGCAAAATTTGAGAAATTTCACTTTTTTCAGAAAAAAAAGTAGAAATTTTTCTATTTGGAAGCAAAAAGGCACAAATTTCTTTTATTTTGTTACAAAATTGCAGAAATTTTTCTTATTTTGGGGCAAAAAGGCAGAAATTTCCCATATTTTGGGGCAAAAATGCAGAAATTCCCCTTATTTTGAGGTAAAAAGGCTAAAATTCCCCTTATTTGGGGGCAAAAAGGCAGAAATTTCACTTATTTTGGGCCAAACTTGCGGAAATTTCACTTATTTCAGGGAAAAAAGGCAGAAATTTTCCTTATTTTGGGGCAAAAAGGCAGAAATTCCTAATATATTGTGGCAAAAATGCAGAAATTCCCTTTATTTTGAGGTAAAAAGGGTGAAATTCCCCTTATTTCGGGGTAAAACTGCCGAAATTTCGCTTATTTTGAAGCAAAATTGCAGAAATTTCACTTATTTCAGGGTAATAAGTAAGAAATTTTCCATATTTTGGGGCAAAAAAGACAGAAATTCCCTTTGTTTTGAGGGAAAAAGACAGAAATACCACTTATTTAGAGGCAAAAAAGCAGAAATTTTCCTTATTTTGGAGCAAAAATGAAGAAATTTCCCTTTTTTATGGCAAAAAGGTATGCATTCTTCTTATTTTCGGGCAAAAAGGCAGAAATTCCCCGTATTTTGGAGCAAAATTGCAGAAATTCCCCTAATTGTCGGGCAAAAAGGTAGAAATTCCCTATATGTTGGGGCAAAAAGACAGAAATTCTCCTTATTTTGGGGCAAAACTCAGAAATTCCACTTATTTGGGGCAAAATTCCAGAAATTTACCTTATTTTAGAACAAAATTGCAGAAATTTCACTTATTTTGGGGCAAAATTGCAGAAATTTCACTTATTTCAGGGAAAAAAGGCAGAAATTTTCCTTATTTTGGGGCAAAAAGCAGAAATTCCTAATATTTTGTGGCAAAAATGCAGAAATTCCCCTTATTTTGAGGTAAAAAGGCTGAAATTACCCTTATTTGGGGGCAAAAAGGCAGTAATTTCCTTTATTTTGGGGCAAAATTGAAGAAATTTCAGTTATTTCAGGGTAATAAGTAAGAAATTTTTTTTATTTTGGAAGAAAAAAGACAGAAATTCCCTTTGTTTTGGGGGAAAAAGACAGAAATTCCACTTATTTAGAGTCAAAAAAGCAGAAATTCCCCTTATTTTGAAGCAAAAATGAAGAAATTTCCCTTTTTTATGGCAAAAAGGTATGCATTCTTCTTATTTTCAGGCAAAAAGGCAGAAATTCCCTGTATTTTGAGCAACATTGCAGAAATTCCCCTAATTGTGGGGCAAAAAGGCAGAAATTCCCTATATGTTGGGGCAAAAAGACAGACATTCTTCTTATTTTGGGGCAAAACTCAGAAATTCCACTTATTTTGGGGCAAAATTCCAGAAATTTCCCATATTCTGGGGACAAATTGCAGAAATTTCACTTATTTTGGGGCAAAATTTCAGAAATTTCACTTATTTGAGGAAAAAAAGGCAGAAATTTTCTTATTTTGGGGCAAAAAGGCAGAAATTCCTAATATTTTGTGGCAAAAATGCAGAAATTCCCCTTATTTTGAGGTAAAAAGGCTGAAATTCCCTATATTTGGGGGCAAAAAAGGCAGAAATTTCCCTTTTTTGGGTGCAAAATTGTAGAAATTTCACTTACTTCAGGGTAATAAGTCAGAAATTTTCCTTATTTTGGAACAAAAAAGACAGAAATTCCCTTTGTTTTGGGGGAAAAAGACAGAAATTCCACTTATTTAGAGTCAAAAAGGCAGAAATTCCTTTTATTTTGGAGCAAAAATGAAGAAATTTTCCTTTTTTATGGCAAAAAGGTATGCATTCTTATTTTCGGGCAAAAAGGCAGAAATTCCCCGTCTTTTGGAGCAAAATTGCAGAAATTCCCCTAATTATGGGGCAAAAAGGGAGAAATTCCCTATATATTGGGGCAAAAAGACAGAAATTCTCCTTATTTTGGGGTAAAACTCAAAATTCCACTTATTTTGGGGCAAAATTCCAGAAATTTCACTTATTTTGAGGCAAAATTCTAGAAATTTCACTTATTTTGGGCCAAAATTTCAGAAATTTCACTTATTTTCAGAAAAAAAAATAGAAATTTTTCTATTTCGAAGCAAAAATGCAGAAATTTCTTTTATTTTGGTACAAAATTGCAGAAATTTTTCTTATTTTGGGGCAAAAAGGCAGAAATTTCCCATATTTTGGGGCAAAAATTTAGAAATTCCCCTTATTTTGAGGTAAAAAGGCTAAAATTCCCCTTATTTGGGGGCAAAAAGGCAGAAATTCCACTTATTTTGGGCCAAAATTGCAGAAATTTCACTTATTTCAGGGAAAAAAGGCAGAAATTTTCCTTATTTTGGGGCAAAAAGGCAGAAATTCCTAATATTTTGTGGCAAAAATAAAGAAATTCCCTTTATTTTGAGGTAAAAAGGGTGAAATTCCCCTTATTTGGGGGTAAAAAGGCCGAAATTTCCATTATTTTGGGGCAAAATTGCAGAAATTTAACTTATTTCAGGTTAATAAGTCAGAAATTTTTTTTATTTTGGGGCAAAAAAGACAGAAATTCCCTTTGTTTTGGAGGAAAAAGACCAAAATACCACTTATTTAGAGGCAAAAAAGCAGAAATTTTCCTTATTTTGGAGCAAAAATTAAGAAATTTCCCTTTTTTATGGCAAAAAGGCAAAATTCCTTGTATTTTGGAGCAAAATTGCAGAAATTCCCCTAATTGTCAGGCAAAAAGGTAGAAATTCCATATATGTTGGGGCAAAAAGACAGAAATTCTCTTTATTTTGGGGCGAAACTCAGAAATTCCACTTATTTGGGGCAAAATTCCAGAAATTTACCTTATTTTAGGGCAAAATTGCAGAAATTTCACTTATTTTGGGGCAAAATTGCAGCAATTTCACTTATTATAGGGTAATAAGTCAGAATTTTTTTTTATCTTGGGGCAAAAAATACAGAAATTCCCTTTGTTTTGGGGGAAAAAGACAGAAATTCCACTTATTTTGGGGCAAAATTCCAGAAATTTCACTTATTTTGGGGCAAAATTGTAGAAATTTCACTTATTTTGGGGCAAAATTTGAGAAATTTCACTTTTTTCAGAAAAAAAAGTAGAAATTTTTCTATTTGGAAGCAAAAAGGCACAAATTTCTTTTATTTTGTTACAAAATTGCAGAAATTTTTCTTATTTTGGGGCAAAAAGGCAGAAATTTCCCATATTTTGGGGCAAAAAGCAGAAATTCCCCTTATTTTGAGGTAAAAAGGCTAAAATTCCCCTTATTTGGGGGCAAAAAGGCAGAAATTTCACTTATTTTGGGCCAAACTTGCGGAAATTTCACTTATTTCAGGGAAAAAAGGCAGAAATTTTCCTTATTTTGGGGCAAAAAGGCAGAAATTCCTAATATATTGTGGCAAAAATGCAGAAATTCCCTTTATTTTGAGGTAAAAAGGGTGAAATTCCCCTTATTTCGGGGTAAAACTGCCGAAATTTCGCTTATTTTGGGGCAAAATTGCAGAAATTTCACTTATTTCAGGGTAATAAGTAAGAAATTTTCCATATTTTGGGGCAAAAAAGACAGAAATTCCCTTTGTTTTGAGGGAAAAAGACAGAAATACCACTTATTTAGAGGCAAAAAAGCAGAAATTTTCCTTATTTTGGAGCAAAAATGAAGAAATTTCCCTTTTTTATGGCAAAAAGGTATGCATTCTTCTTATTTTCGGGCAAAAAGGCAGAAATTCCCCGTATTTTGGAGCAAAATTGCAGAAATTCCCCTAATTGTCGGGCAAAAAGGTAGAAATTCCCTATATGTTGGGGCAAAAAGACAGAAATTCTCCTTATTTTGGGGCAAAACTCAGAAATTCCACTTATTTGGGGCAAAATTCCAGAAATTTACCTTATGTTAGAACAAAATTGCAGAAATTTCACTTATTTTGGGGCAAAATTGCAGAAATTTCACTTATTTCAGGGAAAAAAGGCAGAAATTTTCCTTATTTTGGGGCAAAAAGCAGAAATTCCTAATATTTTGTGGCAAAAATGCAGAAATTCCCCTTATTTTGAGGTAAAAAGGCTGAAATTACCCTTATTTGGGGGCAAAAAGGCAGTAATTTCCTTTATTTTGGGGCAAAATTGAAGAAATTTCAGTTATTTCAGGGTAATAAGTAAGAAATTTTTTTTATTTTGGAAGAAAAAAGACAGAAATTCCCTTTGTTTTGGGGGAAAAAGACAGAAATTCCACTTATTTAGAGTCAAAAAGGCAGAAATTCCCCTTATTTTGAACCAAAAATGAAGAAATTTCCCTTTTTTATGGCAAAAAGGTATGCATTCTTCTTATTTTCAGGCAAAAAGGCAGAAATTCCCTGTATTTTGAGCAACATTGCAGAAATTCCCCTAATTGTGGGGCAAAAAGGCAGAAATTCCCTATATGTTGGGGCAAAAAGACAGACATTCTTCTTATTTTGGGGCAAAACTCAGAAATTCCACTTATTTTGGGGCAAAATTCCAGAAATTTCCCATATTCTGGGGCCAAATTGCAGAAATTTCACTTATTTTGGGGCAAAATTTCAGAAATTTCACTTATTTGAGGAAAAAAAGGCAGAAAATTTCTTATTTTGGGGCAAAAAGGCAGAAATTCCTAATATTTTGTGGCAAAAATGCAGAAATTCCCCTTATTTTGAGGTTAAAAAGGCTGAAATTCCCTATATTTGGGGGCAAAAAAGGCAGAAATTTCCTTTTTTTGGGTGCAAAATTGTAGAAATTTCACTTACTTCAGGGTAATAAGTCAGAAATTTTCCTTATTTTGGAACAAAAAAGACAGAAATTCCCTTTGTTTTGGGGGAAAAAGACAGAAATTCCACTTATTTAGAGTCAAAAAGGCAGAAATTCCTTTTATTTTGGAGCAAAAATGAAGAAATTTTCCTTTTTTATGGCAAAAAGGTATGCATTCTTATTTTCGGGCAAAAAGGCAGAAATTCCCCGTCTTTTGGAGCAAAATTGCAGAAATTCCCCTAATTATGGGGCAAAAAGGGAGAAATTCCCTATATATTGGGGCAAAAAGACAGAAATTCTCCTTATTTTGGGGTAAAACTCAGAAATTCCACTTATTTTGGGGCAAAATTCCAGAAATTTCACTTATTTTGAGGCAAAATTCTAGAAATTTCACTTATTTTGGGCCAAAATTTCAGAAATTTCACTTATTTTCAGAAAAAAAAATAGAAATTTTTCTATTTCGAAGCAAAAATGCAGAAATTTCTTTTATTTTGGTACAAAATTGCAGAAATTTTTCTTATTTTGGGGCAAAAAGGCAGAAATTTCCCATATTTTGGGGCAAAAATTTAGAAATTCCCCTTATTTTGAGGTAAAAAGGCTAAAATTCCCCTTATTTGGGGGCAAAAAGGCAGAAATTCCACTTATTTTGGGCCAAAATTGCAGAAATTTCACTTATTTCAGGGAAAAAAGGCAGAAATTTTCCTTATTTTGGGGCAAAAAGGCAGAAATTCCTAATATTTTGTGGCAAAAATAAAGAAATTCCCTTTATTTTGAGGTAAAAAGGGTGAAATTCCCCTTATTTGGGGGTAAAAAGGCCGAAATTTCCATTATTTTGGGGCAAAATTGCAGAAATTTAACTTATTTCAGGTTAATAAGTCAGAAATTTTTTTTATTTTGGGGCAAAAAAGACAGAAATTCCCTTTGTTTTGGAGGAAAAAGACCAAAATACCACTTATTTAGAGGCAAAAAAGCAGAAATTTTCCTTATTTTGGAGCAAAAATTAAGAAATTTCCCTTTTTTATGGCAAAAAGGCAAAATTCCTTGTATTTTGGAGCAAAATTGCAGAAATTTCCCTAATTGTCAGGCAAAAAGGTAGAAATTCCATATATGTTGGGGCAAAAAGACAGAAATTCTCTTTATTTTGGGGCGAAACTCAGAAATTCCACTTATTTGGGGCAAAATTCCAGAAATTTACCTTATTTTAGGGCAAAATTGCAGAAATTTCACTTATTTTGGGGCAAAATTGCAGAAATTTCACTTATTTCAGGGAAAAAAAGCAGAAATTTTCCTTATTTTGGGGCAAAAAAAAAGAAATTCCTAATATTTTGTAGTAAAAATGCAGAAATTCCCCTTATTTTGAGGTAAAAAGGCTGAAATTCCCCTTATTTGGGGGCAAAAAGGCAGTAATTTCCCTTATTTTGGGGCAAAATTGCAGAAATTTCACTTATTTCAGTGTAATAAGTAAGAAATTTTCCTTATTTTGGAACAAAAAAGACAGAAATTCCCTTTGTTTTAGGGGAAAAAGACAGATATTCCACTTATTTAGAGTCAAAAGGCATAAATACCCCTTATTTTGGAGCAAAAATGAAGATATTTCTCTTTTTTTTATGGCAAAAAGTTATGCATTCTTCTTATTTTCAGGCAAAAAGGCAGAAATTCCCTGTATTTTGAGCAACATTGCAGAAATTCCCCTAATTGTGGGGCAAAAAGGCAGAAATTCCCTATATGTTGGGGCAAAAAGACAGACATTCTTCTTATTTTGGGGCAAAACTCAGAAATTCCACTTATTTTGGGGCAAAATTCCAGAAATTTCCCATATTTTGGGGCCAAATTGCAGAAATTTCACTTATTTTGGGGCAAAATTTCAGAAATTTCACTTATTTCAGGGAAAAAAAGCAGAAATTTTTTTATTTTGGGGCAAAAAGGCAGAAATTTCCCATATTTTGAAGAAAAATGCAGAAATTCCCCTTATTTTGAGGTAAAAATGCTGAAATTCCCCTTATTTGGGTGCAAAAACGCAGAAATTTCTCTTATTTTGAGGCAAAATTGCAGAAATTTCACTTATTTCAGGATAATAAATCAGAAATTTTCTTTATTTTGGGGCAAGAAAGACAGAAATTCTATTTGTTTTTGGGGAAAAAACAGAAATTCGAATTATTTAGATGAAAAAAGCAGAAATTCTTCTTATTTTGGAGATAAATGAAAAAATTTTACTTTTTTATGGCAAAAAGGTATGCATTCTTCTTATTTTCAGACAAAAAGGCAGAAATTCCCCGTATTTTGGAGCAAAATGGCAGAAATTACTCTAATTGTGGGGCAAAAAGGCAGAAATTCCTTATATGTTGGGGCAAAAAGACAGAAATTCTCCTTATTTTGTGGCAAAACTCAGAAATTTCACTTATTTTGGGACAAAATTGCAGAAATTTCAGTTATTTCAGAAAAAAAAGCAGAAATTTTCTTATTTTGGGGCAAAAAGGCAGAAAATTCCCATATTTTGGGGCAAAAATGCAGAAATTCCCCTTATTTTGGGGTAAAAATCTGAAATTTCCTTATTTGGGGGCAAAAAAGCAGAAATTTCACTTATTTAAGCAAAAAAAGTCAGAAATTTTCCTTATTTTGGGGATAAAAGACAGAAATTCCTTTTGTTTTAGAGAAAAAAGACAGAAATTCCAATTATTTAGAGGCAAAAAAGCAGAAATTCCCTTTATTTTGAGGTAAAAAGGCTGAAATTCCCCTTATTTTGGGGCAAAAAGGCAGAAATTTCCTTTATTTTGAGGCAAAATTGCAGAAATTTCACTTATTTCAGGGTAATAAGTCAGAAATTTTCCTTATTTTGGGGCAAAAAAGACAGAAATTCCCTTTGTTTTGGGGGAAAAAGACAGAAATTCCACTTATTTAGAGGCAAATGCAGAAATTCCCCTTATTTTGGAGCAAAAATGAAGAAATTTCCCTTTTTTATGGCAAAAAGGTATGCATTCTTCTTATTTTCGGACAAAAAGGCAGAAATTCCCCGTATTTTGGAGCAAAATTGCAGAAATTCCCCTAATTGTGGGGCAAAAAGGCAGAAATTCCCTATATGTTGGGGCAAAAGGACAGAAATTCTCCTTATTTTGTGGCAAAACTCAGAAATACCACTTATTTTGAGGCAAAATTCCAGAAATTTTCCTTATTTTGTGGAAAAATTGCAGAAATTTCACTTATTTTGGGCAAAATTGCAGAAATTTCACTTATTTCAGAAAAAAAGCAGAATTTTTTTTATTTTGGGGCAAAAAGGCAGAAATTTCTTTTATTTTGGTACAAAATTGAAGAAATTTTTCTTATTTTGGGGCAAAAACGCAGAAATTTCCCATATTTTGGGGCAAAACTGCAGAAATTTCCCTTTTTTTGACGTAAAAAGGCTGAAATTCCCCTTATTTGGGGGCAAAAATGGAGAAATTTTTCTTATTTTGAGGCAAAATTGCAGCAATTTCACTTATTTCAGGGTAATAAGTCAGAAATTTTCCTTATCTTGGGGCAAAAAATACAGAAATTCCCTTTGTTTTGGGGGAAAAAGACAGAAATTCCACTTATTTTGGGGCAAAATTCCAGAAATTTCACTTATTTTGGGGCAAAATTGTAGAAATTTCACTTGTTTTGGGGCAAAATTTGAGAAATTTCACTTTTTTCAGAAAAAAAAGTAGAAATTTTTCTATTTGGAAGCAAAAAGGCAGAAATTTCTTTTATTTTGTTACAAAATTGCAGAAATTTTTCTTATTTTGGGGCAAAAAGGCAGAAATTATCCATATTTTGGGGCAAAAATGCAGAAATTCCCCTTCTTTTGAGGTAAAAAGGCTAAAATTCCCCTTATTTGGGGGCAAAAAGGCAGAAATTTCACTTATTTTGGGCCAAACTTGCGGAAATTTCACTTATTTCAGGGAAAAAAGGCAGAAATTTTCCTTATTTTGGGGCAAAAAGGCAGAAATTCCTAATATATTGTGGCAAAAATGCAGAAATTCCCTTTATTTTGAGGTAAAAAGGGTGAAATTCCCCTTATTTGGCGGTAAAACTGCCGAAATTTCGCTTATTTTGGGGCAAAATTGCAGAAATTTCACTTATTTTAGGGTAATAAGTAAGAAATTTTCCATATTTTGGGGCAAAAAAGACAGAAATTCCCTTTGTTTTGAGGGAAAAAGACAGAAATACCACTTATTTAGAGGCAAAAAAGCAGAAATTTTCCTTATTTTGGAGCAAAAATGAAGAAATTTCCCTTTTTTATGGCAAAAAGGTATGCATTCTTCTTAATTTCGGGCAAAAAGGCAGAAATTCCCCGTATTTTGGAGCAAAATTGCAGAAATTCCCCTAATTGTCGGGCAAAAAGGTAGAAATTCCCTATATGTTGGGACAAAAAGACAGAAATTCTCCTTATTTTGGGGCAAAACTCAGAAATTCCACTTATTTGGGGCAAAATTCCAGAAATTTACCTTATTTTAGAACAAAATTGCAGAAATTTCACTTATTTTGGGGCAAAATTGCAGAAATTTCACTTATTTCAGGGAAAAAAGGCAGAAATTTTCCTTATTTTGGGGCAAAAAGCAGAAATTCCTAATATTTTGTGGCAAAAATGCAGAAATTCCCCTTATTTTGAGGTAAAAAGGCTGAAATTACCCTTATTTGGGGGCAAAAAGGCAGTAATTTCCCTTATTTTGGGGCAAAATTGAAGAAATTTCAGTTATTTCAGGGTAATAAGTAAGAAATTTTTTTTATTTTGGAAGAAAAAAGACAGAAATTCCCTTTGTTTTGGGGGAAAAAGACAGAAATTCCACTTATTTAGAGTCAAAAAGGCAGAAATTCCCCTTATTTTGAAGCAAAAATGAAGAAATTTCCCTTTTTTATGGCAAAAAGGTATGCATTCTTATTTTCGGGCAAAAAGCCAGAAATTCCCCGTCTTTTGGAGCAAAATTGCAGAAATTCCCCTAATTATGGGGCAAAAAGGGAGAAATTCCCTATATATTGGGGCAAAAAGACAGAAATTCTCCTTATTTTGGGGTAAAACTCAGAAATTCCACTTATTTTGGGGCAAAATTCCAGAAATTTCACTTATTTTGGGGCAAAATTCTAGAAATTTCACTCATTTTGGGCCAAAATTTCAGAAATTTCACTTATTTTCAGAAAAAAAATAGAAATTTTTCTATTTCGAAGCAAAAATGCAGAAATATCTTTTATTTTGGTACAAATTTTCAGAAATTTTTCTTATTTTGGGGCAAAAAGGCAGAAATTTCCCATATTTTGGGGCAAAAATTTAGAAATTCCCCTTATTTTGAGGTAAAAAGGCTAAAATTCCCCTTATTTGGGGGCAAAAAGGCAGAAATTCCACTTATTTTGGGCCAAAATTGCAGAAATTTCACTTATTTCAGGGAAAAAAGGCAGAAATTTTCCTTATTTTGGGGCAAAAAGGCAGAAATTCCTAATATTTTGTGGCAAAAATAAAGAAATTCCCTTTATTTTGAGGTAAAAAGGGTGAAATTCCCCTTATTTGGGGGTAAAAAGGCCGAAATTTCCATTATTTTGGGGCAAAATTGCAGAAATTTAACTTATTTCAGGTTAATAAGTCAGAAATTTTTTTTATTTTGGGGCAAAAAAGACAGAAATTCCCTTTGTTTTGGAGGAAAAAGACCAAAATACCACTTATTTAGAGGCAAAAAAGCAGAAATTTTCCTTATTTTGGAGCAAAAATTAAGAAATTTCCCTTTTTTATGGCAAAAAGGCAAAATTCCTTGTATTTTGGAGCAAAATTGCAGAAATTCCCCTAATTGTCAGGCAAAAAGGTAGAAATTCCATATATGTTGGGGCAAAAAGACAGAAATTCTCTTTATTTTGGGGCGAAACTCAGAAATTCCACTTATTTGGGGCAAAATTTCAGAAATTTACCTTATTTTAGGGCAAAATTGCAGAAATTTCACTTATTTTGGGGCAAAATTGCAGAAATTTCACTTATTTCAGGGAAAAAAAGCAGAAATTTTCCTTATTTTGGGGCAAAAAAAAAGAAATTCCTAATATTTTGTAGTAAAAATGCAGAAATTCCCCTTATTTTGAGGTAAAAAGGCTGAAATTCCCCTTATTTGGGGGCAAAAAGGCAGTAATTTCCCTTATTTTGGGGCAAAATTGCAGAAATTTCACTTATTTCAGGGTAATAAGTAAGAAATTTTCCTTATTTTGGAACAAAAAAGACAGAAATTCCCTTTGTTTTAGGGGAAAAAGACAGATATTCCACTTATTTAGAGTCAAAAGGCATAAATACCCCTTATTTTGGAGCAAAAATGAAGATATTTCTCTTTTTTTATGGCAAAAAGTTATGCATTCTTCTTATTTTCAGGCAAAAAGGCAGAAATTCCCTGTATTTTGAGCAACATTGCAGAAATTCCCCTAATTGTGGGGCAAAAAGGCAGAAATTCCCTATATGTTGGGGCAAAAAGACAGACATTCTTCTTATTTTGGGGCAAAACTCAGAAATTCCACTTATTTTGGGGCAAAATTCCAGAAATTTCCCATATTTTGGGGCCAAATTGCAGAAATTTCACTTATTTTGGGGCAAAATTGCAGAAATTTCACTTATTTCAGGGAAAAAAAGCAGAAATTTTTTTATTTTGGGGCAAAAAGGCAGAAATTTCCCATATTTTGAAGAAAAATGCAGAAATTCCCCTTATTTTGAGGTAAAAATGCTGAAATTCCCCTTATTTGGGTGCAAAAACGCAGAAATTTCTCTTATTTTGAGGCAAAATTGCAGAAATTTCACTTATTTCAGGATAATAAATCAGAAATTTTCTTTATTTTGGGGCAAGAAAGACAGAAATTCTATTTGTTTTCGGGGAAAAAACAGAAATTCGAATTATTTAGATGAAAAAAGCAGAAATTCTTCTTATTTTGGAGATAAATGAAAAAATTTTACTTTTTTATGGCAAAAAGGTATGCATTCTTCTTATTTTCAGACAAAAAGGCAGAAATTCCCCGTATTTTGGAGCAAAATGGCAGAAATTACTCTAATTGTGGGGCAAAAAGGCAGAAATTCCTTATATGTTGGGGCAAAAAGACAGAAATTCTCCTTATTTTGTGGCAAAACTCAGAAACTTCACTTATTTTGGGACAAAATTGCAGAAATTTCAGTTATTTCAGAAAAAAAAGCAGAAATTTTCTTATTTTGGGGCAAAAAGGCAGAAAATTCCCATATTTTGGGGCAAAAATGCAGAAATTCCCCTTATTTTGGGGTAAAAATCTGAAATTCCCTTATTTGGGGGCAAAAAAGCAGAAATTTCACTTATTTAAGCAAAAAAAGTCAGAAATTTTCCTTATTTTGGGGCAAAAAGACAGAAATTCCTTTTGTTTTAGAGAAAAAAGACAGAAAATCCACTTATTTAGAGGCAAAAAAGCAGAAATTCCCCTTATTTTGAGGTAAAAAGGCTGAAATTCCCATTATTTTGGGGCAAAAAGGCAGAAATTTCCTTTATTTTGAGGCAAAATTGCAGAAATTTCACTTATTTCAGGGTAATAAGTCAGAAATTTTCCTTATTTTGGGGCAAAAAAGACAGAAATTCCCTTTGTTTTGGGGGAAAAAGACAGAAATTCCACTTATTTAGAAGCAAATGCAGAAATTCCCCTTATTTTGGAGCAAAAATGAAGAAATTTCCCTTTTTTATGGCAAAAAGGTATGCATTCTTCTTATTTTCGGACAAAAAGGCAGAAATTCCCCGTATTTTGGAGCAAAATTGCAGAAATTCCCCTAATTGTGGGGCAAAAAGGCAGAAATTCCCTTTATGTTGGGGCAAAAGGACAGAAATTCTCCTTATTTTGTGGCAAAACTCAGAAATACCACTTATTTTGAGGCAAAATTCCAGAAATTTTCCTTATTTTGTGGAAAAATTGCAGAAATTTCACTTATTTTGGGCAAAATTGCAGAAATTTCACTTATTTCAGAAAAAAAGCAGAATTTTTTTTATTTTGGGGCAAAAAGGCAGAAATTTCTTTTATTTTGGTACAAAATTGAAGAAATTTTTCTTATTTTGGGGCAAAAACGCAGAAATTTCCCATATTTTGGGGCAAAACTGCAGAAATTTCCCTTTTTTTGACGTAAAAAGGCTGAAATTCCTCTTATTTGGGGGCAAAAAGGGAGAAATTTTTCTTATTTTGAGGCAAAATTGCAGCAATTTCACTTATTTCAGGGTAATAATTCAGAAATTTTCCTTATCTTGGGGCAAAAAATACAGAAATTCCCTTTGTTTTGGGGGAAAAAGACAGAAATTCCACTTATTTTGGGGCAAAATTCCAGAAATTTCACTTATTTTGGGGCAAAATTGTAGAAATTTCACTTATTTTGGGGCAAAATTTGAGAAATTTCACTTTTTTCAGAAAAAAAAGTAGAAATTTTTCTATTTGGAAGCAAAAAGGCAGAAATTTCTTTTATTTTGTTACAAAATTGCAGAAGTTTTTCTTATTTTGGGGCAAAAAGGCAGAAATTATCCATATTTTGGGGCAAAAATGCAGAAATTCCCCTTCTTTTGAGGTAAAAAGGCTAAAATTCCCCTTATTTGGGGGCAAAAAGGCAGAAATTTCACTTATTTTGGGCCAAACTTGCGGAAATTTCACTTATTTCAGGGAAAAAAGGCAGAAATTTTCCTTATTTTGGGGCAAAAAGGCAGAAATTACTAATATATTGTGGCAAAAATGCAGAAATTCCCTTTATTTTGAGGTAAAAAGGGTGAAATTCCCCTTATTTGGGGGTAAAACTGCCGAAATTTCGCTTATTTTGGGGCAAAATTGCAGAAATTTCACTTATTTCAGGGTAATAAGTAAGAAATTTTCCATATTTTGGGGCAAAAAAGACAGAAATTCCCTTTGTTTTGAGGGAAAAAGACAGAAATACCACTTATTTAGAGGCAAAAAAGCAGAAATTTTCCTTATTTTGGAGCAAAAATGAAGAAATTTCCCTTTTTTATGGCAAAAAGGTATGCATTCTTCTTATTTTCGGGCAAAAAGGCAGAAATTCCCCGTATTTTGGAGCAAAATTGCAGAAATTCCCCTAATTGTCGGGCAAAAAGGAAGAAATTCCCTATATGTTGGGGCAAAAAGACAGAAATTCTCCTTATTTTGGGGCAAAACTCAGAAATTCCACTTATTTGCGGCAAAATTCCAGAAATTAACCTTATTTTAGAACAAAATTGCAGAAATTTCACTTATTTTGGGGCAAAATTGCAGAAATTTCACTTATTTCAGGGAAAAAAGGCAGAAATTTTCCTTATTTTGGGGCAAAAAGCAGAAATTCCTAATATTTTGTGGCAAAAATGCAGAAATTCCCCTTATTTTGAGGTAAAAAGGCTGAAATTACCCTTATTTGGGGGCAAAAAGGCAGTAATTTCCCTTATTTTGGGGCAAAATTGAAGAAATTTCAGTTATTTCAGGGTAATAAGTAAGAAATTTTTTTTATTTTGGAAGAAAAAAGACAGAAATTCCCTTTGTTTTGGGGGAAAAAGACAGAAATTCCACTTATTTAGAGTCAAAAAGACAGAAATTCCCCTTATTTTGAAGCAAAAATGAAGAAATTTCCCTTTTTTATGGCAAAAAGGTATGCATTCTTCTTATTTTCAGGCAAAAAGGCAGAAATTCCCTGTATTTTGAGCAACATTGCAGAAATTCCCCTAATTGTGGGGCAAAAAGGCAGAAATTCCCTATATGTTGGGGCAAAAAGACAGACATTCTTCTTATTTTGGGGCAAAACTGAGAAATTCCACTTATTTTGGGGCAAAATTCCAGAAATTTCCCATATTTTGGGGCCAAATTGCAGAAATTTCACTTATTTTGGGGCAAAATTTCAGAAATTTCACTTATTTCAGGGAAAAAAAGCAGAAATTTTTTTATTTTGGGGCAAAAAGGCAGAAATTTCCCATATTTTGTAGTAAAAATGCAAAAATTCCCCTTATTTTGAGGTAAAAAGGCTGAAATTTCCCTTATTTGGGTGCAAAAAGGCAGAAATTTCTCTTATTTAGAGGCAAAATTGCAGAACTTTCACTTATTTCAGGGTAATAAATCAGAAATTTTCTTTATTTTGGGGCAAAAAAGACAGAAATTCTATTTGTTTGGGGGAAAAAATAGAAATTCGAATTATTTAGAGGAAAAAAGCAGAAATTCTTCTTATTTTAGAGCAAAAATGAAAAAATTTCCCTTTTTTATGGCAAAAAGGTATGCATTCTTCTTATTTTCAGACAAAAAGGCAGAAATTCCCCGTATTTTGGAGCAAAATTGCAGAAATTCCTCTAATTGTGGGGCAAAAAGGCAGAAATTCCTTATATGTTGGGGCAAAAAGACAGAAATTCTCCTTATTTTGTGGCAAAACTCAGAAATTTCACTTATTTTGGGACAAAATTGCAGAAATTTCAGTTATTTCAGAAAAAAAAGCATAAATTTTCTTATTTTGGCGCAAAAAGGCAGAAATTTCTTTTATTTTGGTACAAAATTGCAGAAATTTTTCTTACTTTGGGGCAAAAGGGCAGAAATTTCCCATATTTTGGGGCAAAAATGCAGAAATTCCCCTAATTTTGGGGTAAAAAGTCTGAAATTCCCTTATTTGGGGGCAAAAAAGAAGAAATTTCACTTATTTAAAGAAAAAAATTCAGAAATTTTCCTTATATTGGGGTAAAAAGACAGAAATTCCTTTTGTTTTAGAGAAAAAAGACAGAAATTCCACTTATTTAGAGGGAAAAAAGCAGAAATTCCCCTTATTTTGAGGTAAAAAGGCTGAAATTCCCCTTATTTGGGGGCAAAAAGGCAGAAATTTCCTTTATTTTGGGGCAAAATTGCAGAAATTTCACTTATTTCAGGGTAATAAGTCAGAAATTTTTTTTATTTTGGGGCAAAAAAGACAGAAATTCCCTTTGTTTTTGGGGAAAAAGACAGAAATTCCACTTATTTAGAGGCAAATGCAGAAATTCCCCTTATTTTGGAGCAAAAATGAAGAAATTTCCCTTTTTTATGGCAAAAAGGTATGCATTCTTCTTATTTTCGGACAAAAAGGCAGAAATTCCCCGTATTTTGGAGCAAAATTGCAGAAATTCCCCTAACTGTGGGGCAAAAAGGCAGAAATTCCCTATATGTTGGGGCAAAAGAACAGAAATTCTCCTTATTTTGTGGCAAAACTCAGAAATACCACTTATTTTGAGGCAAAATTCTAGAAATTTCCTTCATTTTGGGGCAAAATTGCAGAAATTTCACTTATTTTGGGCAAAATTGCAGAGATTTCAATTATTTCAGAAAAAAAGCAGAATTTTTTTTTATTTTGGGGGAAAAAGGCAGAAATTTCTTTTATTTTGGTACAAAATTGAAGAAATTTTTCTTATTTTGGGGCAAAAACGCAGAAAGTTCCCATATTTTGGGGCAAAAATGCAGAAATTTCCCTTTTTTTGACGTAAAAAGGCTGAAATTCCTCTTATTTGGGGGCAAAAAGGAAGAAATTTTTCTTATTTTTAGGCAAAATACAGCAATTTCACTTATTTCAGGGTGATAAGTCAGAAATTTTCCTTATCTTGGGGCAAAAAATACAGAAATTCTCTTTGTTTTGGGGGAAAAAGACAGAAATTCCACTTATTTAGAGGCAAAAAAGCAGAAATTCCCCTTATTTTGAAGCAAAAATTAAGATTTCCCTTTTTTGTGGCAAAAGGTATACATTCCCCTTATTATCGGGCTAAAAAGCAAAAATTCCCCGTATTTTGGAGCAAAATTCTAGAAATTCCCATAATTGTGGTGCAAAAAGGCAGAGTTTCCCTATATGTTAGGGCAAAAAGACAGAAATTCTCCTTATTTTGGGGCAAAACTCAGAAATTCCACTTATTTTGGGGCAAAATTTCAGAGATGTCTCTTATTTTGGGGCAAAATTGCAGAAATTTCACTTATTTCAGAAAAAAAGGCAGAAATTTTCCTTATTTTGGGGCAAAAAGGCAGTAATTCCTAATATTTTGTTGCAAAAATGCAGAAATTCTCCTTATTTTGAGGTAAAAGTGTGAAATTCCTCTTATTTGGGGGCAAAAGGGAAGAAATTTCCCTTATTTTGGGGCAAAATTGCAGAAATTTCACTTATTTCAGTGTAATAAGTCAGAAAATTTCTTTATTTTGTTGCAAAAAAGACAGAAATTTTCTTTGTTTTGGGGGAAAAAGAAAGAAAGTCCACATAGTTAGAGGCAAAAGCAGAAATTCCCCTTATTTTGGAGCAAAATTACAGAAATTTCCCTTTTTTATGGCAAAAAGGTATGCATTCTTCTTATTTTCTGGCAAAAAGGCAGAAATTCTCTGTATTTTGGAACAAAATTGCAGAAATTAACCTAATTGTGGGGCAAAAAGGCAGAAATTCCCTATATGTTGGGGCAAAAAGACAGAAATTCTGCTTATTTTGGGGCAAAACTCAGAAATTACACATATTTTGTGGCAAAATTCCAGAAATTTCCCTTATTTTGGGGCATAATTGCAGAAATTGCACTTATTTTGGGACAAAATTGGAGAAATTTCATTTATTTCAGAGAAAAAAGGCAGAAATTTTTCTTATTTTGGGGCAAAAAGGCAGAAATTTCCCATATTTTGGTACAAAATTGCAGAAATTTTTTCTTATTTTTGGCAAAAAGGCAAAAATTTCCCATATTTTGGGGAAAAAATGCAGAAATTCCCATTATTTTGAGGTAAAATGCTGAAATTCCCCTTATTTGGAGTTAAAAAACAGAAATTTCTATAATTTTGGGGCAAAATTGCAGAAATTTCACTTATTTCAGGGTAATAAGTCAGAAATTTTCCTTATTTTGGGGCAAAAAAGTCAGAAATTCCCTTTGTTTTGGGGGAAACTGACAGAAATTCCACTTATTTAGAGGCATAAAAGCAAAAATTCCCCTCATTTTGTACAAAAATGAAGAAAATTCCCTTTTTTATGGCAAAAAGGTATGCATTATTATTATTTTCGGACAAAAAAGGCAGAAATTCCCTATATTTTAAAGCAAAATTGCCGAAATTCCCCTAATTGTGGCGCAAAAATGCAGTAATTCCCTATATGTTGGGGCAAAAAGACAGAAATTCTCCTTATTTTAGGGCAAAACTCAGAAATTTAAATTATTTTGGGGCAAAATTTCAGAAATTTCACTTATTTCAGAAAAAAAGCAGAAATTTTCATATTTTGGGGCCAAAAGGCAGAATTTTTTTTTATTTTGCTACAAAATGCAGAATTTTTTTAATTTTGGGGCAAAAAGGCAGAAATTTCCCATATTTTGGGGTAAAAATGTAGAAATTTCTCTTATTTTGAGGTAAAAGGCTGAAATTCCCCTTATTTGGGGGCAAAAAGGCAGAAATTTCTCTTATTTTGGGGCAAAATTGCAGAAATTTCACTTATTTCAGGGTAATAAGTCAGAAATTTAACTTATTTTGGAGCCAAAAAACAGAAATAACCTTTGTTTTTAGGGGAAAAAGACAGAAATTCCACTTTTTTAGAGGCAAAAAGCAGAAATTCCCCTTATTTTGGAGCAAAAATGAAGAAATTTCACTTTTCAAGGGCAAAAAGGTATGCATTCTTCTTATTTTTGGGCAAAAAGGCAGAAATTCCCCTTATTTTAGAGAAAAATTGCAGAAATTTCCCAAATTGTGGGGCAAAAATGCAGAAATTCCCAATATGTTGAGGCAAAAATACAGAAATTCTCCTTATTTTTGGGCAAAACTCAGAAATTCCAATTATTTTGGGACAAAATTCCAGAAATTTCACTTATTTTGGGGCAAAATTGTAGATATTTCACTTATTTTGGGGCAAAATTTCAGAAATTTTACTTTTTTCAAAAAAATAGTAGAAATTTTTTTATTTGGAAGCAAAAGGGCAGAAATTTCTTTTATTTTGGTACAAAATTGCAGAAATTTTTCTTAGTTTAGGGCAAAAAAGCAGAAATTTCCCATATTTTGGGGCAAAAATGCAGAAATTCCCCTTATTTTGAGGTAAAAAGGCTAAAATTCCCTTTATTTGGGGGCAAAAAGGCAGAAATTTCACTTATTGTGGGCCAAAATTGCAGAAATTTCACTTATTTCAGGGAAAAAAGGCAGAAATTTTCTTTATTTTGGGGCAAAAAAGCAGAAATTCCTAATATTTTGTGGCAAAAATGCAGAAATTCCCTTTATTTTGAGGTAGAAATGGTGAAATTCCCCTTATTTGGGGGTAAAAAGGCAGAAATTCTCCTTATTTTGGGGCAAAACTCAGAAATACCACTTATTTTGGGGCAAAATTCCAGAAATTTCCCTTATTTTGGGGAAAAATTGCAGAAATTTCACTTATTTTGGGCAAAATTGCAGAAATTTCACTTATTTCAGAAAAAAAGCAGAATTTTTTTTATTTTGGGGCAAAAAGGCAGAAATTTCTTTTATTTTGGTACAAAAATGAAGAAATTTTTCTTATTTTGGGGCAAAAACGCAGAAATTTCCCATATTTTGGGGCAAAACTGCAGAAATTTCCCTTTTTTTGACGTAAAAAGGCTGAAATTCCCCTTATTTGGGGGCAAAAAGGGAGAAATTTTTCTTATTTTGAGGCAAAATTGCAGCAATTTCACTTATTTCAGGGTAATAAGTCAGAAATTTTCCTTATCTTGGGGCAAAAAATACAGAAATTCTCTTTGTTTTGGGGGAAAAAGACAGAAATTCCACTTATTTAGAGGCAAAAAAGCAGAAATTTTCCTTATTTTGGAGCAAAAATGAAGAAATTTCCCTTTTTTATGGCAAAAAGATATGCATTCTTCTTATTTTTGGGCAAAAAGGCAGAAATTCCCCATATTTTGGAGGAAAATTGAAGAAATTCCCCTAATTGTGGAACAAAAAGGCAGAAATTCCCTATATGTTGGTGCAAAAAGACAAAAATTCTCCTTATTTTCGGGCAAAACTCAGAAGTTTACTTATTTTAGGGCAAAATTCCAGAAATTTCCCTTATTTTGTGGCAAAATTGCTGAAATTTCACCTATTTTGGGGCAAAATTGCAGAAATTTCACTTATTGCAGAAAAAAAAAGCAGAAATTTTCTTATTTTGGGGCAAAAAGGCAGAAATTTCTTTTATTTTTGTACAAAATTGCAGAAATTTTTCTTATTTTGGAGCATAAATGCAGAAATATCCCATATTTTGGGGCAAAAATGCAGAAATTCTTCTTATTTTGAGGAAAAAGGCTGAAATTCCCCTTATTTGGGGACAAAAAGGCAGAAATTTCCCTTATTTTGGGGCAAAATTGCAGAAATTTCACTTATTTCAGGGTAATAAGTCAGATATTTTCCTTATTTTGGGCAAAAAACACAGAAATTCCCTTTGTTTTGAGGGGAAAACACAGAAATTCCACTTTTTTAGAGGCAAAAAAGCAGAAAGTCCTTTTATTTTTTAGCAAAAATGAAGAAATTTCCCTTTTTTGTAGTAAAAGGTATACATTCCCCTTATTTTTAGGCTAAAAAGCAGAAATTCCCCGTAATTTGGAGCAAAATTGCAGAAATTCCCCTAATTGTGGGGCAAAAAGGCCGATATTCCCTATATGTTAGTGCAAAAAGACAGAAATCCTTCATTGTTTTCGGGCAAAACTCAGAAATTCCACTTATTTTGGGGCAAAATTGCAGAAATTTCCCTTATTTTGGGGCAAAATTGCAGAAATTTCACTTATATTGGGGCAAAATTCCAGAAATTTCACTTATTTATGGGAAAAAAATCAGAAATTATTTTATTTTGGGGCAAAAAGGCAGAAATTTCTTATATTTTGGTAAAAAATTTCAGAAATTTTTCTTATTTTGGGGCAAAAAGGCAGAAATTTCCCATATTTTAGGGCAAAAATGCAGAAATTCCCCTGTTTTTGAGGTAAAAAGGATTAAATTCCCTTATTTGGGGGCAAAAAGGCAGACATTTCCTTTATTTTGGGGCAAAATTGCAGAAATTTCACATATTTCAGGGAAAAAAGGCAGAAATTTTCCTTATTTTGGGGCAAAATTGCAGAAATTTCACTTATTTTGGGGCAAAATTTGAGAAATTTCACTTATGTCAGGGTAATAAGTCAGAAATTTTTTTTATTTTGGGTCAAAAAAGACAGAAATTCTATTTGTTTTGGGGGAAAAAGACAGAAATTCCACTTATTTAGAGGCAAAAAAGCAGAAATTCCCCTTATTTTGGAGCAAAAATGAAGAAATTTCCCTTTTTTATGGCAAAAAGGTATGCATTCTTCTTATTTTCGGGCAAATACCAGAAATTTCTCGTATTTTGGAGCAAAATTGCAGAAATTCCTCTAATTGTGGGGCAAAAAGGCAGAAATTCCCTATATTTTATGGCATAAAGACAGAAATTCTTCTTATTTTGGGGCAAAACTCAGAAATTCCACTTATTTTAAGGCAAAATTCCAGAACTTTCCCTTATTTTGGGGCAAAATTGCAGAAATTTCACTTATTTTGGGGCAAAATTGCAGAAATTTCACTTATTTAAGGGAATAAAAGCAGAAATTTTCTTCTTCTGGGGCAAAAAGGCAAAAATTTCTTTTATTTTGGTACAAAATTGCAGAAAATTTTTTTATTTTGGGCAAAAAGGCAGAAATTTCCCATATTTTTGGGCAAAAATGCAGAAATTCTCCTTATTTTGAGGTAAAAAGGCTGAAATACCCGTTATTTGGGGGCAAAAAGGGAGAAATTTCCCTTATTTTGGGGAAAAATTGCAGAAATTTCACTTATTTCAGGGTAATAAGTCAGAAATTTTCCTTATTTTGGGGCAAAAATACAGAAATTCCCTTTGTTTTGGGGGACAAAGACAGAAATTCCACATATTTAGAGGCATAAAAGCAAAAATTCTCTTTATTTTGGAGCAAAAATGAAGAAATTTTCCTTTTTTATGGCAAATAGTTATGCATTCTTCTTATTTTCGGGCAAAAATGCAGAAATTTCCCTTATTTGGGGCAAAATTCCAGAAATTTCCCTTATTTCATGGTAATAAGTCAGAAATTTTCCTTATTTTGCGCAAAAAAGACATAAATTCCCTTAGTTTTGGGGGAAAAATACATAAATTCCACTTATTTAGAGACAAAAAAGCAGAAATTCCCCTTATTTTGGGGCAAAATTGCATAAATTTCACTTACTTCAGGGTAATAAGTCAGAAATTTTCCTTATTTTTGGACAAAAAAGACAGAAATTACCTTTGTTTTGGGGGAAAAAGACAGAAATTCCACTTATTTAGAGGCAAAAAAGCAAAAATTCCCTTTATTTTGGAGCAAAAATGAAAAAATTTTCCTTTTTTATGGCAAAAAGGTATGCATTCTTATTTTCGGGCAAAAAGGCAGAAATTCCCCATATTTTGGAGCAAAATTGCAGAAATTCCCCTAATTGTGGGGCAAAAAGGCAGAAATTCCCTATATGTTGAGGCAAAAAGACAGAAATTCTCCTTATTTTGGGGCAAAACTCAGAAATTCCACTTATTTTGGGGCAAATTTCCAGAAATTTCACTTATTTTGGCACAAAATTGTAGAAATTTCACTTATTTTGGGGCAAATTGCAGAAATTTCACTTATTTGGGGGAAAATTGCAGAAATTTAACTTTTTTCAGGGTAATAAGACACAAATTTTCCTTATTTTGGAGCAAAAAGACAGAAATTCTATTTGTATTGGGGGACAAAGACAGAAATTCCACATATTTAGAGGCATAAAAGCAGAAATTCCCCTTATTTTGGAGCAAAAATGAAGAAATTTTCCTTTTTTATGGCAAAAAGGTATGCATTCTTCTTATTTTCGGGCAAAAAGGCAGAAATACCCGTATTTTGGAGCAAAATTGCAGAAATTGCCATTATTGTGGGGCAAAAAGGCAGAAATTCCCTATATGTTGAGGCAAAAAGACAGAAGTTCTCCTTATTTTGGGTCAAAACTATGAAATTCCAATTATTTTGAGGCAAAATTCCAGAAATTTCACTTATTTTGGGGCAAAATTGTAGAAATTTCACTTATTTTGGGGAAAAATTTCAGAAATTTCACTTATTTCAGAAAAAAAGCAGAAATTTTCTTATTTGGAAGCAAAAAGGCAAAAATTTCTTTTATTTTGGTACAAAATTGCAGAAATTTCCCTTATTTTGGGGCAAAATTGCAGAAATTTCACTTATTTTGGGGCAAAATTTCAGAAATTTCACTTATTTCAGGAAAAAAAGGCAGAAATTTTCCTTATTTTGGGGCAAAAAGGCAGAAATTCCTAATATTTTGTGGCAAAAATGCAGAAATTCCCCTTATTTTGAGGTAAAAATGCTGAAATTCCCCTTATTTGGGGGCAAAAAGGCAGAAATTTTCCTTTTTTTGGGGCAAAATTGTAGAAATTTCACTTACTTCAGGGTAATAAGTCAGAAATTTTCATTATTTTGGAACAAAAAAAACAGAAATTCCCTTTGTTTTGGGGGAAAAAGACAGAAATTCCACTTATTTAGAGTCAAAAAGGCAGAAATTCCTTTTATTTTGGAGCAAAAATGAAGAAATTTTCCTTTTTTATGGCAAAAAGGTATGCATTCTTATTTTCGGGCAAAAAGGCAGAAATTCCCCGTATTTTGGAGCAAAATTGCAGAAATTCCCCTAATTGTGGTGCAAAAATGCAGAAATTCCCTATATGTTGGGGCAAAAAGACAGAAATTCTCCTTATTTTGGGGTAAAACTCAGAAATTCCACTTATTTTGGGGCAAAATTCCAGAAATTTCACTTATTTTGGGGCAAAATTCTAGAAATTTCACTTATTTTGGGCCAAAATTTCAGAAATTTGACTTATTTTAAGAAAAAAAAATAGAAATTTTTCTTTTTGGAAGCAAAAATGCAGAAATTTCTTTTATTTTGGTACAAATTTCAGAAATTTTTCTTATTTTGGGGCAAAAATTCAGAAATTCCCCTTATTTTGAGGTAAAAAGGCTAAAATTCCCCTTATTTGGGGGCAAAAAGGCAGAAATTTCACTTATTTTGGGCCAAAATTGTGGAAATTTCACTTATTTTAGGGAAAAAAGGCAGAAATTTTCCTTATTTTGGGGCAAAAAGGCAGAAATTCCTAATATTTTGTGGCAAAAATACAGAATTTCCTTTTATTTTGAGGTAAAAAGGGTGAAATTCCCCTTATTTGAGAGTAAAAAGGCCGAAATTTCCCTATTTTGGGGCAAAATTGCAGAAATTTCACTTATTTCAGGGTAATAAGTCAGAAATTTTTTTTATTTTGGGGCAAAAAAGACAGAAATTCCCTTTGTTTTGGAGGAAAAAGACCGAAATACCACTTATTTAGAGGCATAAAAGCAGAAATTTTCCTTATTTTGGAGCAAAAATGAAGAAATTTCCCTTTTTTATGGCAAAAAGGTATGCATTCTACTTATTTTCGGGCAAAAAGGCTAAAATTCCTTGTATTTTGGAGCAAAATTGCAGAAATTCCCCTAATTGTCGGGCAAAAATGTAGAAATTCCATATATGTTGGGGCAAAAAGACAGAAATTCTCCTTATTTTGGGGCGAAACTCAGAAATTCCACTTATTTGGTGCAAAATTCCAGAAATTTACCTTATTTTAGGGCAAAATTGCAGAAATTTCACTTATTTTGGGGCAAAATTGCAGAAATTTCACTTATTTCAGGGAAAAAAGGCAGAAATTTTCCTTATTTTGGGGCAAAAAACATAAATTCCTAATATTTTGTGGTAAAAATGCAGAAATTCCCCTTATTTTGAGGTAAAAAGGCTGAAATTCCCCTTATTTGGGGGCAAAAAGGCAGTAATTTCCCTTATTTTGGGGCAAAATTGCAGAAATTTCACTTATTTCAGGGTAATAAGTAAGAAATTTTCCTTATTTTGGAACAAAAAAGACAGAAATTCCCTTTGTTTTGGGGGAAAAAGACAGAAATTCCACTTATTTAGAGTCAAAAATGCAGAAATACCCCTTATTTTGGAGCAAAAATGAAGAAATTTCCCTTTTTTTATGGCAAAAAGGTATGCATTCTTTTTATTTTCAGGCAAAAAGGCAGAAATTCCCTGTATTTTGAGCAACATTGCAGAAATTCCCCTAATTGTGAGGCAAAAAGGCAGAAATTCCCTATATGTTTGGGCAAAAAGACAGACATTCTTCTTATTTTGGGGCAAAACTCAGAAATTCCATTTATTTTGGGGCAAAATTCCAGAAATTTCCCATATTTTGGGGCCAAATTGCAGAAATTTCACTTATTTTGGGGCAAAATTTCAGAAATTTCAATTTTTTCAGGGAAAAAAAGCAGAAATTTTTTTATTTTGGGGCAAAAAGGCAGAAATTTCCCATATTTTGAAGCAAAAATGGAGAAATTCCCCTTATTTTGAGGTAAAAAGGATGAAATTCCCCTTATTTGGGTGCAAAATGGCAGAAATTTCTCTTATTTAGAGGCAAAATTGCAGAAATTTCACTTATTTCAGGGTAATAAATCAGAAATTTTCTTTATTTTGGGGCAAAAAAGACAGAAATTCTATTTGTTTTGGGGGAAAAAACAGAAATTCGAATTATTTAGAGGAAAAAAGCAGAAATTCTTCTTATTTTGGAGCAAAAATCAAAAAATTTCTTTTTTATGGCAAAAATGTATGCATTCTTCTTATTTTCAGAGAAAAAGGCAGAAATTCCCCGTATTTTGGAGCAAAATTGCAGATATTCCTCTAATTTTTGGACAAAAATGCAGAAATTCCTTATATGTTGGGTCAAAAAGACAGAAATTCTCCTTATTTTGTGGCAAAACTCAGAAATTTCACTTATTTTGGGACCTAATTGCAGAAATTTCAGTTATTTCAGAAAAAAAAGCAGAAATTTTCTTATTTTGGGGCAAAAAGCCAGAAATTTCCCATATTTTGGGGCAAAAATGCAGAAATTCCCCTTATTTTGGGGTAAAAAGTCTGAAATTCCCTTATTTGGGGGAAAAAAGCAGAAATTTCACTTATTTAAGAAAAAAAAGTCAGAAATTGTCCTTATTTTGGGGCAAAAAGACAGAAATTCCTTTTGTTTTAGAGAAAAAAGACAGAAATTCCACTTATTTAGAGGCAAAAAAGCAGAAATTCCCCTTATTTTGAGGTAAAAAGGCTGAAATTCCCGTTATTTGGGGGCAAAAAGGCAGAAATTTCCTTTATTTTGGGGCAAAATTGCAGAAATTTCACTTATTTCAGGATAATAAGTCAGAAATTTTCCTTATTTTGGGGCAAAAAAGACAGAAATTCCACTTATTTAGAGGCAAATGCAGAAATTCCCCTTATTTTGGAGCAAAAATGAAGAAATTTCCCTTTTTTATGGCAAAAAGGTATGCATTCTTCTTATTTTCGGCCAAAAGGCAGAAATTCTCCGTATTTTGGAGCAAAATTGCAGAAATTCCCCTAATTGTGGGGCAAAAAGGCAGAAATTCCCTATATGTTGGGGCAAAAGGACAGAAATTCTCCTTATTTTGTGGCAAAACTCAGAAATACCACTTATTTTGAGGCAAAATTCCAGAAATTTCCCTTATTTTGGGGCAAAATTGCAGAAATTTCACTTATTTTGGGCAAAATTGCAGAAATTTCACTTATTTCAGAAAAAAAGCAGAAATTTTTTTATTTTGGGGCAAAAAGGCAGAAATTTCTTTTATTTTGGTACAAAATTGAAGAAATTTTTCTTATTTTGGAACAAAAACGCAGAAAGTTCCCATATTTTGGGGCAAAAATGCAGAAATTTCCCTTTTTTTGACGTAAAAAGGCTGAAATTCCCCTTATTTGGTGGCAAAAAGGGAGAAATTTTTCTTATTTTGAGGCAAAATACAGCAATTTTACTTATTTCAGGGTGATAAGTCAGAAATTTTCCTTATCTTGGGGCAAAAAATACAGAAATTCCCTTTGTTTTGGGGGAAAAAGACAGAAATTCCACTTATTTAGAGGCAAAAAAGCAGAAATTCCCCTTATTTTGAAGCAAAAATGAAGATTTCCCTTTTTTGTGGCAAAAGGTATACATTCCCTTTATTTTCGGCCTAAAAAGCAAAAATTCCCCGTATTTTGGAGCAAAATTCTAGAAATTCCCCTAATTGTGGGGCAAAAAGGCAGAAATTCCCTATATGTTAGGGCAAAAAGACATAAATTCTCCTTATTTTTGGGCAAAACTCAGAAATTCCACTTATTTTGGGGCAAAATTCCAGAGATGTCCCTTATTTTGGGGCAAAATTGCAGAAATTTCACTTATATCAGGAAAAAAAGGCAGAAATTTTCCTTATTTTGGGGCAAAAAGGCAGAAATTCCTAATATTTTGTTGCAAAAATGCAGAAATTCTCCTTATTTTGAGGTAAAAGGGTGAAATTCCTCTTATTTGGGGGCAAAAGGGCAGAAATTTCCCTTATTTTGGGGCAAAATTGCAGAAATTTCACTTATTTCAGGGTAATAAGTCAGAAAATTTCTTTATTTTGTTGCAAAAAAGACAGAAATTTTCTTTGTTTTGGGGGAAAAAGAGAGAAACTCCACATATTTAGAGGCAAAAAGCAGAAATTCCCCTTATTTTGGAGCAAAATTACAGAAATTTCCCTTTTTTATGGCAAAAAGGTATGCATTCTTCTTATTTTCGGGCAGAAAGGCAGAAATTCTCTGTATTTTGGAACAAAATTGCAGAAATTAACCTAATTGTGGGGCAAAAAGGCAGAAATTCTCTATATGTTGGGGCAAAAAGACAGAAATTCTGCTTATTTTGGGGCAAAACTCAGAAATTCCACATATTTTGGGGCAAAATTCCAGAAATTTCTCTTATTTTGGGGCAAAATTGCAGAAATTGCACTTATTTTGGGACAAAATTGGAGAAATTTCACTTATTTCAGAGAAAAAAGGCAGAAATTTTCCTTATTTTGGGGCAAAAAGTCAGAAATTTCCCATATTTTGGTACAAAATTGCAGAAATTTTTTCTTATTTTTGGCAAAAAGGCAAAAATTTCCCATATCTTGGGGAAAAAATGCAGAAATTCCCCTTATTTTGAGGTAAAATGCTGAAATTCCCCTTATTTGGGGTTAAAAAACAGAAATTTCTCTTATTTTGGGGCAAAATTGCAGAAATTTCACTTATTTCAGAGTAATAAGTCAGAAATTTTCCTTATTTTGGGGCAAAAAAGACAGAAATTCCCTTTGTTTTGGGGGAAAAAGACAGAAATTCCACTTATTTAGAGGCATAAAAGCAAAAATTCCCCACATTTTGGAGAAAAATGAAGAAAATTCCCTTTTTTATGGCAAAAAGGTATGCATTATTATTATTTTCGGACAAAAAAGGCAGAAATTCCCCGTATTTTAGAGCAAAATTGCGAAAATTCCCCTAATTGTGGCGCAAAAATGCAGTAATTCCCTATATGTTGGGGCAAAAGACAGAAATTCTCTTATTGTAGGGCAAAACTCAGAAATTTAAATTATTTTGGGGCAAAATTGCAGAAATTTCACTTATTTCAGAAAAAAAAAGCAGAAATTTTCTTATTTTGGGGCCAAAAGGCAGAAATTTCTTTTATTTTGTTACAAAATGCAGAATTTTTTTTTATTTTGGGGCAAAAAGGCAGAAATTTCCCATATTTTGGGGTAAAAATGCAGAAATTTCTCTTATTTTGAGGTAAAAGGCTGAAATTCCCTTTATTTGGGGGCAAAAAGGCAGAAATTTCTCTTATTTTGGGGCAAAATTGCAGAAATTTCACTTATTTCAGTTTAATAAGTCAGAAATTTAACTTATTTTGGAGCCAGAAAACAGAAATAACCTTTGTTTTGGGGGGAAAAAGACAGAAATTCCACTTTTTTTAGAGGCAAAAAAGCAGAAATTCCCCTTATTTTGGAGCAAAAATTAAGAAATTTCACTTTTTAAGGGCATAAAGGTATGTATTCTTCTTATTTTTGGGCAAAAAGGCAGAAATTCCCCTTATTTTAGAGCAAAATTGCAGAAATTTCCCAAATTGTGGGGCAAAAATGCAGAAATTCCCAATATGTTGAGGCAAAAATACAGAAATTCTCCTTATTTTTGTGCAAAACTCAGAAATTCCACTTATTTTGGGGCAAAATTCCAGAAATTTCACTTATTTTGGGGCAAAATTGTAGAAATTTCACTTATTTTGGGGCAAAATTTCAGAAATTTCACTTTTTTCAGAAAGAAAGTAGAAATTTTTTTATTTGGAAGCAAAAGGGCAGAAATTTCTTTTATTTTGGTACAAAATTGCAGAAATTTTTCTTAGTTTGGGGCAAAAGGCAGAAATTTCCCATATTTTGGGGCAAAAATGCAGAAATTCCCCTTATTTTGAGGTAAAAAGGCTAAAATTCCCCTTATTTGGGGGCAAAAAGGCAGAAATTTCAATTATTTTGGGCCAAAATTGCAGAAATTTCACTTATTTCAGGAAAAGAAGGCAGAAATTTTCCTTATTTTGGGGCAAAAATTCAGAAAATCCTAATATTTTGTGGCAAAAATGCAGAAATTCCCTTTATTTTGAGGTAGAATCGGTGAAATTCCCGTTATTTGGGGTTAAAAAACAGAAATTTCTCTTATTTTGGGGCAAAATTGCAGAAATTTCACTTATTTCAGAGTAATAAGTCAGAAATTTTCCTTATTTTGGGGCAAAAAAGACAGAAATTCCCTTTGTTTTGGGGGAAAAAGACAGAAATTCCACTTATTTAGAGGCATAAAAGCAAAAATTCCCCTCATTTTGGAGAAAAATGAAGAAAATTCCCTTTTTTATGGCAAAAAGGTACGCATTATTATTATTTTCGGACAAAAAAGGCAGAAATTCCCCGTATTTTAGAGCAAAATTGCGAAAATTCCCCTAATTGTGGCGCAAAAATGCAGTAATTCCGTATATGTTGGGGCAAAAAGACAGAAATTCTCCTTATTTTAGGGCAAAACTCAGAAATTTAAATTATTTTGGGGCAAAATTGCAGAAATTTCACTTATTTCAGAAAAAAAAGCAGAAATTATCTTATTTTGGGGCCAAAAGGCAGAAATTTCTTTTATTTTGTTACAAAATGCAGAATTTTTTTTATTTTGGGGCAAAAAGGCAGAAATTTCCCATATTTTGGGGTAAAAATGCAGAAATTTTTCTTATTTTGAGGTAAAAGGCTGAAATTCCCTTTATTTGGGGGCAAAAAGGCAGAAATTTCTCTTATTTTGGGGCAAAATTGCAGAAATTTCACTTATTTCAGGGTAATAAGTCAGAAATTTAACTTATTTTGGAGCCAGAAAACAGAAACAACCTTTGTTTTGGGGGGAAAAAGACAGAAATTCCACTTTTTTAGAGGCAAAAAAGCAGAAATTCCCCTTATTTTGGAGCAAAAATTAAGAAATTTCATTTTTTAAGGGCATAAAGGTATGCATTCTTCTTATTTTTGGGCAAAAAGGCAGAAATTCCCCTTATTTTAGAGCAAAATTGCAGAAATTTCCCAAATTGTGGGGCAAAAATGCAGAAATTCCCAATATGTTGAGGCAAAAATACAGAAATTCTCCTTATTTTTGTGCAAAACTCAGAAATTCCACTTATTTTGGGGCAAAATTCCAGAAATTTCACTTATTTTGGGGCAAAATTGTAGAAATTTCACTTATTTTGGGGCAAAATTTCAGAAATTTCACTTTTTTCAGAAAGAAAGTAGAAATTTTTTTATTTGGAAGCAAAAGGGCAGAAATTTCTTTTATTTTGGTACAAAATTGCAGAAATTTTTCTTAGTTTGGGGCAAAAAGGCAGAAATTTCCCATATTTTGGGGCAAAAATGCAGAAATTCCCCTTATTTTGAGGTAAAAAGACTAAAATTCCACTTATTTGGGGGTAAAAGGGCAAAAATTTCACTTATTTTGGGCCAAAATTGCAGAAATTTCACTTATTTCAGGGAAAAAAGGCAGAAATTTTCTTTATTTTGGGGCAAAAATTCAGAAATTCCTAATATTTTGTGGCAAAAATGCAGAAATTCCCTTTATTTTGAGGTAGAATCGGTGAAATTCCCCTTATTTGGGGGTAAAAAGGCCGAAATTTTCCTTATTTTGGGGCAAAATTGCAGAAATTTCACTTATTTCAGGGTAATAAGTCAGAAATTTTCTTTATTTTGGGGCAAAAAGACAGAAATTCCCTCTGTTTTGGGGGAAAAAAACAGAAATTACACTTATTTAGAGGCAAAAAAGCAGAAATTTTCCTTATTTTGGAGCAAAAATGAAGAAATTTCTTTTTTATATGGCAAAAAGGTATGCATTCTTCTTATTTTCGTGCAAAAAGGCAGAAATTCCCCGTATTTTGGAGCAAAATTGCAGAAATTCCTCTAATTGTCGGGCAAAAAGGTAGAAATTCCCTATATGTTGGAGCAAAAAGACAGAAATTCTCCTTATTTTGGGGTGAAACTCAGAAATTCCACTTATTTGGGGCAAAATTCCAGAAATTTACCTTATTTTAGGACAAAATTGCAGAAATTTCACTTATTTTGGGGCAAAATTGCAGAAATTTCACTTATTTCAGGGAAAAAAGGCAGAAATTTTCCTTATTTTGGGGCAAAAATCAGAAATTCCTAATATTTTGTGGCAAAAATGCAGAAATTCCCCTTATTTTGAGGTAAAAAGGCTGAAATTACCCTTATTTGGGGGCAAAAAGGCAGTAATTTCCCTTATTTTGGGGCAAAATTGAAGAAATTTCAGTTATTTCAGGGTAATAAGTAAGAAATTTTTTTTTATTTTGGTAGAAAAAAGACAGAAATTCCCTTTGTTTTGGGGGAAAAAGACAGAACTTCCACTTATTTAGAGTCAAAAATGCAGAAATTCCCCTTATTTTGAAGCAAAAATGAAGAAATTTTTTTTTATGGCAAAAAGGTATGCATTCTTCTTATTTTCAGGCAAAAAGGCAGAAATTCCCTGTATTTTGAGCAACATTGCAGAAATTCCCCTAATTGTGGGGCAAAAAGGCAGAAATTCCCTATATGTTGGGGCAAAAAGACAGACATTCTTCTTATTTTGGGGCAAAACTGAGAAATTCCACTTATTTTGGGGCAAAATTCCAGAAATTTCCTATATTTTGGGGCCAAATTGCAGAAATTTCACTTATTTTGGGGCAAAATTTCAGAAATTTCACTTATTTCAGGGAAAAAAAGCAGAAATTTTTTTATTTTGGGGCAAAAAGGCAGAAATTTCCCATATTTTGAAGCAAAAATGCAGAAATTCCCCTTATTTTGAGGTAAAAAGGCTGAAATTCCCCTTATTTGGGTGCAAAAAGGCAGAAATTTCTCTTATTTAGAGGCAAAATTGCAGAAATTTCACTTATTTCAGGGTAATAAATCAGAAATTTTCTTTATTTTGGGGCAAAAAAGACAGAAATTCTATTTGTTTTGGGGGAAAAAACAGAAATTCGAATTATTTAGAGGAAAAAAGCAGAAATTCTTCTTATTTTGGAGCAAAAATGAAAAAATTTCCCTTTTTTATGGCAAAAAGGTATGCATTCTTCTTATTTTCAGACAAAAAGGCAGAAATTCCCCATATTTTGGAGCAAAATTGCAGAAAGTCCTCTAATTGTGGGGCAAAAAGGCAGAAATTCCTTATATGTTGGGGTAAAGAGACAGAAATTCTCCTTATTTTGTGGCAAAACTCAGAAATTTCACTTATTTTGGGGCAAAATTGCAGAAATTTCAGTTATTTCAGAAAAAAAAGCATAAATTTTCTTATTTTGGGGCAAAAAGGCAGAAATTTCTTTTATTTTGGTACAAAATGCATTAATTTTTCTTATTTTGGGGCAAAAAGGCAGAAATTTCCCATATTTTGGGGCAAAAATGCAAAAATTCCCCTTATTTTGGGGTAAAAAGTCTGAAATTCCCTTATTTGGGGGCAAAAAAGCAGAAATTTCACTTATTTAAGGAAAAAAAGTCAGAAATTTTCCTTATTTTGGGGCAAAAAGACAGAAATTCCTTTTGTTTTAGAGAAAAAAGACAGAAATTCCACTTATTTAGAGGCAAAAAAGCAGAAATTCCCCTTATTTTGAGGTAAAAAGGCTGAAATTCCCCTTATTTGGGGGCAAAAACGCAGAAATTTCCTTTATTTTGGGGCAAAATTGCAGAAATTTCACTTATTTCAGGGTAATAAGTCAGAAATTTTCCTTATTTTGGGGCAAAAAAGACAGAAATTCCCTTTGTTTTGGGGGAAAAAGACAGAAATTCCACTTATTTAGAGGCCTAAAAGCAAAAATTCCCCTCATTTTGGAGAAAAATGAAGAAATTTCCCTTTTTTATGGCAAAAAGGTATGCATTATTATTATTTTCGGACAAAAAAGGCAGAAATTCCCGGTATTTTAGAGCAAAATTGTGAAAATTCCCCTAATTGTGGCGCAAAAATTCAGTAATTCCCTATATGTTGGGGCAAAAAGACAGAAATTCTCCTTATTTTAGGGCAAAACTAAGAAATATAAATTATTTTGGGGCAAAATTGCAGAAATTTGACTTATTTCAGAAAAAAAGCAGAAATTTTCTTATTTTGGGGCCAAAAGGCAGAAATTTCTTTTATTTTGTTACAAAATGCAGAATTTTTTTTATTTTGGGGCAAAAAGGCAGAAATTTCCCATATTTTGGGGTAAAAATGCAGAAATTTCTCTTATTTTGAGGTAAAAGGCTGAAATTCCCTTTATTTGGGGGCAAAAAGGCAGAAATTTCACTTATTTTGGGGCAAAATTGCAGAAATTTCACTTATTTCAGGGTAATAAGTCAGAAATTTAACTTATTTTGGAGCCAGAAAACAGAAATAACCTTTGTTTTGGGGGGAAAAAGACAGAAATTCCACTTTTTTAGAGGCAAAAAAGCAGAAATTCCCCTTATTTTGGAGCAAAAATTAAGAAATTTCACCATTTAAGGGCATAAAGGTTTGCATTCTTCTTATTTTTGGGCAAAAAGGCAGAAATTCCCCTTATTTTAGAGCAAAATTGCAGAAATTTCCCAAATTGTGGGGCAAAAATGCAGAAATTCCCAATATGTTGAGGCAAAAATACAGAAATTCTCCTTATTTTTGTGCAAAACTCAGAAATTCCACTTATTTTGGGGCAAAATTCCAGAAATTTCACTTATTTTGGGGCAAAATTTTAGAAATTTCACTTATTTTGGGGCAAAATTTCAGAAATTTCACTTTTTTCAGAAAGAAAGTAGAAATTTTTTTATTTGGAAGCAAAAGGGCAGAAATTTCTTTTATTTTGGTACAAAATTGCAGAAATTTTTCTTATTTTGGGGCAAAAAGGCAGAAATTTCCCATATTTTGGGGCAAAAATGCAGCAATTCCCCTTATTTTGAGGTAAAAAGGCTAAAATTCCCCTTATTTGGGGGCAAAAAGGCAGAAATTTCACTTATTTTGGGCCAAAATTGCAGAAATTTCACTTATTTCAGGGAAAAAAGGCAGAAATTTTCTTTATTTTGGGGCAAAAATTCAGAAATTCCTAATATTTTGTGGCAAAAATGCAGAAATTCCCTTTATTTTGAGGTAGAATCGGTGAAATTCCCCTTATTTGGGGGTAAAAAGGCCGAAATTTTCCTTATTTTGGGGCAAAATTGCAGAAATTTCACTTATTTCAGGGTAATAAGTCAGAAATTTTCTTTATTTTGGGGCAAAAAAGACAGAAATTCCCTCTGTTTTGGGGAAAAAAAAACAGAAATTACACTTATTTAGAGGCAAAAAAGCAGAAATTTTCCTTATTTTGGAGCAAAAATGAAGAAATTTCCCTTTTATATGGCAAAAAGCTATGCATTCTTCTTATTTTCGGGCAAAAAGGCAGAAATTCCCCGTATTTTAGAGCAAAATTGCAGAAATTCCCCTAATTGTCAGGCAAAAAGGTAGAAATTCCCTATATGTTGGAGCAAAAAGACAGAAATTCTCCTTATTTTGGGGCGAAACTCAGAAATTCCACTTATTTGGGGCAAAATTCCAGAAATTTACCTTATTTTAGAACAAAATTGCAGAAATTTCACTTATTTTGGGGCAAAATTGCAGAAATTTCACTTATTTCAGGGAAAAAAGGCAGAAATTTTCCTTATTTTTGGGGCAAAAATCAGAAATTCCTAATATTTTGTGGCAAAAATGCAGAAATTCCCCTTATTTTGAGGTAAAAAGGCTGAAATTACCCTTATTTGGGGGCAAAAAGGCAGTAATTTCCCTTATTTTGGGGCAAAATTGAAGAAATTTCAGTTATTTCAGGGTAATAAGTAAGAAATTTTTTTTTTATTTTGGAAGAAAAAAGACAGAAATTCCCTTTGTTTTGGGGGAAAAAGACAGAAATTCCACTTATTTAGAGTCAAAAATGCAGAAATTCCCCTTATTTTGGAGCAATAATGAAGAAATTTCACTTTTTTATGGCAAAAAGTTATGCATTCTTCTTATTTTCAGGCAAAAACGCAGAAAATCCCTGTATTTTGAGCAACATTGCAGAAATTCCCCTAATTGTGGGGCAAAAAGGCAGAAATTCCCTATATGTTGGGGCAAAAAGACAGACATTCTTCTTATTTTGGGGCAAAACTGAGAAATTCCACTTATTTTGGGGCAAAATTCCAGAAATTTCCTATATTTTGGGGCCAAATTGCAGAAATTTCACTTATTTTGGGGCAAAATTTCAGAAATTTCACTTATTTCAGGGAAAAAAAGCAGAAATTTTTTTATTTTGGGGCAAAAAGGCAGAAATTTCCCATATTTTGAAGCAAAAATGCAGAAATTCCCCTTATTTTGAGGTAAAAAGGCTGAAATTCCCCTTATTTGGGTGCAAAAAGGCAGAAATTTCTCTTATTTAGAGGCAAAATTGCAGAAATTTCACTTATTTCAGGGTAATAAATCAGAAATTTTCTTTATTTTGGGGCAAAAAAGACAGAAATTCTATTTGTTTTGGGGGAAAAAACAGAAATTCGAATTATTTAGAGGAAAAAAGCAGAAATTCTTCTTATTTTGGAGCAAAAATGAAAAAATTTCCCTTTTTTATGGCAAAAAGGTATGCATTCTTCTTATTTTCAGACAAAAAGGCAGAAATTCCCCATATTTTGGAGCAAAATTGCAGAAAGTCCTCTAATTGTGGGGCAAAAAGGCAGAAATTCCTTATATGTTGGGGTAAAGAGACAGAAATTCTCCTTATTTTGTGGCAAAACTCAGAAATTTCACTTATTTTGGGGCAAAATTGCAGAAATTTCAGTTATTTCAGAAAAAAAAGCATAAATTTTCTTATTTTGGGGCAAAAAGGCAGAAATTTCTTTTATTTTGGTACAAAATGCATTAATTTTTCTTATTTTGGGGCAAAAAGGCAGAAATTTCCCATATTTTGGGGCAAAAATGCAAAAATTCCCCTTATTTTGGGGTAAAAAGTCTGAAATTCCCTTATTTGGGGGCAAAAAAGCAGAAATTTCACTTATTTAAGGAAAAAAAGTCAGAAATTTTCCTTATTTTGGGGCAAAAAGACAGAAATTCCTTTTGTTTTAGAGAAAAAAGACAGAAATTCCACTTATTTAGAGGCAAAAAAGCAGAAATTCCCCTTATTTTGAGGTAAAAAGGCTGAAATTCCCCTTATTTGGGGGCAAAAAGGCAGAAATTTCCTTTATTTTGGGGCAAAATTGCAGAAATTTCACTTATTTCAGGGTAATAAGTCAGAAATTTTCCTTATTTTGGGGCAAAAAAGACAGAAATTCCCTTTGTTTTGGGGGAAAAAGACAGAAATTCCACTTATTTAGAGGCCTAAAAGCAAAAATTCCCCTCATTTTGGAGAAAAATGAAGAAAATTCCCTTTTTTATGGCAAAAAGGTATGCATTATTATTATTTTCGGACAAAAAAGGCAGAAATTCCCGGTATTTTAGAGCAAAATTGCGAAAATTCCCCTAATTGTGGCGCAAAAATTCAGTAATTCCCTATATGTTGGGGCAAAAAGACAGAAATTCTCCTTATTTTAGGGCAAAACTAAGAAATATAAATTATTTTGGGGCAAAATTGCAGAAATTTGACTTATTTCAGAAAAAAAGCAGAAATTTTCTTATTTTGGGGCCAAAAGGCAGAAATTTCTTTTATTTTGTTACAAAATGCAGAATTTTTTTTATTTTGGGGCAAAAAGGCAGAAATTTCCCATATTTTGGGGTAAAAATGCAGAAATTTCTCTTATTTTGAGGTAAAAGGCTGAAATTCCCTTTATTTGGGGGCAAAAAGGCAGAAATTTCACTTATTTTGGGGCAAAATTGCAGAAATTTCACTTATTTCAGGGTAATAAGTCAGAAATTTAACTTATTTTGGAGCCAGAAAACAGAAATAACCTTTGTTTTGGGGGGAAAAAGACAGAAATTCCACTTTTTTAGAGGCAAAAAAGCAGAAATTCCCCTTATTTTGGAGCAAAAATTAAGAAATTTCACCATTTAAGGGCATAAAGGTTTGCATTCTTCTTATTTTTGGGCAAAAAGGCAGAAATTCCCCTTATTTTAGAGCAAAATTGCAGAAATTTCCCAAATTGTGGGGCAAAAATGCAGAAATTCCCAATATGTTGAGGCAAAAATACAGAAATTCTCCTTATTTTTGTGCAAAACTCAGAAATTCCACTTATTTTGGGGCAAAATTCCAGAAATTTCACTTATTTTGGGGCAAAATTTTAGAAATTTCACTTATTTTGGGGCAAAATTTCAGAAATTTCACTTTTTTCAGAAAGAAAGTAGAAATTTTTTTATTTGGAAGCAAAAGGGCAGAAATTTCTTTTATTTTGGTACAAAATTGCAGAAATTTTTCTTATTTTGGGGCAAAAAGGCAGAAATTTCCCATATTTTGGGGCAAAAATGCAGCAATTCCCCTTATTTTGAGGTAAAAAGGCTAAAATTCCCCTTATTTGGGGGCAAAAAGGCAGAAATTTCACTTATTTTGGGCCAAAATTGCAGAAATTTCACTTATTTCAGGGAAAAAAGGCAGAAATTTTCTTTATTTTGGGGCAAAAATTCAGAAATTCCTAATATTTTATGGCAAAAATGCAGAAATTCCCTTTATTTTGAGGTAGAATCGGTGAAATTCCCCTTATTTGGGGGTAAAAAGGCCGAAATTTTCCTTATTTTGGGGCAAAATTGCAGAAATTTCACTTATTTCAGGGTAATAAGTCAGAAATTTTCTTTATTTTGGGGCAAAAAAGACAGAAATTCCCTCTGTTTTGGGGAAAAAAAAACAGAAATTACACTTATTTAGAGGCAAAAAAGCAGAAATTTTCCTTATTTTGGAGCAAAAATGAAGAAATTTCCCTTTTATATGGCAAAAAGCTATGCATTCTTCTTATTTTCGGGCAAAAAGGCAGAAATTCCCCGTATTTTAGAGCAAAATTGCAGAAATTCCCCTAATTGTCAGGCAAAAAGGTAGAAATTCCCTATATGTTGGAGCAAAAAGACAGAAATTCTCCTTATTTTGGGGCGAAACTCAGAAATTCCACTTATTTGGGGCAAAATTCCAGAAATTTACCTTATTTTAGAACAAAATTGCAGAAATTTCACTTATTTTGGGGCAAAATTGCAGAAATTTCACTTATTTCAGGGAAAAAAGGCAGAAATTTTCCTTATTTTTGGGGCAAAAATCAGAAATTCCTAATATTTTGTGGCAAAAATGCAGAAATTCCCCTTATTTTGAGGTAAAAAGGCTGAAATTACCCTTATTTGGGGGCAAAAAGGCAGTAATTTCCCTTATTTTGGGGCAAAATTGAAGAAATTTCAGTTATTTCAGGGTAATAAGTAAGAAATTTTTTTTTATTTTGGAAGAAAAAAGACAGAAATTCCCTTTGTTTTGGGGGAAAAAGACAGAAATTCCACTTATTTAGAGTCAAAAATGCAGAAATTCCCCTTATTTTGGAGCAATAATGAAGAAATTTCACTTTTTTATGGCAAAAAGTTATGCATTCTTCTTATTTTCAGGCAAAAACGCAGAAATTCCCTGTATTTTGAGCAACATTGCAGAAATTCCCCTAATTGTGGGGCAAAAAGGCAGAAATTCCCTATATGTTGGGGCAAAAAGACAGACATTCTTCTTATTTTGGGGCAAAACTGAGAAATTCCACTTATTTTGGGGCAAAATTCCAGAAATTTCCTATATTTTGGGGCCAAATTGCAGAAATTTCACTTATTTTGGGTCAAAATTTCAGAACTTTCACTTATTTCAGGGAAAAAAAGCAGAAATTTTTTTATTTTGGGGCAAAAAGGCAGAAATTTCCCATATTTTGAAGCAAAAATGCAGAAATTCCCCTTATTTTGAGGTAAAAAGGCTGAAATTCCCCTTATTTGGGTGCAAAAAGGCAGAAATTTCTTTTATTTAGAGGCAAAATTGCAGAAATTTCACTTATTTCAGGGTAATAAATCAGAAATTTTCTTTATTTTGGGGCAAAAAAAACAGAAATTCCATTTGTTTTGGGGAAAAAAACAGAAATTTGAATTATTTAGAGGAAAAAAGCAGAAATTCTTCTTATTTTGGAGCAAAAATGAAAAAATTTCCCTTTTTTATGGCAAAAAGGTATGCATTCTTCTTATTTTCAGACAAAAAGGCAGAAATTCCTCCTATTTTGGAGCAAAATTGCAAAAATTCCTCTAATTGTGGGGCAAAAAGGCAGAAATTCCTTATATGTTGGGGCAAAGAGACAGAAATTCTCCTTATTTTGTGGCAAAACTCAGAAATTTCACTTATTTTGGGGCAAAATTGCAGAAATTTCAGTTATTTCAGAAAAAAAAAGCATAAATTTTCTTATTTTGGGGCAAAAAGGCAGAAATTTCTTTTATTTTGGTACAAAATTGCATTAATTTTTCTTATTTTGGGGCAAAAAGGCAGAAATTTCCCATATTTTGGGGCAAAAATGCAAAAATTCCCCTTATTTTGGGGTAAAAAGTCTGAAATTCCCTTATTTGGGGGCAAAGAAGCAGAAATTTCACTTATTTAAGGAAAAAAAGTCAGAAATTTTCCTTATTTTGGGACAAAAAACCAGAAATTCCTTTTGTTTTAGAGAAAAAAGACAGAAATTCCACTTATTTAGAGGCAAAAAAGCAGAAATTCCCCATATTTTGAGGTAAAAAGGCTGAAATTCCCCTTATTTGGGGGCAAAAAGGCAGAAATTTCCTTTATTTTGGGGCAAAATTGCAGAAATTTCATTTATTTCAGGGTAATAAGTCAGAAATTTTCCTTACTTTGGGGCAAAAAAGACAGAAATTCCCTTTGTTTTGGGGGAAAAAGACAGAAATTCCACTTATTTAGAGGCAAATGCAGAAATTCCCCTTATTTTGGAGCAAAAATGAAGAAATTTCCCTTTTTTATGGCAAAAAGGTATGCATTCTTCTTATTTTCGAACAAAAAAACAGAAATTCTCCGTATTTTGGAGCAAAATTGCAGAAATTCCCCTAATTGTGGGGCAAAAAGGCAGAAATTCCCTATATGTTGGGGCAAAAGGACAGAAATTCTCCTTATTTTGTGGCAAAACTAAGAAATAACACTTATTTTGAGGCAAAATTCCAGAAATTTCCCTTATTTTGGGGCAAAATTGCAGAAATTTCACTTATTTTGGGCAAAATTGCAGAAATTTCATTTATTTCAGAAAAAAAGCAGAAATTTTTTTATTTTGGGGCAAAAAGGCAGAAATTTCTTTTATTTTGGTACAAAATTGAAGAAATTTTTCTTATTTTGGAACAAAAACGCAGAAAGTTCCCATATTTTGGGGCAAAAATGCAGAAATTTCCCTTTTTTTGACGTAAAAAGGCTGAAATTCCTCTTATTTGGGGGCAAAAAGGGAGAAATTTTTCTTATTTTGAGGCAAAATACAGCAATTTCATTTATTTCAGGGTGATAAGTCAGAAATTTTCCTTATCTTGGGGCAAAAAATACAGAAATTCCCTTTGTTTTGGGGGAAAAAGACAGAAATTCCAATTATTTAGAGGCAAAAAAGCAGAAATTCCCCTTATTTTAAAGCAAAAATGAAGATTTCCGTTTTTTGTGGCAAAAGGTATACATTCCCTTTATTTTCGGCCTAAAAAGCAAAAATTCCCCGTATTTTGGAGCAAAATTTTAGAAATTCCCCTAATTGTGGGGCAAAAAGGCAGAAATTCCCTATATGTTAGGGCAAAAAGACAGAAATTTTCCTTATTTTGGGGCAAAACTCAGAAATTCCACTTATTTTGGGGCAAAATTCCAGAGATGTCCCTTATTTTGGGGCAAAATTGCAGAAATTTCACTTATTTCAGGGAAAAAAGGCAGAAATTTTCCTTATTTTGGGGCAAAAATGCAGAAATTCCTAATATTTTGTTGCAAAAATGCAGAAATTCTCCTTATTTTGAGGTAAAAGGGTGAAATTCCTCTTATTTGGGGGCAAAAGGGCAGAAATTTCCCTTATTTTGGGGCAAAATTGCAGAAATTTCACTTATTTCAGGGTAATAAGTCAGAAAATTTCTTTATTTTGTTGCAAAAAAGACAGAAATTTTCTTTGTTTTGGGGGAAAAAGAGAGAAACTCCACATATTTAGAGGCAAAAAGCAGAAATTCCCCTTATTTTGGAGCAAAATTACAGAAATTTCCCTTTTTTATGGCAAAAAGGTATGCATTCTTCTTATTTTCGGGCAAAAAGGCAGAAATTCTCTGTATTTTGGAACAAAATTGCAGAAATTAACCTAATTGTGGGGCAAAAAGGCAGAAATTCCCTATATGTTGGGGCAAAAAGACAGAAATTCTGCTTATTTTGGGGCAAAACTCAGAAATTCCACATATTTTGGGGCAAAATTCCAGAAATTTCCTTTATTTTTGGGCAAAATTGCAGAAATTGCACTTATTTTGGGACAAAATTGGAGAAATTTCACTTATTTCAGAGAAAAAAGGCAGAAATTTTCCTTATTTTGGGGCAAAAAGTCAGAAATTTCCCATATTTTGGTACAAAATTGCAGAAATTTTTTCTTATTTTTGGCAAAAAGGCAAAAATTTCCCATATTTTGGGGAAAAAATGCAGAAATTCCCCTTATTTTGAGGTAAAATGCTGAAATTCCCCTTATTTGGGGTTAAAAAACAGAAATTTCTCTTATTTTGGGGCAAAATTGCAGAAATTTCACTTATTTCAGAGTAATAAGTCAGAAATTTTCCTTATTTTGGGGCAAAAAAGACAGAAATTCCCTTTGTTTTGGGGGAAAAATACAGAAATTCCACTTATTTAGAGGCATAAAAGCAAAAATTCCCCTCATTTTGGAGAAAAATGAAGAAAATTCCCTTTTTTATGGCAAAAAGGTATGCATTATCATTATTTTCGGACAAAAAAGGCAGAAATTCCCCGTATTTTAGAGCAAAATTGCGAAAATTCCCCTAATTGTCGCGCAAAAATGCACTAATTCCCTATATGTTGGGGCAAAAAGACAGAAATTCTCCTTATTTTAGGGCAAAACTCAGAAATTTAAATTATTTTGGGGCAAAATTGCAGAAATTTCACTTATTTCAGAAAAAAAAGCAGAAATTTTCTTATTTTGGGGCCAAAAGGCAGAAATTTCTTTTATTTTGTTACAAAATGCAGAATTTTTTTTATTTTGGGGCAAAAAGGCAGAAATTTCCCATATTTTGGGTTAAAAATGCAGAAATTTCTCTTATGTTGAGGTAAAAGGCTGAAATTCCCTTTATTTGGGGGCAAAAAGGCAGAAATTTCTCTTATTTTGGGGCAAAATTGCAGAAATTTCACTTATTTCAGGGTAATAAGTCAGAAATTTAACTTATTTTGGAGCCAGAAAACAGAAATAACCTTTGTTTTGGGGGGAAAAAGACAGAAATTCCACTTTTTTAGAGGCAAAAAAGCAGAAATTCCCCTTATTTTGGAGCAAAAATTAAGAAATTTCACTTTTTAAGGGCATAAAGGTATGCATTCTTCTTATTTTTGGGCAAAAAGGCAGAAATTCCCCTTATTTTAGAGCAAAATTGCAGAAATTTCCCAAATTGTGAGGCAAAAATGCAGAAATTCCCAATATGTTGAGGCAAAAATACAGAATTTCTCCTTATTTTTGGGCAAAACTCAGAAATTACACTTATTTTGGGGCAAAATTCCAGAAATTTCACTTATTTTGGGGCAAAATTGTAGAAATTTCACTTATTTTGGGGCAAAATTTCAGAAATTTCACTTTTTTCAGAAAAAAAGTAGAAATTTTTTTATTTGGAAGCAAAAAGGCAAAAATTTCTTTTATTTTGGTACAAAATTGCAGAAATTTTTCTTAGTTTGGGGCAAAAAGGCAGAAATTTCCCATATTTTGGGGCAAAAATGCAGAAATTCCCCTTATTTTGAGGAAAAAAGGCTAAAATTCCCCTTATTTGGGGGCAAAAAGGCAGAAATTTTACTTATTTTGGGCCAAAATTGCAGAAATTTCACTTATTTCAGGGAAAAAGGCAGAAATTTTCCTTATTTTGGGGCAAAAAAGACAGAAATTCCCTCTGTTTTGGGGGAAAAAAACAGAAATTACACTTATTTAGAGGCAAAAAAGCAGAAATTTTCCTTATTTTGGAGCAAAAATGAAGAAATTTCCCTTTTATATGGCAAAAAGGTATGCATTCTTCTTATTTTCGGGCAAAAAGGCAGAAATTCCCCGTATTTTGGAGCAAAATTGCAGAAATTCCCCTAATTGTCAGGCAAAAAGGTAGAAATTCCCTATATGTTGGAGCAAAAAGACAGAAATTCTCCTTATTTTGGGGCAAAACTCAGAAATTCCATTTATTTGGGGCAAAATTCCAGAAATTTACCTTATTTTCGGGCAAAATTGCAGAAATTTCACTTATTTTGGGGCAAAATTGCAGAAATTTCACTTATGTCAGTGAAAAAAGGCAGAAATTTTCCTTATTTTGGGGCAAAAAACAGAAATTCCTAATATTTTGTGGCAAAAATGCAGAAATTCCTCTTATTTTGAGGTAAAAAGGCTGAAATTCCCCTTATTTGGGGGTAAAAAGGCAGTAATTTCCCTTATTTTGGGGCAAAATTGCAGAAATTTCACTTATTTCAGGGTAATAAGTAAGAAATTTTCCTTATTTTGGAACAAAAAAGACAGAAATTTCCTTTGTTTTGGGGGAAAAAGACAGAAATTCCACTTATTTAGAGTCAAAAAGGCAGAAATTCCCCTTATTTTGGAGCAAAAATGAAGAAATTTCTCTTTTTTATGGCAAAAATGTATGCCTTTTTCTTATTTTCAGGCAAAAAGGCAGAAATTCCCCGTATTTTGAGCAACATTGCAGAAATTCCCCTAATTGTGTGGCAAAAAGGCACAAATTCCCTATATGTTTGGGCAAAAAGACAGACATTCTTCTTATTTTGTAGCAAAACTATGAAATTCCACTTATTTTGGGGAAAAATTTCAGAAATTTCCATATTTTGGGGCCAAATTGCAGAAATTTCACTTATTTTGGGGCAAAATTTCAGAAATTTCACTTATTTCAAGGAAAAAAAGCAAAAATTTTCTTATTTTGGGGCAAAAAGGCTAAATTTCCCATATTTTGAAGCAAAAATTCAGAAATTTTCCGTATTTTGAGGTAAAAAGGCTGAAATTCCCCTTATTTGGGGGCAAAAAGGCAGAAATTTCTCTTATTTTGAGGCAAAATTGCAGAAATTTCATTATTTCAGGGTAATAAATCAGAAATTTTCTTTATTTTGGGGCAAAAAAGAAAGAAATTCCCTTTGTTTTGGGGGAAAAAACAGAAATTCGAATTATTTAGAGTAAGAAAACAGAAATTCTTCTTATTTTGGAGCAAAAATGAAAAAATTTTCTTTTTTTATGGCAAAAAGGTAAGCATTCTTCTTATTTTCAGACAAAAAGGCAGAAATTCCTCGTATTTTGGAGCAATATTGCAGAAATTCCCCTTATTGTGGGGCAAAAAGGCAGAAATTTATTATATGTTGGGCCAAAAAAACAGAAATTCTCCTTATTTTGTGGCAAAACTCAGAAATTTCACTTATTTTGGGGTAAAATTGCAGAAATTTCAGTTATTTCAGAAAAAAAAAGCAGAAATTTTCTTATTTTGGGGCAAAAAGGCAGAAATTTCTTTTATTTTGGTACAAAATTGCAGAAATTTTTCTTATTTTGGGGCAAAAAGGCAGAAATTTCCCATATTTTGGTGCAAAAATGCAGAAATTCCTTTTATTTTGGGGTAAAAAGTCTGAAATTCCCTTATTTGGAGGCAAAAAAGCAGAAATTTCACTTATTTTGGGGCAAAATTGCAGAAATTTCACTTATTTCAGGAAAAAAAGTCAGAAATTTTCCTTATTTTGGAACAAAAAAGACAGAAATCCCCTTTTTTTGCGGGGGAAAAAGACAGAAATTCCACTTATTTAGAGTCAAAAAGCAGAAATTCCTTTTATTTTGGAGCAAAAATGAAGAAATTTTCCTTTTTTATGGCAAAAAGGTATGCATTCTTATTTTCGGGCAAAAAGGCAGAAATTCCCCGTATTTTGGAGCAAAATTGCAGAAATTCCCCTAATTGTGGGGCAAAAAGGCAGATATTCCCTATATGTTGGGGAAAAGAGACAGAAATTCTCCTTATTTTAGGGTAAAACTCAGAAATTCCACTTATTTTGGGGCAAAATTCCAGAAATTTCACTTATTTTGGGGCAAAATTCTAGAAATTTCACTTATTTTGGGCCAAAATTTCAGAAATTTGACTTATTTTCAGAAAAAAAAATAGAAATTTTTCTATTTGGACGCAAAAATGCAGAAATTTCTTTTATTTTGGTACAAAATTGCAGAAATTTTTCTTATTTTGGGGCAAAAAGGCAGAAATTTCCCATATTTTGGGGCAAAAATTCAGAAATTCCCCTTATTTTGAGGTAAAAAGGCTGAAATTCCCATTATTTTAGGGCAAAAAGGGAGAAATTTCCCTCATTTTGGGGAAAAATTGCAGAAATTTCACTTATTTCAGGGTAATAAGTCAGAATCTTTCCTTATTTTGGGGCAAAAATACAGAAATTCCCTTTGTTTTGGGGGACAAAGACAGAAATTCCACATATTTAGAGGCATAAAAGCAAAAATTTTCTTTATTTTGGAGCAAAAATGAAGAAATTTTCCTTTTTTATGGCAAATAGTTATGCATTCTTCTTATTTTCGGGCAAAAAGGCAGAAATTTCCCTTATTTGGGGCAAAATTCCAGAAATTTCCCTTATTTCATGGTAGTAAGTCAGAAATTTTCCTTATTTTGCGCAAAAAAGACAGAAATTCCCTTTGTTTTGGGGAAAAAATACATAAATTCCACTTAATTAGAGACAAAAAAGCAGAAATTCCCCTTATTTTGGGGCAAAATTGCATAAATTTCACTTACTTCAGGGTAATAAGTCAGAAAATTTCCTTATTTTTGGGCAAAAAAGACAGAAATTACCTTTGTTTTGGGGGAAAAAGACAGAAATTCCACTTATTTAGAGGCAAAAAAGCAAAAATTCCCTTTATTTTGGAGCAAAAATGAAGAAATTTTCCTTTTTTATGGCAAAAAGGTATGCATTCTTATTTTCGGGCAAAAAGGCAGAAATTCCCCGTATTTTGGAGCAAAATTGCAGAAATTCCCCTAATTGTGGGGCAAAAAGGCAGAAATTCCCTATATGTTGAGGCAAAAAGACAGAAATTCTTTTTATTTTGGGGCAAAACTCAGATATTCCACTTATTTTGGGGCAAAATTCCAGAAATTTCACTTATTTTGGGGCAAAATTGTAGAAATTTCACTTATTTTGGGGCAAAATTGCAGAAATTTTACTTATTTTGGGGCAAAATTGCAGAAATTTAACTTATTTCAGGGTAATAAGTCACAAATTTTCCTTATTTTGGAGCAAAAAGACAGAAATTCTATTTGTATTGGGGACAAAGACAGAAATTCCATATATTTAGAGGCATAAAAGCAGAAATTCCCCTTATTTTGGAGCAAAAATGAAGAAATTTTCCTTTTTTATGGCAAAAAGGTATGCATTCTTCTTATTTTCGGGCAAAAAGGCAGAAATTCCCCGTATTTTGGAACAAAATTGCAGAAATTGCCTTAATTGTTGTGTAAAAAGTCAGAAATTCCCTATATGTTGAGGCAAAAAGACAGAAATTCTCCTTATTTTGGGTCAAAACTATGAAATTCCAATTATCTTGAGGCAAAATTCCAGAAATTTCACTTATTTTGGGGCAAAATTGTAGAAATTTCACTTATTTTGGGGAAAAATTTCAGAAATTTAACTTATTTCAGAAAAAAAGCAGAAATTTTCTTATTTGGAAGCAAAAAGGCAGAAATTTCTTTTATTTTGGTACAAAATTGCAGAAATTTCCCTTATTTTGGGGCAAAATTGCAGAAATTTCACTTATTTCAGGAAAAAAAGGCAGAAATTTTCCTTATTTTGGGGCAAAAAGGCAGAAATTTTCCTTATTTTGGGGCAAAAAGGCAGAAATTCCTAATATTTTGTGGCAAAAATGCAGAAATTCCCCTTATTTTGAGGTAAAAAGGCTGATATTCCCCTTATTTGGGGGCAAAAAGGCAGAAATTTCCCTTTTTTGGGGCAAAATTGTAGAAATTTCACTTACTTCAGGGTAATAAGTCAGAAATTTTCCTTATTTTGGAACAAAAAAGACAGAAATCCCTTTTTTTTGGGGGGGGGGGGAAGACAGAAATTCCACTTATTTAGAGTCAAAAAGCAGAAATTCCTTTTATTTTGGAGCAAAAATGAAGAAATTATGCTTTTTTAAGGCAAAAAGGTATGCATTCTTATTTTCGGGCAAAAAGGCAGAAATTCCCCGTATTTTGGAGCAAAATTGCAGAAATTCCCCTAATTGTGGGGCAAAAAGGCAGAAATTCCCTATATGTTGGGGCAAAAAGAGAGAAATTCTCCTTATTTTAGGGTAAAACTCAGAAATTCCACTTATTTTGGGGCAAAATTCCAGAAATTTCACTTATTTTGGGGCAAAATTATAGAAATTTCACTTATTTTGGGCCAAAATTTCAGAAATTTGACTTATTTTCAGAAAAAAAAATAGAAATTTTTCTATTTGGAAGCAAAAATGCAGAAATTTCTTTTATTTTGGTACAAAATTGCAGAAATTTTTCTTATTTTGGGGCAAAAAGGCAGAAATTTCCCATATTTTGGGGCAAAAATTCAGAAATTCCCCTTATTTTGAGGTAAAAAGGCTGAAATTCCCGTTATTTGGGGGCAAAAAGGGAGAAATTTCCCTCATTTTGGGGAAAAATTGCAGAAATTTCACTTATTTCAGGGTAATAAGTCAGAAACTTTCCTTATTTTGGGGCAAAAATACAGAAATTCCCTTTGTTTTGGGGGACAAAGACAGAAATTCCACATATTTAGAGGCATAAAAGCAAAAATTTTCTTTATTTTGGAGCAAAAATGAAGAAATTTTCCTTTTTTATGGCAAATAGTTATGCATTCTTCTTATTTTTTGGGCAAAAAGGCAGAAATTTCCCTTATTTGGGGCAAAATTCCAGAATTTTCCCTTATTTCATGGTAATAAGTCAGAAATTTTCCTTATTTTGCGCAAAAAAGACAGAAATTCCCTTTGTTTTGGGGAAAAAATACATAAATTCCACTTAATTAGAGACAAAAAAGCAGAAATTCCCCTTATTTTGGGGCAAAATTGCATAAATTTCACTTACTTCAGGGTAATAAGTCAGAAAATTTCCTTATTTTTGGGCAAAAAAGACAGAAATTACCTTTGTTTTGGGGGAAAAAGACAGAAATTCCACTTATTTAGAGGCAAAAAGCAAAAATTCCCTTTATTTTGGAGCAAAAATGAAGAAATTTTCCTTTTTTATGGCAAAAAGGTATGCATTCTTATTTTCGGGCAAAAAGGCAGAAATTCCCCGTATTTTGGAGCAAAATTGCAGAAATTCCCCTAATTGTGGGGCAAAAAGGCAGAAATTCCCTATATGTTGAAGCAAAAAGACAGAAATTCTTTTTATTTTGGGGCAAAACTCAGATATTCCACTTATTTTGGGGCAAAATTCCAGAAATTTCACTTATTTTGGGGCAAAATTATAGAAATTTCACTTATTTTGGGGCAAAATTGCAGAAATTTTACTTATTTTGGGGCAAAATTGCAGAAATTTAACTTATTTCAGGGTAATAAGTCACAAATTTTCCTTATTTTGGAGCAAAAAGACAGAAATTCTATTTGTATTGGGGACAAAGACAGAAATTCCACATATTTAGAGACATAAAAGCAGAAATTCCCCTTATTTTGGAGCAAAAATGAAGAAATTTTCCTTTTTTATGGCAAAAAGGTATGCATTCTTCTTATTTTCGGGCAAAAAGGCAGAAATTCCCCGTATTTTGGAGCAAAATTGCAGAAATTGCCTTAATTGTGGTGTAAAAAGTCATAAATTCCCTATATGTTGAGGCAAAAAGACAGAAATTCTCCTTATTTTGGGTCAAAACTATGAAATTCCAATTATTTTGAGGCAAAATTCCAGAAATTTCACTGATTTTGGGGCAAAATTGTAGAAATTTCACTTATTTTGGGGAAAAATTTCAGAAATTTCACTTATTTCAGAAAAAAAGCAGAAATTTTCTTATTTGGAAGCAAAAAGGCAGAAATTTCTTTTATTTTGGTACAAAATTGCAGAAATTTCCCTTATTTTGGAGCAAAATTGCAGAAATTTCACTTATTTTGGGGCAAAATTTCAGAAATTTCACTTATTTCAGGAAAAAAAGGCAGAAATTTTCCTTATTTTGGGGCAAAAAGGCAGAAATTCCTAATATTTTGTGGCAAAAATACAGAAATTCCCTTTATTTTGAGGTAAAAAGGGTGAAATTCCCCTTATTTGGGTGTAAAAAGGCCAAAATTTCCCTTATTTTGGGGCAAAATTGCAGAAATTTCACTTATTTCAGGGTAATAAGTCAGAAATTTTTATTTATTTTGGGGCAAAGAAGACAGAAATTCCCTTTGTTTTGGAGGAAAAAGACCAAAATACCACTTATTTAGAGGCAAAAAAGCAGAAATTTTCCTTATTTTGGAGCAAAAATTAAGAAATTTCCCTTTTTTATGGCAAAAAGGTATGCATTCTACTTATTTTCGGGCAAAAAGGCAAAAATTCCTTGTATTTTGGAACAAAATTGCAGAAATTCCCCTAATTGTCGGGCAAAAAGGTAGAAATTCCATATATGTTGGGGCAAAAAGACAGAAATTCTCCTTATTTTGGGGCGAAACTCAGAAATTCCACTTATTTGGGGCAAAATTCCAGAAATTTACCTTATTTTAGGGCAAAATTGCAGAAATTTCACTTATTTTGGGGCAAAATTGCAGAAATTTCACTTATTTCAGGGAAAAAAGGCAGAAATTTTCTTTATTTTGGGGCAAAAAACAGAAATTCTTTATATTTTGTGGTAAAAATGCAGAAATTCCCCTTATTTTGAGGTAAAAAGGCTGAAATTCCCCTTATTTGGGGGCAAAAAGGCAGTAATTTCCCTTATTTTGGGGCAAAACTGATGAAATTTCACTTATATCAGGGTAATAAGTAAGAAATTTTCCTTATTTTGGAACAAAAAAGACAGAAATTCCCTTTGTTTTAGGGGAAAAAGACAGAAATTCCACTTATTTAGAGTCAAAAATGCAGAAATACCCCTTATTTTGGAGCAAAAATGAAGAAATTTCCCTTTTTTTATGGCAAAAAGGTATGCATTCTTCTTATTTTCAGGCAAAAAGGCAGAAATTCCCTGTATTTTGAGCAACATTGCAGAAATTCCCCTAATTGTGGGGCAAAAAGGCAGAAATTCCCTATATGTTGGGGCAAAAAGACAGACATTCTTCTTATTTTGGGGCAAAACTCAGAAATTCCATTTATTTTGGGGCAAAATTCCAGAAATTTCCCATATTTTGGGGCCAAATTGCAGAAATTTCACTTATTTTGGGGCAAAATTGCAGAAATTTCACTTATTTCAGGGAAAAAAAGCAGAATTTTTTTATTTTGGGGCAAAAAGGCAGAAATTTCCCATATTTTGAAGCAAAAATGCAGAAATTCCCCTTATTTTGAGGTAAAAAGGCTGAAATTCCCCTTATTTGGGTGCAAAAAGGCAGAAAATTCTCTTATTTTGAGGCAAAATTGCAGAAATTTCACTTATTTCAGGGTAATAAATCAGAAATTTTCTTTATTTTGGGGCAAAAAAGACAGAAATTCTATTTGTTTTGGGGGAAAAAACAGAAATTCGAATTATTTAGTGGAAAAAAGCAGAAATTCTTCTTATTTTGGAGCAAAAATTAAAAAATTTCCCTTTTTTATGGCAAAAAGGTATGCATTCTTCTTATTTTCAGACAAAAAGGCAGAAATTCCCCATATTTTGGAGCAAAATTGCAGAAAGTCCTCTAATTGTGGGGCAAAAAGGCAGAAATTTATTATATGTTGGGGCAAAATGACAGAAATTCTCCTTATTTTGTGGCAAAACTCAGAAATTTCACTTATTTTGGGACAAAATTGCAGAAATTTCAGTTATTTCAGAAAAAAAAGCAGAAATTTTCTTATTTTGGGGCAAAAAGGCAGAAATTTCCCATATTTTGGGGCAAAAATGCAGAAATTCCCCTTATTTTGGGGTAAAAAGACTGAAATTCCCTTATTTGGGGGCAAAAAAGCAGAAATTTCACTTATTTAAGGAAAAAAAGTCAGAAATTTTCTTTATTTTGGGGCAAAAAGACAGAAATTCCTTTTGTTTTAGAGAAAAAAGACAGAAATTCCACTTATTTAGAGCCAAAAAAGCAGAAATTCCCCTTATTTTGAGGTAAAAAGGCTGAAATTCCCCTTATTTGGGGGCAAAAAGGCAGAAATTTCCTTTATTTTGGGGCAAAATTGCAGAAATTTCACTTATTTCAGGGTAATAAGTCAGAAATTTTCCTTATTTTGGGGCAAAAAAGACAGAAATTCCCTTTGTTTTGGGGGAAAAAGACAGAAATTCCACTTATTTAGAGGCAAATGCAGAAATTCCCCTTATTTTGGAGCAAAAATGAAGAAATTTCCCTTTTTTATGGCAAAAAGGTATGCATTCTTCTTATTTTCGGACAAAAAGGCAGAAATTCTCCGTATTTTGAAGCAAAATTGAAGAAATTCCCCTAATTGTGGGGCAAAAAGGCAGAAATTCCCTATATGTTGGGGCAAAAGGACAGAAATTCTCCTTATTTTGTGGCAAAACTCAGAAATACCACTTATTTTGAGGCAAAATTCCAGAAATTTCCCTTATTTTGGAGCAAAATTGCAGAAATTTCACTTATTTTGGGCAAAATTGCAGAAATTTCACTTATTTCAGAAAAAAAAGCAGAATTTTTTTTATTTTGGGGCAAAAAGGTAGAAATTTCTTTTATTTTGGTACAAAATTGAAGAAATTTTTCTTATTTTGGGGCAAAAACGCAGAAAGTTCCCATATTTTGGGGCAAAATGCAGAAATTTCCCTTATTTTGACGTAAAAAGGATGAAATTCCCATTATTTGGGGGCAGAGAGAGAGAAATTTTTCTTTTTTGAGGCAAAATACAGCAATTTCACTTATTTCAGGGTGATAAGTCAGAAATTTTCCTTATCTTGGGGCAAAAAATACAGAAATTCCCTTTGTTTTGGGGGGAAAAGACAGAAATTCCAGTTATTTAGAGGCAAAAAAGCAGAAATTCCCCTTATTTTGAAGCAAAAATGAAGATTTCTCTTTTTTGTGGCAAAAGGTATACATTCCCCTTATTTTCGGGCTAAAAAGCAGAAATTACCCGTATTTTGGAGCAAAATTCTAGAAATTCCCCTAATTGTGGGGCAAAAAGGCAGAAATTCCCTATATGTTAGGGCAAAAAGACAGAAATTCTCCTTATTTTGGGGCAAAACTCAGAAATTCCACTTATTTTGGGGCAAAATTCCAGAGATGTCCCTTATTTTGGGGCAAAATTGCAGAAATTTCACTTATTTCAGGGAAAAAAAGGCAGAAATTTTCCTTATTTTGGGGCAAAAAGGCAGAAATTCCTAATATTTTGTTGCAAAAATGCAGAAATTCTCCTTATTTTGAGGTAAAAGGGTGAAATTCCTCTTATTTGGGGGCAAAAGGGCAGAAATTTCCCTTATTTTGGGGCAAAATTGCAGAAATTTCACTTATTTCAGAGTAATAAGTAAGAAAATTTCTTTATTTTGTTTGAAAAAAGACAGAAATTTTCTTTGTTTTGGTGGAAAAAGAGAGAAACTCCACATATTTAGAGGCAAAAAGCAGAAATTTCTCTTATTTAGTAGCAAAATTACAGAAATTTCCCTTTTTTATGGCAAAAAGGTATGCATTCTTATTATTTTCGGGCAAAAAGGCAGAAATTCTCTGTATTTTGGAACAAAATTGCAGAAATTAACCTAATTGTGGGGCAAAAAGGCAGAAATTCCCTATATGTTGGGGCAAAAAGACAGAAATTCTGCTTATTTTGGGGCAAAACTCAGAAATTCCACATATTTTGGGGCAAAATTCCAGAAATTTCCCTTATTTTGGGCCAAATTGCAGAAATTGCACTTATTTTGGGACAAAATTGGAGAAATTTCACTTATTTCAGAGAAAAAAGGCAGAAATTTTCCTTATTTTCGGGCAAAAAGGCAGAAATTTCCCATATTTTGGTACAAAATTGCAGAAATTTTTTCTTATTTTTGGCAAAAAGGCAAAAATTTCCCATATTTTGGGGAAAAAATGCAGAAATTCCCCTTATTTTGAGGTAAAATGCTGAAATTCCCCTTATTTGGGGTTAAAAAACAGAAATTTCTTTTATTTTGGGGCAAAATTTCAGAAATTTCACTTATTTCAGGGTAATAAGTCAGAAATTTTCCTTATTTTGGGGCAAAAAAGACAAAAAGTCCCTTTGTTTTGGTGGAAAAAGACATAAATTCCAAAAAGTTATGCATTCTTCTTATTTTTGGGCAAAAAGGCAGAAATTCCCCTTATTTTAGAGCAAAATTGCAGAAATTTCCCAAATTGTGGGGCAAAAATGCAGAAATTCCCAATATGTTGAGGCAAAAATACAGAAATTCTCCTTATTTTTGGGCAAAACTCAGAAATTCCACTTATTTTGGGGCAAAATTCCAGAAATTTAACTTATTTTGGGGCAAAATTGTAGAAATTTCACTTATTTTGGGGCAAAATTTCAGAAATTTCACTTTTTTCAGAAAAAAAAGTAAAAATTTTTTTATTTGGAAGCAAAATGGCAGAAATTTCTTTTATTTTGGTACAAAATTGCAGAAATTTTTCTTAGTTTGGGGCAAAAAGGCAGAAATTTCCCATATTTTGGGGCAAAAATGCAGAAATTCCCCTTATTTTGAGGTAAAAAGGCTAAAATTCCCCTTGTTTGGGGGCAAAAAGGCAAAAATTTCACTTATTTTGGGCCAAAATTGCAGAAATTTCACTTATTTCAGGGAAAAAAGGCAGAAATTTTCCTTATTTTGGGGCAAAAATTCAGAAATTCCTAATATTTTGTGGCAAAAATGCAGAAATTCCCTTTATTTTTAGGTAGAAACCGTGAAATTCCCCTCATTTGGGGGTAAAAATGCCGAAATTTTCCTTATTTTGGGGCAAAATTGCAGAAATTTCACTTATTTCAGGGTAATAAGTCAGAAATTTCACTTATTTAAGTTAAAAAAAGCAGAAATTTTCTTCTTCTGGGGCAAAAAGTCAAAAATTTCTTTTATTTTGCTACAAAATTGCAGAAAATTTTTTTTATTTTGGGCAAAAAGGCAGAAATTTCCCCTATTTTGGGGCAAAAATGCAGAAATTCCCCTTATTTTGAGGTAAAAAGGCTGAAATTCCCGTTATTTGGGGGCAAAAAGGGAGAAATTTCCCTTATTTTGGGGAAAAATTGCAGAAATTTCACTTATTTCAGGGTAATAAGTCAGAAACTTTCCTTATTTTGGGGCAAAAATACAGAAATTCCCTTTGTTTTGGGGGACAAAGACAGAAATTCCACATATTTAGAGGCATAAAAGCAAAAATTTTCTTTATTTTGGAGCAAAAATGAAGAAATTTTTCTTTTTTATGGCAAATAGTTATGCATTCTTCTTATTTTTGGGCAAAAAGGCAGAAATTTCCTTTATTTGGGGCAAAATTCCAGAAATTTCCCTTATTTCATGGTAATAAGTCAGAAATTTTCCTTATTTTGCGCAAAAAAGACAGAAATTCCCTTTGTTTTGAAGAAAAATACATAAATTCCACTTAATTAGAGACAAAAAAGCAGAAATTCCCATTATTTTGGGGCAAAATTGCATAAATTTCACTTACTTCAGGGTAATAAGTCAGAAAATTTCCTTATTTTTGGGCAAAAAAGACAGAAATTACCTTTGTTTTGGGGGAAAAAGACAGAAATTCCACTTATTTAGAGGCAAAAAAGCAAAAATTCCATTTATTTTGGAGCAAAAATGAAGAAATTTTCCTTTTTTATGGCAAAAAGGTATGCATTCTTATTTTCGGGCAAAAAGGCAGAAATTCCCTGCATTTTGGAGCAAAATTGCAGAAATTCCCCTAATTGTGGGGCAAAAAGGCAGAAATTCCCTATATGTTGAGGCAAAAAGACAGAAATTCTCCTTATTTTGGGGCAAAACTCAGAAATTCCACTTATTTTGGGGCAAAATTCCAGAAATTTCACTCTTTTTGGGGCAAAATTGTTGAAATTTCACTTATTTTGGGGCAAAATTGCAGAAATTTTACTTATTTTGGGGCAAAATTGCAGAAATTTAACTTATTTCAGGGTAATAAGTCACAAATTTTCTTTATTTTGGAGCAAAAAGACAGAAATTCTATTTGTATTGGGGGACAAAGACAGAAATTCCACATATTTAGAGGCATAAAAGCAGAAATTCCCCTTATTTTGGAGCAAAAATGAAGAAATTTTCCTTTTTTATGGCAAAAAGGTATGCATTCTTCTTATTTTCGGGCAAAAAGGCAGAAATTCCCCGTATTTTGGAGCAAAATTGCAGAAATTGCCTTAATTGTGGTGTAAAAAGTCAGAAATTCCCTATATGTTGAGGCAAAAAGACAGAAATTCTCCTTATTTTGGGTCAAAACAATGAAATTCCAATTATCTTGAGGCAAAATTCCAGAAATTTCACTTATTTTGGGGCAAAATTGTAGAAATTTTACTTATTTTGGGGAAAAATTTCAGAAATTTAACTTATTTCAGAAAAAAAGCAGAAATTTTCTTATTTGGAAGCAAAAAGGCAGAAATTTCTTTTATTTTGGTACAAAATTGCAGAAATTTCCCTTATTTTGGGGCAAAATTGCAGAAATTTCACTTATTTTGGGGCAAAATTTCAGAAATTTCACTTATTTCAGGAAAAAAAGGCAGAAATTTTCCTTATTTTGGGGCAAAAAAGCAGAAATTCCTAATATTTTGTGGCAAAAATGCAGAAATTCCCCTTATTTTGAGGTAAAAAGGCTGAAATTCCCCTTATTTGGGGGCAAAAAGGCAGAAATTTCCCTTTTTTGGGGCAAAATTGGAGAAATTTCACTTACTTCAGGTTAATAAGTCAGAAATTTTCCTTATTTTGGAACAAAAAAGACAGAAATCCCCTTTTTTTGCGGGGGAAAAAGACAGAAATTCCACTTATTTAGAGGCAAAAAGCAGAAATTCCTTTTATTTTGGAGCAAAAATGAAGAAATTTTCCTTTTTTATGGCAAAAAGGTATGCATTCTTATTTTCGGGCAAAAAGGCAGAAATTCCCCGTATTTTGGAGCAAAATTGCAGAAATTCCCCTAATTGTGGGGCAAAAAGGCAGATATTCCCTATATGTTGGGGAAAAGAGACAGAAATTCTCCTTATTTTAGGGTAAAACTCAGAAATTCCACTTATTTTGGGGCAAAATTCCAGAAATTTCACTTATTTTAGGGCAAAATTCTAGAAATTTCACTTATTTTGGGCCAAAATTTCAGAAATTTGACATATTTTCAGAAAAAAAAATAGAAATTTTTCTATTTGGAAGCAAAAATGCAGAAATTTCTTTTATTTTGGTACAAAATTGCAGAAATTTTTCTTATTTTGGGGCAAAAAGGCAGAAATTTCCCATATTTTGGGGCAAAAATTCAGAAATTCCCCTTATTTTGAGGTAAAAAGGCTGAAATTCCCGTTATTTGGGGGCAAAAAGGGAGAAATTTTCCTCATTTTGGGGAAAAATTGCAGAAATTTCACTTATTTCAGGGTAATAAGTCAGAATCTTTCCTTATTTTGGGGCAAAAATACAGAAATTCCCTTTGTTTTGGGGGACAAAGACAGAAATTCCACATATTTAGAGGCATAAAAGCAAAAATTTTCTTTATTTTGGAGCAAAAATGAAGAAATTTTCCTTTTTTATGGCAAATAGTTATGCATTCTTCTTATTTTCGGGCAAAAAGGCAGAAATTTCCCTTATTTGGGGCAAAATTCCAGAAATTTCCCTTATTTCATGGTAATAAGTCAGAAATTTTCCTTATTTTGTGCAAAAAAGACAGAAATTTCCTTTGTTTTGGGGAAAAAATACATAAATTCCACTTAATTAGAGACAAAAAAGCAGAAATTCCCCATATTTTGGGGCAAAATTGCATAAATTTCACTTACTTCAGGGTAATAAGTCAGAAAATTTCCTTATTTTTGGGCAAAAAAGACAGAAATTACCTTTGTTTTGGGGGAAAAAGACAGAAATTCCACTTATTTAGAGGCAAAAAAGCAAAAATTCCCTTTATTTTGGAGCAAAAATGAAGAAATTTTCCTTTTTTATGGCAAAAAGGTATGCATTCTTATTTTCGGGCAAAAAGGCAGAAATTCCCCATATTTTGGAGCAAAATTGCAGAAATTCCCCTAATTGTGGGGCAAAAAGGCAGAAATTCCCTATATGTTGAGGCAAAAAGACAGAAATTCTTTTTATTTTGGGGCAAAACTTAGATATTCCACTTATTTTGGGGCAAAATTCCAGAAATTTCACTTATTTTGGGGCAAAATTGTAGAAATTTCACTTATTTTGGGGCAAAATTGCAGAAATTTAACTTATTTCAGGGTAATAAGTCACAAATTTTCCTTATTTTGGAGCAAAAAGACAGAAATTCTATTTGTATTGGGGACAAAGACAGAAATTCCACATATTTAGAGGCATAAAAGCAGAAATTCCCCTTATTTTGGAGCAAAAATGAAGAAATTTTCCTTTTTTATGGCAAAAAGGTATGCATTCTTCTTATTTTCGGGCAAAAAGGCAGAAATTCCCCGTATTTTGGAGCAAAATTGCAGAAATTGCCTTAATTGTGGTCTAAAAAGTCAGAAATTCCCTATATGTTGAGGCAAAAAGACAGAAATTCTCCTTATTTTGGGTCAAAACAATGAAATTCCAATTATCTTGAGGCAAAATTCCAGAAATATCACTTATTTTGGGGCAAAATTGTAGAAATTTCACTTATTTTGGGGAAAAATTTCAGAAATTTAACTTATTTCAGAAAAAAAGCAGAAATTTTCTTATTTGGAAGCAAAAAGGCAGAAATTTCTTTTATTTTGGTACAAAATTGCAGAAATTTCAATTATTTTGGGGCAAAATGGCAGAAATTTCACTTATTTTGGGGCAAAATTTCAGAAGTTTCACTTATTTCAGGAAAAAAAGGCAGAAATTTTCCTTATTTTGGGGCAAAAAGGCAGAAATTCCCAATATTTTGTTGCAGAAATGCAGAAATTCTCCTTATTTTGAGGTAAAAGGGTGAAATTCCTCTTATTTGGGGGCAAAAGGGCAGAAATTTCCCTTATTTGGTGCAAAATTGCAGACATTTCACTTATTTCAGGGTAATAAGTCAGAAAATTTCTTTATTTTGTTGCAAAAAAGACAGAAATTTTCTTTGTTTGGGGGGAAAAAGAAAGAAACTACACATATTTAGAGGCAAAAAGCAGAAATTCCCCTTATTTTGGAGCAAAATTACAGAAATTTCCCCTTTTTATGGCAAAAAGGTATGCATTCTTCTTATTTTCGGGCAAAAAGGCAGAAATTCTCTGTATTTTGGAACAAAATTGCAGAAATTAACCTAATTGTGGGGCAAAAAGGCAGAAATTCCCTATATGTTGGGGCAAAAAGACAGAAATTCTGCTTATTTTTGGGCAAAACTCAGAAATTCCACATATTTTGGGGCAAAATTCCAGAAATTTCCCTTATTTTGGGGCAAAATTGCAGAAATTCCACTTATTTTGGGACAAAATTGGAGAAATTTCACTTATTTCAGAGAAAAAAGGCAGAAATTTTCCTTATTTTGGGGCAAAAAGTCAGAAATTTCCCATATTTTGGTCCAAAATTGCAGAAATTTTTTCTTATTTTTGGCAAAAAGGCAAAAATTTCCCATATTTTGGGGAAAAAATGCAGAAATTCCCCTTATTTTGAGGTAAAATGCTGAAATTCCCCTTATTTGGGGTTAAAAAACAGAAATTTCTCTTATTTTGGGGCAAAATTGCAGAAATTTCACTTATTTCAGGGTAATAAGTCAGAAATTTTCCTTATTTTGGGGCAAAAAAGTCAGAAATTCCCTTTGTTTTGGGGGAAACTGACAGAAATTCCACTTATTTAGAGGCATAAAAGCAAAAATTCCCCTCATTTTGGAGAAAAATGAAGAAAATTCCCTTTTTTATGGCAAAAAGGTATGCATTATTATTATTTTCGGACAAAAAAGGCAGAAATTCCCCGTATTTTGGAGCAAAATTGCAGAAATTCCCCTAATTGTGGGGCAAAAAGGCAGAAATTCCCTATATGTTGGGGCAAAAATACAGACATTCTTCTATTTTTGGGGTCAAAACTGAGAAATTCCACTTATTTTGGGGCAAAATTTCAGAAATTTCCCATATTTTGGAACCAAATTGCAGAAATATCACTTATTTCAAGGAAAAAAAGCAAAAATTTTCTTATTTTGGGGCAAAAAGGCAGAAATTTCCCAAAGTTTGAAGCAAAAATTCAGAAATTCCCCTTATTTTGAGGTAAAAAAAGCTGAAATTCCCCTTATTTGGGGGCAAAAAGGCAGAAATTTCTCTTATTTTTAGGCAAAATTGCAGTAATTTCACTTATTTCAGGGTAATAAATCAGAAATTTTTTTTTATTTTGGGGCAAAAAAGACAGAAATTCTCTTTGTTTTGGGGGAAAAAACAGAAATCCGAACTATTTAGAAAGAAAAAGCAGAAATTCTTCTTATTTTGGAGCAAAAATGAAAAAATTTCTCTTTTTTATGGCAAAAAGGTATGCATTCTTCTTATTTTCAGACAAAAAGGCAGAAATTCCCCGTATTTTGGAGCAAAATTGCAGAAATTTTACTAATTGTGGGGCAAAAAAGCAGAAATTCCTTATGTTGGGGCAAAAAAACAGAAATTCTCTTTATTTTGTGGCAAAACTCAGATATTTCACTTATTTTGGGGCAAAATTGCAAAAATTTCAGTTATTTCAGAAAAAAAAGCAGAAATTTTCTTATTTTGGGGCAAAAAGGCAGAAATTTCTTTTATTTTGGTACAAAATTGCAGAAATTTTCCTTATTTTGGGGCAAAAAGAAAGAAATTTCCCATATTTTGGGGCAAAAATGCAGAAATTCCTCTTATTTTGGGGTAAAAACTCTGAAATTCCCTTATTTGGGGGCAATAAAGCAGAAATTTCACTTATTTTGGGGCAAAATTGCAAAAATTTCACTTATTTCAGGAAAAAAAGTCAGAAATTTTCCTTATTTTGGGGCAAAAAGACAGAAATTCCTTTTGTTTTTGGGAAAAAAGACAGAAATTCCACTTATTTAGAGGCAAAAAAGCAGAAATTCCCCTCATTTTGGAGCAAAAATGAAGAAATTTCCCTTTTTTATGGCAAAAAGGTATGCATTTTTCTTATTTACGGGCAAAAAGACAGAAATTCCCCGTATTTTGGAGCAAAATTACAGAAATTCCCCTAATTGTGGGGCAAAAAGGCAGAAATTCCCTCTATGTTGGGTCAAAAAGACAGAAATTCTCCTTATTTTGGGGCAAAACTCAGAAATACCACTTAATTTGGGGCAAAATTCCAGAAATTTCCCTTATTTTGGGGCAAAATTGCAGAAATTTCACTTATTTTGGAGCAAAAATGAAGAAATTTCACTTATTTCAGAATAAAACAGAAATTTTTTTATTTTGGGGCAAAAAGGCAGAAATTTCTTTTATTTTGGTACAAAATTGAAGAAATTTCTCTTATTTTGGGGCAAAAACGCAGAAATTTCCCATATTTTGGGGCAAAAATGCAGAAATTTCCCTTATTTTGACGTAAAAAGACTGAAATTCCCCTTATTTGGGGGCAAAAAGGGAGAAATTTTTCTTATTTTGAGGCAAAATTTCAGCAATTTCACTTATTTAAGGGTAATAAATCAGAAATTTTCCTTATCTTGGGGCAAAAAATACAGAAATTCTTTTTGTTTTGGGGAAAAAAGACAGAAATTCCACTTATTTAGAGGCAAAAAAGCAGAAATTCCCTTATTTTGGAGCAAAAATGAAGAAATTTCACTTTTTTGTGGCAAAAGGTATACATTCCCCTTATTTTCGGGCTAAAAAGCAGAAATTCCCCGTATTTTGGAGCAAAATTATAGAAATTCCCCTAATTGTGGGGCAAAAAGGCAGAAATTCCCTATATGTTAGGGCAAAAAGACAGAAATTCTCCTTATTTTGGTGCAAAACTCAGAAATTCCACTTATTTTGGGGCAAAATTCCAGAGATTTCCCTTATTTTGGGACAAAATTGCAGAAATTTCACTTATTTTGGGGCAAAATTGCAGAAATTTCATTTATTTCAGGGAAAAAAGGCAGAAATTTTCCTTATTTTGGGGCAAAAAGGCAGAAATTCCTAATATTTTGTTGCAAAAATGCAGAAATTCCCCTTATTTTGAGGTAAAAGGGTGAAATTCCCCTTATTTGGGGGCAAAAAGACTGAAATTTCCCTTATTTTGTGGCAAAATTGCAAAAATTTCCCTTATTTCAGGGTAATAAGTCAGAAAATTTCCTTATTTTGTTGCAAAAAAGACCGAAATTCCTTTTGTTTTGGGGGAAAAAGAGAGAAATTCGACATATGTATAGGCAAAAAGCAGAAATTCCCCTTATTTTGGAGCAAAATTACAGAAATTTCCCTTTTTTATGGCAAAAAGGTATGCATTCTTCTTATTTTCGGGCAAAAAGGCAGAAATTCCCTATATGTTGGGGAAAAAACACAGAAATTCTCCTTATTTTGGGGCAAAACTCAGAAATTCCACTTATTTTGGGGCAAAATTCCAGATATTTCCCTTATTTTGGGGCAAAATTGCAGAAATTTCACTTATTTTGGGACAAAATTGGAGAAATTTCACTTATTTCAGGGAAAAAAGGCAGAAATTTTCCTTATTTTGGGGCAAAAAGGCAGAAATTTCCCATATTTTGGTACAAAATTGCAGAAATTTTTCTTATTTTGGGCAAAAAGTCAGAAATTGCCCATATTTTGGGGCAAAAATGCAGAAATTTCCTTTATTTTGAGGTAAAAAGTCTGAAATTCCCCTTATTTGTGGGTAAAAAAGCAGAAATTTCCCTTATTTTTGGGCAAATTTGTAGAAATTTCACTTATTTCAGGGTAATAAATCAGAAATTTTCCTTATTTTGGGGCAAAAAAGACAGAAATTCCCTTTGTTTTTGGGGAAAAAGACAGAAATTCCACTTATTTAGAGGCATAAAAGCAGAAATTCCCCTCATTTTGGACAAAAATGAAGAAATTTCCCTTTTTTATGGCAAAAAGGTATGCATTCTTATTATTTTCGGACAAAAAAGGCAGAAATTCCCCGTATTTTGGAGCAAAATTGCAGAAATTCCCCAAATTGTGGGGCAAAAATGCAGTAATTCCCTATATGTTGGGGCAAAAAGACAGAAATTCTCCTTATTTTTGGGCAAAACTCAGAAATTTAACTTATTTTGGGGCAAAATTTCAGAAATTTCACTTATTTCAGAAAAAAAAAGCAGAAATTTTCTTATTTTGGGGCCAAAAGGCTGAAATTTCTTTTATTTTGTAACAAAATTGCAGAATTTTTTTTATTTTGGGGCAAAAATTCAGAAATTTCCCATATTTTGGGGCAAAAATGCAGAAATTTCTTTTATTTTGAGGCAAAAGGCTGAAATTCCCCTTATTTGGGGGCAAAAAGGCAGAAATTTCTCTTATTTTGGGGCAAAATTGCAGAAATTTCACTTATTTCAGGGTAAAAAGTCAGAAATTTTTCTTATTTTGGGGCCAAAAAACAGAAATAACCTTTGTTTTGGGGGAAAAAGACAGAAATTCCACTTATTTAGAGGCAAATGCAGAAATTCCCCTTATTTTGGAGCAAAATTTAAGAAATTCCCCTAATTGTGGGGCAACAATGCAGAAATTCCCTATATGTTGGGGCAAAAAGGCAGAAATTCTCCTTATTTTGGGGCAAAACTCAGAAATACCACTTATTTTGGGGCAAAATTCCAGAAATTTCCCTTATTTTGGGGAAAAATTGCAGAAATTTCACTTATTTTGGGCAAAATTGCAGAAATTTCACTTATTTCAGAAAAAAAGCAGAAATTTTTTATTTTGGGGCAAAAAGGCAGAAATTTCTTTTATTTTGGTACAAAATTGAAGAAATTTTTCTTATTTTGGGGCAAAAATGCAGAAATTTACCTTAGTTTGACATAAAAAGGATAAAATTCCCATTATTTGGGGGCAAAGAGAGAGAAATTTTTTTTATTTTGAGGCAAAATTGCAGCAATTTCACTTATTTCAGGGTAATAAGTCAGAAATTTTCCTTATCTTGGGGCAAAAAATACAGAAATTCTCTTTGTTTTGGGGGAAAAAGACAGAAATTCCACTTATTTAGAGGCAAAAAAGCAGAAATTCTTCTTATTTTGGAGCAAAAATGAAAAAATTTCCCTTTTTATGGCAAAAAGGTATGCATTCTTCTTATTTTCAGACAAAAAGGCAGAAATTCCCCGTATTTTGGAGCAAAATTGCAGAAATTCCTCTAATTGTGGGGCAAAAAGGCAGAAATTCCCTATATGTTGGTGCAAAAAGACAAAAATTCTCCTTATTTTCGGGCAGAACTCAGAAGTTTACTTATTTTAGGGCAAAATTCCAGAAATTTCCCTTATTTTGTGGCAAAATTGCTGAAATTTCACCTATTTTGGGGCAAAATTGCAGAAATTTCACTTATTGCAGAAAAAAAAAGCAGAAATTTTCTTATTTTGGGGCAAAAAGGCAGAAATTTCTTTTATTTTGGTACAAAATTGCAGAAATTTTTCTTATTTTGGAGCATAAATGCAGAAATTTCCCATATTTTGAGGCAAAAATGCAGAAATTCTTCTTATTTTGAGGAAAAAGGCTGAAATTCCCCTTATTTGGGGGCAAAAAGGCAGAAATTTCCCTTATTTTGGGGCAAAATTGCAGAAATTTCACTTATTTCAGGGTAATAAGTCAGAAATTTTCCTTATTTTGGGCAAAAAACACAGAAATTCCACTTTTTTAGAGGGAAAAAAGCAGAAAGTCCTTTTATTTTTTAGCAAAAATGAAGAAATTTCCCTTTTTTGTAGTAAAAGGTATACATTCCCATTATTTTTAGGCTAAAAAGCAGAAATTCCCCGTAATTTGGAGCAAAATTGCAGAAATTCCCCTAATTGTGGGGCAAAAAGGCAGATATTCCCTATATGTTAGTGCAAAAAGACAGAAATCCTTCATTGTTTTCGGGCAAAACTCAGAAATTCCACTTATTTTGGGGCAAAATTCCAGAAATTTTCCTTATTTTGGGGCAAAATTGCAGAAATTTCACTTATTTTGGGGCAAAATTCCAGAAATTTCACTTATTTATGGGAAAAAAATCAGAAATTATTTTATTTTGGGGCAAAAAGGCAGAAATTTCTTATATTTTGGTAAAAAATTTCAGAAATTTTTCTTATTTTGGGGCAAAAAGGCAGAAATTTCCCATATTTTAGGGCAAAAATGCAGAAATTCCCCTTTTTTTGAGGTAAAAATGATTAAATTCCCTTATTTGGGGGCAAAAAGGCAGACATTTCCTTTATTTTGAGGCAAAATTGCAGAAATTTCACATATTTCAGGGAAAAAAGGCAGAAATTTTCCTTATTTTGGGGCAAAATTGCAGAAATTTCACTTATTTTGGGGCAAAATTGGAGAAATTTCACTTATGTCAGGGTAATAAGTCAGAAATTTCTTTTATTTTGGGGCAAAAAAGACAGAAATTCCCTTTGTTTTGGGGGAAAAAGACAGAAATTCCACTTATTTAGAGGCAAAAAAGCAGAAATTCCCCTTATTTTGGAGCAAAAATGAAGAAATTTCCCTTTTTTATGGCAAAAAGGTATACATTCTTCTTATTTTCGGGCAAATACCAGAAATTTCTCGTATTTTGGAGCAAAATTGCAGAAATTCCTCTAATTGTGGGGCAAAAAGGCAGAAATTCCCTATATTTTATGGCATAAAGACAGAAATTCTTCTTATTTTGGGGCAAAACTCAGAAATTTAACTTATTTTAAGGCAAAATTCCAGAAATTTCCCTTATTTTGGGGCAAAATTGCAGAAATTTCACTTATTTTGGGGCAAAATTGCAGAAATTTCACTTATTTAAGGGAATAAAAGCAGAAATTTTCTTCTTCTGGAGCAAAAAGGCAAAAATTTCTTTTATTTTGGTACAAAATTGCAGAAAATTTTTTTATTTTGGGCAAAAAGGCAGAAATTTCCCATATTTTGGGGCAAAAATGTAGAAATTCCCCTTATTTTGAGGTAAAAAGGCTGAAATTCCCGTTATTTGGGGGCAAAAAGGGAGAAATTTCCCTTATTTTGGGGAAAAATTGCAGAAATTTCACTTATTTCAGGGTAATAAGTCAGAAATTTTCCTTATTTTGGGGCAAAAATACAGAAATTCCCTTTGTTTTGGGGGACAAAGACAGAAATTCCACATATTTAGAGGCATAAAAGCAAAAATTCTCTTTATTTTGGAGCAAAAATGAAGAAATTTTCCTTTTTTATGGCAAATAGTTATGCATTCTTCTTATTTTAGGGCAAAAAGGCAGAAATTTCCCTTATTTGGGGGAAAATTCCAGAAATTTCCCTTATTTCATGGTAATAAGTCAGAAATTTTCCTTATTTTGCGCAAAAAAGACATAAATTCCCTTTGTTTTGGGGGAAAAATACATAAATTCCACTTATTTAGAGACAAAAAAGCAGAAATTCCCCTTATTTTGGGGCAAAATTGCATAAATTTCACTTACTTCAGGGTAATAAGTCAGAAATTTTCCTTATTTTTGGGCAAAAAAGACAGAAATTACCTTTGTTTTGGGGGAAAAAGACAGAAATTCCACTTATTTAGAGGCAAAAAAGCAAAAATTCCCTTTATTTTGGAGCAAAAATGAAGAAATTTTCCTTTTTTATGGCAAAAAGGTATGCATTCTTATTTTCGGGCAAAAAGGCAGAAATTCCCCATATTTTGGAGCAAAATTGCAGAAATTCCCCTAATTGTGGGGCAAAAAGGCAGAAATTCCCTATATGTTGGGGCAAAAAGACAGACATTCTTATTTTGGGGCAAAACTCAGAAATTCCATTTATTTTGGGGCAAAATTCCAGAAAATTCCCATATTTTGGGGCCAAATTGCAGAAATTTCACTTATTTTGGGGCAAAATTTCAGAAATTTCACTTATTTCAGGGAAAAAAAGCAGAAATTTTTTTATTTTGGGGCAAAAAGGCAGAAATTTCCCATATTTTGAAGCAAAAATGCAGAAATTCCCCTTATTTTGAGGTAAAAAGGATGAAATTCCCCTTATTTGGGTGCAAAATGGCAGAAATTTCTCTTATTTAGAGGCAAAATTGCAGAAATTTCACTTATTTCAGGGTAATAAATCAGAAATTTTCTTTATTTTGGGGCAAAACAGACAGAAATTCTATTTGTTTTGGGGGAAAAAACAGAAATTCGAATTATTTAGAGGAAAAAAGCAGAAATTCTTCTTATTTTGGAGCAAAAATCAAAAAATTTTACTTTTTTATGGCAAAAATGTATGCATTCTTCTTATTTTCAGAGAAAAAGGCAGAAATTCCCCGTATTTTGGAGCAAAATTGCAGAAATTCCTCTAATTGTGGGGCAAAAAGGCAGAAATTCCTTATATGTTGGGGCAAAAAGACAGAAATTCTCCTTATTTTGTGGCAAAACTCAGAAATTTCACTTATTTTGGGACAAAATTGCAGAAATTTCAGTTATTTCAGAAAAAAAAGCAGAAATTTTCTTATTTTGGGGCAAAAAGCCAGAAATTTCCCATATTTTGGGGCAAAAATGCAGAAATTCCCCTTATTTTGGGGTAAAAAGTCTGAAATTCCCTTATTTGGGGAAAAAAGCAGAAATTTCACTTATTTAAGGAAAAAAAGTCAGAAATTTTCCTTATTTTGGGGCAAAAAGACAGAAATTCCTTTTGTTTTAGAGAAAAAAGACAGAAATTCCACTTATTTAGAGGCAAAAATGCAGAAATTCCCCTTATTTTGAGGTAAAAAGGCTGAAATTCCCCTTATTTGGGGGCAAAAAGGCAGAAATTTCCTTTATTTTGGGGCGAAATTGCAGAAATTTCACTTATTTCAGGGTAATAAGTCAGAAATTTTCCTTATTTTGGGGCAAAAAAGACAGAAATTCCACTTATTTAGAGGCAAATGCAGAAATTCCCCTTATTTTGGAGCAAAAATGAAGAAATTTCCCTTTTTTATGGCAAAAAGGTATGCATTCTTCTTATTTTCGGACAAAGGCAGAAATTCCCCGTATTTTGGAGCAAAATTGCAGAAATTCCCCTAATTGTGGGGCAAAAAGGCAGAAATTCCCTATATGTTGGGGCAAAAGTACAGAAATTCTCCTTATTTTGTGGCAAAACTCAGAAATAACACTTATTTTGAGGCAAAATTCCAGAAATTTCCCTTATTTTGTGGAAAAATTGCAGAAATTTCACTTATTTTGGGCAAAATTGCAGAAATTTCACTTATTTCAGAAAAAAAGCAGATTTTTTTTTATTTTGGGGCAAGAAGGCAGAAATTTCTTTTATTGTGGTACAAAATTGAAGAAATTTTTCTTATTTTGGGGCAAAAACGCAGAAATTTCCCATATTTTGGGGCAAAACTGCAGAAATTTCCCTTTTTTTGACGTAAAAAGGCTGAAATTCCCCTTATTTGGGGGCAAAAAGGGAGAATTTTTTTTAATTTTGAGGCAAAATTGCAGCAATTTCACTTATTTCAGGGTAATAAGTCAGAAATTTTCTTATCTTGGGGCAAAAAATACAGAAATTCCCTTTGTTTTGTGGGAAAAAGACAGAAATTCCACTTATTTTGGGGCAAAATTTCAGAAATTTCACTTATTTTGGGGCAAAATTGTAGAAATTTCACTTATTTTGGAGCAAAATTTCAGAAATTTAACTTTTTTCAGAAAAAAAAGTAGAAATTTTTCTATTTGGAAGCAAAAAGTCAGAAATTTCTTTTATTTTGGTACAAAATTGCAGAAATTTTTCTTATTTTGGGGCAAAAAGGCAGAAATTTCCCATATTTTGGGGCAAAAATCAGAAATTCCCCTTATTTTGAGGTAAAAAGGCTAAAATTCCCCTTATTTGGGAGCAAAAAGGCAGAAATTTCACTTATTTTGGGCCAAAATTGCAGAAATTTCACTTATTTCAGGGAAAAAAGGCAGAAATTTTCCTTATTTTGGGGCAAAATTGAAGAAATTTCACTTATTTCAGGGTAATAAGTAAGAAAATTTCCTTATTTTGGGGCAAAAAAGACAGAAATTTCCTTTGTTTTGGGGGAAAAAGACAGAAATACCACTTATTTAGAGGCAAAAAAGCAGAAATTTTCCTTATTTTGGAGCAAAAATGAAGAAATTTCCCTTTTTTATGGCAAAAAGGTATGCATTCTTCTTATTTTCGGGCAAAAAGGCAGAAATTCCCCGTATTTTGGAGCAAAATTGCAGAAATTCCCCTAATTGTCGGGCAAAAAGGTAGAAATTCCCTATATGTTGGGGCAAAAAGACAGAAATTCTACTTATTTTGGGGCAAAACTCAGAAATTCCACTTATTTGGGGCAAAATTCCAGAAATATACCTTATTTTAGAACAAAATTGCAGAAATTTCACTTATTTTGGGGCAAAATTGCAGAAATTTCACTTATTTCAGGGAAAAAAGCAGAAATTTTCCTTATTTTGGGGCAAAAATCAGAAATTCCTAATATTTTGTGGCAAAAATGCAGAAATTCCCCTTATTTTGAGGTAAAAAGGCTGAAATTACCCTTATTTGGGGGCAAAAAGGCAGTAATTTCCCTTATTTTGGGGCAAAATTGAAAAGATTTCAGTTATTTCAAGGTAATAAGTAAGAAATTTTTTTTATTTTGGAAGAAAAAAGACAGAAATTCCCTTTGTTTTGGGGGAAAAAGACAGAAATTTCACTTATTTAGAATCAAAAATGCAGAAATTCCCCTTATTTTGAAGCAAAAATGAAGAAATTTCCTTTTTTTATTGCAAAAAGGTATGCATTTTTCTTATTTTCAGGCAAAAAGGCAGAAATTCCTCGTATTTTGGAGCAAAATTGCAGAAATTCCTCTAATTGTGGGGCAAAAAGGCAGAAATTCCTTATATGTTGGGGCAAAAAGACAGAAATTCTCCTTATTTTGTGGCAAAACTCAGAAATTTCACTTATTTTGGGGCAAAATTGCAGAAATTTCAGTTATTTAAGAAAAAAAAAGCATAAATTTTTTTATTTTGGTGCAAAAAGGCAGAAATTTCTTTTATTTTGGTACAAAATTGCATTAATTTTTCTTATTTTGGGGCAAAAAGGCAGAAATTTCCCATATTTTGGGGCAAAAATGCAAAAATTCCCCTTATTTTGGGGTAAAAAGTCTGAAATTCCCTTATTTGGGGGCAAAAAAGCAGAAATTTCACTTATTTAAGGAAAAAAAGTCAGAAATTTTCCTTATTTTGGGGCAAAAAGACAGAAATTCCTTTTGTTTTAGAGAAAAAAGACAGAAATTCCACTTATTTAGAGGCAAAAAAGCAGAATTTCCCCTTATTTTGAGGTAAAAAGGCTGAAATTCCCCTTATTTGGGGGCAAAAAGGCAGAAATTTCCTTTATTTTGGGGCAAAATTGCAGAAATTTCACTTATTTCAGGGTAATAAGTCAGAAATTTTCCTTATTTTGGGGCAAAAAAGACAGAAATTCCCTTTGTTTTGGGGGAAAAAGACAGAAATTCCACTTATTTAGAGGCAAATGCAGAAATTCCCCGTATTTTGAAGCAAAAATGAAGAAATTTCCATTTTTTATGGCAAAAAGGTATGCATTCTTCTTATTTTCGGACAAAAAGGCAGAAATTCTTCGTATTTTGGAGCAAAATTTCAGAAATTCCCATAATTGTGGGGCAAAAAGGCAGAAATTCCCTATATGTTGGGGCAAAAGGACAGAAATTCTCCTTATTTTGTGGCAAAACTCAGAAATACCATTTATTTTGAGGCAAAATTCCAGAAATTTCCCTTATTTTGGGGCAAAATTGCAGAAATTTCACTTAATTTGGGCAAAATTGCAGAAATTTCACTTATTTCCGAAAAAAAGCAGAAATTTTTTTATTTTGGGGCAAAAAGGCAGAAATTTCTTTTATTTTGGTACAAAATTGAAGAAATTTTTCTTATTTTGGAACAAAAACGCAGAAAGTTCCCATATTTTGGGCAAAAATGCAGAAATTTCTTTTTTTTTTGACGTAAAAAGGCTGAAATTCCCCTTATTTGGGGGCAAAAAGGGAGAAATTTTTCTTATTTTGAGGCAAAATACAGCAATTTCACTTATTTCAGGGTGATAAGTCAGAAATTTTCCTTATCTTGGGGCAAAAAATACAGAAATTCCCTTTGTTTTGGGGGAAAAAGAGAGAAATTAAACTTATTTAGAGGCAAAAAAGCAGAAATTCCCCTTATTTTGAAGCAAAAATGAAGATTTCCCTTTTTTGTGGCAAAAGGTATACATTCCCTTTATTTTCGGCCTAAAAAGCAAAAATTCCCCGTATTTTAGAGCAAAATTCTAGAAATTCCCCTAATTGTGGGGCAAAAAGGCAGAAATTCCCTATATGTTAGGGCAAAAAGACATAAATTCTCCTTATTTTTGGGCAAAACTCAGAAATTCCACTTATTTTGGGGCAAAATTCCAGAGATGTCCCTTATTTTGGGGCAAAATTGCAGAAATTTCACTTATTTCAGGGAAAAAAGGCAGAAATTTTCCTTATTTTGGGGCAAAAAGGCAGAAATTCCCAATATTTTGTTGCAGAAATGCAGAAATTCTCCTTATTTTGAGGTAAAAGGGTGAAATTCCTCTTATTTGGGGGCAAAAGGGCAGAAATTTCCCTTATTTGGTGCAAAATTGCAGACATTTCACTTATTTCAGGGTAATAAGTCAGAAAATTTCTTTATTTTGTTGCAAAAAAGACAGAAATTTTCTTTGTTTGGGGGGAAAAAGAAAGAAACTACACATATTTAGAGGCAAAAAGCAGAAATTCCCCTTATTTTGGAGCAAAATTACAGAAATTTCCCCTTTTTATGGCAAAAAGGTATGCATTCTTCTTATTTTCGGGCAAAAAGGCAGAAATTCTCTGTATTTTGGAACAAAATTGCAGAAATTAACCTAATTGTGGGGCAAAAAGGCAGAAATTCCCTATATGTTGGGGCAAAAAGACAGAAATTCTGCTTATTTTTGGGCAAAACTCAGAAATTCCACATATTTTGGGGCAAAATTCCAGAAATTTCCCTTATTTTGGGGCAAAATTGCAGAAATTCCACTTATTTTGGGACAAAATTGGAGAAATTTCACTTATTTCAGAGAAAAAAGGCAGAAATTTTCCTTATTTTGGGGCAAAAAATCAGAAATTTCCCATATTTTGGTCCAAAATTGCAGAAATTTTTTCTTATTTTTGGCAAAAAGGCAAAAATTTCCCATATTTTGGGGAAAAAATGCAGAAATTCCCCTTATTTTGAGGTAAAATGCTGAAATTCCCCTTATTTGGGGTTAAAAAACAGAAATTTCTCTTATTTTGGGGCAAAATTGCAGAAATTTCACTTATTTCAGGGTAATAAGTCAGAAATTTTCCTTATTTTGGGGCAAAAAAGTCAGAAATTCCCTTTGTTTTGGGGGAAACTGACAGAAATTCCACTTATTTAGAGGCATAAAAGCAAAAATTCCCCTCATTTTGGAGAAAAATGAAGAAAATTCCCTTTTTTATGGCAAAAAGGTATGCATTATTATTATTTTCGGACAAAAAAGGCAGAAATTCCCCGTATTTTGGAGCAAAATTGCAGAAATTCCCCTAATTGTGGGGCAAAAAGGCAGAAATTCCCTATATGTTGGGGCAAAAATACAGACATTCTTCTATTTTTGGGGTCAAAACTGAGAAATTCCACTTATTTTGGGGCAAAATTTCAGAAATTTCCCATATTTTGGAACCAAATTGCAGAAATATCACTTATTTCAAGGAAAAAAAGCAAAAATTTTCTTATTTTGGGGCAAAAAGGCAGAAATTTCCCAAAGTTTGAAGCAAAAATTCAGAAATTCCCCTTATTTTGAGGTAAAAAAAGCTGAAATTCCCCTTATTTGGGGGCAAAAAGGCAGAAATTTCTCTTATTTTTAGGCAAAATTGCAGTAATTTCACTTATTTCAGGGTAATAAATCAGAAATTTTTTTTTATTTTGGGGCAAAAAAGACAGAAATTCTCTTTGTTTTGGGGGAAAAAACAGAAATCCGAACTATTTAGAAAGAAAAAGCAGAAATTCTTCTTATTTTGGAGCAAAAATGAAAAAATTTCTCTTTTTTATGGCAAAAAGGTATGCATTCTTCTTATTTTCAGACAAAAAGGCAGAAATTCCCCGTATTTTGGAGCAAAATTGCAGAAATTTTACTAATTGTGGGGCAAAAAAGCAGAAATTCCTTATGTTGGGGCAAAAAAACAGAAATTCTCTTTATTTTGTGGCAAAACTCAGATATTTCACTTATTTTGGGGCAAAATTGCAAAAATTTCAGTTATTTCAGAAAAAAAAGCAGAAATTTTCTTATTTTGGGGCAAAAAGGCAGAAATTTCTTTTATTTTGGTACAAAATTGCAGAAATTTTCCTTATTTTGGGGCAAAAAGAAAGAAATTTCCCATATTTTGGGGCAAAAATGCAGAAATTCCTCTTATTTTGGGGTAAAAACTCTGAAATTCCCTTATTTGGGGGCAATAAAGCAGAAATTTCACTTATTTTGGGGCAAAATTGCAAAAATTTCACTTATTTCAGGAAAAAAAGTCAGAAATTTTCCTTATTTTGGGGCAAAAAGACAGAAATTCCTTTTGTTTTTGGGAAAAAAGACAGAAATTCCACTTATTTAGAGGCAAAAAAGCAGAAATTCCCCTCATTTTGGAGCAAAAATGAAGAAATTTCCCTTTTTTATGGCAAAAAGGTATGCATTTTTCTTATTTACGGGCAAAAAGACAGAAATTCCCCGTATTTTGGAGCAAAATTACAGAAATTCCCCTAATTGTGGGGCAAAAAGGCAGAAATTCCCTCTATGTTGGGTCAAAAAGACAGAAATTCTCCTTATTTTGGGGCAAAACTCAGAAATACCACTTAATTTGGGGCAAAATTCCAGAAATTTCCCTTATTTTGGGGCAAAATTGCAGAAATTTCACTTATTTTGGAGCAAAAATGAAGAAATTTCACTTATTTCAGAATAAAACAGAAATTTTTTTATTTTGGGGCAAAAAGGCAGAAATTTCTTTTATTTTGGTACAAAATTGAAGAAATTTCTCTTATTTTGGGGCAAAAACGCAGAAATTTCCCATATTTTGGGGCAAAAATGCAGAAATTTCCCTTATTTTGACGTAAAAAGACTGAAATTCCCCTTATTTGGGGGCAAAAAGGGAGAAATTTTTCTTATTTTGAGGCAAAATTTCAGCAATTTCACTTATTTAAGGGTAATAAATCAGAAATTTTCCTTATCTTGGGGCAAAAAATACAGAAATTCTTTTTGTTTTGGGGAAAAAAGACAGAAATTCCACTTATTTAGAGGCAAAAAAGCAGAAATTCCCTTATTTTGGAGCAAAAATGAAGAAATTTCACTTTTTTGTGGCAAAAGGTATACATTCCCCTTATTTTCGGGCTAAAAAGCAGAAATTCCCCGTATTTTGGAGCAAAATTATAGAAATTCCCCTAATTGTGGGGCAAAAAGGCAGAAATTCCCTATATGTTAGGGCAAAAAGACAGAAATTCTCCTTATTTTGGTGCAAAACTCAGAAATTCCACTTATTTTGGGGCAAAATTCCAGAGATTTCCCTTATTTTGGGACAAAATTGCAGAAATTTCACTTATTTTGGGGCAAAATTGCAGAAATTTCATTTATTTCAGGGAAAAAAGGCAGAAATTTTCCTTATTTTGGGGCAAAAAGGCAGAAATTCCTAATATTTTGTTGCAAAAATGCAGAAATTCCCCTTATTTTGAGGTAAAAGGGTGAAATTCCCCTTATTTGGGGGCAAAAAGACTGAAATTTCCCTTATTTTGTGGCAAAATTGCAAAAATTTCCCTTATTTCAGGGTAATAAGTCAGAAAATTTCCTTATTTTGTTGCAAAAAAGACCGAAATTCCTTTTGTTTTGGGGGAAAAAGAGAGAAATTCGACATATGTATAGGCAAAAAGCAGAAATTCCCCTTATTTTGGAGCAAAATTACAGAAATTTCCCTTTTTTATGGCAAAAAGGTATGCATTCTTCTTATTTTCGGGCAAAAAGGCAGAAATTCCCTATATGTTGGGGAAAAAACACAGAAATTCTCCTTATTTTGGGGCAAAACTCAGAAATTCCACTTATTTTGGGGCAAAATTCCAGATATTTCCCTTATTTTGGGGCAAAATTGCAGAAATTTCACTTATTTTGGGACAAAATTGGAGAAATTTCACTTATTTCAGGGAAAAAAGGCAGAAATTTTCCTTATTTTGGGGCAAAAAGGCAGAAATTTCCCATATTTTGGTACAAAATTGCAGAAATTTTTCTTATTTTGGGCAAAAAGTCAGAAATTACCCATATTTTGGGGCAAAAATGCAGAAATTTCCTTTATTTTGAGGTAAAAAGTCTGAAATTCCCCTTATTTGTGGGTAAAAAAGCAGAAATTTCCCTTATTTTTGGGCAAATTTGTAGAAATTTCACTTATTTCAGGGTAATAAATCAGAAATTTTCCTTATTTTGGGGCAAAAAAGACAGAAATTCCCTTTGTTTTTGGGGAAAAAGACAGAAATTCCACTTATTTAGAGGCATAAAAGCAGAAATTCCCCTCATTTTGGACAAAAATGAAGAAATTTCCCTTTTTTATGGCAAAAAGGTATGCATTCTTATTATTTTCGGACAAAAAAGGCAGAAATTCCCCGTATTTTGGAGCAAAATTGCAGAAATTCCCCAAATTGTGGGGCAAAAATGCAGTAATTCCCTATATGTTGGGGCAAAAAGACAGAAATTCTCCTTATTTTTGGGCAAAACTCAGAAATTTAACTTATTTTGGGGCAAAATTTCAGAAATTTCACTTATTTCAGAAAAAAAAAGCAGAAATTTTCTTATTTTGGGGCCAAAAGGCTGAAATTTCTTTTATTTTGTAACAAAATTGCAGAATTTTTTTTATTTTGGGGCAAAAATTCAGAAATTTCCCATATTTTGGGGCAAAAATGCAGAAATTTCTTTTATTTTGAGGTAAAAGGCTGAAATTCCCCTTATTTGGGGGCAAAAAGGCAGAAATTTCTCTTATTTTGGGGCAAAATTGCAGAAATTTCACTTATTTCAGGGTAAAAAGTCAGAAATTTTTCTTATTTTGGGGCCAAAAAACAGAAATAACCTTTGTTTGGGGGGAAAAAGACAGAAATTCCACTTTTTTAGAGGCAAAAAAGCAGAAATTCCCTTTACTTTGGAGCAAAAATAAAGAAATTTCACTTTTTAAAGGCAAAAAGTTATGCAGTCTTCTTATTTTTGGGCAAAAAGGCAGAAATTCCCCTTATTTTAGAGCAAAATTGCAGAAATTTCCCAAATTGTGGGGCAAAAATGCAGAAATTCTACTTATTTTGGGGGAAAACACAGAAATTCCACTTATTTTGGAGCAAAATTCCAGAAATTTCACTTATTTTTGGGCAAAAAGGCTGAAATTTCTTTCATTTTGTTACAAAATTTTAGAAATTTTTCTTATTTTGTAGCAAAAAGGCAGAAATTTACCATATTATGGGGCAAAAATGCAGAAATTCCCCTTATTTTGAGGAAAAAGGCTGAAATTCCCCTTAATTGGGGGCAAACAGGCAGAAATTTCCTTATTTTGTGACAAAATTGCAAAAATTTCACTTATAAAAAGTAATAAGTCAGAAATTTTCCTTACTTTGGGACAAAAGGCAGAAATTCTTAATATTTTGTGGCAAAAATGCAGAAATTCCCCTTATTTTGAGATAAAAAGGCTGAAATTCCCCTTATTTGGTGGCAAAAAGGCAGAAATTTCCATTATTTTAGGGCAAAATTGCAGAAATTTCTCTTATTTTAGGGTAATAAGTCAGAAATTTTCCTTATTTTGGGCAAAATAGACAGAAATTCTCTTTGCTTTGGGAAAAAAATACATAAATTCCACTAATTTAGAGGCAAAAAAGCAGAAATTCCCCTTATTTTGGGGCAAAATTGCAGAAATTTCACTTACTATAGGGTAATAAGTCAGAAATTTTCCTTATTTTGGGGCAAAAAATACAAAAATTACCTTTGTTTTAGGGGAAAAAAGACAGAAATTCCACTTATTTAGAGGCAAAAAAGCAGAAATTCCCCTTATTTTGGAGGAAAAATGAAGAAATTTCCCTTTTTTATGGCAAAAAGTTATGTATTCTTCTTTTTTCGGGAAAAAAGGCAGAAATTCCCCGTATTTTGGAGCAAAATTGCAGAAATTCCCCTAATTGTGGGGCAAAAAGGCAGAAATTCCCTATATGTTGGGGCAAAAAGACAGAAATTCTCCTTATTTTGGGGTAGAACTCAGAAATTCCACTTATTTTGGGGCAGAATTCCAGAGATTTCCCTTATTTTGGGGCAAAATTGCAGAAATTTCTTTTATTTTGGTACAAAATTTCAGATATTTTTCTTATTTTGGAGCAAAAAAGCAGAAATTTCCCATATTTTGGGGCAAAAATGCAGAAATTCCTTTTATTTTGAGGAAAAAGGCTGAAATTCCTCTAAATTGGGGGCAAAAAGTCAGAAATTTCCTTATTTTAGGGCAAAATTGCAAAAATTTCAATTATTACAGGGTAATAAGTAAGAAATTTTCCTTATTTTGGGGCAAAAAGGCAGAAATTCCTAATATGTTGTGGCAAAAATGCAGAAATTCCCCTTATTTTGAGGTAAAAAGGCTGAAATTAACTTTATTTGGGGGCCAAAAGGCAGAAATTTCTTTTATGTTGTTACAAAATTGCAGAATTTTTTTTATTTTGGGGCAAAAAGGCAGAAATTTCCCATATTTTGGGGCAAAAATGCAGAAATTTCTCTTATTTTGAGGTAAAAGGCTGAAATTCCCCTTATTTGGGGGCAAAAAGGCAGAAATTTCTCTTATTTTGGGGCAAAATTGCAGAAATTTCACTTATTTTAGGGTAATAAGTCAGAAATTTTCCTTATTTTGGGGCCAAAAATCAGAAATAACCTTTTTTTGGGGAAAAAGACAGTAATTCCACTTTTTTAGAGGCAAAAAAGCAGAAATTCCCCTTAATTTGGAGCAAAAATGAAGAAATTTCACTTATTAAGGGCAAAAAGGTATGCATTCTTCTTATTTTTGGGCAAAATAGCAGAAATTCCTCTTATTTTGGAGCAAAATTGCAGAAATTTCCCAAATTGTGGGGCAAAAATGCAGAAATTCCCAATATGTTGGGGCAAAAATACAGAAATTCTCCTTATTTTGGGGCAAAACTCAGAAATTCCACTTATTTTGGGGCATAATTCCAATAATTTCCCTTATTTTGGGGCAAAATTGCAGAAATTCACTTATTTTGGGCAAAATTGCAGAAAATTCACTTATTTCAGAAAAAAAGCATAAATTTTTTATTTTGGGGCAAAATTGCAGAAATTTCACTTATTTCAGGGTAATAAGTCAGAAATTTTCCTTATTTTGGGGCAAAAAGGCAGAAATTCCTAATATTTTGTGGCAAAAATGCAGAAATTCCCCTTTTTTTGAGGTAAAAATGCTGAAATTCCCCTTATTTGGGGGCAAAAAGGCAGAAATTTCCATTATTTTGGGCCACAATTGCAGAAATTTCACTTATTTCAGGGTAATAAGTCAGGAATTTTCCTTATATTGGTGCAAAAAAGACAGAAATTCCCTTTGTTTTGGGGGAAAAATACATAAATTCCACTTATTTAGAGGCAAAAAAGCAGAAATTCCCCTTATTTTGGAGCAATAATGAAGAAATTTCACTTTTTTATGGCAAAAAGCTATGCATTCTTCTTATTTTCGGGCAAAAAGGCAGAAATTCCCCATATTTTGGAGCAAAATTGCAGAAATTCCCCTAATTGTGGGGCAAAAATGCAGAAATTCACTATATGTTAAGGCAAAAAGACAGAAATTCTCTTTATTTTGGGGAAAAACTCAGAAATTCCTCTTATTTTGGAGCGAAATTCCAGAAATTTCACTTATTTTGGGGCAAAAAGGCAGAAATTTCTATTATTTTGGTACAAAATTTAGAAATTTTTCTTATTTTGTAGCAAAAAGGCAGAAATTTCCCATATTTTGGGGCAAAAATGCAGAAATTCCCCTTATTTTGAGGAAAAAGGCTGAAATTCCCCTCAATTGGGGGCAAACAGGCAGAAATTTCCTTATTTTGTGGCAAAATTGCAAAAATTTCACTTACTTCAGGGTAATAAGTCAGAAATTTTTTTTATTTTGGGGCAAAAAGGCAAAAATTCCTAATATTTTGTGGCAAAATGCAGAAATTCCCCTAATTTTGAGATAAAAAGGCTGAAATTCCCCTTATTTGGGCGCAAAAAGGCAGAAATTTCAATTATTTTGGGGCAAAATTGCAGAAATTTCACTTATTTTAGGGTAATAAGTCAGAAATTTTCTTTATTTTGGGCAAAAAAGACAGAATTTCCCTTTGTTTTGGGGGAAAAAGACAGAAATTCCACTTATTTAGAGGCAAAAAAGCAGAAATTCTCCTTATTTTGGGGTAAAATTGCAGAAATTTCACTTACTTCAGGGTAATAAGTCAGAAATTTTCCTTATTTTGTGGCAAAAAATACAGAAATTACCTTTGTTTTCGGGGAAAAAGACAGAAATTCCACTTATTTAGAGGCAAAAAAGGAGAAATTCCCCTTATTTTGGAGCAAAAATGAAGAAATTTCCCTTTTTTATGGCAAAAAGTTATGCATTCTTCTTATTTTCAGGCAAAAAGGCAGGAATTCCCTGTATTTTGGAGCAAAATTGCAGAAATTCCCCTAATTGTGGGGCAAAAAGGCAGAAATTCCCTATATGTTGGGGCAAAAAGACAGAAATTCTCCTAATTTTGGGGCAGAACTCAGAAATTCCACTTATTTTGGGGCAAAATTCTAAAGATTTCCCTTATTTTTGGGCAAAATTGCAGAAATTTCACTTATTTCAAAATAAAGCAGAAATTTTCTTATTTTGGGGCAAGAAGGCAGAAATTTCTTTTATTTTGGTAAAAAATTGCAGAAATTTTTCTTATTTTGGAGCAAAAGAGCAGAAATTTCCCATATTTTGGGGCAAAAATGCCGAAATTCCCCTTATTTTGATGAAAAAGGCTGAAATTTCCCTTAATTGGAAGCAAAAAGTCAGAAATTTCCTTATTTTGGGGCAAAATTGCAAAAATTTCACTTAATTCAGGGTAATAAGTAAGAAATTTTTCTTAATTTGGGGCAAAAAGGCAGAAATTCCTAATATTTTGTGGCAAAAATGCAAAAATTCCCCTTATTTTGAAGTAAAATGGCTGAAATTCCCATTATTTGGGGGCAAAAAGGCAGAAATTTCCCTTATTTTGGGTCAAAATTGCAGAAATTTCACTTATTTCAGGATAATAAGTCAGAAATTTTCCTTATTTTGGGCAAAAAAGACAGAAATTCCCTTTGTTTTGGGGAAAAAATACATAAATTCCACTTATTTAGAGGCAAAAAAGCAGAAATTCCCCTTATTTAGGAGCAAAAATGAAGAAATTTCCCTTTTTTATGGCAAAAAGGTATGCATTCTTCTTATTTTCGGGCAAAAAGGCAGAAATTCCCCGTATTTTGGAGCAAAATTGCAGAAATTCCCCTAATTGTGGGGCAAAAAGGCAGAAATTCCCTATATGTTAAGGCAAAAAGACAGAAATTCTCTTTATTTTGGGGCAAAACTCAGAAATTCCTCTTATTTTGGAGCAAAATTCCAGAAATTTCACTTATTTTGGGGCAAAAAGGCAGTAATTTCTATTATTTTGGTACAAAATTGTAGAAATTTTTCTTACTTTGTAGCAAAAAGGCAGAAATTTCCCATATTTTGGGGCAAAATTGCAGATATTTCACTTATTTCAGGGTAATAAGTCAGAAATTTTCCTTATTTTGGGGCAAAAAGGCAGAAATTCCTAATATTTTGTGGCAAAAATGCAGAAATGTTACTTATTTTGAGGTAAAAATGCTGAAATTCCCCTTATTTGAAAGCAAAAAGGCAGAAATTTCCCAAATTTTGGGGCAAAATTGCAGAAATTTTACTTATTTCAGGGTAATAAATCAGAAATTTCCCTTATTTTGGGGCAAAAAAGACAGAAATTCCTTTTGTTTTGGGGGAAAAAACAGAAATTCCAATTATTTAGAGGAAAAAAGCAGAAATTCCTCTTATTTTGGAGCAAAAATGAAAAAATTTCACTTTTTTATGGCAAAAAGGTATGCATTCTCATTTTCGGACAAAAAGGCAGAAATTGCTCGTATTATGGAGCAAAACTGCATAAATTCCCCTAATTGTGGGGCAAAAAGGCAGAAATTCCTTATATGTTGGGGCAAAAAGACAGAAATTCTCTTTATTTTGTAGCAAAACTCAGAAATTTCACTTATTTTTGGGCAAAATTGCAGAAATTTCAGTTATTTCAGAAAAAAAAGCAGAAATTTTCTTATTTTGGGGCAAAAAGGCAGAAATTTCTTTTATTTTGGTACAAAATTGCAGAATTTTTTCTTATTTTGGGGCAAAAAGGCAGAAATTTCCCATATTTTGGGGCAAAAATACAGAAATTCCCCTTATTTTGGGGTAAAAAGGCTGAAATTCCCTTATTTGGGGGCAAAAAAGCAGAAATTTCACTTATTTTGGGGCAAAATTGCAGAAATTTTCCTTATTTTGGTGCAAAAAAGACAGAAATTCCCTTTGTTTTGGGGGAAAAAGACAGAAATTCCACTCATTTAGAGGCAAAAAAAGCGGAAATTCCCCTCATTTTGGAGCAAAAATGAAGAAATTTCTCTTTTTTATGGCAAAAAGGTATGCATTCTACTTATTTTCGGGCAAAAAGGCAGAAATGCCCCGTATTTTGGAGCAAAATTGCAGAAATTCCCCTAATTGTGGGGCAACAAGGCAGAAATTCCCTATATGTTGGGGCAAAAATACAGAAATTCTCATTATTTTGGGGCAAAACTCAAAAATTCCACATATTTGGGGGCAAAATTCCATAAATTTCCCTTATTTTGGGACAAAATTGCAGAAATTTCACTTATTTGGGGGCAAAATTTCAGAAATTTCAATTATTTCAGGGAAAAAAGGCAGTAATTTTCTTTATTTTGAAGCAAAAAGGCTGAAATTCCGAATATTTTGTGGCAAAAATGCAGAAATTCTCCTTACTTTTAGGTAAAAAGGCTGAAATTTCCCATATTTGGGGGTAAAAAGGCAAAAATTTCCCTTATTTTGGGGCAAAATTGCAGAAATTTCACTTATTTCAGGGTAATAAGTCAGAATTTTTTTTAATTTTGGGGCAAAAAAGACAGAAGTTTCCTTTGTTTTGGGGCAAAAAGACAGAAATTCCACTTATTTAGAGGCAAAAGAGCAGAAATTTTCCTTATTTTAGAGCAAAAATGAAGAAATTTCCCTTTTTTATGGCAAAAAGGTATGCATTCTTTTTATTTTCGGACAAAAAGGCAGAAATTCCCCATATTTTGGAGCAAAATTGCAGAAATTCCTCTAATTGTGGGTCAAAAAGGCAAAAATTCCCTATATGTTGGGGCAAAAAGACAGAAATTCTCCTTATTTTGGGGCAAAACTCAGAAATTCCACTTATTTTGGGGCAAAATTCCAGAAATTTCCCTTATTTTGGGGCAAAATTGCAGAAATTTCACTTATTTTGGGACAAACTTGGAGAAATTTCACTTATTTCAGGGAAAAAAGGCAGAAATTTTCTTTATTTTGGGGCAAAAGGGCTGAAATTCCTAATATTTTGTGGCAAAAATGCAGAAATTCCCCTTACTTTTAGGTAAAAAGGCTGAAATTCCCCATATTTGGGGGCAAAAGGGCAGAAATTTCCCTTATTTTGGGGCAAAATTGCAGAAATTTCACTTATTTCAGGGTAATAAGTCAGAAAATTTTTTTTTTAGGGCAAAAAAGACAAAAATTCCCTTTGTTTTGGGGGAAAAAGACAGAAATTACACTTATTTAGAGGCAAAAAAGCAGAAATTCCCCTTATTTTGAAGCAAAAATGAAGAAATTTCCATTTTTTATGGCAAAAAGGTATGCATTCTTCTTATTTTCGGACAAAAAGGCAGAAATTCCCCGTATTTTGGAGCAAAATTGCAGAAATTCCCTTAAAGGTGGGGCAAAAAGGCAGAAATTCCCTATATGTTGGGGCAAAAGGACAGAAATTCTCCTTATTTTGGGGCAAAACTCAGAAATACCACTTATTTTGGAGCAAAATTCCAGAAATTTCCCTTATTTTGGAACAAAATTGCAGAACTTTCACTTATTTTGGGCAAAATTGCAGAAATTTAACTTATTTTAGAAAAAAAGCAGAAATTTTCTTATTTTGGGGCAAAAAGGCAGAATTTTTTTTATTTTGGTACAAAATTGCAGAAATTTTTCTTATTTTGGGGCTAAAACGCAGAAATTTCCCATATTTTGGGGCAAAAATGCAAAAATTTCACTTATTTTAGGGTAATAAGTCAGAAATTTTCTTTATTTTGGGCAAAAAAGACAGAATTTCCCTTTGTTTTGGGGGAAAAATACATAAATTCCACTTATTTAGAGGCAAAAAAGCAGAAATTCTCCTTATTTTGGGGCAAAATTGCAGAAATTTCACTTACTTCAGGGTAATAAGTCAGAAATTTTCCTTATTTTGTGGCAAAAAATACAGAAATTACCTTTGTTTTCGTGGAAAAAGACAGAAATTCCACTTATTTAGAGGCAAAAAAGCAGAAATTCCCCTTTTTTTGGAGCAAAAAAAGAAATCTCCCTTTTTTATGGCAAAAAGTTATGCATTCTTCTTATTTTCAGGCAAAAAGGCAGAAATTCCCCGTATTTTGGAGCAAAATTGCAGAAATTCCCCTAATTGTGGAGCAAAAAGGCAGAAATTCCCTATATGTTGGGGCAAAAAGACAGAAATTCTCCTAATTTTGGGGCAGAACTCAGAAATTCCACTTATTTGGGGGCAAAATTCTAAAGATTTCCCTTATTTTTGGGCAAAATTGCAGAAATTTCACTTATTTCAAAAAAAAAGTAGAAATTTTCTTATTTTGGGGCAAGAAGGCAGAAATTTCTTTTATTTTGTTAAAAAATTGCAGAAATTTTTCTTATTTTGGAGCAAAAAAGCAGAAATTTCCCATATTTTGGGGCAAAAATGCCGAAATTCCCCTTATTTTGATGAAAAAGGCTGAAATTCCCCTTAATTGGAAGCAAAAAGTCAGAAATTTCCTTATTTTGGGGCAAAATTGCAAAAATTTCACTTAATTCAGGGTAATAAGTAAGAAATTTTCCTTATTTTGGGGCAAAAAGGCAGAAATTCCTAATATTATGTGACAAAAATGAAAAAAATTCCCCTTATTTTGAGGTAAAAAGGCTGAAATTCCCATTATTTGGGGGCAAAAAGGCAGAAATTTCCCTTATTTTGGGGCAAAATTGCAGAAATTTCACTTATTTCAGGATAATAAGTCAGAAATTTTCCTTATTTTGGGCAAAAAAGACAGAAATTCCCTTTGTTTTGGGGGAAAAATACATAAATTCCACTTATTTAGAGGCAAAAAAGCAGAAATTCCCCTTATTTAGGAGCAAAAATGAAGAAATTTCCCTTTTTTATGGCAAAAAGGTATGCATTCTTCTTATTTTCGGGCAAAAAGGCAGAAATTCCCCGTATTTTGGAGCAAAATTGCAGAAATTCCCCTAATTGTGGGGCAAAAAGGCAGAAATTCCCTATATGTTAAGGCAAAAAGACAGAAATTCTCTTTATTTTGGGGCAAAACTCAGAAATTCCTCTTATTTTGGAGCAAAATTCCAGAAATTTCACTTATTTTGGGGCAAAAAGGCAGTAATTTCTATTATTTTGGTACAAAATTGTAGAAATTTTTCTTATTTTGTAGCAAAAAGGCAGAAATTTCCCATATTTTGGGGCAAAAATGCAGAAATTCCCCTTATTTTGAGGTAAAAAGGCTGAAATTCCCCTTATTTGGGGGCAAAAAGGCAGAAATTTCCATTATTTTGGGGCACAATTGCAGAAATTTCACTTATTTCAGGGTAATAAGTCAGGAATTTTCCTTATTTTGGTGCAAAAAAGACAGAAATTCCCTTTGTTTTGGGGGAAAAATACATAAATTCCACTTATTTAGAGGCAAAAAAGCAGAAATTCCCCTTATTTTGGAGCAATAATGAAGAAATTTCACTTTTTTATGGCAAAAAGCTATGCATTCTTCTTATTTTCGGGCAAAAAGTCAGAAATTCCCCATATTTTGGATCAAAATTGCAGAAATTCCCCTAATTGTGGGGCAAAAAGGCAGAAATTCCCTATATGTTAAGGCAAAAAGACAGAAATTCTCTTTATTTTGGGGCAAAACTCAGAAATTCCTCTTATTTTGGAGCGAAATTCCAGAAATTTCACTTATTTTGGGGCAAAAAGGCAGAAATTTCTATTATTTTGGTACAAAATTGTAGAAATTTTTCTTATTTTATAGCAAAAAGGCAGAAATTTCCCATATTTTGGGGCAAAAATGCAGAAATTCCCCTTATTTTGAGGAAAAAGCCTGAAATTCCCCTTAATTGGTGGCAAACTGGCAGAAATTTCCTTATTTTGTGGCAAAATTGCAAAAATTTCACTTACTTCAGGGTAATAAGTCAGAAATTTTTCTTATTTTGGGGCAAAAAGGCAGAAATTCCTAATATTTTGTGGCAAAATGCAGAAATTCCCCTTATTTTGAGATAAGAAGGCTGAAATTCCCCTTATTTGGGCGCAAAAAGGCAGAAATTTCAATTATTTTGGGGCAAAATTGCAGAAATTTCACTTATTTTATGGTAATAAGTCAGAAATTTTCCTTATTTTGGGCAAAAAAGACAGAATTTCCCTTTGTTTTGGGGGAAAAAGACAGAAATTCCACTTATTTAGAGGCAAAAAAGCAGAAATTCTCCTTATTTTGGGGCAAAATTGCAGAAATTTCACTTACTTCAGGGTAATAAGTCAGAAATTTTCCTTATTTTGTGGCAAAAAATACAGAAATTACCTTTGTTTTCGGGGAAAAAGACAGAAATTCCACTTATTTAGAGGCAAAAAAGGAGAAATTCCCCTTATTTTGGAGCAAAAATGAAGAAATTTCCCTTTTTTATGGCAAAAAGTTATGCATTCTTCTTATTTTCAGGCAAAAAGGCAGGAATTCCCTGTATTTTGGAGCAAAATTGCAGAAATTCCCCTAATTGTGGGGCAAAAAGGCAGAAATTCCCTATATGTTGGGGCAAAAAGACAGAAATTCTCCTAATTTTGGGGCAGAACTCAGAAATTCCACTTATTTTGGGGCAAAATTCTAAAGATTTCCCTTATTTTTGGGCAAAATTGCAGAAATTTCACTTATTTCAAAAAAAAGCAGAAATTTTCTTATTTTGGGGCAAGAAGGCAGAAATTTCTTTTATTTTGGTAAAAAATTGCAGAAATTTTTCTTATTTTGGAGCAAAAGAGCAGAAATTTCCCATATTTTGGGGCAAAAATGCCGAAATTCCCCTTATTTTGATGAAAAAGGCTGAAATTTCCCTTAATTGGAAGCAAAAAGTCAGAAATTCTCCTTATTTTGGGGCAAAATTGCAGAAATTTAACTTAATTCAGGGTAATAAGTCAGAAATTTTCCTTATTTTGTGGCAAATAATACAGAAATTACCTTTGTTTTCGGGGAAAAAGACAGAAATTCCACTTATTTAGAGGCAAAAAAGGAGAAATTCCCCTTATTTTGGAGCAAAAATGAAGAAATTTCCCTTTTTTATGGCAAAAAGTTATGCATTCTTCTTATTTTCAGGCAAAAAGGCAGGAATTCCCTGTATTTTGGAGCAAAATTGCAGAAATTCCCCTAATTGTGGGGCAAAAAGGCAGAAATTCCCTATATGTTGGGGCAAAAAGACAGAAATTCTCCTAATTTTGGGGCAGAACTCAGAAATTCCACTTATTTTGGGGCAAAATTCTAAAGATTTCCCTTATTTTTGGGCAAAATTGCAGAAATTTCACTTATTTCAAAAAAAAGCAGAAATTTTCTTATTTTGGGGCAAGAAGGCAGAAATTTCTTTTATTTTGGTAAAAAATTGCAGAAATTTTTCTTATTTTGGAGCAAAAGAGCAGAAATTTCCCATATTTTGGGGCAAAAATGCCGAAATTCCCCTTATTTTGATGAAAAAGGCTGAAATTTCCCTTAATTGGAAGCAAAAAGTCAGAAATTTCCTTATTTTGGGGCAAAATTGCAAAAATTTCACTTAATTCAGGGTAATAAGTAAGAAATTTTTCTTAATTTGGGGCAAAAAGGCAGAAATTCCTAATATTTTGTGGCAAAAATGCAAAAATTCCCCTTATTTTGAGGTAAAATGGCTGAAATTCCCATTATTTGGGGGCAAAAAGGCAGAAATTTCCCTTATTTTGGGTCAAAATTGCAGAAATTTCACTTATTTCAGGATAATAAGTCAGAAATTTTCCTTATTTTGGGCAAAAAAGACAGAAATTCCCTTTGTTTTGGGGAAAAAATACATAAATTCCACTTATTTAGAGGCAAAAAAGCAGAAATTCCCCTTATTTAGGAGCAAAAATGAAGAAATTTCCCTTTTTTATGGCAAAAAGGTATGCATTCTTCTTATTTTCGGGCAAAAAGGCAGAAATTCCCCGTATTTTGGAGCAAAATTGCAGAAATTCCCCTAATTGTGGGGCAAAAAGGCAGAAATTCCCTATATGTTAAGGCAAAAAGACAGAAATTCTCTTTATTTTGGGGCAAAACTCAGAAATTCCTCTTATTTTGGAGCAAAATTCCAGAAATTTCACTTATTTTGGGGCAAAAAGGCAGTAATTTCTATTATTTTGGTACAAAATTGTAGAAATTTTTCTTACTTTGTAGCAAAAAGGCAGAAATTTCCCATATTTTGGGGCAAAATTGCAGATATTTCACTTATTTCAGGGTAATAAGTCAGAAATTTTCCTTATTTTGGGGCAAAAAGGCAGAAATTCCTAATATTTTGTGGCAAAAATGCAGAAATGTTACTTATTTTGAGGTAAAAATGCTGAAATTCCCCTTATTTGAAAGCAAAAAGGCAGAAATTTCCCAAATTTTGGGGCAAAATTGCAGAAATTTTACTTATTTCAGGGTAATAAATCAGAAATTTCCCTTATTTTGGGGCAAAAAAGACAGAAATTCCTTTTGTTTTGGGGGAAAAAACAGAAATTCCAATTATTTAGAGGAAAAAAGCAGAAATTCCTCTTATTTTGGAGCAAAAATGAAAAAATTTCACTTTTTTATGGCAAAAAGGTATGCATTCTCATTTTCGGACAAAAAGGCAGAAATTGCTCGTATTATGGAGCAAAACTGCATAAATTCCCCTAATTGTGGGGCAAAAAGGCAGAAATTCCTTATATGTTGGGGCAAAAAGACAGAAATTCTCTTTATTTTGTAGCAAAACTCAGAAATTTCACTTATTTTTGGGCAAAATTGCAGAAATTTCAGTTATTTCAGAAAAAAAAGCAGAAATTTTCTTATTTTGGGGCAAAAAGGCAGAAATTTCTTTTATTTTGGTACAAAATTGCAGAATTTTTTCTTATTTTGGGGCAAAAAGGCAGAAATTTCCCATATTTTGGGGCAAAAATACAGAAATTCCCCTTATTTTGGGGTAAAAAGGCTGAAATTCCCTTATTTGGGGGCAAAAAAGCAGAAATTTCACTTATTTTGGGGCAAAATTGCAGAAATTTTCCTTATTTTGGTGCAAAAAAGACAGAAATTCCCTTTGTTTTGGGGGAAAAAGACAGAAATTCCACTCATTTAGAGGCAAAAAAAGCGGAAATTCCCCTCATTTTGGAGCAAAAATGAAGAAATTTCTCTTTTTTATGGCAAAAAGGTATGCATTCTACTTATTTTCGGGCAAAAAGGCAGAAATGCCCCGTATTTTGGAGCAAAATTGCAGAAATTCCCCTAATTGTGGGGCAACAAGGCAGAAATTCCCTATATGTTGGGGCAAAAATACAGAAATTCTCATTATTTTGGGGCAAAACTCAAAAATTCCACATATTTGGGGGCAAAATTCCATAAATTTCCCTTATTTTGGGACAAAATTGCAGAAATTTCACTTATTTGGGGGCAAAATTTCAGAAATTTCAATTATTTCAGGGAAAAAAGGCAGTAATTTTCTTTATTTTGAAGCAAAAAGGCTGAAATTCCGAATATTTTGTGGCAAAAATGCAGAAATTCTCCTTACTTTTAGGTAAAAAGGCTGAAATTTCCCATATTTGGGGGTAAAAAGGCAAAAATTTCCTTTATTTTGGGGCAAAATTGCAGAAATTTCACTTATTTCAGGGTAATAAGTCAGAAATTTTTTTAATTTTGGGGCAAAAAAGACAGAAGTTTCCTTTGTTTTGGGGCAAAAAGACAGAAATTCCACTTATTTAGAGGCAAAAGAGCAGAAATTTTCCTTATTTTAGAGCAAAAATGAAGAAATTTCCCTTTTTTATGGCAAAAAGGTATGCATTCTTTTTATTTTCGGACAAAAAGGCAGAAATTCCCCATATTTTGGAGCAAAATTGCAGAAATTCCTCTAATTGTGGGTCAAAAAGGCAAAAATTCCCTATATGTTGGGGCAAAAAGACAGAAATTCTCCTTATTTTGGGGCAAAACTCAGAAATTCCACTTATTTTGGGGCAAAATTCCAGAAATTTCCCTTATTTTGGGGCAAAATTGCAGAAATTTCACTTATTTTGGGACAAACTTGGAGAAATTTCACTTATTTCAGGGAAAAAAGGCAGAAATTTTCTTTATTTTGGGGCAAAAGGGCTGAAATTCCTAATATTTTGTGGCAAAAATGCAGAAATTCCCCTTACTTTTAGGTAAAAAGGCTGAAATTCCCCATATTTGGGGGCAAAAGGGCAGAAATTTCCTTTATTTTGGGGCAAAATTGCAGAAATTTCACTTATTTCAGGGTAATAAGTCAGAAATTTTTTTTTTTTAGGGCAAAAAAGACAAAAATTCCCTTTGTTTTGGGGGAAAAAGACAGAAATTACACTTATTTAGAGGCAAAAAAGCAGAAATTCCCCTTATTTTGAAGCAAAAATGAAGAAATTTCCATTTTTTATGGCAAAAAGGTATGCATTCTTCTTATTTTCGGACAAAAAGGCAGAAATTCCCCGTATTTTGGAGCAAAATTGCAGAAATTCCCTTAAAGGTGGGGCAAAAAGGCAGAAATTCCCTATATGTTGGGGCAAAAGGACAGAAATTCTCCTTATTTTGGGGCAAAACTCAGAAATACCACTTATTTTGGAGCAAAATTCCAGAAATTTCCCTTATTTTGGAACAAAATTGCAGAACTTTCACTTATTTTGGGCAAAATTGCAGAAATTTAACTTATTTTAGAAAAAAAGCAGAAATTTTCTTATTTTGGGGCAAAAAGGCAGAATTTTTTTTATTTTGGTACAAAATTGCAGAAATTTTTCTTATTTTGGGGCTAAAACGCAGAAATTTCCCATATTTTGGGGCAAAAATGCAAAAATTTCACTTATTTTAGGGTAATAAGTCAGAAATTTTCTTTATTTTGGGCAAAAAAGACAGAATTTCCCTTTGTTTTGGGGGAAAAATACATAAATTCCACTTATTTAGAGGCAAAAAAGCAGAAATTCTCCTTATTTTGGGGCAAAATTGCAGAAATTTCACTTACTTCAGGGTAATAAGTCAGAAATTTTCCTTATTTTGTGGCAAAAAATACAGAAATTACCTTTGTTTTCGTGGAAAAAGACAGAAATTCCACTTATTTAGAGGCAAAAAAGCAGAAATTCCCCTTTTTTTGGAGCAAAAAAAGAAATCTCCCTTTTTTATGGCAAAAAGTTATGCATTCTTCTTATTTTCAGGCAAAAAGGCAGAAATTCCCCGTATTTTGGAGCAAAATTGCAGAAATTCCCCTAATTGTGGAGCAAAAAGGCAGAAATTCCCTATATGTTGGGGCAAAAAGACAGAAATTCTCCTAATTTTGGGGCAGAACTCAGAAATTCCACTTATTTGGGGGCAAAATTCTAAAGATTTCCCTTATTTTTGGGCAAAATTGCAGAAATTTCACTTATTTCAAAAAAAAGTAGAAATTTTCTTATTTTGGGGCAAGAAGGCAGAAATTTCTTTTATTTTGTTAAAAAATTGCAGAAATTTTTCTTATTTTGGAGCAAAAAAGCAGAAATTTCCCATATTTTGGGGCAAAAATGCCGAAATTCCCCTTATTTTGATGAAAAAGGCTGAAATTCCCCTTAATTGGAAGCAAAAAGTCAGAAATTTCCTTATTTTGGGGCAAAATTGCAAAAATTTCACTTAATTCAGGGTAATAAGTAAGAAATTTTCCTTATTTTGGGGCAAAAAGGCAGAAATTCCTAATATTATGTGACAAAAATGAAAAAAATTCCCCTTATTTTGAGGTAAAAAGGCTGAAATTCCCATTATTTGGGGGCAAAAAGGCAGAAATTTCCCTTATTTTGGGGCAAAATTGCAGAAATTTCACTTATTTCAGGATAATAAGTCAGAAATTTTCCTTATTTTGGGCAAAAAAGACAGAAATTCCCTTTGTTTTGGGGGAAAAATACATAAATTCCACTTATTTAGAGGCAAAAAAGCAGAAATTCCCCTTATTTAGGAGCAAAAATGAAGAAATTTCCCTTTTTTATGGCAAAAAGGTATGCATTCTTCTTATTTTCGGGCAAAAAGGCAGAAATTCCCCGTATTTTGGAGCAAAATTGCAGAAATTCCCCTAATTGTGGGGCAAAAAGGCAGAAATTCCCTATATGTTAAGGCAAAAAGACAGAAATTCTCTTTATTTTGGGGCAAAACTCAGAAATTCCTCTTATTTTGGAGCAAAATTCCAGAAATTTCACTTATTTTGGGGCAAAAAGGCAGTAATTTCTATTATTTTGGTACAAAATTGTAGAAATTTTTCTTATTTTGTAGCAAAAAGGCAGAAATTTCCCATATTTTGGGGCAAAAATGCAGAAATTCCCCTTATTTTGAGGTAAAAAGGCTGAAATTCCCCTTATTTGGGGGCAAAAAGGCAGAAATTTCCATTATTTTGGGGCACAATTGCAGAAATTTCACTTATTTCAGGGTAATAAGTCAGGAATTTTCCTTATTTTGGTGCAAAAAAGACAGAAATTCCCTTTGTTTTGGGGGAAAAATACATAAATTCCACTTATTTAGAGGCAAAAAAGCAGAAATTCCCCTTATTTTGGAGCAATAATGAAGAAATTTCACTTTTTTATGGCAAAAAGCTATGCATTCTTCTTATTTTCGGGCAAAAAGTCAGAAATTCCCCATATTTTGGATCAAAATTGCAGAAATTCCCCTAATTGTGGGGCAAAAAGGCAGAAATTCCCTATATGTTAAGGCAAAAAGACAGAAATTCTCTTTATTTTGGGGCAAAACTCAGAAATTCCTCTTATTTTGGAGCGAAATTCCAGAAATTTCACTTATTTTGGGGCAAAAAGGCAGAAATTTCTATTATTTTGGTACAAAATTGTAGAAATTTTTCTTATTTTATAGCAAAAAGGCAGAAATTTCCCATATTTTGGGGCAAAAATGCAGAAATTCCCCTTATTTTGAGGAAAAAGCCTGAAATTCCCCTTAATTGGGGGCAAACTGGCAGAAATTTCCTTATTTTGTGGCAAAATTGCAAAAATTTCACTTACTTCAGGGTAATAAGTCAGAAATTTTTCTTATTTTGGGGCAAAAAGGCAGAAATTCCTAATATTTTGTGGCAAAATGCAGAAATTCCCCTTATTTTGAGATAAGAAGGCTGAAATTCCCCTTATTTGGGCGCAAAAAGGCAGAAATTTCAATTATTTTGGGGCAAAATTGCAGAAATTTCACTTATTTTATGGTAATAAGTCAGAAATTTTCCTTATTTTGGGCAAAAAAGACAGAATTTCCCTTTGTTTTGGGGGAAAAAGACAGAAATTCCACTTATTTAGAGGCAAAAAAGCAGAAATTCTCCTTATTTTGGGGCAAAATTGCAGAAATTTCACTTACTTCAGGGTAATAAATCAGAAATTTTCCTTATTTTGTGGCAAAAAATACAGAAATTACCTTTGTTTTCGGGGAAAAAGACAGAAATTCCACTTATTTAGAGGCAAAAAAGGAGAAATTCCCCTTATTTTGGAGCAAAAATGAAGAAATTTCCCTTTTTTATGGCAAAAAGTTATGCATTCTTCTTATTTTCAGGCAAAAAGGCAGGAATTCCCTGTATTTTGGAGCAAAATTGCAGAAATTCCCCTAATTGTGGGGCAAAAAGGCAGAAATTCCCTATATGTTGGGGCAAAAAGACAGAAATTCTCCTAATTTTGGGGCAGAACTCAGAAATTCCACTTATTTTGGGGCAAAATTCTAAAGATTTCCCTTATTTTTGGGCAAAATTGCAGAAATTTCACTTATTTCAAAAAAAAGCAGAAATTTTCTTATTTTGGGGCAAGAAGGCAGAAATTTCTTTTATTTTGGTAAAAAATTGCAGAAATTTTTCTTATTTTGGAGCAAAAGAGCAGAAATTTCCCATATTTTGGGGCAAAAATGCCGAAATTCCCCTTATTTTGATGAAAAAGGCTGAAATTCCTTATATTTTGGGGCAAAAAGGCAGAAATTCCCCTTATTTTGAGGTAATAAGGCTGAAATTCCCCTTATTTGGGGCAAAAAGGCAGAAATTCCCCTTATTTTGGGGTAAAATTGCAGAAATTTCAAATATTTCAGGGCAAAATGGCAGAAATTTCCCTTATTTTAGGGCAAAAAGATGAAATCCCTAATTTTTGGCTAAAATTGCAGAAATTTCACTTATTTCGGACAAAAAGACAGAAATTCCACTTAATTTTGGGCAAAAAGTCAGAAATGACCCATATTTTGGAGCAAAATTGCAGAAATTCTCCTAATATTGGTGCAATAATGCAGAAATTCCCTTTATTTTGGGGGCAAAAAGGCCAAAATTCCTCTTATTTTTAGGTAAAAATGCTGAAATTCCCCTTATTTTGGGGCAAAAAGTCAGAAATTCCCCTTATTTTTGAAGAAAAATACAGAAATTTTGTTTATTTTTGGGGAAAAGGCAGAAATTGCACTTATTTTGAGTCAAAAAGGTGAAAAATCCCCTTATTTTGGGGTAAAAATGAAGAAATTTCCTTTTTTTATGGCAAAAAGGTATACATTCCCTTTATTTTCGGGCCAAAAGGCAGAAATTCCCTGTATTTTGGAGCAAAATTGCAAAAATTCCCCTAAATTTTGGGCAAAAAGGCAGAAATTCCCATTATTTTGGGGTAAAACTGTAGAAATTTCACTTATTTCGCGGCAAAATGGCAGAAATTCCCTTTATTTTTGGTGAAAAATAAGAAAATCCCCGTATTTTGGAGCAAAATTGCAGAAATTCACCTAATTTTGGGATAAAAAATAGAGTAATTTTCTTATTTTGGGGCAAAAAGGCAGAATTTCTCCTCATTTTGGGACAAAAGGCAAAAATTCCCCTTATCTTAGGGCAAAATTGAAGAAATTTTCCTTATTTGGGGGCAAAAAACAGGAATTCCCCTTATTTTGGTGCAAAATTGCAGGAATTTCCCTTATTATGGAAAAAAATTACAGAAATTTCCCTTATTTTAGGGCAAAATTGCAGAAATTTCACTTATTTCAAAGAAAAAAGCAATAATTTTTCTTATTCTGGGGCAAAAAGTCAGAAATTTCTATTATTTTATGGGCAAAAAGGCAGAAATTCACCTTATTTTGGGGTAAAATTGCAGAAATTTCACATATTTCAAGGCAATAAGGCAGAAATTCCCCTTATTTTGGGGCAAAAAGGCAGAAATTCCTCTTATTTTGGGATAAAGTTGCAGAAATTTCCCTTATTTGGGAGCAAAAAGGCAGAAAATCCTTTTAATTTTGGGTAAAAAGGCAGAATTTCCTTGTATTTTGGAGCAAAATTGCAGAAATTCCCCTAATATTGGGGTAAAAATGCAGAAATTCCCTTTATTTGGGGCAAAAAGGCAGAAGTTCCCCTTATTTTCGGAAAAGAGGAAGAAATTCCCTGTATTTTGAAGCAAAATTGCAGAAACTCCCCTAATTTTGGGGCAAAAAGGCAGAAATTCCCTTTATTTTGGGGCAAAAATACAGAAATTCTCCTTATTTTGGGGCAAAAATCAGAAATTTCCATTATTTTGGGGCAAAATTTTAGAAATTTCTTCTATTTTGTTACAGACTTGCAGAAATTTTTCTTATTTTGTGGCAAAAAGGCAGAAATTCCCCTTAATTTGGGATAAAATTGCAGAAATTTCCCTTATTTGGGGGCAAAAAACAGAAATTCCCCTTATTTTGGTGCAAAATTGCAGAAATTTCCCTTACTTCAGAGAAAAAAACTCAGAAATTTCTCTTATTTTGGGGCAAAAAGGCAGAAATTTCTTTTATTTTGGTACTAAATTGTAGAAATTTTCTTTATTTTGGGGCAAAAATGCAGAAATTCCCCATATTTTGGGGCAAAAATGCAGAGATTCCCCTTATTATGAGGTAAAATGCTGAAATTCCCCTTATTTTGGGGCAAAAAGACAGAAATTCCCTTTATTTTTTGGCAAAAAGGCAGAAATTCCCCTTATTTTGGGGCAAAATTGCAGAAATTTCTCTAATTGTGGGGCAAAAAAAAGAAATTCCCCTTATTTTGAAGCAAAAATGCAGAAATTTCCCTTATTATGGGGAAAATTGCAGAAATTTCACTTATTTTAGGGTAAATATGCAGAAATTTCACTAATTGTGGGGCAAAAAGGCATAAATTCTTCTTATTTTGGGGCAAAACTCAGAAATTCCACTTATTTTGGGGCAAAATTCCAGAAATTTTCCTTATTTTGGGGCAAAATTGCAGAAATTTTACTTATTTTGGGGCAAAATTGCAGAAATTTCACTTATTTCAGGGAAAAAAGGCAGAAATTTTTCTTACTTTGGGGCAAAAAGGCAAAAATTCCTAATTTTGTGGCAAAAATGCAGAAATTCCTAATATTTTGTTGCAAAAATGCAGAAATTTCCCTTATTTTGAGGTAAAAAGGCTGAAATTCCCCTTATTTCAGGGAAAAAAAGGCAGAAATTTCCCTTATTTTGGGGCAAATTTGCAGAAATTTCACTTATTTCGGGATAATAATTCAGAAATTTTCCTTATTTTGGGGCAAAAAAGACAGAAATTCTCTTTGTTTTGGGGGAAAAAAACAGAAATTTCACTTATTTAGAGGCAAAAAGGCAAAAGTTCCCCTTATTTTTAGCAAAAATGAAGAAATTTCCCTTTTTTTATGGCAAAAAGGTATGCATACTTCTTATTTTCAGACAAAAGAGCAGAAAATCCCCATATTTTGGGTCAAAATTGCAGAAATTTCCCTAATTGTGGGGCAAAAAACAGAAATTCCCCTTAATTTGGGGCAAAATTGCAGAAATTTCCCTTATTATGGGGAAAAATTGCAGAAATTTCCCTTCTATTATGGCAAAATTGCAGAAATTTCACTAATTGTGGCGCAAAATGCAGAAATTCTCCTTATTTTGGGGCAAAACTCAGAAATTCCACTTGTTTTGTGGCAAAATTCCAGAAATTTCCCTTATTTTGGAGCAAAAGTGACAGAAATTCTCTTTGTTTTGGGGGAAAAAGACAGAAATTCCACTTATTTAGAGGCAAAAAAGCAGAAATTTCCTTTATTTTGGAGCAAAAATGAAGAAATTTCCTTTTTTTATTGCAAAAAGCTATGCATTCTTATGTTCGGGCAAAAAGGCAGAAATTCACCATATTTTGGGGCAAAAGGCAGAAATTCCCCTTATTTTGGAGCAAAAATGAAGAAATTTTCCTTTTTTATGGCAAAAAGGTATGCATTCTTCTTATTTTGGTGCGAAAAGGCTGAAATTCCCCTTATTTTGAGGTAAAATGCTGAAATTCCCCATATTTTGGGGCAAAAGGCAGAAATTCCCCTTATTTTCGGGCAAAAAGGCAAAAATTCCCCATATTTTGGAGCAAAATTGCAGAAATTCCCCTAATTTTGGGGCAAAAAGGCAGAAATTTCCCTTATTTTGGGGTAAAACTCCAGAAATTTCACTTATTTCACAGCAAAATGGCAGAAATTCCCCTTATTTTCGGCGAAAAAGGCAGAAAATCCCCGTATTTTGGAGCAAAATTGCAGAAATTCACCTAATTTTGGGGTAAAAAATACAGTAATATTCGTTATTTTGTTCAAAAATGCAGAAATTACCCTTATTTTAGGGCAAAATTGCAGAAATTTCCCTTATTTGGGGGCAAAAAAAAAAAGAAATTGCTCTTATTTTGGGGAAAAATTGCAGAAATCTCCATATTATGGGGAAAAATTGCAGAAATTTCTTTTATATTAGGGCAAAATTGCAGAAATTTCACTTATTTCAGAGAAAAAAAGCAAAAATTTTTCTTATTTTGTGGCAAAAAGTCAGAAATTCTCCTTATTTTGGGGCAAAAGGCAGAAATTCACTTTTATTTTAGGGCAAAATTGCAGAAATTTCTCTTATTTGGGGGCAAAAAAACAGAAATTGCCCTTATTTTGAGGCAAAATTGCAGAAATTTCCCTTATTATGAGGAAAAATTGCAGAAATTTCCCTTATATTAGGGCAAAATTGCAGAAATTTCACTTATTTCATAGAAAAAAAGCAAAAATTTTTCTTATTTTGGGGCAAAAAGGCAGAAATTCCCATTATTTCTGGGCAAAAATGCAGAAATTCACCTTATTTGGGGGCAAAAATGAGGAAATTTCCCTATTTATGGCAATAAAGTTATGCATTCCCCTTATTTTCGGGGAAAAAGGCAAAAATTCCTTGTATTTTGGAGCAAAATTGCAGAAATTCCTCTAATTGTAGGGCAAAAAGGCAGAAATTCTCCTTATTGGGGCAAAACTCAGAAATTCCACCTATTTCGGGGCAAAATTCCAGAAATTTCCCTTATTTGGGGGCAAAAAAAAGAAATTGCTCTTATTTTGGGGAAAAATTGCAGAAATCACCATATTATGGGGAAAAATTGAAGAAATTTCCCTTATATTAGGGCAAAATTGCAGAAATTTCACTTATTTCAGAGAAAAAAAGCAAAAATTTTTCTTATTTTGCGGCAAAAAGTCAGAAATTCTCCTTATTTTGGGGCAAAAGGCAGAAATTCACTTTTATTTTAGGGCAAAATTGCAGAAATTTCTCTTATTTGGGGGCAAAAAAACAGAAATTGCCCTTATTTTGAGGCAAAATTGCAGAAATTTCCCTTATTATGAGGAAAAATTGCAGAAATTTCCCTTATATTAGGGCAAAATTGCAGAAATTTCACTTATTTCATAGAAAAAAAGCAAAAATTTTTCTTATTTTGGGGCAAAAAGGCAGAAATTCCCATTATTTCTGGGCAAAAATGCAGAAATTCACCTTATTTTGGGGCAAAAATGAGGAAATTTCCCTATTTATGGCAATAAAGTTATGCATTCCCCTTATTTTCGGGGAAAAAGGCAAAAATTCCTTGTATTTTGGAGCAAAATTGCAAAAATTCCTCTAATTGTAGGGCAAAAAGGCAGAAATTCTCCTTATTGGGGCAAAACTCAGAAATTCCACCTATTTCGGGGCAAAATTCCAGAAATTTCCATTATTTTGGGGCAAAATTGCAGAAATTTCACTTATTTTCGGGTAAAATTGAAGAAATTTCACTTATTTCAGGGAAAAAAGGCAGAAATTTTCCTTATTTTGGGGCAAAAAGGCAGAAATTCTCCATATTTTGGTGCAAAAATCAGAAATTTCTCTTATTTTGAGGTAAAATGCTGAAATTCTTCATATTTTGGGGCAAAAGGCAGAAATTTCTCTTTTTTTGGGGCAAATTTGCAGAAATTTCACTTATTTCAGGGTAATAAGTCAGAAATTTTCCTTATTTTGAGGCAAAAAAGATAGAAATTCTCTATGTTTTGGGAGAAAAAGACAGAAATTCCACTTATTTAGAGGCAAAAAGGCAAAAGTTTCCCTTCTTTTGGAGCAAAAATGAAGAAATTTTCCTTTTTTATGGCAAAAAGGTATGCATTCTTCTTATTTTCAGACAAAAAGGCAGAAATTCCCCATATTTTGGGGCAAAAGGAAGAAATTCCCCTTATTTTGGGGCAAAATTGCGGAAATTTCACTAATTGTGAGGCAAAAAACCGAAATTCCCCTTATTTTGAAGCAAAATTGCAGAAATTTCCCTTATTATGGGAAAAAATTGCAGAAATTTCACGAATTGTGGGGCAAAAACGCAGAAATTCTCCTTATTTTGGGGCAAAACTCAGAAATTCCACTTATTTTGGGGCAAAATTCCAAAAATTTTTCTTATTTGGGGCAAAGTTGCAGAAATTTCACTTATTTCAGGGAAAAAAGGCAGAAATTTTCCTTATTTTGGGGCAAAAATGCAGAAATTTCTAATATTTTTGCCAAAATTCAAAAATTCCTTTTATTTTGAGGTTAAAAAGGCTGAAATTCCCCTTATTTAAGGGCAAAAAGGCAGAAACTTCTCTTATATTGGGGCAAAATTGCAGAAATTTCACTTATTTTGGGGCAAAAAGCAGAAATTTCTTTTATTATGGTACAATATTGAAGAAATTTTCTTTATTTTGGAACAAAAAGGCAGAAATTCCCCATATTTTGGGGCAAAATGCAGAAATTCTTATTTTGCGGTCAAATGCAGAAATTTCCTTTATTTAGAGGTAAAATGCAGAAATTCCCCAAATATTGGGGAAAAATGCAGAAATTCCCTTTATTTTGGGGCTAAAAGGCAGAAATTAACCGTATTTTGAAGCAAAATTGCAGAAATTCTCATAATTTTGGGGCAAAAATACAGAAAATCCCCTTTTTTCGGGAGCAAAAATTCAGAAATTTCTCTTATTTTTGGGCAAAATTGCAGAAATTTCCTTTACATTGGGGCAAAATTGCAGAAATTTCCCTTATTTTGGGGCAAAATTGCAGAAATTTTACTTATTTCAGAAAAAGGCAGAAATTTTCTTATTTTGGAGCAAAAATGCAGAAATTTCTTTTATTTTGGTACAAAATTGCAGAAATTTTTCTTATTTTGGGGCAAAAAGGCAGAAATTCCTCATATTTTGGGTCAAAAAGGCAGAAATTCCATCTATTTTGAGGTAAAAAGGCTGAAATTCCCCTTATTTTTGGACAAAAAGTCAATAATTCCCCTTATTTTAATGCAAAAAGGCAGAAATTCCCCTTATTTTGAGGTAAAACTGCAGAAATTTCAATTATTTCGTGGCAAAATGGCAGAAATTCCCCTTATTTTCGGCGAAAGAGGCAGAAAATCCCAGTATTTTGGAGCAAAATTGCAGAAATTCACCTAATTTTGCGGTAAAAAATACAGTAATTTACTTTATTTTGGGGCAAAAAGGCAGAAATTCTTCTTATTTTGGGGCAAAAGGCAGAAATTCTCTTTATTATAGGGCAAAATTGCAGAAATTTCCCTTATTTGGGAGCAAAAAACAGAAATTCTCTTTATTTTGGGGCAAAATTACAGAAATTTCCCTTATTATGGGGGAAAATTGCAGATATTTCCCTTATTTTAGTGCAAAACTGCAGAAATTTCACTTATTTAAGAAAAAAAAAGCAAAAAATTTTTTTATTTTGGGGCAAAAAGGCAGAAATTCCCATTATTTTGGGGCAAAAATGCAGAAATTCAAATTATTTTAGGGTAAAATTGCAGAAATTTCACAAATTTCAGGGTAAAAAGCCAGAAATTTCCATTATTTTGGGACAAAATTGCAGAAATTTCACTTATTTCAGGGTAATAAGTCAGAAATTTTCCTTATTTAGGAGCAAAAAAGACAGAAATTCCCTTTGTTTTGGGGGTAAAGACAGAAATTCCACTTATTTAGAGGCAAAAATGCAGAACTTCCTTTTATTTTGGAGCAAAAATGAAGAAATTATCCTTTTTTATGGCAAAAAGGTATGCATTCCCCTCATTTTTGGGCAAAAATGATGAAATTTTCTGTATTTTGAAGCAAAATTGCAGAAATTCCCCTAATTGTGGGGCAAAAAGGCAGAAATTCCCTATATGTTGGGGCATAAAGACAGAAATTCTCCTTATTTTGGGGCAAAACTCAGAAATTCCACTTATTTTGGAGCAAAATTCTAGAAATTTCTCTTATTTTGGTGCAAAAATGCAGAAATTTCATTTATTTTGGGGCAAAATTGCAGAAATTCATTTTATTTTGGGGCAAAAACGATGAAATCCCTAATTTTTGGCAAAAATTGAAGAAATTTCACTTATTTCGGGACAAAAAGGCAGAAATTCCAATTAATTTCGGGCAAAAAGGCAGAAATTCCCCTTATTTTGGGGCAAAAAGGCAGAAATTTCCCTTATTTTGGGATAAAATTGCAGAAATTTCCTTTATTTGGGAGCAAAAAGGCAGAAAATCCCCCTTAATTTTGGGTAAAAAGGCAGAAATTCCCCATATTTTGGAGCAATATTGCAGAAATTCCCCTAATAGTGGGGCAAAAATGCAGAAATTCCCTTTATTTGGGGCAAAAAGACAGAAGTTCCCCTTATTTTCAGGAAAGAAGAAGAAATTCCCTGTATTTTGAAGCAAAACTGCAGAAACTCCCCTAATTTTGGGGCAAAAAGGCAGAAATTCCCTTTATTTTGGTGTAAAAATACAGATATTCTCTTATTTTGGGGCAAAAATCAAAAATTTCTTTTATTTGGGGAAAAATTGCAGAAATCTCACTTATTTTCAGGTAAAAAGGCTGAAATTTCTTTTATTTTTGGGCAAAAAGGGAGAAATTCTCCTTTTCAGGGCAAAATTGCAGAATTTTCCTTTTTTTGGGGCAAAAAGGCAGAAATTCTTTATATTTTGGGGCAAAAAGGCAGAAATTCCCTTTATTTTGTGGTAATAAGGCTAAAATTCCCCTTATTTGGGGCAAAAGTCAGAAATTCCCCTTATTTTGTGGTAAAATTGCAGAAATTTCAAATATTTCAGGGCAAAATTGCAGAAATTTTCCTTATTTTGGGGCAAAACGATGAAATCCCTAATTTTTGGCTAAAATTGCAGAAATTTCACTTATTTCGGACAAAAAGGCAGAAATTCCACATAATTTTGGGCAAAAAGGCAGAAATGACCCATATTTTGGAGCAAAATTGCAGAAATTCCCCTAATATTAGTGCAAAAATGCAAAAATTCCCTTTATTTTGTGGGCAAAAAGGCAGAAATTCCCATTATTTTTAGGTAAAAAGGCTGAAATTCCCCTTATTTTGGGGCAAAAATCAGAAATTCCCCTTATTTTTAGGCAAAAAGACAGAAATTTCGTTTATTTTTGGGGAAAAGGCAGAAATTGCACTTATTTTGAGTCAAAAAGGTGAAAAATCCCCTTATTTTGGGGTAAAAATAAAGAAATTTCTTTTTTTATGGCAAAAAGGTTTACATTCCCTTTATTTTCGGGCCAAAAGGCAGAAATTCCCTGTATTTTGGAGCAAAATTGCAAAAATTCCCCTAATTTTTGTGCAAAAAGGCAGAAATTCCCCTTATTTTGGGGTAAAACTGCAGAAATTTCACTTATTTCGCGGCAAAATGGCAGAAATTCCCTTTATTTTTGGCGAAAAAAGAAGAAAATCCCCGTATTTTGGAGCAAAATTGCAGAAATTCACGTAATTTTGGAATAAAAAATAAAGTAATTTTCTTATTTTGGGGCAAAAATGCTGAAATTCTCCTTATTTTGGGGCAAAAGGCAGAAATTCCCTTTATTTTGGGGCAAAAATACAGAAATTCTCCTTATTTTGGGGCAAAAATCAGAAATTTCCCTTATTTTGGGGCAAAATTTTAGAAATTTCTTCTATTTTGTTACAGACTTGCAGAAATTTTTCCTATTTTGTGTCAAAAAGGCAAAAATTCCCTTTATTTTGGGATAAAATTGCAGAAATTTCTCTTATTTGGGGGCAAAAAACAGAAATTCTTCTTATTTTGTTGCAAAATTGCAGAAATTTCCTTTATTATGGAAAAAAATTGCAGAAATTTCCCTTATTTTGGGGCAAAATTGCAGAAATTTCACTTATTTCAGAGAAATAAACTCAGAAATTTCTCTTATTTTGGGGCAAAAAGGCAGAAATTTCTTTTATTTTGGTACAAAATTGTAGAAATTTTCTTTATTTTGGGGCAAAAATGCAGAAATTCCCTATATTTTGGGGCAAAAATGCAGAGATTCCCCTAATTATGAGGTAAAATGCTGAAATTCCCCCTATTTTGGGGCAAAAAGACAAAAATTCCCTTTATTTTGTGGCAAAAAGGCAGAAATTTCCTTTATTTTGGGGCAAAATTGCAGAAATTTCACATATTTCAGGGCAAAAATCAAAAATTCCTTTTATTTTGGGGCAAAAAGACAGGAATTCCGTTTATTTTTGGGTAAAAAGGCAGAAATTTCACTAATTTTGAGGTAAGAAGTAATAAATTACTCTTATTTTGGGGCAAAAATGAAGAAATTTCTCTTTTTTGTGGCAAAAGGTATACTTTCTTCTTATTTTAGGGCAAAAAAGCAGAAATTCCTCGTATTTTGGAGCACAATTGCACAAAATCCACTAATTGTGGAGCAAAAAAGCAGAAAATCCCTATATGTTCAGGCAAAAACACAGAAATTCTTCTTATTTTGGGGCAAAAATCAGAAATTTCACTTATTTTGGGGCAAAATTGAAGAAATTTCACTTATTTCAGGGAAAGAAGGCAGAAACTTTCTTTATTTTGGGGCAAAAAGGCAGAAATTCCTAATATTTTGTGGCAAAATGCAGAAATTCCCCTTATTTTGAGGTAAAAAGGCTAAAATTCCCTTTATTTGGGGGCAAAAAGGCAGAAATTTCCCTTATTTTGGGGCAAAATTGCAGAAATTTCACTTATTTCAGGGTAATAAGTCAGAAATTCCCCTTATTATGAGGAAAAAGACAGAAATTCCACTTATTTAGAGGCATAAAGGCAGAAATTCCCCTTATTTTGGAGCAAAAATCAAGAAATTTCCCTTTTTTATGGCAAAAAGGTATGCATTCCCCTTATTTTAGGGTAAAAAGGCAGAAATTCCTCGTATTTTGGAGCAAAATTGCAGAAATTCCCCTAATTGTGAGGCAAAAAGGCAAAAATTCTCCTTATTTTGGGGCAAAACTCAGAAATTCCACTTATTTTGGGGCAAAATTGCAGGAATTTACCTTATTTTGGGGCAAAATTGCAGAAATTTCTTTTATTTGGGGCAAAATTGCATAAAATTCACTTATTTTCAGGTAAAAAGGCTGAAATTTCCTTTATTTTGGGGTTAAAAGGTAGAAATTCCCCTTGTTTTGGGGCAAAATTGCAGAAATTTTCCTTATTTTAGGGCAAAAAGGCAGAAATTCCTTATATTTTGAGGCAAAAAGGCAGAAATTCCCCTTATTTTGGGGTAAAATTGCAGAAATTTCAAATATTTCAGTGCAAAATGGCAGAAATTTCTCTTATTTTGGGGCAAAAATGGAATCCCTAATTTTTGGCTAAAATTGCAGAAATTTCACTTATTTCCAGACAAAAAGGCAGAAATTCCACTTAATTTCAGGCAAAAAGGCAGCAATGACCCGTATTTTGGAACAAAATTGCATAAATTCCCCTAATTTTGGATCAAAAAGGCAGAAATTCCCCTTATTTTGGCATAAAATTGCAGAAATTTCAATTATTTCGCGGCAAAATGGAAGAAATTCCCCTTATTTTCGGTGAAAGAGGCAGAAAATCCTCGTATTTTGGAGCAAAATTGGAGAAATACACCTAATTTTGGGGTAAAACATGCAGTAATTTTCTTTTTTGTGGCAAAAAGTTAGAAATTTCCCTTATTTTGGGGCAAATGTCAGAAATTCCCCTTATTTTGGGGCAAAATTGCAGAAATTTGCTTTATTATGGAAAAAAAATTCAGATATTTCCCTTATTCTAAGGCAAAATTGCAGAAATTTTACTTATTTCAGAAAAAAAAAGCAAAAATTTTTCTTATTTTGGGGCAAAAAGTCAGAAATTTCTATTATTTTATGGGCAAAAAGGCAAAAATTCACCTTATTTTGGGGTAAAATTGCACAAATTTAACATATTTCAGAGCAAAAGAGCAGAAATTCCCCTTATTTTGGGACAAAAAGACAGAAATTCCCTTTATTTTGGGATACAATTGCAGAAAATTCCCTTATTTTGAAGCAAAAAGGAAGAAAATCCTTTTAATTTTGGGAAAAAGGCAGAATTTCCCTGGATTTTGGAGCAAAATTGCAGAAATTCCTCTAATATTGGGGCAAAAATGCAGAAATTCCCTTTATTTGGGGCAAAAAGGCAGAAGTTCCCCTTATTTTAGGGAAAAGAGGAAGAAATTCCCTGTATTTTGAAGCAAAATTGCAGAAACTCCCCTAATTTTGGGGCAAAAAGGCAGAAATTTCCTTTATTTTGGGGAAAAAAATACAGAAATTCTCCTTATTTTGGGGCAAAAATCAGAAATTTCCCTTATTTTGGGCCAAAATTTTAGAAATTTCTTCTATTTTGTTACAGACTTGCAGAAATTTTTCTTATTTTCTGGAAAAAAGGAAGAAATTCCCCTTATTTTGGGATAAAATTTCAGAAATTTCCCTTATTTGGGGGCAAAAAACAGAAATTCCCCTTATTTTGTTGCAAAATTGCAGAAATTTCCCTTATTATGGAAAAAATTTGCAGAAATTTCCCTTATTTTGGGGCAAAATTGCAGAAATTTCACTTATTTCAGAGAAAAAAACTCAGAAATTTCTCTTATTTTGGGGTAAAAAGGCAGAAATTTCTTTTATTTTGGTACAAAATTGTAGAAATTTTCTTTATTTTGGGGCAAAAATGCAGAAATTCCCCATATTTTGGGGCAAAAATGCAGAGATTCCCCTTATTATGAGGTAAAATGCTGAAATTCCCCTTATTTTGGGGCAAAAAGACAGAAATTCCCTTTATTTTGTGGCAAAAAGGCAGAAATTTCCCTTATTTTGTGGCAAAATTGCAGAAATTTCACATATTTCAGGGCAAAAATCAAAAATTCCTTTTATTTTGGGGCAAAAAGACAGAAATTGGGTTTATTTTTGGGTAAAAACGCAGAAATTTCACTTATTTTGAGGTAAGTAGGAAGAAATTCCTCTTATTTTGGGGCAAAAATGAAGTAATTTCTCTTTTTGTTGCAAAAGGTATACATTCTTCTTATTTTCGGGCAAAAAGCAGAAATTCCTCGTATTTTGGAGCACAATTGCAGAAAATCCACTAATTGTGGAGCAAAAAGGCAGAAAGTCCCTATATGTTCAGGCAAAAACACAGAAATTCTCTTTATTTTGGGGCAAAACTCAGAAATTTCACTTATTTTGGGGCAAAATTGAAGAAATTTCACTTATTTCAGAGAAAAAGGACAGAAACTTTCTTTATTTTGGGGCAAAAAGGCAGAAATTCCTAATATTTTGTGGCAAAATCCAGAAATTCCCCTTATTTTGATGTAAAAAGGCTGAAATTCCCTTTATTTGGGGGCAAAAAGGCAGAAATTTCCATTATTTTGGGGCAAAATTGCAGAAATTTCACTTATTTCAGGGTAATAAGTCAGAAATTCCCCTTATTATGAGGGAAAAATACAAAAATTCCACTTATTTAGAGGCATAAAGGCAGAAATTCCCCTTATTTTGGAGCAAAAATGAAGAAAGTTCCCTTTTTTATGGCAAAAAGGTATGCATTCCCCTTATTTTAGGGTAAAAAGGCAGAAATTCCCCGTATTTTGGAGCAAAATTGCAGAAATTCTCCTAATTGTGGGGCAAAAAGGCAAAAATTCTCCTTATTCTGGGGCAAAACTCAGAAATTCCACTTATTTTGGGGCAAAATTGCAGGAATTTACTTTATTTTGGGGCAAAATTGCAGAAATTTCCCTTATTTGGGGCAAAATTGCAGAAAATTCACTTATTTTCAGGTAAAAAGGCTGAAATTCCCTTTATTTTGAGGTAAAAAGGGAGAAATTCCCCTTATTTTGGGGCAAAATTGCAGAAATTTTCCATATTTTAGGGCAAAAAGGCAGAAATGCCTTATATTTTGGGGCAAAAAAGCAGAAATTCCCCTTATTTTGGGGTAAAATTGCAGAAATTTCAAATATTTCAGTGCAAAATGGCAGAAATTTCCCTTATTTTGGGGCAAAAATGGAATCCCTAATTTTTGGCTAAAATTGTAAAAATTTCACTTATTTCCAGACAAAAAGGCAGAAATTCCACTTAATTTCAGGCAAAAAGGCAGCAATGACCCGTATTTTGGAGCAAAATTGCATAAATTACCCTAATTTTGGATCAAAAAGGCAGAAATTCCCCTTATTTTGGCGTAAAACTGCAGAAATTTCAATTATTTCGCGGCAAAATGGAAGAAATTCCCCTTATTTTCGGTGAAAGAGGCAGTAAATCCTCGTATTTTGGAGCAAAATTGCAGAAATACACCTAATTTTGGGGTAAAACATGCAGTAATTTTCTTTTTTGTGGCAAAAAGGCAGAAATTCCCCTTATTTTGGGGCAAATGTCAGAAATTCCCCTTATTTTAGGGCTAAATTGCAGAAATTTCCTTTATTTGTGGGCAAAAAACAGAAATTCCCCTTATTTTGGGGCAATATTGCAGAAATTTGCTTTATTATGGAGAAAAATTTCAGATATTTCCCTTATTCTAGAGCAAAATTGCAGAAATTTCACTTATTTCAGAAAAAAAAGCAAAAATTTATCTTGTTTTGGGGCAAAAAGTCAGAAATTTCTATTATTTTTTGGGCAAAAAGGCAGAAATTCACCTTATTTTGGGATAAAATTGGAGAAATTTAACATATTTCAGGGCAAAAGGGCAGAAATTCACCTTATTTTGGGGCAAAAAGGCAGAAATTCCCTTTATTTTGGGATAAAATTGGAGAAATTTCCCTTATTTAGAAGCAAAAAGGCAGAAAATCCTTTTAATTTTGGGTAAATAGGCAGAATTTTCCCGTATTTTGGAGCAAAATTGCAGAAATTCCCCTAATATTGGGGCAAAAATGCAGAAATTCCCTTTATTTGGGGCAAAAAGGCAGAAGTTCCCCTTATTTTCGGGAAAAGAGGAAGAAATTTCCTGTATTTTGAAGCAAAATTGCAGAAACTCCCCTAATTTTGGGGCAAAAATGCAGAAATTCCCTTTATTTTGGGGCAAAAATACAGAAATTCTCCTTATTTTAGGGCAAAAATCAGAAATTTCCCTTATTTTGGGGAAAAATTTTAGAAATTTCTTCTATTTTGTAACAGACTTGCAGAAATTTTTCTTATTTTGTGGGAAAAATGCAGAAATTCCCCTTATTTTGGTATAAAATTGCAGAAATTTCCCTTTTTTGGGGGCAAAAAACAGAAATTCACCTTATTTTGTTGCAAAATTGCAGAAATTTCCCTTATTATGGAAAAAAATTGCAGAAATTTCCCTTATTTTGGGGCAAAATTGCAGAAATTTCACTTATTTCAGAGAAAAAAACTCAGAAATTTCTCTTATTTTGGGGCAAAAAGGCAGAAATTTCTTTTATTTTGGTACAAAATTGTAGAAATTTTCTTTATTTTGGGGCAAAAATGCAGAGATTTTCTTTATTATGAGGTAAAATGCTGAAATTCCCCGTATTTTGGGGCAAAAAGACAGAAATTCCCTTTATTTTGTGGCAAAAGGCTGAAATTTCCCTTATTTTGGGGCAAAATTGCAGAAATTTCACATATTTCAGGGCAAAAATCAAAAATTCCTTTTATTTTGGGGCAAAAAGACGGAAATTCCGTTTATTTTTGGGTAAAAAGGCAGAAATTTCACTTATTTTGTGGTAAGAAGGAAGAAATTTCTCTTATTTTGGGGAAAAAATGAAGAAATTTCTCTTTTTTGTTGCAAAAGGTATACATTCTTCTTATTTTCGGGCAAAAAAGCAGAAATTCTTCGTATTTTGGAGCACAATTGCAGAAAATCCACTAATTGTGGAGCAAAAAGGCAGAAAATCCCTATATGTTCAGGCAAAAACACAGAAATTCTCTTTATTTTGGGGCAAAACTCAGAAATTTCACTTATTTTGGGTCAAAATTGAAGAAATTTCATTTATTTCAGGGAAAAAAGGCAGAAACTTTCTTTATTTTAAGGCAAAAAGGCAGAAATTTCTAATATTTTGTGGCAAAAAGCAGAAATTCCCCTTATTTTGAGGTATAAAGGCTGAAATTCCCTTTATTTGGGGGCAAAAAGGCAGAAATTTCCCTTATTTTGGGGCAAAATTGCAGAAATTTCACTTATTTCAGGGTAATAAATCAGAAATTCCCCTTATTATGGGGGAAAAAAACAGAAATTCCACTTATTTAGAGGCATAAAGGCAGAAATTCCCCTTATTTTGGAGCAAAAATCAAGAAATTTCCCTTTTTTATGGCAAAAAGGTATGCATACCTCTTATTTTAGGGTAAAAAGGCAGAAATTCCCCGTATTTTGGAGCAAAATTGCAGAAATTCCCCTAATTGTGAGGCAAAAAGGCAAAAATTCTCCTTATTTTGGGGCAAAACTCAGAAATTCCACTTATTTGGGGGCAAAATTGCAGGAATTTACCTTATTTTGGGGCAAAATTGCAGAAATTTCCTTTATTTGGGGCAAAATTGCATAAAATTCACTTATTTTCAGGTAAAAAGGCTGAAATTTCCTTTATTTTGGGGTTAAAAGGTAGAAATTCCCCTTGTTTTGGGGCAAAATTGCAGAAATTTTCCTTATTTTAGGGCAAAAAGGCAGAAATTCCTTATATTTTGAGGCAAAAAGGCAGAAATTCCCCTTATTTTGGGGTAAAATTGCAGAAATTTCAAATATTTCAGTGCAAAATGGCAGAAATTTCTCTTATTTTGGGGCAAAAATGGAATCCCTAATTTTTGGCTAAAATTGCAGAAATTTCACTTATTTCCAGACAAAAAGGCAGAAATTCCACTTAATTTCAGGCAAAAAGGCAGCAATGACCCGTATTTTGGAACAAAATTGCATAAATTCCCCTAATTTTGGATCAAAAAGGCAGAAATTCCTCTTATTTTGGCGTAAAATTGCAGAAATTTCAATTATTTCGCGGCAAAATGGAAGAAATTCCCCTTATTTTCGGTGAAAGAGGCAGAAAATCCTCGTATTTTGGAGCAAAATTGGAGAAATACACCTAATTTTGGGGTAAAACATGCAGTAATTTTCTTTTTTGTGGCAAAAAGGTAGAAATTTCCCTTATTTTGGGGCAAATGTCAGAAATTCCCCTTATTTTGGGGCAAAATTGCAGAAATTTGCTTTATTATGGAAAAAAATTTCAGATATTTCCCTTATTCTAAGGCAAAATTGCAGAAATTTTACTTATTTCAGAAAAAAAAAGCAAAAATTTTTCTTATTTTGGGGCAAAAAGTCAGAAATTTCTATTATTTTATGGGCAAAAAGGCAAAAATTCACCTTATTTTGGGGTAAAATTGCAGAAATTTAACATATTTCAGAGCAAAAGAGCAGAAATTCCCCTTATTTTGGGACAAAAAGGCAGAAATTCCCTTTATTTTGGAATAAAAATTGCAGAAAATTCCCTTATTTGGAAGCAAAAAGGAAGAAAATCCTTTTAATTTTGGGAAAAAGGCAGAATTTCCCTGGATTTTGGAGCAAAATTGCAGAAATTCCCCTAATATTGGGGCAAAAATGCAGAAATTCCCTTTATTTGGGGCAAAAAGCCAGAAGTTCCCCTTATTTTAGGGAAAAGAGGAAGAAATTCCCTGTATTTTGAAGCAAAATTGCAGAAACTCCCCTAATTTTGGGGCAAAAAGGCAGAAATTCCCTTTATTTTGGGGAAAAAAATACAGAAATTCTCCTTATTTTGGGGCAAAAATCAGAAATTTCCCTTATTTTGGGGCAAAATTTTAGAAATTTCTTCTATTTTGTTACAGACTTGCAGAAATTTTTCTTATTTTCTGGAAAAAAGGAAGAAATTCCCCTTATTTTGGGATAAAATTTCAGAAATTTCCCTTATTTGGGGGCAAAAAACAGAAATTCCCCTTATTTTGTTGCAAAATTGCAGAAATTTCCCTTATTATGGAAAAAATTTGCAGAAATTTCCCTTATTTTGGGGCAAAATTGCAGAAATTTCACTTATTTCAGAGAAAAAAACTGAGAAATTTCTCTTATTTTGGGACAAAAAGGCAGAAATTTCTTTTATTTTGGTACAAAATTGTAGAAATTTTCTTTATTTTGGGGCAAAAATACAGAAATTCCCTATATTTTGGGGCAAAAATGCAGAGATTCCCCTTATTATGAGGTAAAATGCTGAAATTCCCCTTATTTTGGGGCAAAAAGACAGAAATTCCCTTTATTTTGTGGCAAAAACGCAGAAATTTCCCTTATTTTGTGGCAAAATTGCAGAAATTTCACATATTTCAGGGCAAAAATCAAAAATTCCTTTTATTTTGGGGCAAAAAGACAGAAATTCCGTTTATTTTTGGGTAAAAACGCAGAAATTTCACTTATTTTGAGGTAAGAAGGAAGAAATTCCTCTTATTTTGGGGCAAAAATGAAGAAATTTCTCTTTTTGGTTGCAAAAGGTATACATTCTTCTTATTTTCGGGCAAAAAGCAGAAATTCCTCGTATTTTGGAGCACAATTGCAGAAAATCCACTAATTGTGGAGCAAAAAGGCAGAAAATCCCTATATGTTCAGGCAAAAACACAGAAATTCTCTTTATTTTGGGGCAAAACTCAGAAATTTCACTTATTTTGGGGCAAAATTGAAGAAATTTCACTTATTTCAGAGAAAAAAGGCAGAAACTTTCTTTATTTTGGGGCAAAAAGGCAGAAATTCCTAATATTTTGTGGCAAAATCCAGAAATTCCCCTTATTTTGAGGTAAAAAGGCTGAAATTCCCTTTATTTGGGGGCAAAAAGGCAGAAATTTCCATTATTTTGGGGCAAAATTGCAGAAATTTCACTTATTTCAGGGTAATAAGTCAGAAATTCCCCTTATTATGAGGGAAAAATACAAAAATTCCACTTATTTAGAGGCATAAAGGCAGAAATTCCCCTTATTTTGGAGCAAAAATGAAGAAATTTCCCTTTTTTATGGCAAAAAGGTATGCATTCCCCTTATTTTAGGGTAAAAAGGCAGAAATTCCCCGTATTTTGGAGCAAAATTGCAGAAATTCTCCTAATTGTGGGGCAAAAAGGCAAAAATTCTCCTTATTCTGGGGCAAAACTCAGAAATTCCACTTATTTTGGGGCAAAATTGCAGGAATTTACTTTATTTTGGGGCAAAATTGCAGAAATTTCCCTTATTTGGGGCAAAATTGCAGAAAATTCACTTATTTTCAGGTAAAAAGGCTGAAATTCCCTTTATTTTGAGGTAAAAAGGGAGAAATTCCCCTTATTTTGGGGCAAAATTGCAGAAATTTTTCATATTTTAGGGCAAAAAGGCAGAAATGCCTTATATTTTGGGGCAAAAAAGCAGAAATTCCCCTTATTTTGGGGTAAAATTGCAGAAATTTCAAATATTTCAGTGCAAAATGGCAGAAATTTCCCTTATTTTGGGGCAAAAATGGAATCCCTAATTTTTGGCTAAAATTGTAAAAATTTCACTTATTTCCAGACAAAAAGGCAGAAATTCCACTTAATTTCAGGCAAAAAGGCAGCAATGACCCGTATTTTGGAGCAAAATTGCATAAATTCCCCTAATTTTGGATCAAAAAGGCAGAAATTCCCCTTATTTTGGCGTAAAACTGCAGAAATTTCAATTATTTCGCGGCAAAATGGAAGAAATGCCCCTTATTTTCGGTGAAAGAGGCAGAAAATCCTCGTATTTTGGAGCAAAGTTGCAGAAATACACCTAATTTTGGGGTAAAACATGCAGGAATTTTCTTTTTTGTGGCAAAAAGGCAGAAATTCCCCTTATTTTGGGGCAAATGTCAGAAATTCCCCTTATTTTGGGGCAAAATTGCAGAAATTTGCTTTATTATGGAGAAAAATTTCAGATATTTCACTTATTCTAGGGCAAAATTGCAGAAATTTCACTTATTTCAGAAAAAAAAAAGCAAAAATTTTTCTTATTTTGGGGCAAAAAGGCAGAAGTTCCCATTATTTTGGGGCAAAAAGGCAGAAATTCACCTTATTTTAGGGTAAAATTGCAGAAATTTCACATATTTCAGGGCAAAAAGGCAGAAATTCCCCGTATTTTGAGGTAAAATGATGAAATTCCCCATATTTAGGCGCAAAAGGCAGAAATTCCCCTTATTTTGGGGCAAAAAGGCACAAATTTCCCTTATTTTCAGGCAAAATTGCAGAAATTTCATTTATTTCAGGGTAAAAAGTCAGTAATTACCCTTATTTTGGGGCAAAAAGAAGAAATTTCTTTTATTATGGTACAAAATTGAAGAAATTTTCTTTATTTTGGAACAAAAAGGCAGAAATTCCCAATATTTTGGGGTAAAAGTCAGAAATTCTTTTTATTTTGAGGTAAAATGCAGAAATTTCTTTTATTTAGAGGTAAAATACAGAAATTCCATTAATATTGGTGGAAAATGCAGAAATTCCCTTTATTTTGGGGCTAAAAGGCAGAAATTTTCCGTATTTTGAAGAAAAATTGCAGAAATTCTCATAATTTTCAGGCAAAAAGGCTTAAATTCTTTTTATTTTGGGGCAAAAATACAAAAAATCTTCTTTTTTCGGGTGCAAAAAGTCAGAAATTCCCCTTATTTGGGGCAAAATTTCAGAAATTTCCTTTACTTTGGGGAAAAATTGCAGAAATTTCTCTTATTTTGGGGCAAAATTGCAGAAATTTCAATTATTTCAGGGAAAGAAGGCAGAAATTTCTTTTATTTTGGAACAAAAAGGCAGAAATTTCTTTTAATTTGGTACAAAATTGCAGAAATTTTTCTTATTTTGGTGCAAAAAGACAGAAATTTCCCATATTTAGGGGCAAAATGCAGAAATTCCTTTTATTTTGAGGAAAAGAGGCTGAAATAGCCCTTATTTTGGGGCAAAAGGCAGAAATTCTCCTTACTTTGGGGCAAAAAGCAGACATTTCCCTTATTTTGGGGAAAAATTTTAGAAATTTCACTTATTTCAGGGCAGAAAGTCAGAAATACCCCTTATTTTGGGGCAAAAAGACAGAAATTCTGTTTATTTTTGTGGAAAAGTCAGAAATTGCACTTATTTTGAGTCAAAAAGGCGAAAAATCGCCTTATTATGGGGCAAAAGTGAAGAAATTTCCCTTTTTTATAGCAAAAAGGTATACATTGCCTTTATTTTCAGGCAAAAAGGCAGAAATTCCCCGTATTTTGAGCAAAATTGCAGAAATTCCCCTAATTTTGGGGCAAAAAGGCAGAAATTCCCCTTATTTTGAGGTAAAACTGCAAAAATTTCACTTATTTTGCGGCAAAATGGCAGAAATTCCCCTTATTTTCGGCGAAAAAGGCAGAAAATCTTCGTATTTTGGAGCAAAATTGCAGAAATTCACCTAATTTTTGGGTAAAACATGCAGTAATTTTCATTATTTTTGTGACAAAAAGGCAGAAATTCCCCTTATTTTGGGGCAAATGGCAGAAATTCCCCTTATTTTAGGGCAAAATTGCAGAAATTTCCTTTATTTGGGGGCAAAAAACAGAAATTCTCTTTATTTTGGGGCAAAATTGCAGAAATTTGCTTTTTTTGGGGGCAAAAAACAGAAATTCCCCTTATTTTGCAGCAAAATTGCAGAAATTTGCTTTATTATGGGGAAAAATTGGAGAAATTTCCCTTATTTTAGGGCAAAATTGCAGAAATTTCACTTATTTCAGAAGAAAAAACAAAAATTTTTCTTATTTTGGGGCAAAAAGGCAGAAATTCCCATTATTTTGGGGAAAAAAGGCAGAAATTCACCTTATTTTGGGGTAAAATTGCAGAAATTTCACATATTTCAGGGCAAAAAGGCAGAAATTCCCCTTATTTTGAGGTAAAATGCTGAAATTTCCCAAATTTTGGGGCAAAAGGCAGAAATTCCCCTAATATCGGGGAAAAAATGCAGAAATTCCCATTATTTTGGGGCTAAAAAACAGGAATTTTCCATATTTTGAAGAAAAATTCCAGAAATTCTCATAATTTTCAGGCAAAAAGGCTGAAATTCTCCTTATTTTGGGGCAAAAATACAGAAAATCTCCTTTTTTCGGGTGCAAAAAGTCAGAAATTCCCCTTATTTGGGGCAAAATTGCAGAAATTTCCTCTTCTTTGGGGCAAAATTGCAGAAATTTTCCTTATTTTGGGGCAAAATTGCAGAAATTTCACTTATTTCAGGGAAAAAAGGCAGAAATTTCTCTTATTTTGGAATAAAAAGGCAGAAATTTCTTCTTTTTTGGTACAAAATTGCAGAAATTTTTCTTATTTTGGGGCAAAAAAGCAGAAATTTCCCATATTTTGGGGCAAAAGGCAGATATTCCCCTTATTTTGAGGAAAAAAGGCTGAAATTCCCCTTATTTTGGGGCAAAAGGCAGAAATTCTCCTTATTTTGGGGCAAAAAGCAGATATTTCCCTTATTTTGGGGAAAAATTTTAGAAATTTCACTTATTTCAGGGCAGAAAGTCAGAAATACCCCTTATTTTGGGGCAAAAAGACAGAAATTCTGTTTATTTTTGTGGAAAAGTCAGAAATTGCACTTATTTTGAGTCAAAAAGGCGGAAAATCGCCTTATTATGGGGCAAAAGTAAAGAAATTTCCCTTTTTTATAGCAAAAAGGTATACATTGCCTTTATTTTCAGGCAAAAAGGCAGAAATTCCCCGTATTTTGAGCAAAATTGCAGAAATTCCCCTAATTTTGGGGCAAAAAGGCAGAAATTCCCCTTATTTTGAGGTAAAACTGCAAAAATTTCACTTATTTCGCGGCAAAATGGCAGAAATTTCCCTTATTTTCGTCGAAAAAGGCAGAAAATCTTCGTATTTTGGAGCAAAATTGCAGAAATTCACCTAATTTTTGGTTAAAACATGCAGTAATTTTCATTATTTTGTGGCAAAAAGGCAGAAATTCCCCTTATTTTGGGGCAAATGGCAGAAATTCCCCTTATTTTAGGGCAAAATTGCAGAAATTTCCTTTATTTGGGGGCAAAAAACAGAAATTCTCTTTATTTTGGGGCAAAATTGCAGAAATTTGCTTTATTTGGGGGCAAAAAACAGAAATTCCCCTTATTTTGCAGCAAAATTGCAGAAATTTGCATTATTATGGGGAAAAATTGGAGAAATTTCCCTTATTTTAGGGAAAAATTGCAGAAATTTCACTTATTTCAGAAGAAAAAACAAAAATTTTTCTTATTTTGGGGAAAAAAGGCAGAAATTTCCATTATTTTGGGGAAAAAAGGCAGAAATTCACCTTATTTTGGGGTAAAATTGCAGAAATTTCACATATTTCAGGGCAAAAAGGCAGAAATTCCCCTTATTTTGAGGTAAAATGCTGAAATTCCCCATATTTTGGGGCAAAAGGCAGAAATTCCCCTAATATCGGGGAAAAAATGCAGAAATTCCCATTATTTTGGGGCTAAAAAACAGGAATTTTCCATATTTTGAAGAAAAATTGCAGAAATTCTCATAATTTTCAGGCAAAAAGGCTGAAATTCTCCTTATTTTGGGGCAAAAATACAGAAAATCTTCTTTTTTCGGGTGCAAAAAGTCAGAAATTCCCCTTATTTGGGGCAAAATTGCAGAAATTTCCTCTATTTTGGGGCAAAATTGCAGAAATTTTCCTTATTTTGGGGCAAAATTGCAGAAATTTCACTTATTTCAGGGAAAAAAAGGCAGAAATTTCTCTTATTTTGGAATAAAAAGACAGAAATTTCTTTTATTTTGGTACAAAATTGCAGAAATTTTTCTTATTTTGGGGCAAAAAGGCAGAAATTTCCCATATTTTGGGGCAAAAGGCAGATATTCCCCTTATTTTGAGAAAAAAATGCTGAAATTCCCCTTATTTTGGGGCAAAAGGCAGAAATTCTCCTTATTTTGGGGCAAAAAGCAGACATTTCCCTTATTTTGGGAAAAAAGTTTAGAAATTTCACTTATTTCAGGGCAAAAAGTCAGAAATTTCCCTTATTTTGGGGCAAAAAGACAGAAATTCCGTTTATTTTTGGGGAAAAGTCAGAAATTGCACTTATTTTGAGTCAAAAAGGCGGAAAATCGCCTTATTATGGGGCAAAAGTGAAGAAATTTCCCTTTTTTATAGCAAAAAGGTATACATTGCCTTTATTTTCGGGCAAAAAGGAAGAAATTCCCCGTATTTTGGAGGAAAATTGCAGAAATTCCCCTAATTTTGGGGCAAAAAGGCAGAAATTCCCCTTATTTTGGGGTAAAACTGCAGAAATTTTACTTATTTCGCGGCAAAATGGCAGAAATTCCCCTTATTTTCGGCGAAAAAAACAGAAAATCCTCGTATTTTGGAGCAAAATTGCAGAAATTCACCTAATTTTGGGGTAAAACATGCAGTAATTTTCATTATTTTGTGGCAAAAAGGCAGAAATTCCCCTTATTTTGGGGCAAATGGCAGAAATTCCCCTTATTTTAGGGCAAAATTGCAGAAATTTCCTTTATTTGGGGGCAAAAAACAGAAATTCTCTTTATTTTGGGGCAAAATTGCAGAAATTTGCTTTTTTTGGGGGCAAAAAACAGAAATTCCCCTTATTTTGCAGCAAAATTGCAGAAATTTGCTTTATTATGGGGAAAAATTGGAGAAATTTCCCTTATTTTAGGGCAAAATTGCAGAAATTTCACTTATTTCAGAAGAAAAAACAAAAATTTTTCTTATTTTGGGGCAAAAAGGCAGAAATTCCCATTATTTTGGGGAAAAAAGGCAGAAATTCACCTTATTTTGGGGTAAAATTGCAGAAATTTCACATATTTCAGGGCAAAAAGGCAGAAATTCCCCTTATTTTGAGGTAAAATGCTGAAATTTCCCAAATTTTGGGGCAAAAGGCAGAAATTCCCCTAATATCGGGGAAAAAATGCAGAAATTCCCATTATTTTGGGGCTAAAAAACAGGAATTTTCCATATTTTGAAGAAAAATTCCAGAAATTCTCATAATTTTCAGGCAAAAAGGCTGAAATTCTCCTTATTTTGGGGCAAAAATACAGAAAATCTCCTTTTTTCGGGTGCAAAAAGTCAGAAATTCCCCTTATTTGGGGCAAAATTGCAGAAATTTCCTCTTCTTTGGGGCAAAATTGCAGAAATTTTCCTTATTTTGGGGCAAAATTGCAGAAATTTCACTTATTTCAGGGAAAAAAGGCAGAAATTTCTCTTATTTTGGAATAAAAAGGCAGAAATTTCTTCTTTTTTGGTACAAAATTGCAGAAATTTTTCTTATTTTGGGGCAAAAAAGCAGAAATTTCCCATATTTTGGGGCAAAAGGCAGATATTCCCCTTATTTTGAGGAAAAAAGGCTGAAATTCCCCTTATTTTGGGGCAAAAGGCAGAAATTCTCCTTATTTTGGGGCAAAAAGCAGATATTTCCCTTATTTTGGGGAAAAATTTTAGAAATTTCACTTATTTCAGGGCAGAAAGTCAGAAATACCCCTTATTTTGGGGCAAAAAGACAGAAATTCTGTTTATTTTTGTGGAAAAGTCAGAAATTGCACTTATTTTGAGTCAAAAAGGCGGAAAATCGCCTTATTATGGGGCAAAAGTAAAGAAATTTCCCTTTTTTATAGCAAAAAGGTATACATTGCCTTTATTTTCAGGCAAAAAGGCAGAAATTCCCCGTATTTTGAGCAAAATTGCAGAAATTCCCCTAATTTTGGGGCAAAAAGGCAGAAATTCCCCTTATTTTGAGGTAAAACTGCAAAAATTTCACTTATTTCGCGGCAAAATGGCAGAAATTTCCCTTATTTTCGTCGAAAAAGGCAGAAAATCTTCGTATTTTGGAGCAAAATTGCAGAAATTCACCTAATTTTTGGTTAAAACATGCAGTAATTTTCATTATTTTGTGGCAAAAAGGCAGAAATTCCCCTTATTTTGGGGCAAATGGCAGAAATTCCCCTTATTTTAGGGCAAAATTGCAGAAATTTCCTTTATTTGGGGGCAAAAAACAGAAATTCTCTTTATTTTGGGGCAAAATTGCAGAAATTTGCTTTATTTGGGGGCAAAAAACAGAAATTCCCCTTATTTTGCAGCAAAATTGCAGAAATTTGCATTATTATGGGGAAAAATTGGAGAAATTTCCCTTATTTTAGGGAAAAATTGCAGAAATTTCACTTATTTCAGAAGAAAAAACAAAAATTTTTCTTATTTTGGGGAAAAAAGGCAGAAATTTCCATTATTTTGGGGAAAAAAGGCAGAAATTCACCTTATTTTGGGGTAAAATTGCAGAAATTTCACATATTTCAGGGCAAAAAGGCAGAAATTCCCCTTATTTTGAGGTAAAATGCTGAAATTCCCCATATTTTGGGGCAAAAGGCAGAAATTCCCCTAATATCGGGGAAAAAATGCAGAAATTCCCATTATTTTGGGGCTAAAAAACAGGAATTTTCCATATTTTGAAGAAAAATTGCAGAAATTCTCATAATTTTCAGGCAAAAAGGCTGAAATTCTCCTTATTTTGGGGCAAAAATACAGAAAATCTTCTTTTTTCGGGTGCAAAAAGTCAGAAATTCCCCTTATTTGGGGCAAAATTGCAGAAATTTCCTCTATTTTGGGGCAAAATTGCAGAAATTTTCCTTATTTTGGGGCAAAATTGCAGAAATTTCACTTATTTCAGGGAAAAAAAGGCAGAAATTTCTCTTATTTTGGAATAAAAAGACAGAAATTTCTTTTATTTTGGTACAAAATTGCAGAAATTTTTCTTATTTTGGGGCAAAAAGGCAGAAATTTCCCATATTTTGGGGCAAAAGGCAGATATTCCCCTTATTTTGAGAAAAAAATGCTGAAATTCCCCTTATTTTGGGGCAAAAGGCAGAAATTCTCCTTATTTTGGGGCAAAAAGCAGACATTTCCCTTATTTTGGGAAAAAAGTTTAGAAATTTCACTTATTTCAGGGCAAAAAGTCAGAAATTTCCCTTATTTTGGGGCAAAAAGACAGAAATTCCGTTTATTTTTGGGGAAAAGTCAGAAATTGCACTTATTTTGAGTCAAAAAGGCGGAAAATCGCCTTATTATGGGGCAAAAGTGAAGAAATTTCCCTTTTTTATAGCAAAAAGGTATACATTGCCTTTATTTTCGGGCAAAAAGGAAGAAATTCCCCGTATTTTGGAGGAAAATTGCAGAAATTCCCCTAATTTTGGGGCAAAAAGGCAGAAATTCCCCTTATTTTGGGGTAAAACTGCAGAAATTTTACTTATTTCGCGGCAAAATGGCAGAAATTCCCCTTATTTTCGGCGAAAAAAACAGAAAATCCTCGTATTTTGGAGCAAAATTGCAGAAATTCACCTAATTTTGGGGTAAAACATGCAGTAATTTTCATTATTTTGTGGCAAAAAGGCAGAAATTCCCCTTATTTTGGGGCAAATGGCAGAAATTCCCCTTATTTTAGGGCAATATTGCAGAAATTTCCTTTATTTGGGGGCAAAAAACAGAAATTCTCTTTATTTTGGGGCAAAATTGCAGAAATTTGCTTTATTAGGAGGCAAAAAACAGAAATTCCCCTTCTTTTGCAGCAAAATTGCAGAAATTTGCTTTATTATGGGGAAAAATTGGAGAAATTTCTCTTATTTTAGGGCAAAATTGCAGAAATTTCACTTATTTCAGAAGAAAAAACAAATTTTTTTCTTATTTTGGGGCAAAAAGGCAGAAATTCCCATTATTTTGGGGCAAAAAGGCAGAAATTCAACTTATTTTGGGGTAAAATTGCAGAAATTTCACATATTTCAGGGCAAAAAGGCAGAAATTCCCCTTATTTTGAGGTAAAATGCTGAAATTCCCCATATTTTGGGGCAAAAGGCAGAAATTCCCCTAATATCGGGGAAAAAATGCAGAAATTCCCATTATTTTGGGGCTAAAAAACAGGAATTTTCCATATTTTGAAGAAAAATTCCAGAAATTCTCATAATTTTCAGGCAAAAAGGCTGAAATTCTCCTTATTTTGGGGCAAAAATACAGAAAATCTCCTTTTTTCGGGTGCAAAAAGTCAGAAATTCCCCTTATTTGGGGCAAAATTGCAGAAATTTCCTCTTCTTTGGGGCAAAATTGCAGAAATTTTCCTTATTTTGGGGCAAAATTGCAGAAATTTCACTTATTTCAGGGAAAAAAAGGCAGAAATTTCTCTTATTTTGGAATAAAAAGGCAAAAATTTCTTCTATTTTGGTACAAAATTGCAGAAATTTTTCTTATTTTGGGGCAAAAAGGCAGAAATTTCCCATATTTTGGGGCAAAAGGCAGATATTCCCCTTATTTTGAGGAAAAGAGGCTGAAATTCCCCTTATTTTGGGGCAAAAGGCAGAAATTCTCCTTATTTTGGGGCAAAGAGCAGACATTTCCCTTATTTTGGGGAAAAATTTTAGAAATTTCACTTATTTCAGGGCAGAAAGTCAGAAATACCCCTTATTTTGGGGCAAAAAGACAGAAATTCTGTTTATTTTTGTGGAAAAGTCAGAAATTGCACTTATTTTGAGTCAAAAAGGCGGAAAATCGCCTTATTATGGGCAAAAGTAAAGAAATTTCCCTTTTATATAGCAAAAAGGTATACATTGCCTTTATTTTCAGGCAAAAAGGCAGAAATTCCCCGTATTTTGAGCAAAATTGCAGAAATTCCCCTAATTTTGGGGCAAAAAGGCAGAAATTCCCCTTATTTTGAGGTAAAACTGCAAAAATTTCACTTATTTCGCGGCAAAATGGCAGAAATTCCCCTTATTTTCGGCGAAAAAGGCAGAAAATCTTCGTATTTTGGAGCAAAATTGCAGAAATTCACCTAATTTTTGGGTAAAACATGCAGTAATTTTCATTATTTTGTGGCAAAAAGGCAGAAATTCCCCTTATTTTGGGGCAAATGGCAGAAATTCCCCCTATTTTAGGGCAAAATTGCAGAAATTTCCTTTATTTGGGGGCAAAAAACAGAAATTCTCTTTATTTTGGGGCAAAATTGCAGAAATTTGCTTTATTTGGGGGCAAAAAACAGAAATTCCCCTTATTTTGCAGCAAAATTGCAGAAATTTGCTTTATTATAGGGAAAAATTGGAGAAATTTCCCTTATTTTAGGGCAAAATTGCAGAAATTTCACTTATTTCAGAAGAAAAAACAAAAATTTTTCTTATTTTGGGGCAAAAAGGCAGAAATTCCCATTATTTTAAGGAAAAAGGCAGAAATTCCCCTTATTTTGAGGTAAAATGCTGAAATTCCCCATATTTTGGGGCAAAAGGCAGAAATTCCCCTAATATCGGGGAAAAAATGCAGAAATTCCCATTATTTTGGGGCTAAAAAACAGGAATTTTCCATATTTTGAAGAAAAATTGCAGAAATTCTCATAATTTTCAGGCAAAAAGGCTGAAATTCTCCTTTTTTTTGGGCAAAAATACAGAAAATCTCCTTTTTTCGGGTGCAAAAAGTCAGAAATTCCCCTTATTTGGGGCAAAATTGCAGAAATTTCCTCTACTTTGGGGCAAAATTGCAGAAATTTTCCTTATTTTGGGGCAAAATTGCAGAAATTTCACTTATTTCAGGGAAAAAAAGGCAGAAAGTTCTCTTATTTTGGAATAAAAAGGCAGAAATTTCTTTTATTTTGGTACAAAATTGCAGAAATTTTTCTTATTTTGGGGCAAAAAGGCAGAAATTTCCCATATTTTGGGGCAAAAGGCAGATATTCCCCTTATTTTGAGAAAAAAAGGCTGAAATTCCCCTTATTTTGGGGCAAAAGGCAGAAATTCTCCTTATTTTGGGGCAAAAAGCAGACATTTCCCTTATTTTGGGAAAAAAGTTTAGAAATTTCACTTATTTCAGTGCAAAAAGTCAGAAATTTCCCTTATTTTGGGACAAAAAGACAGAAATTCCGTTTATTTTTGGGGAAAAGTCAGAAATTGCACTTATTTTGAGTCAAAAAGGCGAAAAATCGCCTTATTATGGGGCAAAAGTGAAGAAATTTCCCTTTTTTATAGCAAAAAGGTATACATTGCCTTTATTTTCGGGCAAAAAGGAAGAAATTCCCCGTATTTTGGAGGAAAATTGCAGAAATTCCCCTAATTTTTGGGCAAAAAGGCAGAAATTCCCCTTATTTTGGGGTAAAACTGCAGAAATTTCACTTATTTCGCTGCAAAATGGCAGAAATTCCCCTTATTTTCGGCGAAAAAAACAGAAAATCCTCGTATTTTGGAGCAAAATTGCAGAAATTCACCTAATTTTGGGGTAAAACATGCAGTAATTTTCATTATTTTGAGGCAAAAAGGCAGAAATTCCCCTTATTTTGGGGCAAATGGCAGAAATTCCCCTTATTTTAGGGCAATATTGCAGAAATTTCCTTTATTTGGGGGCGAAAAACAGAAATTCTCTTTATTTTGGGGCAAAATTGCAGAAATTTGCTTTATTAGGAGGCAAAAAACAGAAATTCCCCTTCTTTTGCAGCAAAATTGCAGAAATTTGATTTATTATGGGGAAAAATTGGAGAAATTTCCCTTATTTTAGGGCAAAATTGCAGAAATTTCACTTATTTCAGAAGAAAAAACAAAATTTTTTCTTATTTTGGGGCAAAAAGGCAGAAATTCCCATTATTTTGGGGCAAAAAGGCAGAAATTCAACTTATTTTGGGGTAAAATTGCAGAAATTTCACATATTTCAGGGCAAAAAGGCAGAAATTCCCATTATTTTGAGGTAAAATGCTGAAATTCCGCATATTTTGGGGCAAAAGGCAGAAATTCCCCTAATATCGGGGGAAAGATGCAGAAATTCCCTTTATTTTGGGGCTAAAACGCAGAAATTTTCCGTATTTTGAAGAAAAATTGCAGAAATTCTCATAATTTTCAGGCAAAAAGACTGAAATTCTCTTTATTTTGGGGCAAAAAGACAGAAAATCTCCTTTTTACGGGTGCAAAAATTTAGAAAATCCCCTTATTTGGGGCAAAATTGCAGAAATTTCCTCTACTTTGGGGCAAAATTGCAGAAATTTTCCTTATTTTGGGGCAAAATTGCAGAAATTTCACTTATTTCAGGAAAAAAAGGCAGAAATTTCTCTTATTTTGGAACAAAAAGGCAGAAATTTCTTTTATTTTGGTACCAAATTGCAGAAACTTTTCTTATTTTGGGGCAAAAAGGCAGAAATTTCTCATATTTTGGGGCAAAGGGCAGAAATTCCCCTTATTTTGAGGAAAAAAGGCTGAAATTCTTTTTTTTTGAGGCAAAAGGCAGAAATTCTCCTTATTTTGGGGCAAAAAGCTAACATTTCCCTTATTTTGGGGAAAAATTTTAGAAATTTCACATATTTCAGGGCAAAAAGTCAGAAATACCCCTTATTTTGAGGCAAAAAGACAGAAATTCTGTTTATTTTTGTGGAAAAGTCAGAAATTGCACTTATTTTAAGTCAAAAAGGTGGAAAATTGCCTTATTATGGGGCAAAAGTGAAGAAATTTCCCTTTTTTATAGCAAAAAGGTATACATTGCCTTTATTTTCGGGCAAAAAGGCAGAAATTCCCCGTATTTTGGAGCAAAATTGCAGAAATTCCCCTAATTTTGGGGCAAAAAGGCAGAAATTCCCCTTATTTTTGGGTAAAACTGCAGAAATTTCACTTATTTCGCGGCAAAATGGTAGAAATTCCCCTTATTTCCGGCGAAAAAGGTAGAAAATCCTCGTATTTTGGAGCAAAATTGCAGAAATTCACCTAATTTTTGGGTAAAACATGCAGTAATTTTCATTATTTTGTGGCAAAAAGGCAGAAATTCCCCTTATTTTTGGGCAAATGGCAGAAATTCTTCTTATTTTAGGGCAAAATTGCAGAAATTTCCTTTATTTGGGGGCAAAAAACAGAAATTCTCTTTATTTTGGGGCAAAATTGCAGAAATTTGCTTTATTTGGGGGCAAAAAACAGAAATTCTTCTTATTTTGCAGCAAAATTGCAGAAATTTGCTTTATTATGGGGAAAAATTGGAGAAATTTCCCTTATTTTAGGGCAAAATTGCAGAAATTTCACTTATTTCAGAAGAAAAAACAAAAATTTTTCTTATTTTGGGGCAAAAAGGCTGAAATTCCCATTATTTTGGGGCAAAAAGTTAGAAATTCACCTTATTTTGGGGTAAAATTGCAGAAATTTCACATATTTCAGGGCAAAAAGCAGAAATTCCCCTTATTTTGAGGTAAAATGCTGAAATTCCCCATATTTTGGGGCCAAAGGCAGAAATTCCCCTTATTTTGGGCCAAAAAAGGCACAAATTTTCCTTTTTTTCGGACAAAATTGCAGAAATTTCATTTATTTCAGGGTAAAAAGTCAGAAATTCCCCTTCTTTTTGTGGCAAAAAGAAGAAATTTCTTTTATTATGGTACAAAATTGAAGAAATTTTCTTTATTTTGGAACAAAAAGGCAGAAATTCCCCATATTTTGGGGTAAAAGTCAGAAATTCTTCTTATTTTGTGGTAAAATGCAGAAATTTCTTTTATTTAGAGGTAAAATACAGAAATTCCCCTAATATTAAGGGAAAATGCAGAAATTCCCTTTATTTTGGGGCTAAAAAGAAGAAATTTCCCATATTTTGAAGAAAAATTGCAGAAATTCTCATAATTTTCGGGCAAAAATGCTGAAATTCTCTTTATTTTGGGGCAAAAAGACAGAAAATCTTCTTTTTTCGGGTGCAAAAAGTCAGAAATTCCTTTTATTTGGGGCAAAATTGCAGAAAATTCCCTTAATTTGGGGCAAAATTGCAGAAATTTCACTTATTTCAGGGAAAAAAGGCAGAAATTTCTCTTATTTTGGAACAAAAAGGCAGGAATTTCTTTTATTTTGGTACAAAATTGGAGAAATTTTTCTTATTTTGGAACAAAAAGGCAGAAATTCCCCTTATATTGGGGCAAAAAGGTAGAAATTGTCCTTATTTTGGGGCAAAAAGCAGACATTTCCCTTATTTTGGGGAAAAATTTTAGAAATTTCACTTATTTAAGGGCAAAAAGTCAGAAATTCCCCTTATTTTGGGGCAAAAAGACAGAAATTTCGTTTATTTTTGGGGAAAAGGCAGAAATTGCACTTATTTTGAGTCAAAAAAGCGGAAAATCGCTTTATTTTGGGGCAAAAGTGAAAAAATTTCCCTTTTTTATAGCAAAAAGGTATACATTGCCTTTATTTTCGGGCAAAAAGGCAGAAATTCCTCGTATTTTGGAGCAAAATTGCAGAAATTCCCCTAATTTTGGGGGAAAAAGGCAGAAATTCCCCTTATTTTGGGGTAAAACTGCAAAAATTTCACTTATTTCGCAGCAAAATTGCAGAAATTCCCCATTTTCGGCCAAAAAGGCAGAAAATACTCGTATTTTGGAGCAAAATTGCAGAAATTCACCTAATTTTGGGGTAAAACATGCAGTAATTTTCTTTATTTTGTGGCAAAAAGACAGAAATTCCTCTTATTTTGGGGCAAATGGCAGAAATTTCTTTTATTTTAGAGCAAAATAGCAGAAATTTCCCTTATTTGGGAGCAAAAAACAGAAATTCCCCTTATTTTAAGGCAAAATTGCAGAAATTTGGTTTATTTGGGGGCAAAAAACAGAAATTCCTCTTATTTTGCGGAAAAATTTCCGAAATTGCTTTATTATGGGGAAAAATTGCAGAAATTTCCCTTATTTTAGGGCAAAATTGCAAAAGTTTCACTTATTTCAGAAGAAAAAACAAAAATTTTTCTTATTTTGGGGCAAAAAGGCAGAAATTCCCATTATTTTGGGGCAAAAAGGCAGAAATTCACCTTATGTTGGGGTAAAATTGCAGAAATTTCACATATTTCAGGGCAAAAAGGCAGAAATTCCCCTTCTTTTGAGGTAAAATGCTGAAATTCCCCATATTTTGAGGCAAAAGGCAGAAATTCCCCTTATTTTGGGGCAAAAAAGGAACAAATTTTCCTTATTTTCGTGCAAAATTGCAGAAATTTCATTTATTTCCGGGTAAAAAGTCAGAAATTCCCCTTATTTTGGGGCAAAAAGGAGAAATTTCTTTTATTACGGTACAAAATTGAAGAAATTTTCTTTATTTTGGAACAAAAAGGCAGAAATTCTCCATATTTTGGGGTAAAAGGCAGAAATTCTTCTTATTTTGAGGTAACATGCAGAAATTCCTTTTATTTTGAGGTAAAATGCAGAAATTCCCCTAATATCGGGGAAAAAAATACAGAAATTCCCTATATTTTGGGGCTAAAAGGCAGGAATTTTCCGTGTTTTGAAGAAAAATTACAGAAATTCTCATAATTTTCAGGCAAAAAGGCTGAAATTCTCCTTATTTTGGGGCAAAATTGCAGAAATTTCCTTTCCTTTGGGGCAAAATTGCAAAAATTTCCCTTATTTTGGGGCAAAATTGCAGAAATTTCACATATTTCAGGGAAAAAAGGCAGAAATTTCTCTTATTTTGAAACAAAAAGGCAGAAATTTCTTTTATTTTGGTACAAAATTGCAAAAATTCTTTTTTTGGGGAGCAAAAAGGCAGAAATTTCTCATATTTTGGGGAAAAAGGCAGAAATTCCCCTTATTTTGAGGAAAAAAGGCTGAAATTCTCCTTATTTTGGGGCAAAAGGCAGAAATTCTCCTTATTTTGGGGCAAAAAGCAGACATTTCCCTTATTTTGGGGAAAAATTTTAGAAATTTTACTTATTTCAGGGCAAAAAGTCAGAAATTCCCATTATTTTGGGGCAAAAAGACAGAAATTCCGTTTATTTTTGTGGAAAAGTCAGAAATTGCACTTATTTTGAGTCAAAAAGGCAGAAAATCGCCTTATTATGGGGCAAAAGTGAAGAAATTTCCCTTTTTTATAGCAAAAAGTTATACATTGCCTTTAATTTCGGGCAAAAAGGCAGAAATTCCCTGTATTTTGGAGCAAAATTGCAGAAATTCCCCTAATTTTGGTGCAAAAAGGCAGAAATTCCCCTTATTTTGGGGTAAAACTGCAGAAATTTCACTTATTTCGCGGCAAAATGGCACAAATTCCCCTTATTTTCGGCGAAAAAGGCAGAAAATCCTCGTATTTTGGAGCAAAATTGCAGATATTCACCTAATTTTGGGGTAAAACATGCAGTAATTTTCATTATTTTGTTGCAAAAAGGCAGAAATTCCCCTTATTTTGGGGCAAATGGCAGAAATTCCTTTTATTTTAGGGCAAAATTGCAGAAATTTCCCTTATTTGGGGGCAAAAACCAGAAATTCTCCTTATTTTGGTGCAAAATTGCAGAAATTTGCTTTATTTGGGGGCAAAAAACAGAAATTCCCCTTATTTTGCAGCAAAATTGCAGAAATTTGCTTTATTATGGGAAAAAATTGCAGAAATTTGCCTCATTTTAGGGCAAAATTGCAGAAATTTCACTTATTTCAGAAGCAAAAACAAAAATTTTTCTTATTTTGGGGCAAAAAGGCAGAAATTCCCATTATTTTGGGGCAAAAAGGCAGAAATTCCCATTATTTTGGGGTAAAATTGCAGAAATTTCACATATTTTAGGGCAAAAAGGCAGAAATTCCCCTTCTTTTGAGGTAAAATGCTGTAATTCCCCATATTTTGGGGCAAAAGGCAGAAATTCCCCCTATTTTGGGGCAAAAAAAACCCACAAATTTTCCTTATTTTCGGGCAAAATTGCAGAAATTTCATTTATTTCAGGGTATAAAGTCAGAAATTCCCCTTATTTTGGGGCAAAAATGAGAAATTTATTTTATTATGGTACAAAATTGAAGAAATTTTCTTTATTTTGGAACAAAAAGGCAGAAATAACCCATATTTTGGGGTAAAAGGCAGAAATTCTTCTAATTTGAAGTAACATGCAGAAATTCCTTTTATTTAGAGGTAAAATGCAGAAATTCCCCTAATATTGGGGACAAAGGCAGAAATTCCCTTTATTTTGGGGCTAAAATGCAGAAATTTTCTGTATTTTGAAGAAAAATTGCAGGAATTCTCATAATTTTTGGGCAAAAAGTCTGAAATTCTCCTTATTTTTGGTCAAAAAGACAGAAAATCTCCTTTCTTCGGGTGCAAAAAGTCAGAAATTCCCATTATTTTGGGCAAAATTGCAGAAATGTCCTCTACTTTGGGGCAAAATTGCAGAAATTTCCCTTATTTTGGGGCAAAATTGCAGAAATTTCACTTATTTCAGGGCAAATAGGCAGAAATTTCTCTTATTTTGGAACAAAAAGGCAGAAATTTCTTTTATTTTTGTACAATATTTCGGAAATTTTTCATATTTTAAGGAAAAAAGGCTGAAATTCCCCTTATTTTGGGGCAAAAAGGCAGAAATTCCCCTTATTTTAGAGCAAAAAGCAGACATTTCCCTTATTTTGAGAAATAATTTTAGAAATTTCACTTATTTCAGGGCAAAAAGTCAGAAATTCCCCTTATTTTGGGGCAAAAAGACAGAAATTCCGTTTATTTTTGGGGAAAAGGCAGAAATTGCACTTATTTTGAGTCAAAAAGATGAAAGATCCCCTTATTTTGGGGCAAAAGTGAAGAAATTTCCCTTTTTTATAGCAAAAAGGTATACATTGCCTTTATTTTCGGGCAAAAAGGCAGAAATTCCTCGTATTTTGGAGCAAAATTGCAGAAATTCGCCGAATTTTGGGGCAAAAAGGCAGAAATTCACATTATTTGGGGGTAAAACTGCAGAAATTTCACTTATTTCGCGGCCAAATCGCAGAAATTCCTTTTATTTTTGGCAAAAAAGGCAGAAAATCATTGTATTTTGGAGCAAAATTGCAGAAATTCACCTAATTTTGGGGTAAAACATGCAGTAATTTTCTTTATTTTGTAGCAAAAAGGCAGAAATTCCCCTTATTTTGGGGCAAATGGCAGAAATTCCCCTTATTTAAGGGCAAAATTGCAGAAATTTCCCTTATTTGGGGGCAAAAAACAGAAATTCCCCTTATTTTGGGGCAAAATTGCTGAAATTTGCTTTATTTGGGGGCAAAAAACAGAAATTCCCCTTATTTTGCAGCAAAATTGCAGAAATTTGCTTTATTATGGGGTAAAATTGCAGAAATTTCCCTTATTTTAGGGCAAAATTGCAGAAATTTCACTTGTTTCAGGAAAAAAACAAAATTTTTTCTTATTTTGGGGCAAAAAGGCAGAAATTCCCATTATTTTGGGGCAAAAAGGCAGAAATTTACCTTATTTTGGGGTAAAATTGCAGAAATTTCACATATTTCAGGGCAAAAAGACAGAAATTTGCCTTATTTTGGGGCAAAAAGGAGAAATTTCTTTTATTATGGTACAAAGTTGAAGAAATTTTCTTTATTTTGGAACAAAAAGGCAGAAATTCCCCATATTTTGGGGCAAAAGTCAGAAATTCTTCTTATTTTGAGGTAACATGCAGAAATTTCTTTTATTTAGAGGTAAAATGCTGAAGTTCCCCTAATATTTGGGAAAAATGCAGAAATTCCCTTTATTTTGGGGCTAAAAGGCAGAAATTTTCTGTATTTTGAAGAAAAATTGCAGAAATTCTCATAATTTCCGGGCAAAAAAGCTGAAATTCTTTTTATTTTGGGACAAAATACAGAAAATCTTGTTTTTTCGGGTGCAAAAAGTAAGAAATTCCCCTTATTTGGGGCAAAATTGCAGAAATTTCCTTTACTTTGGGGCAAAATTGCAGAAATTTTCCTTATTTTGGGGCAAAATTGCAGAAATTTTACTTATTTCAGGGAAAAAAGGCAGAAATTTCTCTTATTTTGGAACAAAAAGGCAGAAATTTTTTTTATTTTGGTAAAAAATTGCAGAAATTTTTCTTATTTTGGCGAAAAAGGCAGAAATTTCCTATATTTTTGGGTAAAAGGCAGAAATTCTCCTTATTTGAGGAAAAAAGGCTGAAATTCCCCTTATTTTGGGGCAAAAAAGCAGAAATTCTCCTTATTTTGGGGCAAAAAGCAGACATTTTTCTTATTTTGGAGAAAAATTTTAGAAATTTCACTTATTTCAGGGCAAAAAGTCAGAAATTCCCTTATTTTGGGGCAAAAAGACAGAAATTCCGTTTATTTTTGGGGAAAAGGCAGAAATTGCACTTATTTTGAGACAAAAAGGCGGAAAATCGCCTTATTTTGGGGCAAAAGTGAAGAAATTTCCCTTTTTCATAGCAAAAAGTTATACATTGCCTTTAATTTCGGGCAAAAAGGCAGAAATTCCCTGTATTTTGGAGCAAAATTGCAGAAATTCCCCTAATTTTGGGGCAAAAAGGCAGAAATTCCCCTTATTTTGGGGTAAAACTGCAGAAATTTCACTTATTTCGCGGCAAAATGGCACAAATTCCCCTTATTTTCGGCGAAAAAGGCAGAAAATCCTCGTATTTTGGAGCAAAATTGCAGATATTCACCTAATTTTGGGGTAAAACATGCAGTAATTTTCTTTATTTTGTTGCAAAAAGGCAGAAATTCCCCTTATTTTGGGGCAAATGGCAGAAATTCCTTTTATTTTAGGGCAAAATTGCAGAAATTTCCCTTATTTGGGGGCAAAAACCAGAAATTCTCCTTATTTTGGTGCAAAATTGCAGAAATTTGCTTTATTTGGGGGCAAAAAACAGAAATTCCCCTTATTTTGCAGCAAAATTGCAGAAATTTGCTTTATTATGGGAAAAAATTGCAGAAATTTGCCTCATTTTAGGGCAAAATTGCAGAAATTTCACTTATTTCAGAAGCAAAAACAAAAATTTTTCTTATTTTGGGGCAAAAAGGCAGAAATTCCCATTATTTTGGGGCAAAAAGGCAGAAATTCCCATTATTTTGGGGTAAAATTGCAGAAATTTCAAATATTTTAGGGCAAAAAGGCAGAAATTCCCCTTCTTTTGAGGTAAAATGCTGTAATTCCCCATATTTTGGGGCAAAAGGCAGAAATTCCCCCTATTTTGGGGCAAAAAAAAAAACACAAATTTTCTTTATTTTCGGGCAAAATTGCAGAAATTTCATTTATTTCAGGGTATAAAGTCAGAAATTCCCCTTATTTTGGGGCAAAAATGAGAAATTTATTTTATTATGGTACAAAATTGAAGAAATTTTCTTTATTTTGGAACAAAAAGGCAGAAATAACCCATATTTTGGGGTAAAAGGCAGAAATTCTTCTAATTTGAAGTAACATGCAGAAATTCCTTTTATTTAGAGGTAAAATGCAGAAATTCCCCTAATATTGGGGACAAAGGCAGAAATTCCCTTTATTTTGGGGCTAAAATGCAGAAATTTTCTGTATTTTGAAGAAAAATTGCAGGAATTCTCATAATTTTTGGGCAAAAAGTCTGAAATTCTCCTTATTTTTGGTCAAAAAGACAGAAAATCTCCTTTCTTCGGGTGCAAAAAGTCAGAAATTCCCATTATTTTGGGCAAAATTGCAGAAATGTCCTCTACTTTGGGGCAAAATTGCAGAAATTTCCCTTATTTTGGGGCAAAATTGCAGAAATTTCACTTATTTCAGGGCAAATAGGCAGAAATTTCTCTTATTTTGGAACAAAAAGGCAGAAATTTCTTTTATTTTTGTACAATATTTCGGAAATTTTTCATATTTTAAGGAAAAAAGGCTGAAATTCCCCTTATTTTGGGGCAAAAAGGCAGAAATTCCCCTTATTTTGGAGCAAAAAGCACACATTTCCCTTATTTTGAGAAATAATTTTAGAAATTTCACTTATTTCAGGGCAAAAAGTCAGAAATTCCCCTTATTTTGGGGCAAAAAGACAGAAATTCCGTTTATTTTTGGGGATAAGGCAGAAATTGCACTTATTTTGAGTCAAAAAGATGAAAGATCCCCTTATTTTGGGGCAAAAGTGAAGAAATTTCCCTTTTTTATAGCAAAAAGGTATACATTGCCTTTATTTTCGGGCAAAAAGGCAGAAATTCCTCGTATTTTGGAGCAAAATTGCAGAAATTCGCCGAATTTTGGGGCAAAAAGGCAGAAATTCACATTATTTGGGGGTAAAACTGCAGAAATTTCACTTATTTCGTGGCCAAATCGCAGAAATTCCTTTTATTTTTGGCAAAAAAGGCAGAAAATCATCGTATTTTGGAGCAAAATTGCAGAAATTCACCTAATTTTGGGGTAAAACATGCAGTAATTTTCTTTATTTTGTAGCAAAAAGGCAGAAATTCCCCTTATTTTGGGGCAAATGGCAGAAATTCCCCTTATTTAAGGGCAAAATTGCAGAAATTTCCCTTATTTGGGGGCAAAAAACAGAAATTCCCCTTATTTTGGGGCAAAATTGCTGAAATTTGCTTTATTTGGGGGCAAAAAACAGGAATTCCCCTTATTTTGCAGCAAAATTGCAGAAATTTGCTTTATTATGGGGTAAAATTGCAGAAATTTCCCTTATTTTAGGACAAAATTGCAGAAATTTCACTTGTTTCAGGAAAAAAACAAAATTTTTTCTTATTTTGGGGCAAAAAGGCAGAAATTCCCATTATTTTGGGGCAAAAAGGCAGAAATTTACCTTATTTTGGGGTAAAATTGCAGAAATTTCACATATTTCAGGGCAAAAAGACAGAAATTTGCCTTATTTTGGGGCAAAAAGGAGAAATTTCTTTTATTATGGTACAAAGTTGAAGAAATTTTCTTTATTTTGGAACAAAAAGGCAGAAATTCCCCATATTTTGGGGCAAAAGTCAGAAATTCTTCTTATTTTGAGGTAACATGCAGAAATTTCTTTTATTTAGAGGTAAAATGCTGAAATTCCCCTAATATTTGGGAAAAATGCAGAAATTCCCTTTATTTTGGGGCTAAAAGGCAGAAATTTTCTGTATTTTGAAGAAAAATTGCAGAAATTCTCATAATTTCCGGGCAAAAAAGCTGAAATTCTTTTTATTTTGGGACAAAATACAGAAAATCTTGTTTTTTCGGGTGCAAAAAGTAAGAAATTCCCCTTATTGGGGCAAAATTGCAGAAATTTCCTTTACTTTGGGGCAAAATTGCAGAAATTTCCCTTATTTTGGGGCAAAATTGCAGAAATTTTACTTATTTCAGGGAAAAAAGGCAGAAATTTCTCTTATTTTGGAACAAAAAGGCAGAAATTTTTTTTATTTTGGTAAAAAATTGCAGAAATTTTTCTTATTTTGGCGCAAAAAGGCAGAAATTTCCTATATTTTTGGGTAAAAGGCAGAAATTCTCCTTATTTGAGGAAAAAAGGCTGAAATTCCCCTTATTTTGGGGCAAAAAAGCAGAAATTCTCCTTATTTTGGGGCAAAAAGCAGACATTTTTCTTATTTTGGAGAAAAATTTTAGAAATTTCACTTATTTCAGGGCAAAAAGTCAGAAATTCCCTTATTTTGGGGCAAAAAGACAGAAATTCCTTTTATTTTTGGGGAAAAGGAAGAAATTGCACTTATTTTGAGGCAAAAAGGCGGAAAATCGCCTTATTTTGGGGCAAAAGTGAAGAAATTTCCCTTTTTCATAGCAAAAAGTTATACATTGCCTTTATTTTCGGGCAAAAAGACAGAAATTCCCTGTATTTTGGAGCAAAATTGCAGAAATTCCCCTAATTTTGGGGGAAAAAGGCAGAAATTCCCCTTATTTTGGGGTAAAACTGCAAAAATTTCACTTATTTCGCAGCAAAATTGCAGAAATGCCCATATTTTCGGCCAAAAAGGCAGAAAATCCTCGTATTTTGGAGCAAAATTGCAGAAATTCACCTAATTTTGTGGTAAAACATGCAGTAATTTTCTTTATTTTGTGGCAAAAAGACAGAAATTCCCCTTATTTTGGGGCAAATGGCAGAAATTCCTTTTATTTTAGAGCAAAATAGCAGAAATTTCCCTTATTTGGGGGCAAAAAACAGAAATTCCCCTTATTTTAAGGCAAAATTGCAGAAATTTGGTTTATTTGGGGGCAAAAACAGAAATTCCTCTTATTTTGCGGAAAAATTTCCGAAATTGCTTTATTATGGGGAAAAATTGCAGAAATTTCCCTTATTTTAGGGCAAAATTGCAAAAGTTTCACTTATTTCAGAAGAAAAAACAAAAATTTTTCTTATTTTGGGGCAAAAAGGCAGAAATTCCCATTATTTTGGGGCAAAAAGGCAGAAATTCACCTTATGTTGGGGTAAAATTGCAGAAATTTCACATATTTCAGGGCAAAAAGGCAGAAATTCCCCTTCTTTTGAGGTAAAATGCTGAAATTCCCCATATTTTGGGGCAAAAGGCAGAAATTCCCCTTATTTTGGGGCAAAAAAGGAACAAATTTTCCTTATTTTCGTGCAAAATTGCAGAAATTTTATTTATTTCAGGGTAAAAAGTCAGAAATTCCCCTTATTTTGGGGCAAAAAGGAGAAATTTCTTTTATTACGGTACAAAATTGAAGAAATTTTCTTTATTTTGGAACAAAAAGGCAGAAATTCTTCATATTTTGGGGTAAAAGGCAGAAATTCTTCTTATTTTGAGGTAACATGCAGAAATTCCTTTTATTTTGAGGTAAAATGCAGAAATTCCCCTAATATCGGGGAAAAAAATACAGAAATTCCCTATATTTTGGGGCTAAAAGGCAGGAATTTTCCGTGTTTTGAAGAAAAATTACAGAAATTCTCATAATTTTCAGGCAAAAAGGCTGAAATTCTCCTTATTTTGGGGCAAAATTGCAGAAATTTCCTCTCCTTTGGGGCAAAATTGCAAAAATTTCCCTTATTTTGGGGCAAAATTGCAGAAATTTCACTTATTTCAGGGAAAAAAGGCAGAAATTTCTCTTATTTTGAAACAAAAAGGCAGAAATTTCTTTTATTTTGGTACAAAATTGCAAAAATTCTTTTTTTTGGGGGGCAAAAAGGCAGAAATTTCCCATATTTTGGGGAAAAAGGCAGAAATTCCCCTTATTTTGAGGAAAAAAGGCTGAAATTCTCCTTATTTTGGAGTAAAAGGCAGAAATTCTCCTTATTTTGGGGCAAAAAGCAGACATTTCCCTTATTTTGGGGAAAAATTTTAGAAATTTCACTTATTTCAAGGCAAAAAGTCAGAAATTCCCATTATTTTGGGGCAAAAAGACAGAAATTCCGTTTATTTTTGTGGAAAAGTCAGAAATTGCACTTATTTTGAGTCAAAAAGGCAGAAAATCGCCTTATTATGGGGCAAAAGTGAAGAAATTTCCCTTTTTTATAGCAAAAAGTTATACATTGCCTTTAATTTCGGGCAAAAGCAGAAATTCCCTGTATTTTGGAGCAAAATTGCAGAAATTCCCCTAATTTTGGGGCAAAAAGGCAGAAATTCCCCTTATTTTGGGGTAAAACTGCAGAAATTTCACTTATTTCGCGGCAAAATGGCACAAATTCCCCTTATTTTCGGCGAAAAAGGCAGAAAATCCTCGTATTTTGGAGCAAAATTGCAGATATTCACCTAATTTTGGGGTAAAACATGCAGTAATTTTCATTATTTTGTTGCAAAAAGGCAGAAATTCCCCTTATTTTGGGGCAAATGGCAGAAATTCCTTTTATTTTAGGGCAAAATTGCAGAAATTTCCCTTATTTGGGGGCAAAAACCAGAAATTCTCCTTATTTTGGGGCAAAATTGCAGAAATTTGCTTTATTTGGGGGCAAAAAACAGAAATTCCCCTTATTTTGCAGCAAAATTGCAGAAATTTGCTTTATTATGGGAAAAAATTGCAGAAATTTGCCTCATTTTAGGGCAAATTTGCAGAAATTTCACTTATTTCAGAAGCAAAAACAAAAATTTTTCTTATTTTGGGGCAAAAAGGCAGAAATTCCCATTATTTTGGGGCAAAAAGGCAGAAATTCCCATTATTTTGGGGTAAAATTGCAGAAATTTCACATATTTTAGGGCAAAAAGGCAAAAATTCCCCTTCTTTTGAGGTAAAATGCTGTAATTCCCCATATTTTGGGGCAAAAGGCAGAAATTCCCCCTATTTTGGGGCAAAAAAAAACACAAATTTTCCTTATTTTCGGGCAAAATTGCAGAAATTTCATTTATTTCAGGGTATAAAGTCAGAAATTCCCCTTATTTTGGGGCAAAAATGAGAAATTTATTTTATTATGGTACAAAATTGAAGAAATTTTCTTTATTTTGGAACAAAAAGGCAGAAATAACCCATATTTTGGGGTAAAAGGCAGAAATTCTTCTAATTTGAAGTAACATGCAGAAATTCCTTTTATTTAGAGGTAAAATGCAGAAATTCCCCTAATATTGGGGACAAAGGCAGAAATTCCCTTTATTTTGGGGCTAAAATGCAGAAATTTTCTGTATTTTGAAGAAAAATTGCAGAAATTCTCATAATTTTTGGGCAAAAAGTCTGAAATTCTCCTTATTTTTGGTCAAAAAGACAGAAAATCTCCTTTCTTCGGGTGCAAAAAGTCAGAAATTCCCATTATTTTGGGCAAAATTGCAGAAATGTCCTCTACTTTGGGGCAAAATTGCAGAAATTTCCCTTATTTTGGGGCAAAATTGCAGAAATTTCACTTATTTCAGGGCAAATAGGCAGAAATTTCTCTTATTTTGGAACAAAAAGGCAGAAATTTCTTTTATTTTTGTACAATATTTCGGAAATTTTTCATATTTTAAGGAAAAAAGGCTGAAATTCCCCTTATTTTGGGGCAAAAAGGCAGAAATTCCCCTTATTTTGGAGCAAAAAGCACACATTTCCCTTATTTTGAGAAATAATTTTAGAAATTTCACTTATTTCAGGGCAAAAAGTCAGAAATTCCCCTTATTTTGGGGCAAAAAGACAGAAATTCCGTTTATTTTTGGGGATAAGGCAGAAATTGCACTTATTTTGAGTCAAAAAGATGAAAGATCCCCTTATTTTGGGGCAAAAGTGAAGAAATTTCCCTTTTTTATAGCAAAAAGGTATACATTGCCTTTATTTTCGGGCAAAAAGGCAGAAATTCCTCGTATTTTGGAGCAAAATTGCAGAAATTCGCCGAATTTTGGGGCAAAAAGGCAGAAATTCACATTATTTGGGGGTAAAACTGCAGAAATTTCACTTATTTCGTGGCCAAATCGCAGAAATTCCTTTTATTTTTGGCAAAAAAGGCAGAAAATCATCGTATTTTGGAGCAAAATTGCAGAAATTCACCTAATTTTGGGGTAAAACATGCAGTAATTTTCTTTATTTTGTAGCAAAAAGGCAGAAATTCCCCTTATTTTGGGGCAAATGGCAGAAATTCCCCTTATTTAAGGGCAAAATTGCAGAAATTTCCCTTATTTGGGGGCAAAAAACAGAAATTCCCCTTATTTTGGGGCAAAATTGCTGAAATTTGCTTTATTTGGGGGCAAAAAACAGGAATTCCCCTTATTTTGCAGCAAAATTGCAGAAATTTGCTTTATTATGGGGTAAAATTGCAGAAATTTCCCTTATTTTAGGACAAAATTGCAGAAATTTCACTTGTTTCAGGAAAAAAACAAAATTTTTTCTTATTTTGGGGCAAAAAGGCAGAAATTCCCATTATTTTGGGGCAAAAAGGCAGAAATTTACCTTATTTTGGGGTAAAATTGCAGAAATTTCACATATTTCAGGGCAAAAAGACAGAAATTTGCCTTATTTTGGGGCAAAAAGGAGAAATTTCTTTTATTATGGTACAAAGTTGAAGAAATTTTCTTTATTTTGGAACAAAAAGGCAGAAATTCCCCATATTTTGGGGCAAAAGTCAGAAATTCTTCTTATTTTGAGGTAACATGCAGAAATTTCTTTTATTTAGAGGTAAAATGCTGAAATTCCCCTAATATTTGGGAAAAATGCAGAAATTCCCTTTATTTTGGGGCTAAAAGGCAGAAATTTTCTGTATTTTGAAGAAAAATTGCAGAAATTCTCATAATTTCCGGGCAAAAAAGCTGAAATTCTTTTTATTTTGGGACAAAATACAGAAAATCTTGTTTTTTCGGGTGCAAAAAGTAAGAAATTCCCCTTATTGGGGCAAAATTGCAGAAATTTCCTTTACTTTGGGGCAAAATTGCAGAAATTTCCCTTATTTTGGGGCAAAATTGCAGAAATTTTACTTATTTCAGGGAAAAAAGGCAGAAATTTCTCTTATTTTGGAACAAAAAGGCAGAAATTTTTTTTATTTTGGTAAAAAATTGCAGAAATTTTTCTTATTTTGGCGCAAAAAGGCAGAAATTTCCTATATTTTTGGGTAAAAGGCAGAAATTCTCCTTATTTGAGGAAAAAAGGCTGAAATTCCCCTTATTTTGGGGCAAAAAAGCAGAAATTCTCCTTATTTTGGGGCAAAAAGCAGACATTTTTCTTATTTTGGAGAAAAATTTTAGAAATTTCACTTATTTCAGGGCAAAAAGTCAGAAATTCCCTTATTTTGGGGCAAAAAGACAGAAATTCCTTTTATTTTTGGGGAAAAGGAAGAAATTGCACTTATTTTGAGGCAAAAAGGCGGAAAATCGCCTTATTTTGGGGCAAAAGTGAAGAAATTTCCCTTTTTCATAGCAAAAAGTTATACATTGCCTTTATTTTCGGGCAAAAAGACAGAAATTCCCTGTATTTTGGAGCAAAATTGCAGAAATTCCCCTAATTTTGGGGGAAAAAGGCAGAAATTCCCCTTATTTTGGGGTAAAACTGCAAAAATTTCACTTATTTCGCAGCAAAATTGCAGAAATGCCCATATTTTCGGCCAAAAAGGCAGAAAATCCTCGTATTTTGGAGCAAAATTGCAGAAATTCACCTAATTTTGTGGTAAAACATGCAGTAATTTTCTTTATTTTGTGGCAAAAAGACAGAAATTCCCCTTATTTTGGGGCAAATGGCAGAAATTCCTTTTATTTTAGAGCAAAATAGCAGAAATTTCCCTTATTTGGGGGCAAAAAACAGAAATTCCCCTTATTTTAAGGCAAAATTGCAGAAATTTGGTTTATTTGGGGGCAAAAACAGAAATTCCTCTTATTTTGCGGAAAAATTTCCGAAATTGCTTTATTATGGGGAAAAATTGCAGAAATTTCCCTTATTTTAGGGCAAAATTGCAAAAGTTTCACTTATTTCAGAAGAAAAAACAAAAATTTTTCTTATTTTGGGGCAAAAAGGCAGAAATTCCCATTATTTTGGGGCAAAAAGGCAGAAATTCACCTTATGTTGGGGTAAAATTGCAGAAATTTCACATATTTCAGGGCAAAAAGGCAGAAATTCCCCTTCTTTTGAGGTAAAATGCTGAAATTCCCCATATTTTGGGGCAAAAGGCAGAAATTCCCCTTATTTTGGGGCAAAAAAGGAACAAATTTTCCTTATTTTCGTGCAAAATTGCAGAAATTTTATTTATTTCAGGGTAAAAAGTCAGAAATTCCCCTTATTTTGGGGCAAAAAGGAGAAATTTCTTTTATTACGGTACAAAATTGAAGAAATTTTCTTTATTTTGGAACAAAAAGGCAGAAATTCTCCATATTTTGGGGTAAAAGGCAGAAATTCTTCTTATTTTGAGGTAACATGCAGAAATTCCTTTTATTTTGAGGTAAAATGCAGAAATTCCCCTAATATCGGGGAAAAAAATACAGAAATTCCCTATATTTTGGGGCTAAAAGGCAGGAATTTTCCGTGTTTTGAAGAAAAATTACAGAAATTCTCATAATTTTCAGGCAAAAAGGCTGAAATTCTCCTTATTTTGGGGCAAAATTGCAGAAATTTCCTCTCCTTTGGGGCAAAATTGCAAAAATTTCCCTTATTTTGGGGCAAAATTGCAGAAATTTCACTTATTTCAGGGAAAAAAGGCAGAAATTTCTCTTATTTTGAAACAAAAAGGCAGAAATTTCTTTTATTTTGGTACAAAATTGCAAAAATTCTTTTTTTTGGGGGGCAAAAAGGCAGAAATTTCCCATATTTTGGGGAAAAAGGCAGAAATTCCCCTTATTTTGAGGAAAAAAGGCTGAAATTCTCCTTATTTTGGAGTAAAAGGCAGAAATTCTCCTTATTTTGGGGCAAAAAGCAGACATTTCCCTTATTTTGGGGAAAAATTTTAGAAATTTCACTTATTTCAAGGCAAAAAGTCAGAAATTCCCATTATTTTGGGGCAAAAAGACAGAAATTCCGTTTATTTTTGTGGAAAAGTCAGAAATTGCACTTATTTTGAGTCAAAAAGGCAGAAAATCGCCTTATTATGGGGCAAAAGTGAAGAAATTTCCCTTTTTTATAGCAAAAAGTTATACATTGCCTTTAATTTCGGGCAAAAGCAGAAATTCCCTGTATTTTGGAGCAAAATTGCAGAAATTCCCCTAATTTTGGGGCAAAAAGGCAGAAATTCCCCTTATTTTGGGGTAAAACTGCAGAAATTTCACTTATTTCGCGGCAAAATGGCACAAATTCCCCTTATTTTCGGCGAAAAAGGCAGAAAATCCTCGTATTTTGGAGCAAAATTGCAGATATTCACCTAATTTTGGGGTAAAACATGCAGTAATTTTCATTATTTTGTTGCAAAAAGGCAGAAATTCCCCTTATTTTGGGGCAAATGGCAGAAATTCCTTTTATTTTAGGGCAAAATTGCAGAAATTTCCCTTATTTGGGGGCAAAAACCAGAAATTCTCCTTATTTTGGGGCAAAATTGCAGAAATTTGCTTTATTTGGGGGCAAAAAACAGAAATTCCCCTTATTTTGCAGCAAAATTGCAGAAATTTGCTTTATTATGGGAAAAAATTGCAGAAATTTGCCTCATTTTAGGGCAAATTTGCAGAAATTTCACTTATTTCAGAAGCAAAAACAAAAATTTTTCTTATTTTGGGGCAAAAAGGCAGAAATTCCCATTATTTTGGGGCAAAAAGGCAGAAATTCCCATTATTTTGGGGTAAAATTGCAGAAATTTCACATATTTTAGGGCAAAAAGGCAAAAATTCCCCTTCTTTTGAGGTAAAATGCTGTAATTCCCCATATTTTGGGGCAAAAGGCAGAAATTCCCCCTATTTTGGGGCAAAAAAAAACACAAATTTTCCTTATTTTCGGGCAAAATTGCAGAAATTTCATTTATTTCAGGGTATAAAGTCAGAAATTCCCCTTATTTTGGGGCAAAAATGAGAAATTTATTTTATTATGGTACAAAATTGAAGAAATTTTCTTTATTTTGGAACAAAAAGGCAGAAATAACCCATATTTTGGGGTAAAAGGCAGAAATTCTTCTAATTTGAAGTAACATGCAGAAATTCCTTTTATTTAGAGGTAAAATGCAGAAATTCCCCTAATATTGGGGACAAAGGCAGAAATTCCCTTTATTTTGGGGCTAAAATGCAGAAATTTTCTGTATTTTGAAGAAAAATTGCAGAAATTCTCATAATTTTTGGGCAAAAAGTCTGAAATTCTCCTTATTTTTGGTCAAAAAGACAGAAAATCTCCTTTTTTCAGGTGCAAAAAGTCAGAAATTCCCATTATTTTTGGCAAAATTGCAGAAATGTCCTCTACTTTGGGGCAAAATTGCAGAAATTTCCCTTATTTTGGGGCAAAATTGCAGAAATTTCACTTATTTCAGGGCAAATAGGCAGAAATTTCTCTTCTTTTTGGAACAAAAGGCAGAAATTTCTTTTATTTTTGTACAATATTTCGGAAATTTTTCATATTTTAAGGAAAAAAGGCTGAAATTCCCCTTATTTTGGGGCAAAAAGGCAGAAATTCCCCTTATTTTGGAGCAAAAAGCACACATTTCCCTTATTTTGAGAAATAATTTTAGAAATTTCACTTATTTCAGGGCAAAAAGTCAGAAATTCCCCTTATTTTGGGGCAAAAAGACAGAAATTCCGTTTATTTTTGGGGAAAAGGCAGAAATTGCACTTATTTTGAGTCAAAAAGATGAAAGATCCCCTTATTTTGGGGCAAAAGTGAAGAAATTTCCCTTTTTTATAGCAAAAAGGTATACATTGCCTTTATTTTCGGGCAAAAAGGCAGAAATTCCTCGTATTTTGGAGCAAAATTGCAGAAATTCGCCGAATTTTGGGGCAAAAAGGCAGAAATTCACATTATTTGGGGGTAAAACTGCAGAAATTTCACTTATTTCGCGGCCAAATCGCAGAAATTCCTTTTATTTTTGGCAAAAAAGGCAGAAAATCATCGTATTTTGGAGCAAAATTGCAGAAATTCACCTAATTTTGGGGTAAAACATGCAGTAATTTTCTTTATTTTGTAGCAAAAAGGCAGAAATTCCCCTTATTTTGGGGCAAATGGCAGAAATTCCCCTTATTTAAGGGCAAAATTGCAGAAATTTCCCTTATTTGGGGGCAAAAAACAGAAATTCCCCTTATTTTGGGGCAAAATTGCTGAAATTTGCTTTATTTGGGGGCAAAAAACAGGAATTCCCCTTATTTTGCAGCAAAATTGCGGAAATTTGCTTTATTATGGGGTAAAATTGCAGAAATTTCTCATATTTTAAGGCAAAAAAGCAGAAATTCCCCTTATTTTGAGGTAAAATGCTGAAATTCCCCATATTTTGGGGCAAAAGGCAGAAATTCCCCTTATTTTCGGGCAAAAAAGGCACAAATTTCCCTTATTTTCGGGCAAAATTGCAGAAATTTCATTTAATTCAGGGTAAAAAGTCAGAAATTCCCCTTATTTTGGGGCAAAAAGGACAAATTTCTTTTATTATGGTACAAAATTGAAGAAATTTTCTTTATTTTGGAACAAAAAAGCAGAAATTCCCCATATTTTGAGTTAAAAGGCAGTAATTCTTATTTTGAGGTAAAATGCAGAATTTCCCATTATTTAGAAGTAAAATGCAGAAATTTCCCAAACATTGGAGAAAAATGCAGAAATTCCCTTTATTTTGTGGCAAACTGAAGAAATTTCTCTTTTTTATGGCAAAAAGGTATACATTCCCTTTATTTACGGGCAAAAAAGCAGAAATTCCTTGTATTTTGAAGCATAATTGCAGAAATTCTCCTAATTTTGGGGCAAAAATGCAGAAATTCTCCTTATTTGGGGCAAAATTGCAGAAATTTCCTTTCTTTGAGGCAAAATTGCAGAAATTTCCCTTATTTGGGGACAAAAAACAGAAATTCCCCTTATTTTGGGCCAAAATTGCAGAAATTTGCTTTATTTGGGGGAAAAAAACAGAAATTCCTCTTATTTTGCAGCAAAATTGCAGAAATTTGCTTTATTATGGGGCAAAATTGCAGAAATTTCACTTATTTCAGGGCAAAAAGGCAGAAATTTCTCTTATTTTGGAACAAAAGGCAGAAATTTCTTTTATTTTTGTACAATATTGCAGAAATTTTTCTTATTTTAAGGAAAAAAGGCTGAAATTCCCCTTATTTTGGGGCAAAAAGGCAGAAATTATCCTTATTTTGGAGCAAAAAGCAGACATTTCCCTTATTTTGAGGAAACATTTTAGAAATTTCACTTATTTCAGGGCAAAAAGTCAGAAATTCCCCTTATTTTGGGGCAAAAAGACAGAAATTCCGTTTATTTTTGGGGAAAAGGCAGAAATTGCACTTATTTTGAGTCAAAAAGGCGGAAAATCGCCTTTTTCTGGGGCAAAAGTGAAGAAATTTCCCTTTTTTATAGCAAAAAGGTATACATTGCCTTTATTTTTGGGAAAAAGGCAGAAATTCCCTGTATTTTGGAGCAAAATTGCAGAAATTCCCCTAATTTTGGGGCAAAAAGGCAGAAATTCCACTTATTTTGGGGTAAAACTGCAGAAATTTCACTTATTTCGCGGCCAAATCGCAGAAATTCCCCTTATTTTTGGCGAAAAAGGCAGAAAATCTTCGTATTTTGGAGCAAAATTGCAGAAATTCACCTAATTTTGGGGTAAAACATGCAGTAATTTTTTTTATTTTGTAGCAAAAAGGCAGAAATTCCCCTTATTTTTGGGCAAATGGCAGAAATTCCCCTTATTTAAGGGCAAAATTGCAGAAATTTCCCTTATTTGGGGGCAAAAAACAGAAATTTCCCTTATTTTGGGGCAAAATTGCTGAAATTTGCTTTATTTGGGGGCAAAAAACAGAAATTCCCCTTATTTTGCAGCAAAATTGCAGAAATTTGCTTTATTATGGGGTAAAATTGCAGAAATTTCCCTTATTTTAGGGCAAAATGGCAGAAATTTCACTTGTTTCAGGAAAAAAACAAAATTTTTTCTTATTTTGGGGCAAAAAGGCAGAAATTCCCATTATTTTGGGGCAAAAAGGCAGAAATTTACCTTTTTTTGTGGTAAAATTGCAGAAATTTCACATATTTCAGGGCAAAAAGACAGAAATTTCCCTTATTTTGGGGCAAAAAGGAGAAATTTCTTTTATTATGGTACAAAGTTGAAGAAATTTTCTTTATTTTGGAACAAAAAGGCAGAAATTCCCCATATTTTGGGGCAAAAGTCAGAAATTCTTCTTATTTTGAGGTAACATGCAGAAATTTTTTTTATTTAGAGGTAAAATGCAGAAATTCCCCTAATATTTGGAAAAAATGCAGAAATTCCCTTTATTTTGGGGCTAAAAGGCAGAAATTTTCCGTATTTTGAAGAAAAATTGCAGAAATTCTCATAATTTCCGGGCAAAAAATCTGAAATTCTTTTTATTTTGGGACAAAATACAGAAAATCTTTTTTTTTCGGGTGCAAAATGTCAGAAATTCCCCTTATTTGGGGCAAAATTGCAGAAATTTCCTTTACTTTGGGGCAAAATTGCAGAAATTTCCCTTATTTTGGGGCAAAATTGCAGAAATTTTACATATTTCAGGGAAGAAAGGCAGAAATTTCTCTTATTTTAGAACAAAAAGGCAGAAATTTTTTTTATTTTGGTAAAAAATTGCAGAAATTTTTCTTATTTTGGGGCAATAAAGCAGAAATTTCCTATATTTTTGGGTAAAAGGCAGAAATTCCCCTTATTTTGAGGAAAAAAGGCTGAAATTCCCCTTATTTTGGGGCAAAAAAGCAGAAATTCTCCTTATTTTGGGGCAAAAAGCAGACATTTCTCTTAGTTTGGGGAAAAATTTTAGAAATTTCACTTTTTTCAGGGCAAAAAGTTAGAAATTTCCCTTATTTTGGGGCAAAAAGACAGAAATTCCGTTTATTTTTTGGGAAAAGGCAGAAATTGCACTTATTTTGAGGCAAAAAGGCGGAAAATCGCCTTATTTTGGGGCAAAAGTGAAGAAATTTCCCTTTTTTATAGCAAAAAGTTATACATTGCCTTTATTTTCGGGCAAAAAGGCAGAAATTCCCTGTATTTTGGAGCAAAATTGCAGAAATTCCCCTAATTTTGGGGCAAAAAGGCAGAAATTCCCCTTATTTTGGGGTAAAACTGCAGAAATTTCACTTATTTCGCGGTAAAATGGCCGAAATTCCTCTTATTTTCAGCCAAAAAGGCAGAAAATCCTCGTATTTTGGAGCAAAATTGCAGAAATTCACCTAATTTTGGGGTAAAACATGCAGTAATTTTCTTTATTTTGTGGCCAAAAGGCAGAATTTCCCTTTATTTTGGGGCAAATGGCAGAAATTCCCCTTATTTTAGGGCAAAATTGCAGAAATTTCCCTTATTTGGGGGCAAAAAACAGAAATTCCCCTTATTTTGAGGCAAAATTGCAGAAAGTTGCTTTATTTGGGGGCATAAAACAGAAATTCCCCTTTATTTTGCAGCAAAATTGCAGAAATTTGCTTTATTATGGGGTAAAATTGCAGAAATTTCACATATTTTAGGGCAAAAACGCAGAAACTCCCCTTATTTTGAGGTAAAATGCTGAAATTCCCCATATTTTGGGGCAAAAGGCAGAAATTCCCCTTATTTTGGGGCAAAAAAGGCACAAATTTCCCTTATTTACGGGCAAAATTGCAGAAATTTCATTTAATTCAGGGTAAAAAGTCAGAAATTCCCCTTATTTTGGGGCAAAAAGGAGAAATTTCTTTTATTATGGTACAAAATTGAAGAAATTTTCTTTATTTTGGAACAAAAAAGCAGAAATTCCCCATATTTTGGGTTATAAGGCAGTAATTCTTCTTATTTTGAGGTAAAATGCAGAATTTCCCCTTATTTAGAGGTAAAATGCAGAAATTCCCCAAACATTGGAGAAAAATGCAGAAATTCCCTTTATTTTGCGGCAAACTGAAGAAATTTCTCTTTTTTATGGCAAAAAGGTATACATTCCCTTTATTTACGGGCAAAAAAGCAGAAATTCCTTGTATTTTGAAGCAAAATTGCAGAAATTCCCTAATTTTGGGGCAAAAATGCAGAAATTCTCCTTATTTGGGGCAAAATTGCAAAAATTTCCTTTCTTTGGGGCAAAATTGCAGAAATTTCCCTTATTTTATGGCAAAATTGCAGAAATTTCCCTTATTTGTGGACAAAAAACAGAAATTCCCCTTATTTTAGGCCAAAATTGCAGAAATTTGCTTTATTTGGGGGAAAAAATCAGAAATTCCTCTTATTTTGCAGCAAAATTGCAGAAATTTGCTTTATTATGGGGAAAAATTGCAGAAATTTCCCTTATTTTAGGGCAAAATTGCAGAAATTTCACTTATTTCAGAAGAAAAAACAAAAATTTTTCTTATTTTGGGGCAAAAAGGCAGAAATTCCCTTTATTTTGGGGCAAAAAGGCAGAAATTCACCTTATTTTGGGGTAAAATTGAAGAAATTTCACATATTTCAGGGCAAAAAAGCAGAAATTCCCTTTATTTTGAGGTAAAATGCTGAAATTCACCATATTTTGGGGCAAAAGGCAGAAATTCCCCTTATTTTGGGGCAAAAAAGGCACAAATTTCTCTTATTTTTGGGCAAAATTGCAGAAATTTAATTTATTTCAGGGTAAAAAGTCAGAAATTCCCCTTATTTTGGGGCAAAAATGAGAAATTTCTTTTATTATGGTACAAAATTTAAGAAATTATCTTTATTTTTGAACAAAAAGGCAGAAATTCACCATATTTTAGGGTAAAATGCAGAAATTCTTCTTATTTTGAGTTAAAATGCAGAAATTCCCCTTATTTAGAGGTAAAATGAAGAAATTCCCCTAATATTGGGGGAAAATGGAGAAATCCCCTTTATTTTGGGGCTAAAAGGCAGAAATTTTCTGTATTTTGAAGAAAAATTGAAGTAATTCTCAAAATTTTCAGGCAAAAAGGCTGAAATTTTTTTTATTTTTGGGCAAAAAGTCAGAAAATCTCTTTTTTTCGGGTGCAAAAAGTCAAAATTCCCCTTATTTGGGGCAAAATTGCAGAAATTTCCTCTACTTTGGGGCAAAATTGCAGAAATTTCCCTTATTTTGGGGCAAAATTGCAGAAATTTGCCTTATTTCAGGGAAAAAAGGCAGAAATATCTCTTATTTTGGAACAAAAAGGAAGAAATTTCTTTTATTTTGGTACAAAATTAGAGAAATTTTTCTTAATTTGGGGCCAAAAGGCAGAAATTTCCCATATTTTTAAGCAAAAGGCAGAAATTCCCCTTATTTTGGGGCAAAAAGCAGACATTTCCATTATTTTGGGGAAAAATTTTAGAAATTTCACTTATTTCAGGGCAAAAAGTCAGAAATTTCCCTTATTTTGGGGCAAAAAGACAGAAATTCCGTTTATTTTTGGGGAAAAGGCAGAAATTGCACTTATTTTGAGTCAAAAAGGCGGAAAATCGCCTTATTTTGGGGCAAAAGTGAAGAAATTTCCCTTTTTTATAGCAAAAAGGTATACATTGCCTTTATTTTCGGGCAAAAAGGCAGAAATTCCCCGTATTTTGGAGCAAAATTGCAGAAATTCCCCTAATTTTGGGGCAAAAAGGCAGAAATTCCCCTTATTTTGGGGTAAAACTGCAGAAATTTCACTTATTTCGCGGCAAAATGGCAGAAATTCCCCATATTTTCGGCGAAAAGGGCAGAAAATCCTCGTATTTTGGAGCAAAATTGCAGAAATTCACCTAATTTTGGGGTAAAACATGCAGTAATTTTCTTTATTTTGTGGCAAAAAGGCAGAATTTCCCCTTATTTTGGGGCAAATGGCAGAAATTCCCCTTATTTTAGGGCAAAATTGCAGAAATTTCCCTTATTTGGGGGCAAAAAACAGAAATTCCCCTTATTTTGAGGCAAAATTGCAGAAAGTTGCTTTATTTGTGGGCAAAAAACAGAAATTCCCCTTAATTTTGCAGCAAAATTGCAGAAATTTGCTTTATTATGGGGTAAAATTGCAGAAATTTCACATATTTTAGGGCAAAAACGTAGAAATTCCCCTTATTTTGGGGCAAAAAGACAGAAATTCTTTTTATTTCTGGGGAAAAGGCAGAAATTGCACTTATTTTGAGTCAAAAAGGCGGAAAATCGCTTTATTTTGGGGCAAAAGTGAAGAAATTTTCCTTTTTTATAGCAAAAAGGTATACATTGCCTTTATTTTCGGGCAAAAAGGCAGATATTCCCTGTATTTTGGAGCAAAATTGCAGAAATTCCCCTTATTTTGGGGTAAAACTGCAGAAATTTCACTTATTTCGCGGCAAAATGGCAGAAATTCCCCTTATTTTCGGCGAAAAATGCAGAAAATCCTCGTATTTTGGAGCAAAATTGTAAAAATTCACCTAATTTTGGGGTAAAACATGCAGTAATTTTCTTTATTTTGTGGCAAAAAGGCAGAAATTCCCCTTATCTTGGGGCAAATGGCAGAAATTCCCCTTCTTTTAGGGCAAAATTGTAGAAATTTCCCTTATTTGGGGGCAAAAAACAAAAATTCCCCTTATTTTGGGGCAAAATTGCAGAAATTTGCTTTATTTGGGGGCAAAAAACAGAAATTCCCCTTATTTTGAAGCAAAATTGCAGAAATTTGCTTTATTATGGGGTAAAATTGCAGAAAATATTCTTATTTTAGGGCAAAATTGCAGAATTTTCACTTATTTCAGAAGAAAAAAGCAAAATTTTTTTCTCATTTTGGGGCAAAAATGAAGAAATTCCCATTATTTTGGGGCAAAAATGCAGAAATTCACCTTATTTTGGGGTAAAATTGCAGAAATTTCACATATTTCAGGGCAAAAAAGCAGAAATTCCCCTTATTTTGAGGTAAAATGCTGAAATTCCCCATATTTTGGGGCAAAAGGAAGAAATTCCCATTATTTTGGAGCAAAAAGGCAAAAATTTCCCTTATTTTCGGGCAAAATTGCAGAAATTTCATCTATTTAAGGGTAAAAAGTCAGAAATTTCCCTTATTTTGTGGCAAAAATAAGAAATTTCTTTTATTATGGTACAAAATTGAAGAAATTTTCTTTATTTTGGAACAAAAAGGCAGAAATTCCTCATATTTTGGTGTAAAAGGCAGAAATTCTTCTTATTTTGAGGTAAAATGCAGAATTTCCTCTTATTTAGAGGTAAATTGCAGAAATTCCCCTAATATTGGGGAAAAATGCAGAAATTCCCTTTATTTTGGGGCTAAAAGGCAGAAATTTTCCATATTTTGAAGAAAAATTGCAGAAATTTTCATAATTTTCGGGCAAAAAGGCTGAAATTCTCTTTATTTTGGGGCAAAAAGACAGAAAGTTTCCTTTTTTCGGGTGCAAAAAGTCAGAAATTCCCCTTATTTGGGGCAAAATTGCAGAAATTTCCTTTACTTTGGGGCAAAATTGCAGAAATTTCCCTTATTTTGGGGCAAAATTGCAGAAATTTCACTTATTTCAGGGAAAAAAGGAAGAAATTTCTCTTATTTTGGGGCAAAAAGGCAGAAATTTCTATTATTTTGGAACAAAATTGCACAAATTTTTCTTATTTTTGGGCAAAAAGACAGAAATTTCCCATATTTTGGGGCATAAGGCAGAAATTCCCCTTATTTTGAAGAAAAAATGCTGAAATTCCCATTATTTTGGGACAAAAAGGCAGAAATTCCCCTTATTTTGGGGCAAAAAGCAGACATTTCCATTATTTTGGGGAAAAATTATAGAAATTTCACTTATTTCAGGCCAAAAAGTAAGAAATTCCTCTTATTTTGGGGCAAAAAGGCAGAATTTCCGTTTATTTTTGGGGAAAAGGCAGAAATTGCACTTATTTTGAGTCAAAAAGGCGAAAGATCCCCTTATTTTGGGGCAAAAGTGAAGAAATTTCCCTTTTTTATGGCAAAAAGGTATACATTCTCTTAATTTTCGTGCAAAAAGGCAGAAATTCCCAGTATTTTGGAGCAAAATTGCAGAAATTCCCCTAATTATAGGACAAAAAGGCAGAAATTCCCCTTATTTGGGACAAAATTGCAGAAATTTCATTTACTTTGGGGCAAAATTGCAGAAATTTTCCTTATTTTGGGGCAAAATTGCAGAAATTTCACTTATTTCAGGGAAAAAAAGCAGAAATTTCTCTTATTTTGGGGCAAAAAGGCAGAAATTCCCCGTATTTTGGGGCAAAAAACAGAAATTCCCCTTAATTTGAGGAAAAATGCTGAAATTCCCCTTATTTTGGGGCAAAAAGGCAGAAATTCCCCTTATTTTGGGGCAAAATGGTAGAAATTCACCTTATTTTGGGGTAAAATTGCAGAAATTTCATATATTTGAAGGCAAAAAGGCAGAAATTTTCCTTATTTTGATGTAAAATGCTGAAATTACCTATATATTGGAAAAAAGGCAGAAATTCCTCTTATTTGGGGGCAAAAAAGGCACAAATTTCCCTTATTATCGGGCAAAATTGCAGAAATTTCATTTTTTTCAGCATAAAAAGTCAGAAATTCCCCTTATTTAGGGGCAAAAAGTAGAAATTTCTTTTATTATGGTACAAAATTTAAGAAATTTTCTTTATTTTGGAACAAAAAGGAAGAAAGTCCCCATATTTTGGGGTAAAAGGCAGAAATTCTTCTTATGTTGAGGTAACATGCAGAAATTCCTTTTATTTAGAGGTAAAATGCAGAAATTCCCCTAATATTGGGGAAAAATGCAGAAATTCCCTTTATTTTGGGGCTAAAAGGCAGAAATTATCAGTAATTTGAAGAAAAATTGCAGAAATTCTCATAATTTTCAGGCAAAAAGCTGAAATTCTCCTTATTTTGGGGCAAAAAGACAGAAAATCTCCTTTTTTCGGGTGCAAAAAGTCAGAAATTCCCCTTATTTGGAACAAAATTGCAGAAATTTCCTCTACTTTGGGGCAAAATTGCAGAAATTTCCCTTATTTTGGGGCAAAATTGCAGAAATTTCACATATTTCAGGGAAAAAAGGCAGAAATTTCTCTTATTTTGGAAGAAAAAGGCAGAAATTTCTTTTATTTTGGTACAAAATTGCAGAAATTTTTCTTATTTTGGGGCAAAAAGGCAGAAATTTCCCATATTTTGGGGCAAAAGGAAGAAATTCCCCTTATTTTGAGGAAAAAAGCCTGAAATTCCTCTTATTTTGGGGCAAAAAGGCAGAAATTCCCCTTATTTTGGGGCTAAAAGCAGACATTTCCTTTATTTTGGGGAAAAATTTTAGAAATTTAAATTATTTCAGGGCAAAAATTCAGAAATTACCCTTATTTTGCGGCAAAAAGACAGAAATTCCATTTATTTTTGGGGAAAAGGCAGAAATTGCACATATTTTGAGTCAAAAAGGCGGAAAATCGCCTTTTTCTGGGGCATAAGTGAAGAAATTTCCCTTTTTTATGGCAAAAAAATATACATTCCCTTTTTTTTCGGGCAAAAAGGCAGAAATTCCCCGTATTTTGGAGCAAAATTGCAGAAATTCCCCTAATTTTGGGGCAAAAAGGAAGAATTTCCCCTTATTTTGGGGTAAAACTGCAGAAATTTCACTTATTTCGCGGGAAGATGGCAGAAAGTCCTTTTATTTCCGGCGAAAAACTCAGAAAATCCTCTTCTTTTGTAGCAAAATTGCAGAAATTCACCTAATTTTGGGGTAAAACATGCAGTAATTTTCTTTATTTTGTGGCAAATAGGCTGAAATTCCCATTATTTTGGGGCAAATGGCAGAAATTCCCCTTATTTTAGGGCAAAATTGCAGAAATTTCCCTTATTTGGGGGCAAAAAACAGAAATTCCCCTTATTTTGGGGGAAATTGCAGAAATTTGCTTTATTTGGGGGCAAAAAACAGAAATTCCCCTTATTTTGTGGCAAAATTGCAGAAATTTGCTTTATTATTTATGAAAAATTGCTGAAAATTCCCTTATTTTAGAGCAAAAGTGCAGAAATTACACTTATTTCACAAGAAAAAACAAAATTTTTTCTTATTTTGGGGCAAAAAGGCATAAATTCTCATTTTTGGGGGGCAAAAGGGCAGAAATTCACCTTATTTTGTGGTAAAATTGCAGAAATTTCACATATTTCATTACAAAAAAGCAGAAATTCCCCTTATTTTGAGGTAAAATGCTGAAATTTTCCATATTTTGGGGCAAAAGAAAAAAAATTCCCCTTATTTTGGTCCAAAAAAAGGCACAAATTTCCCTTATTTTCGAGCAAAATTGCAGAAATTTCATTTATTTCAAGGTTAAAATTCAGAAATTCCCCTTATTTTGGGGCAAAAAGAAGAAATTTCTTTTATTATGGTCCAAAATTGAAGAAATTTTCTTTATTTTGGAACAAAAAGGCAGAAATTCACCATATTTTAGGGTAAAAGGCAGAAATTCTTCTTATTTTGAGGTAAAATCAGAAATTCCCCTTATTTAGAGATAAAATGCAGAAATTCCCCTAATATTGGGGAAAAATGCAGAAATTCCCTTTATTTTGGGGCTAAAAGGCAGAAATTTTCTGTATTTTGAAGAAAAATTGCAGAAATTCTCATAATTTTCGGGCAAAAAGGCTGAAGTTCTCCTTATTTTCGGGCAAAATTGCAAAAATTTCCTTTACTTTGGGGCAAAATTGCAGAAATTTCCCTTATTTTAAGGCAAAATTGCAGAATATTCCTTTATTTTGGGGCAAAATTGCAGAAATTTCACTTATTTCAGAGAAAAAAGGCAGAAATTTCTCTTATTTTGGGGCAAAAAGGCAGAAATTTCTTTTATTTTGGTACAAAATTGCAGAAATTTTTTTATTTTGGGGCAAAAAAATAGAAATTCCCCATATTTTGGGGCAAAAGGCAGAAATTTCCCTTATTTTTAGGAAAAAATATTGAAATTCCCTTTATTTTGGGGCAAAAAGGCAGAAATTCCCCTAATTTTGGGGCAAAACCAGACATTTCCCTTATTTTGAGGAAAAATTTTAGAAATTTCAATTATTTCAGGGCAAAAAGTCAGAAATTCCCCTTATTTTGGGGCAAAAAGAGAGAAATTCCGTTTATTTTTGGGAAATAGGCAGAAATTGCACTTATTTTGAGTCAAAAATGAGGAAAATCTTTATATTTTGGGGCAAAAGTGAAGAAATTTCCCTTTTTTATGGCAAAAAGGTATACATTCCCTTTATTTTCGGGCAAAAAGGCAGAAATTCCCCGTATTTTGGAGCAAAATTACAGAAATTCCCCTAATTTTGGGGCAAAAAGGCAAAAATTCCTCTTATTTGGGGCAAAATTGCAGAAATTTCCTTTACTTTGTGGCAAAATTGCAGAAATTTCGCTTATTTGGGGCAAAATTGCAGAAATTTCACTTATTTCAGTAAAAAAAGGCAGACATTTTTCTTATTTTGGGGTAAAAAGGCAGAAATTCCCCATATTTTGGGGAAAAAGGCAGAAATTCCCTTTATTTTGAGGAAAAAAATGCTGAAATTCCCCTTATTTTGGGGCAAAAAGGCAGAAATTTCCTTTATTTTGGGGCACAAAGGCAGAAATTCACTTTATTTTGTGGTAAAATTGCAGAAATTTCATATATTTCAGGGCAAAAAGGCAGAAATTTTCCTTATTTTGAGGTAAAATGCTGAAATTACCCATATTTTGGGACAAAAGGCAGAAATTCCCCTTATTTTGGGGCAAAAAAGGCACAAATTTCCATAATTTTCAGGAAAAATTGCAGAAATTTCATTTATTTCAGGGTAAAAAGTCAGAAATTCCCCTTATTTTGGGGCAAAAAGGAGAAATTTCTTTTATTATGGTACAAAATTGAAGAAATTTTCTTTATTTTGGAACAAAAAGGCAGAAATTCCCCATATTTTGAGGTAAAAGGCAGAAATTCTTCTTATTTTGAGGTAACATGCAGAAATTCCTTTTATTTAGAGGTAAAATGCAGAAATTCCCCTAATATTGGGGAAAAATGCAGAAATTCCTTTTATTTTGGGGCTAAAAGGCAGAAATTTTCCGTATTTTGAAGAATAATTGCAGAAATTCTCATAATTTTCGGGCAAAAAGGCTGAAATTCTCTTTATTTTGGGGCAAAAATACAGAAAATCTCCTTTTTTCGGGTGCAAAATGTCAGAAATTCCCCTTATTTGAGGCAAAATTGCAGAAATTTCCTCTACTTTGGGGCCAAATTGCAGAAATTTCCCTTATTTTGGGGCAAAATTGCAGATATTTCACTTATTTCAGGGAAAAAAGGCAGAAATTTCTTTTATTTTGGAACAAAAAGGCAGAAATTTCTTTTATTTTGGTACAAAATTGCAGAAATTTTTCTTATTTTGGGGCAAAAAGGCAGAAATTTCCCATATTTTGGGGCAAAAGGCAGAAATTCCCCTTATTTTGAGGAAAAAAGGCTGAAATTCCCCTTATTTTAGGGCAAAATGGCAGAAATTTCTTTTATTTGGGGGCAAAAAACAGAAATTCCCCTTATTTTGGCGCAAAATTGCAGAAATTTGCTTTATTTGGGGGCAAAAAACAGAAATTCCTCTTATTTTGCATCAAAATTGCAGAAATTTGCTTTATTATGGGGTAAAATTGCAGAAATTTCACTTCTTTCAGAAGAAAAAACAAAAATTTTTCTTATTTCGGGGCAAAAAGGCAGAAATTCTTATTATTTTGGGGCAAAAATGCAGAAATTCCCCATATTTTGAGGCAAAAGGCAGAAATTCCTTTTATTTTGAGGAAAAAATGCTGAAATTCCTTTTATTTTGGGGCAAAAAGGCAGAAATTCACCTTATTTTGGGGTAATATTGCAGAAATTTCATATATTTCAGGGCAAAAAGGCAGAAATTTTCCTTATTTTAAGGTAAAATGCTGAAATTACCCATATTTTGGGACAAAAGGAAGAAATTCCCCTTATTTTGGAGCAAAAAAGGCACAAATTTCCCTTATTTTCAGGCAAAATTGCAGAAATTTCACTTATTTCAGAAGAAAAAACAAAAATTTTTCTTATTTCGGGGCAAAAAGTCAGAAATTCCCATTATTTTGGGGCAAAAAGGCAGAAATTTACCTTATTTTTGGGTAAAATTGCAGAAATTTCACATATTTAGGGCAAAAAGGCAGGAATTCCCCCATTTTGGTGCAAAGAGGAGAAATTTCTTTTATTATGGTACAAAATTGAACAAATTTTCTTTATTTTGGAACAAAAAGGCAGAAATTCCCCATATTTTGGGGTAAAAGGCAGAAATTCTTCTTATTTTGAGGTAACATGCAGAAATTCCTTTTATTTAGAGGTAAAATGCAGAAATTCCCCTAATATCGGGGAAAAATGCAGAAATTCCCTTTATTTTGGGGCTAAAAGGCAGAAATTTTCCGTATTTTGAAGAAAAATTGCAGAAATTCTCATAATTTTTGAGCAAAAAGGCTGAAATTCTCCTTATTTTGGGGCAAAAAGACAGAAAATCTCCTTTTTTCGGGTGCAAAAATTAAGAAATTCCCCTTATTTGGGGCAAAATTGCAGAAATTTCCTCTACTTTGGGGCAAAATTGAAAAAATTTCCCTTATTCTGTGGCAAAATTTCAGAAATTTCACTTATTTCAGGGAAAAAAGGAAGAAATTTCTCTTATTTTGGAACAAAAAGGCAGAAATTTCTTTTATTTTGGTACAAAATTGCAGAAATTTTTCTTATTTTGGGACAAAAAGGCTAAAATTTCCGATATTATGGGGCAAAAGGCAGAAATTCCCCCTATTTTGAAAAAAAAAGGCTGAAATTCCACTTATTTTGGGGCAAAAGGCAGAAATTCTTCTAATTTTGGGGCAAAAAGCAGACATTTCTCTTATTTTGGGAAAAAATTTTAGAAATTTCACTTATTTCAGGGCAAACAGTCAGAAATTCCCCTTATTTTGGCGCAAATAGAGAGAAATTCCGTTTATTTTTGGGGAAAATGCAGAAATTGCACTTATTTTGAGTCAAAAAGGCGGAAAATCGCCTTATTTTGGGGCAAAAGTGAAGAAATTTCCCTTTTTTATAGCAAAAAGGTATACATTGCCTTTATTTTCTGGCAAAGAGGCAGAAATTCCCAGTATTTTGGAGCAAAATTGCAGAAATTCCCCTAATTTTGGGGCAAAAAGGCATAAATTCCCTCTATTTTCGGGGAAAAAGGCAGAAAATCCTCGTATTTTGGAGCAAAATTGCAGAAATTCACCTAATTTTGTTGTAAAACATGCAGTAATTTTCTTTATTTAGTGGCAAAAATGCAGAAATCCCCCTTATTTTGGGGCAAATGGCAGAAATTCCTCTTATTTTAGGGCAAAATTGCAGAAATTTCCCTTATTTGGGGGCAAAAAACAGAAATTCCCCTTATTTTGGGGCAAAATTGCAGAAATTTGCTTTATTTGGGGGCAAAAAACAGAAATTCCCCTTATTTTGCAGCAAAATTGCAGAAAATGCTTTATTATGGGGAAACATTGCAGAAATTTCCCTTATTTTAGTGCAAAATTTCACAAATTTCACTTATTTCAGAAGAAAAAACAAAAATTTTTCTTTTTTGGGGGTAAAAAGGCAGAAATTCCCATTATTTTGGGGCAAAAAGGCAGAAATTCACTTTATTTTGGGGTAAAATTGCAGAAATTTCACATATTTCAAGGCAAAAAGGCAGAAATTCCTTTTCTTTTGAGGTAAAATGCTGTAATTCCCCATATTTTGGAGCAAAAGTCAGAAATTCCTTATATTTTGGGGCAAAAAAGGCACAAATTTCCATTATTTTCGGGCAAAATTGCAGAAATTTCATTTATTTCAGGGTAAAAAGTCAGAAATTCCTCTTATTGTGGGGCAAAAAGGAGAAATTTCTTTTATTAGGGTACAAAATTGAAGAAATTTTCTTTATTTTGGAACAAAAAAGCAGAAATAACCCATATTTTAGGGTAAAAGGCAGAAATTCTTTTTATTTTGAGGTAACATGCAGAAATTCCTTTTATTTAGAGGTAAAATGCAGAAATTCCCCTAATATTGGGGAAAAATGCAGAAATTCCCATTATTATGGGGCTAAAAGGAAGAAATTTTCCGTATTTTGAAGAAAAATTGCAGAAATTCTCATAATTTTTGGGCAAAAAGTCTGAAATTCTCCTTATTTTTGGTCAAAAAAACAGAAAATCTTTTTTTTCGGTTGTAAAAATTCAGAAATTCCCCTTATTTGGGGCAAAATTGCAGAAATTTCCTCTACTTTGGGGCAAAATTGCAGAAATTTTTCTTATTTTGGGGCAAAATTGCAGAAGTTTCACTTATTTCAGGGAAAAAAGGCAGAGATTTCTCTTATTTTGGAACAAAAGGCAGAAATTTCTTTTATTTTGGTACAAAATTGCAGAAATTTTTCTTATTTTGGCGCAAAAAGCAGAAATTTCCCATATTTTGTGACAAAAGGCAGAAATTCACTTATGTAAGGAAAAAAGGCTGAAATTCCCCTTATTTTGGGGCAAAAAGGCAGAAATTCTCCTTATTTTGGGGCAAAAAGCAGACATTTCTCTTATTTTGGGGAAAAATTTTAGAAATTTCACTTATTTCAGGGCAAAAAGTCAGAAATTCTCATTATTTTGGGGTAAAAAGACAGAAATTCCGTTTATTTTGGGGGACAAGGCATAAATTGCACTTATTTTGAGTCAAAAAGGTGGAAAATCGCATTTTCCTGGGGCAAAAGTGAAGAAATTTCCCTTATTTTGGGGTAAAACTGCAGAAATTTCACTTATTTCGTTGCCAAATCTCAGAAATTCCCCTTATTTTTGGCGAAAAACGCAGAAAATCCTCGTATTTTGAAGCAAAAATGCAGAAATTCACCAATTTTGGGGTAAAACATGCAGTAATTTTTTTTATTTTGTAGCAAAAAGGTAGAAATTACCCTTATTTTGGGGCAAATGGCAGAAATTCCCCTTATTGTAGGTCAAAATTGCAGAAATTTCTCTTATTTGGGGGCAAAAAACAGAAAATCCCCTTATTTTGGGGCAAAATTGCAGAAATTTGCTTTATTTGGGGGCAAAAAACAGAAATTCCCCCTATTTTGCAGCAAAATTGCAGAAATTTGCTTTATTATGGGGTAAAATTGCAGAAATTTCCCTTATTTTAGGGCAAAATTGTAGAAATTTCACTTATTTCAGAAGAAAAAACAAAAATTTTTCTTATTTTGGGGCAAAAAGGCAGAAATTCCCATTATTTTGGGGCGAAAAGGCAGAAATTTACTTTATTTTGGGGTAAAATTGCAGAAATTTCACATATTTCAGGGCAAAAAGGCAGAAATTCCCCTTATTTTGGGGCAAAAAGGAGAAATTTCTTTTATTATGGTACAAAATTGAAAAAATTTTCTTTATTTTGGAACAAAAAGGCAGAAATTCCCCATATTTTGGGTCAAAAGTCAGAAATTCTTCTTATTTTGAGGTAACATGCAGAAATTCCTTTTATTTAGAAGTAAAATGCAGAAATTCCCCTAATATTGGGGAAAAATGCAGAAATTCCCTTTATTTTGGGTCTAAAATGCAGAAATTTTCCGTATTTTGAAGAAAAATTGCAGAAATTCTCATAATTTTCGGGCAAAAAGGCTGAAATTCTCTTTATTTTGGGGCAAAAAGACAGAAAATCTCATTTTTTCGGGTGCAAAAAGTCAGAAATTCCCCTTATTTGGGGCAAAATTGCAGAAATTTCCTCTACTTTGGGGCAAAATTGCAGAAATTTCCCTTATTTTGGGGCAAAATTGCAGAAATTTCACTTATTTCAGGAAAAAATGTAGAAATTTCTCTTATTTTGAAACAAAAAGGCAGAATTTTTTTTTATTTTGGTAAAAAATTGCAGAAATTTTTTTTATTTTGGGGCAAAATGGCAGAAATTTCCCATATTTTGGGGCAAAAGGCAGAAATTCCTTTTATTTTGAGAAAAAATTGCTGAAATTCCCCTTATTTTGGGCGAAAAGGCAGAAATTCTCCTTATTTTGGGGCAAAAAGCAGACATTTCCCTTATTTTGGGGAAAAATTTTAGAAATTTCACTTATTTCAGGGCACAAAGTCAGAAATTCCCCTTATTTTGGGGCAAAAAGACAGAAATTCCATTTACTTTTGGGGAAAAGGCAGAAATTGCACTTATTTTGAGTCAAAAAGGCGGAAAATCGCCTTATTTTGGGGCAAAAGTGAAGAAATTTCCCTTTTTTATAGCAAACAGGTATACATTGCCTTTATTTTCGGGCAAAAAGGCAAAAATTTCCTGTATTTTGGAGCAAAATTCAAGAAATTCCCCTAATTTTGGGGCAAAAGGCAGAAATTCCCTTTATTTTGGGGTAAAACTGCAGAAATTTCACTTATTTCGCGGCAAAAAGGCAGAAATTCCCCATATTTTGGGGCAAATGGCAGAAATTCCCCTTATTTTAGGGCAAAATTGCAGAAATTTCACTTATTGGAGAAGAAAAAAGCAAAATTTTTTCTTATTTTGGGGCAAAAATGCAGAAATTCCCATTATTTTGGGGCAAAAAGGCAGAAATTCACCTTATTTTGGGGTAAAATTGCAGAAATATCACATATTTCTTTGCAAAAAAGCAGAAATTCCCCTTATTTTGAGGTAAAATGCTGAAATTCCCCATATTTTGGGGCAAAAGGCAGACATTCCCCTTATTTTGGGCCAAAAAAGGCACAAATTTCCCTTATTTTCGGGCAAAATTGCAGAAATTTTATTTATTTCAGGGTAAAAAGTCAGAAATTCCCCTTATTTTGGAGCAAAAAGGAGAAATTTCTTTTATTATGGTACAAAATTGAAGAAATTTTTTTTATTTTGGAACAAAAAGGCAGAAATTCCCCATATTTTGGGGTAAAAGGCAGAAATTCTTATTTTGAGGTAAAATGCAGAATTTCCCCTTATTTAGAGGTAAAATGCAGAAATTCCCCAAATATTGGAGAAAAATTCAGAAATTCCCTTTTTTTGGGGGGCTAAAAGGAAGAAATTTTCCATATTTTGAAGAAAAATTGCAGAAATTTTCATAATTTTCAAGCAATAATGCTGAAATTCCCTTATTTTGGCTCAAAAAAACAGAAAATCTCCTTTTTTCGGGTGCAAAAATTTAGAAATTCCTTTTATTTGGGGCAAAATTGCAGAAATTTCCTTTACTTTGGGGCAAAATTTTAGAAATTTTCCTTATTTTGGGGCAAAATTGCAGAAAATTCACTTATTTCAGAGATAAAAGGCAGAAATTTCTCTTATTTTGGGGCAAAAATGCAGAAATTTCTTTTATTTTGGTACAAAATTGCAGAAATTTTTCTTATTTTGGGGCAAAAAGACAGAAATTCCCCATATTTTGGGGCAAAAGGCAGAAATTCCCCTTATTTTGAAGAAAAAATGCTGAAATTCCACTTATTTTGGGGCAAAAAGGCAGAAATTCCCTTTATTTTGGGGCAAAAAGCAGACATTTCCCTTATTTTGGGGAAAAATTAGAGAAATTTCACTTATTTCAGTGCAAAAAGTCAGAAATTCCCCGTATTTTGGGGCAAAAAGGCAGAAATTCCATTTATTTTTGGGGAAAAGGCAGAAATTGCACTTATTTTGAGTCAAAAAGTCCGAAAAACCCCTTATTTTGGGGCAAAAGTGAAGAAATTTTCCTTTTTTATGGCAAAAAGGTATACATTCCCTTTATTTTCGGGCAAAAAGGCAGAAATTCACCGTATTTTGGAGCAAAATTGCAGAAATTACCCTAATTTTGGGGCAAAAAGTCAGAAATTCCCCTTATTTGGCGCAAAACTACAAAAATTTCCTTTACTTTGGGGCAAAATTGCAGAAATTTCACTTATTTCAGGGAAAAACGCAAAATTTCTCTTATTTTGGGGCAAAAAGGCAGAAAATCCCCATATTTTGGGGCAAAAGGCAGAAATTCCCCTTATTTTGAGGAAAAAATGCTGAAATTCCCCTTATTTTGGGGCAAAAAGGCAGAAATTACCCTTATTTTGGGGCAAAAAGGCAGAAATTCACCTTATTTTGGGGAAAAATTGAAGAAATTTCATATATTTCAGGGCAAAAAGGAAGAAATTTTCTTTATTTTGAGGTAAAATGCTGAAATTACCCATATTTTGGAACAAAAGGCAGAAATTCCCAATTTTTTGGGGCAAAAAAGGCAAAATTTCCCTTATTTTTGGGCAAAATTACAGAAATTTCATTTATTTCAGGGTAAAAAGTCAGAAATTCCCCTTATTTTGGGGCAAAAATTAGAAATTTCTTTTATTATGGTACAAAATTGAAGAAATTTTTTTTATTTTGGAACAAAAAGGCAGAAATTCCCCATATTTTGGGGTAAAAGGCAGAAATTCTTCTTATTTTGAGGTAACATGCAGAAATTCCTTTTATTTAGAGGTAAAATGCAGAAATTCCCCTAATATTGGGGCAAAATGCAGAAATTCCCTTTATTTTGGGGTTAAAAGGAAGAAAATTTCCGTATTTTGAAGAAAAATTGCAGAAATTCTCATAATTTTCGGGCAAAAAGGCTGAAATTCTCCTTATTTTGTGGCAAAAAGACAGAAAATCTCCTTTTTCGGGTGCAAAATTCAGAAATTCCCCTTATTTGGGGCAAAATTGCAGAAATTTCCTCTACTTTGGGGCAAAATTGCAGAAATTTCCCTTATTTTGGAGCAAAATTGCAGAAATTTCACTTATTTAAGGGAAAAAAGGCCGAAATTTCTCTTATTTTGGAACAAAAAAACAGAAATTTCTTTTATTTTGGTACAAAATTGGAGAAATTTTTATTATTTTGGGGCAAAAAGGCAGAAATTTCCCATATTTTGGGGCAAAAGGCAGAAATTCCCCTTATTTTGAGGAAAAAAGGCTGAAATTCCCATTATTTTGGGGCAAAAGGCAGAAATATCCCTTATTTTGGTGAATAATTTTAGAAATTTCACTTATTTCAGGGCAAAAAGTCAGAAATTCCCCTTATTTTTGGGCAAAAAGACAAAAAATCTGTTTATTTTAGAGGAAAAGGCAGAAATTGCACTTATTTTGAGTCAAAAAGGCAGAAAATCGCCTTATTTTGGGGCAAAAGTGAAGAAATTTCCCTTTTTTATAGCAAAAAGTTATACATTGCCTTTATTTTCGGGCAAAAAGGCAGAAATTCTTTGTGTTTTGGAGCAAAATTGCAGAAATTCCCCTAATTTTGGGGCAAAAAAGCAGAAATTCCCCTTATTTTGGGGTAAAACTGCAGAAATTTCACATATTTCGCGGCAAAATGGCAGAAATTCCCCTTATTTTCGGCGAAAAATGCAGAAAATCCTCATATTTTGGAGCAAAATTGCAGAAATTCACCTAATTTTTGGGTAAAACATGCTGTAATTTTTATTATTTTGTGGCAAAAAGGCAGAAATTCTACTTATTTTGGGGCAAATTGCAGAAATTCCCCTTATTTTAGGGCAAAATTGCAGTAATTTCCCTTATTTGTGTGCAAAACACAGAAATTCCTTTTATTTTGTAGCAAAATTGCAGAAATTTGCTTTATTTGGGGGCAAAAAACAGAAATTCACCTTATTTTGCAGCAAAATTGCAGAAATTTGCTTTATTATGGGGTAAAATTGCAGAAATTTCTGTTATTTTAGGGCAAAATTGCAGAAATTTCATTTATTGCAGAAGAAAAAAGCAAAATTTTTTCTTATTTTGGGGCAAAAATGCAGAAATTCCCATTATTTTGGGGCAAAAAGTCAGAAATTCACATTATTTTGGGGTAAAATTGCAGAAATTTCACATATTTCAGGGCAAAAACGCAGAAATTCCCCTTACTTTGAGGTAAAATGCTAAAATTCCCAATATTTTGGGGCAAAAGGCAGAAATTCCCTTTATTTTGGTGCAAAAAAGGCACAAATTTCCATTTTTTTCGGGCAAAATTGCAGAAATTTTATTTATTTCAGGGTAAAAAGTCAGAAATTCCCCTTATTTTGGGGCAAAAAGGAGAAATTTCTTTTATTATGGTACAAAATTGAAGAAATTTTCTTTATTTTGGAACAAAAAGGCAGAAATTCCCCATATTTTGGGGTAAAAGGCAGAAATTCTTATTTTGAAGTAAAATGCAGAATTTCCCCTTATTTAGAGGTAAAATGCAGAAATTCCCCAAATGTTGGAGAAAAATTCAGATATTCCCTTTATTTTGGGGCTAAAAGGCAGAAATCTTCCATATTTTGGAGAAAAATTGCAGAAATTTTCATAATTTTCAAGCAAAAAGGCTGAAAATCCCTTATTTTGGCTAAAAAGACAGAAAATCTCCTTTTTCAGGCGAAAAAAGTCAGAAATTCCGTTTATTTGGAACAAAATTGCAGAAATTTCCTTTACTTTGGGGCAAAATTGCAGAAATTTCCCTTATTTTGGGGCAAAATTGCAGAAAATTCACTTATTTCAGAGCTAAAAGGAAGAAATTTCTCTTATTTTGGGGCAAGAATGCAGAAATTTCTTTTATTTTGGTACAAAATTTCAGAAATTTTTTTTATTTTGGAGCAAAAAGCCAGAAATTCCCCATATTTTGGGGCAAAAGGCAGAAATTCCCCTTATTTTGAAGAAAAAATGCTGATATTCCCCTTATTTTGGGGCAAAAAGGCAGAAATTCCCTTTATTTTGGGGCAAAAAGCAGACATTTCCCTTATTTTAAGGAAAAATTAGAGAAATTTCACTTATTTCAGGGAAAAAAGTCAGAAATTCCCCTTATTTTGGGGCAAAAACGCAGAAATTCCATTTATTTTTGGGGAAAAGGCAGAAATTGCACTTATTTTGAGTCAAAAAGTCCGAAAATCCCCTTATTTTGGGGCAAAAGTGAAGAAATTTCCCTTTTTTATGGCAAAAAGGTATACATTCCCTTTATTTTCGGGCAAAAAGGCAGAAATTCCCCGTATTTTGGAGCAAAATTGCAGAAATTCCCCTAATTGTAGGCAAAAAGTCAGAAATTCCCCTTATTTGGGGCAAAACTGCAGAAATTTCCTTTACTTTGGGGCAAAATTGCAGAAATTTCCCTTATTTTGGGGCAAAATTGCAGAAATTTCACTTATTTCAGGGAAAAAAGGCAAAATTTCTCTTATTTTGGGGCAAAAAGGCAGAAATTCCCCATATTTTGGGGCAAAAGGCAGAAATTCCCCTTATTTTGAGGAAAAAATGCTGAAATTCCCCTTATTTTGGGGCAAAAAGGCAGAAATTACCCTTATTTTGGGGCATAAAGGCAGAAATTCACCTTATTTTGGGGAAAAATTGAAAAAATTTCATATATTTCAGGGCAAAAAGGGAGAAATTTTATTTATTTTGAGGTAAAATGCTGAAATTAGCTATATTTTGGGACAAAAGGCAGAAATTCCCCTTTTTTTGGGGGCAAAAAAGGCAAAATTTCCCTTATTTTCAGGCAAAATTGCAGAAATTTCATTTATTTCAGGGTAAAAAGTCAGAAATTCCCCTTATATTGGGGCAAAAAGGAGAAATTTCTTTTATTATGGTACAAAATTGAAGAAATTTTCTTTATTTTGGAACAAAAAGGCAGAAATTCCCCATATTTTGGGGTAAAAGGCAGAAATTCTTCTTGTTTTGAGGTAACATGCAGAAATTCCTTTTATTTAAAGGTAAAATGCAGAAATTCCCCTAATATTGGGGAAAAATGCAGAAATTCCCTTTATTTTGGGGCTAAAAGGCAGAAATTTTCTGTATTTTGAAGAAAAATTTCAGAAATTCTCATAATTTTCGGGCAAAAAGGCTGAAATTCTCCTTATTTGGGGGCAAAAAGACAGAAAATCTCCTTTTTCGGGTGCAAAATTCAAAAATTCCCCTTATTTGGGGCAAAATTGCAGAAATTTCATCTACTTTGGGGCAAAATTGCAGAAATTTCCCTTATTTTTGGGCAAAATTGCAGAAATTTCACTTATTTAAGGGAAAAAAGGCAGAAATTTCTCTTATTTTGGAACAAAAAGGCAGAAATTTCTTTTATTTTGGTACAAAATTGCAGAAATTTTTATTATTTTGGGGCAAAAAGGCATAAATTTCCCATATTTTGGGGCAAAAGGCAGAAATTCCACTTATTTTGAGGAAAAAAGGCTGAAATTCCCCTTATTTGGGGGCAAAAAGGCAGAAATTCTTCTTATTTTGGGGCAAAAAGCAAACATTTCCCTTATTTTGGGGAAAAATTTTAGAAATTTCACTTATTTCAGGGCAAAAAGTCAGAATTTCCTCTTATTTTGGGGCAAAAAGACAGAAATTCCGTTTATTTTTGGGGAAAAGGCAGAAATTGCACTTATTTTGAGTCAAAAAGGCAGAAAATCGCTTTATTTTGGGGCAAAAGTGAAGAAATTTCCCTTTTTTTTGGCAAAAAGGTATACATTCCCTTTATTTTCGGGCAAAAAGGCAGAAATTCCCCGTATTTTGGAGCAAAATTGCAGAAATTCCCCTAATTTTGGGGCAAAAACGCAGAAATTCCCTTTATTTTGGGGTAAAACTGCAGAAATTTCACTTATTTCACGGCAAGATGGCAGAAATTCCCCTTATTTTCGGCGAAAAACGCAGAAAATCCTCGTATTTTGGAGCAAAATTGGAGAAATTCACCTAATTTTGGGGTAAAACATGCAGTAATTTTCTTTATTTTGTGGCAAATCGGCAAAAATTCCCCTTATTTTGGGGCAAATGGCAGAAATTCCCTTTATTTTAGGGCAAAATTGCAGAAATTTCCATTATTTGGGGGCAAAAAACAGAAATTCCCTTTATTTTGGGGCAAAATTGCAGAAATTTCCTTTATTTGGGGGCAAAAAACAAAAATTCCCCTTATTTTGCGGCAAAATTGCAGAAATTTGCTTTATTTGGGGGCAAAAAACAAAAATTCCCCTTATTTTGCGGCAAAATTGCAGAAATTTGCTTTATTATTTGTGAAATATTGCAGAAAATTCCCTTATTTTAGGGCAAAATTGCAGAAATTTAACTTATTTCAGAAGAAAAAACAAAAATTTTTCTTATTTTAGGGCAAAAAGGCAAAAATTCCCATTGTTTTTGGGCAAAAAGCCAGAAATTCACCTTATTTTGGCATTAAATTGCAGAAATTTCACATATTTCATTGCAAAAAAGCAAAAATTCCCCTTATTTTGAGGTAAAATGCTGAAATTCCTTATATTTTGGGGCAAAAGGCAGAAATTCCCCTTATTTTGGGCCAAAAAAGGCACAAATTTCCCTTATTTTGGGGCAAAATTGCAGAAATTTCATTTATTTCAAGGTATAAAGTCAGAAATTCCCCTTATTTTGGGGCAAAAAGGAGAAATTTCTTTTATTATGGTACAAAATTAAAGAAATTTTCTTTATTTTGGAACAAAAAGGCAGAAATTCACCATATTTTGGGGTAAAAGGCAGAAATTCTTCTTATTTTGAGGTAAAATGCAGAAATTCTCTTTATTTAGAGGTAAAATGCAGAAATTCCCCTAATATTGGGAAAAATGCAGAAATCCCCTTTATTTTGGGGATAAAAGGCAAAAATTTTCCATATTTTGAAGAAAAATTGCAGAAATTTTCATAATTTTCGGGCAAAAAGGCTGAAATTCTCCTTATTTTGGGGCAAAATTGCAGAAATTTCCTTTACTGTGGGGCAAAATTGCAGAAATTACCCTTATTTTGGGGCAAAATTGCAGAAATTTCCCTTGTTTTGGGGCAAAATTGCAGAAATTTCACTTATTTCAGGGAAATAAGGCAGAAATTTCTCTTATTTTGGGGCAAAAAGGCAGAAATTTTTTTTATCTTGGTACAAAATTGCAGAAATTTTTCTTATTTTGGAGCAAAAAGACAGAAATTCCCCATATTTTGGGGCAAAAGGCAGAAATTCCCCTTATTTTGAAGAAAAAATGCTGAAATTCCCCCTATTTTGGGGCAAAAAGGCAGAAATTCCCTTTATTTTGGGGCAAAAAGCAGACATTTCCCTTATTTTGGGGAAAAATTAGAGAAATTTCACTTATTTCAGGGAAAAAAGTCAGAAATTCCCCTTATTTTGGGGCAAAAACGCAGAAATTCCATTTATTTTTGGGGAAAAGGCAGAAATTGCACTTATTTTGAGTCAAAAAGTCTGAAAATCCCCTTATTTTGGGGCAAAAGTGAAGAAATTTCCCTTTTTTATGGCAAAAAGGTATACATTCCCTTTATTTTCGGGCAAAAAGGCAGAAATTCCCCGTATTTTGGAGCAAAATTGCAAAAATTCCCCTAATTTTGGGGCAAAAAGTCAGAAATTCCCCTTATTTGGGGCAAATCTGCAGAAATTTCCTTTACTTTGGGGCAAAATTGCAGAAATTTCCCTTATTTTGGGGCAAAATTGCAGAAATTTCACTTATTTCAGAAAAAAAAGGCAAAATTTCTCTTATTTTGGGGCAAAAAGGCAGAAATTCCCCAAATTTTGGGGCAAAAGGCAGAAATTCCCCTTATTTTGAGGAAAAAATGCTGAAATTCCCCTTATTTTGGGGCAAATGCAGAAATTACCCTTATTTTGGGGCATAAAGGCAGAAATTCACCTTATTTTGGGGAAAAATTGAAAAAATTTCATATATTTCAGGGCAAAAAGGGAGAAATTTTCCTTATTTTGAGGTAAAATGCTGAAATTAGCTATATTTTGGGACAAAAGGCAGAAATTCCCCTTTTTTGGGAGGCAAAAAAGGCAAAATTTCCCTTATTTTCAGGCAAAATTGCAGAAATTTCATTTATTTCAGGGTAAAAAGTCAGAAATTCCCCTTATTTTGGGGCAAAAAGGAGAAATTTCTTTTATTATGGTACAAAATTGAAGAAATTTTCTTTATTTTGGAACAAAAAGGCAGAAATTCCCCATATTTTGGGGTAAAAGGCAGAAATTCTTCTTGTTTTGAGGTAACATGCAGAAATTCCTTTAATTTAGAGGTAAAATGCAGAAATTCCCCTAATATTGGGGAAAAATGCAGAAATTCCCTTTATTTTGGGGCTAAAAGGCAGAAATTTTCCGTATTTTTAAGAAAAATTGCAGAAATTCTCATAATTTTCGGGCAAAAATGCTGAAATTCTCCTTATTTGGGGGCAAAAAGACAGAAAATCTCCTTTTTCGGGTGCAAAATTCAAAAATTCCCCTTATTTGGGGCAAAATTGCAGAAATTTCCTCTACTTTGGGGCAAAATTGCAGAAATTTCCCTTATTTTTGGGCAAAATTGCAGAAATTTCACTTCTTTAAGGGAAAAAGGCAGAAATTTCTCTTATTTTGGAACAAAAAGGCAGAAATTTCTTTTATTTTGGTACAAAATTGCAGAAATTTTTCTTAATTTGGGGCAAAAAGGCATAAATTTCCCATATTTTGTGGCAAAAGGCAGAAATTCCACTTATTTTGAGGAAAAAAGGCTGAAATTCCCCTTATTTTGGGGCAAAAAGGCAGAAATTCTTCTTATTTTGGGGCAAAAAGCAGACATTTCCCTTATTTTGGGGAAAAATTTTAGAAATTTCACTTATTTCAGGGCAAAAAGTCAGAATTTCCCCTTATTTTGGGGCAAAAAGACAGAAATTCCGTTTATTTTTGGGGAAAAGGCAGAAATTGCACTTATTTTGAGTCAAAAAGGCAGAAAATCGCTTTATTTTGGGGCAAAAGTGAAGAAATTTCCCTTTTTTTTGGCAAAAAGGTATACATTCCCTTTATTTTCGGGCAAAAAGGCAGAAATTCCCCGTATTTTGGAGCAAAATTGCAGAAATTCCCCTAATTTTGGGGCAAAAACGCAGAAATTCCCTTTATTTTGGGGTAAAACTGCAGAAATTTCACTTATTTCGCGTCAAGATGGCAGAAATTCCCCTTATTTTCGGCGAAAAACGCAGAAAATCCTCGTATTTTGGAGCAAAATTGGAGAAATTCACCTAATTTTGGGGTAAAACATGCAGTAATTTTCTTTATTTTGTGGCAAATCGGCAAAAATTCCCCTTATTTTGGGGCAAATGGCAGAAATTCCCTTTATTTTAGGGCAAAATTGCAGAAATTTCCATTATTTGGGGGCAAAAAACAGAAATTCCCTTTATTTTGGGGCAAAATTGCAGAAATTTCCTTTATTTGGGGGCAAAAAACAAAAATTCCCCTTACTTTGCGGCAAAATTGCAGAAATTTGCTTTATTTGGGGGCAAAAAACAAAAATTCCCCTTATTTTGCGGCAAAATTGCAGAAATTTGCTTTATTATTTGTGAAATATTGCAGAAAATTCCCTTATTTTAGGGCAAAATTGCAGAAATTTAACTTATTTCAGAAGAAAAAACAAAAATTTTTCTTATTTTAGGGCAAAAAGGCAAAAATTCCCATTGTTTTTGGGCAAAAAGCCAGAAATTCACCTTATTTTGGCATTAAATTGCAGAAATTTCACATATTTCATTGCAAAAAAGCAAAAATACCCCTTATTTTGAGGTAAAATGCTGAAATTCCTTATATTTTGGGGCAAAAGGCAGAAATTCCCCTTATTTTGGGCCAAAAAAGGCACAAATTTCCCTTATTTTGGGGCAAAATTGCAGAAATTTCATTTATTTCAAGGTATAAAGTCAGAAATTCCCCTTATTTTGGGGCAAAAAGGAGAAATTTCTTTTATTATGGTACAAAATTAAAGAAATTTTCTTTATTTTGGAACAAAAAGGCAGAAATTCACCATATTTTGGGGTAAAAGGCAGAAATTCTTCTTATTTTGAGGTAAAATGCAGAAATTCTCTTTATTTAGAGGTAAAATGCAGAAATTCCCCTAATATTGGGAAAAATGCAGAAATCCCCTTTATTTTGGGGATAAAAGGCAAAAATTTTCCGTATTTTGAAGAAAAATTGCAGAAATTTTCATAATTTTCGGGCAAAAAGGCTGAAATTCTCCTTATTTTGGGGAAAAATTGCAGAAATTTCCTTTACTGTGGGACAAAATTGCAGAAATTACCCTTATTTTGGGGCAAAATTGCAGAAATTTCCCTTGTTTTGGGGCAAAATTGCAGAAATTTCACTTATTTCAGGGAAATAAGGCAGAAATTTCTCTTATTTTGGGGCAAAAAGGCAGAAATTTTTTTTATCTTGGTACAAAATTGCAGAAATTTTTCTTATTTTGGAGCAAAAAGACAGAAATTCCCCATATTTTGGGGCAAAATTGCAAAAATTCCCCTAATTTTGGGGCAAAAAGTCAGAAATTCCCCTTATTTGGGGCAAATCTGCAGAAATTTCCTTTACTTTGGGGCAAAATTGCAGAAATTTCCCTTATTTTGGGGCAAAATTGCAGAAATTTCACTTATTTCAGGGAAAAAAGGCAAAATTTCTCTTATTTTGGGGCAAAAAGGCAGAAATTCCCCATATTTTGGGGCAAAAGGCAGAAATTCCCCTTATTTTGAGGAAAAAATGCTGAAATTCCCCTTATTTTGGGGCAAAAAGGCAGAAATTACCCTTATTTTGGGACATAAAGGCAGAAATTCACCTTATTTTGGGGAAAAATTGAAAAAATTTCATATATTTCAGGGCAAAAAGGGAGAAATTTTCCTTATTTTGAGGTAAAATGCTGAAATTAGCTATATTTTGGGACAAAAGGCAGAAATTCCCCTTTTTTGGGAGGCAAAAAAGGCAAAATTTCCCTTATTTTCAGGCAAAATTGCAGAAATTTCATTTATTTCAGGGTAAAAAGTCAGAAATTCCCCTTATTTTGGGGCAAAAAGGAGAAATTTCTTTTATTATGGTACAAAATTGAAGAAATTTTCTTTATTTTGGAACAAAAAGGCAGAAATTCCCCATATTTTGGGGTAAAAGGCAGAAATTCTTCTTGTTTTGAGGTAACATGCAGAAATTCCTTTAATTTAGAGGTAAAATGCAGAAATTCCCCTAATATTGGGGAAAAATGCAGAAATTCCCTTTATTTTGTGGCTAAAAGGCAGAAATTTTCCGTATTTTTAAGAAAAATTGCAGAAATTCTCATAATTTTCGGGCAAAAATGCTGAAATTCTCCTTATTTGGGGGCAAAAAGACAGAAAATCTCCTTTTTCGGGTGCAAATTTCAAAAATTCCCCTTATTTGGGGCAAAATTGCAGAAATTTCCTCTACTTTGGGGCAAAATTGCAGAAATTTCCCTTATTTTTGGGCAAAATTGCAGAAATTTCACTTCTTTAAGGGAAAAAGGCAGAAATTTCTCTTATTTTGGAACAAAAAGGCAGAAATTTCTTTTATTTTGGTACAAAATTGCAGAAATTTTTCTTAATTTGGGGCAAAAAGGCATAAATTTCCCATATTTTGGGGCAAAAGGCAGAAATTCCACTTATTTTGAGGAAAAAAGGCTGAAATTCCCCTTCTTTTGGGGCAAAAAGGCAGAAATTCTTCTTATTTTGGGGCAAAAAGCAGACATTTCCCTTATTTTGGGGAAAAATTTTAGAAATTTCACTTATTTCAGGGCAAAAAGTCAGAATTTCCCCTTATTTTGGGGCAAAAAGACAGAAATTCCGTTTATTTTTGGGGAAAAGGCAGAAATTGCACTTATTTTGAGTCAAAAAGGCAGAAAATCGCTTTATTTTGGGGCAAAAGTGAAGAAATTTCCCTTTTTTTTTGGCAAAAAGGTATACATTCCCTTTATTTTCGGGCAAAAATGCAGAAATTCCCCGTATTTTGGAGCAAAATTGCAGAAATTCCCCTAATTTTGGGGCAAAAACGCAGAAATTCCCTTTATTTTGGGGTAAACCTGCAATAATTTCACTTATTTCACGGCAAGATGGCAGAAATTCCCCTTATTTTCGGCGAAAAACGCAGAAAATCCTCGTATTTTGGAGCATAATTGGAGAAATTCACCTAATTTTGGGGTAAAACGTGCAGTAATTTTCTTTATTTTGTGGCAAATAGGCAAAAATTCCCCTTATTTTGGGGCAAATGGCAGAAATTCCCTTTATTTTAGGGCAAAATTGCAGAAATTTCCATTATTTGGGGGCAAAAAACAGAAATTCCCATTATTTTGGGGCAAAATTGCAGAAATTTGCTTTATTTGGGGGCAAAAGACAAAAATTCCCCTTATTTTGCGGCAAAATTGCAGAAATTTGCTTTATTATTTGTGAAATATTGCAGAAAATTCCCTTATTTTAGGGCAAAAGTGCAGAAATTTAACTTATTTAGGAAGAAAAAACAAAAATTTTTCTTATTTTAGGGCAAAAAGGCAAAAATTCCCATTATTTTGAGGCAAAAAGCCAGAAATTCACCTTATTTTGGGGTTAAATTGCAGAAATTTCACATATTTCATTGCAAAAAAGCAAAAATTCCCCTTATTTTGAGGTAAAATGCTGAAATTCCTTATATTTTGGGGCAAAAGGCAGAAATTCCCCTTATTTTGGGCCAAAAAAGGCACAAATTTCCCTTATTTTGGGGCAAAATTGCAGAAATTTCATTTATTTCAAGGTATAAAGTCAGAAATTCCCCTTATTTTGGGGCAAAAAGGAGAAATTTCTTTTATTATGGTACAAAATTAAAGAAATTTTCTTTATTTTGGAACAAAAAGGCAGAAATTCACCATATTTTGGGGTAAAAGGCAGAAATTCTTCTTATTTTGAGGAAAAATGCAGAAATTCTCCTTATTTAGAGGTAAAATGCAAAAATTCCCCTAATATTGGGAAAAAATGCAGAAATTCCCTCTATTGTGGGGCTAAAAAGCAGAAATTTTCCGTATTTTGAAGAAAAATTGCAGAAATTTCCTTTACTGTGGGGCAAAATTGCAGAAATTACCCTTATTTTGGGGCAAAATTGCAGAAATTTCCCTTGTTTTGGGGCAAAATTGCAGAAATTTCACTTATTTCAGGGAAATAAGGCAGAAATTTCTCTTATTTTGGGGCAAAAAGGCAGAAATTTCTTTTATTTTGGTACAAAATTGCAGAAATTTTTCTTATTTTGGAGCAAAAAGACAGAAATTCCCCATATTTTGGGGCAAAAGGCAGAAATTCCCCTTATTTTGAGGAAAAAAGGCTGAAATTCCCCCTATTTTGGGGCAAAAAGCAGACATTTCCCTTATTTTGGAGAAAAATTTAGAAATTTCACTTATTTCAGGGCAAAAAGTCAGAAATTCTCCTTATTTTGGGGCAAAAAGACAGAAATTCCGTTTATTCTTGGGGAAAAGGCAGAAATTGCACTTATTTTGAGTCAAAAAGGCGGAAAATGCCCTTATTTTGAAGCAAAAGTGAAGAAATTTCCCTTTTTTATGGCGAAAAGGTATACATTCCATTTATTTTCGGGCAAAATGCAGAAATTCCACGTATTTTGGAGCAAAATTGCAGAAATTCCTCTAATTTTGGGGCAAAAAGACAGGAATTCCCCTTATTGGGGGAAAATTGCAGAAATTTCCTCTACTTTGCGGCAAAATTGCAGAAATTTTCTTTATTATGGTGAAAAATTGCAGAAATTTCTTTTATTTTAGGGCAAAATTACAGAAATTTCACTTATTTCAGAAAAAAAAATTTTTTCTTATTTTGGGGCAAAAAGGCAGAAATTCCAATTATTTTGGGGCAAAAAGGCAGAAATTCACCTTATTTTGGGGTAAAATTGCAGAAATTTCACATATTTTGTGGCAAAAGGCAGAAATTCCCCTTTATTGGAGGAAAAAAATACCTGAAATTCCCTTTATTTTGGGGCAAAAAGGCAGAAATTTCCCTTGTTTTGGGGCAAAAAGCAGACATTTCCCTTATTTTGGTGAAAAATTTTTGAAATTTCACTTATTTCTAGGCAAAAATTCAGAAATTCCCCTTATTTTGAGGCAAAAAGACAGAAATTCCGTTTATTTTTGAGGAAAAGGCAGAAATTGCACTTATTTTGAGTCAAAAAGGCTGAAAATCGCCTTATTTTGGGGCAAAAGTGAAGAAATTTTCCTTTTTTATGGCAAAAAGTTATACATTCCCTTTATATTCGGGCAAAAAGGCAGAAATTCCCCATATTTTGGAGCAAAATTGCAGAAATTCCCCTTATTTTAGGGTAAAACTGCAGAAATTTCACTTATTTCGCGGCAAGATGGCAGAAATTCCCCTTATTTTCGGCGAAAAACGCAGAAAATCCTCGTATTTTGGAGCAAAATTGCAGAAATTCACCTAATTTTGGGGCAAAACATGCAGTAATTTTCTTTATTTTGTGGCAAATAGGCAACAATTCCCCTTATTTTGGGGCAAATGGCAGAAATTCCCATTATTCTAGGGCAAAATAGCAGAAATTTTCCTTACTTGGGGGCAAAAAACAGATATTCCCCTTATTTTGGGGCAAAATTGCAGAAATTTGCTTTATTTGGGGGCAAAAGACTGAAATTAACCTTATTTTGCAGCAAAATTGAAGAAATTTGCTTTATTATTGGGGAACAATTGCAGAAAATTCCCTTATTTTAGGGCAAAAGTGCAGAAATTACACTTATTTCAGAAGAAAAAACAAAAATTTTTCTTATTTTGGGGCATAAAGGCAGAAATTCTTATTATTTTGGGGCAAAAAGGCAGAAATTCACCTTATTTTGGGGTTAAATTGCAGAAATTTCAAATATTTCATTGCAAAAAACAGAAATTCCCCTTACTTTGAGGTAAAATGCTGAAATTCCCCATATTTTGGTGCAAAAGGCAGAAATTCCCCTTATTTTGGGCCAAAAAAGGAACAAACTTCCCTTATTTTCGGGCAAAATTGCAGAAATTTCATTTATTTCAGGGTAAAACGTCAGAAATTCCCCTAATTTTGGGGCAAAAAGGAGAAATTTCTTTTATTATGGTACAAAATTGAAGAAATTTTCTTTATTTTGGAACAAAAAGGCAGAAATTCCCCATATTTTGGGGTAAAAGGCAGAAATTCTTCTTATTTTGAGGTAACATGCAGAAATTCTTTTTATTTAGAGGTAAAATGCAGAAATTCCCCTAATATTGGGGAAAAATGCAGAAATTCCTTTTATTTTGGGGCTAAAAGGCAGAAATTTTCTGTATTTTGAAGAAAAATTTCAGAAATTCTCATAATTTTCGGGCAAAAAGGCTGAAATTCTCCTTATTTTGGGGCAGAAAGACAGAAAATCTCTTTTTTTTCGGGTGCCAAAATTTAGAAATTCCTCATATTTGAGGCAAAATTGCAGAAATTTTTTCTACTTTGGGGCAAAATGCAAAAATTTCCCTTATTTTGAGGCAAAATTGCAGAAATTTTACTTATTTCAGAGAAAAAAGGCAGAAATTTCTCTTATTTTGGAACAAAAAGGCAGAAATTTCTTCTATTTTGATACAAAATTTCAGAAATTTTTCTTATTTTGGGTCAAAAGCATAAATTTCCCATATTTTGGGGCAAAAAGCAGAAATTCCACTTATTTTGAGGAAAAAAGGCTGAAATTCCCCTTATTTTGTGGCAAAAAGCAGACATTTCCTTTATTTTAGGGAATAATTTTAGAAATTTCACTTATTTCAGGGCAAAAAGTCAGAAATTCTCCCTATTTTGGGGCAAAAAGACAGAAATTCCATTTATTTTTTGGGAAAAGGCAGAAATTGCACTTACTTTGAGTCAAAAAGGCGGAAAATCGCTTTATTTTGGGGCAAAAGTGAAGAAATTTCCCTTTTTTATGGCAAAAATATATACATTCCTTTTATTTTCGGGAAAAAAGGCTGAAATTCCCCGTATTTTGGAGCAAAATTGCCGAAATTCCCCTAATTTTGAGGCAAAAACGCAGAAATTCCCCTTATTTTGGGGTAATACTGTAGAAATTTCACTTATTTCACGGCAAGATGGCAGAAATTCCTTTTATTTTCGGCCAAAAACGCAGAAAATCCTCGTATTTTGGAGCAAAATTGCAGAAATTCACCTAATTTTGGGGTAAAACATGCAGTAATTTTCTTTATTTTGTGGCAAATAGGCAGAAATTCCTCTTATTTTGGGGCAAATGGCAGAAATTCCCTTTATTTTAGGGCAAAATTGCAGAAATTTCCCTTATTTGAGGACAAAAAACAGAAATTCCCCTTATTTCGGGGCAAAATTGCAGAAATTTGCTTTATTTGGGGGCAAAAAACAGAAATTCCCCTTATTTTGCGGCAAAATTGCAGAAATTTGCTTTATTATTTGGGAAATATTGCAGAAAATTCCCTTATTTTAGGGCAAAAGTGCAGAAATTTAACTTATTTCAGAAGAAAAAACAAAAATTTTCTTATTTTGGGGCAAAAAAGCAGAAATTCCCATTACTTTGGGGCAAAAAGGCAGAAATTCACCTTATTTTGGGGTAAAATTGCAGAAATTTCACATATTTCTTTGCAAAAAAGCAGAAATTCCCCTTATTTTGAGGTAAAATGCTGAAATTCCCCATATTTTGGGGCAAAAGGCAGACATTCCTCTTATTTTGGGCCAAAAAAGGAACAAATTTCCCCTATTTTCGGGCAAAATTCCAGAAATTTCATTTATTTCAAGGTATAATGTCAGAAATTCCCCTTATTTTGAAGCAAAAAAAGGAAATTTCTTTTATTATGGTACAAAATTGAAGAAATTTTCTTTATTTTGGAACAAAAAGGCAGAAATTCACCATATTTTGGGGTAAAAGGCAGAAATTCTTCTTATTTTGAGGAAAAATGCAGAAATTCCCCTTATTTAGAGGTAAAATGCAGAAATTTCCCTAATATTGGGGAAAAATGCAGAAATACCCTTTATTTTGCGGCTAAAAGGCAGAAATTTTCCGTATTTTGAAGAAAAATTGAAGAAATTTTCATAATTTTCGGGCAAAAAGGCTGAAATTCTCCTTATTTTGGGGCAAAATTGCAGAAATTTCCTTTACTGTGGGGCAAAATTGCAGAAATTTCCCTTGTTTTGGGGCAAAATTGCAGAAATTTCCCTTATTTTGGGGCAAAATTGCAGAAATTTCACTTATTTTAGGGAAATAAGGCAGAAATTTCTCTTATTTTGGGGCAAAAATGCAGAAATTTCTTTTATTTTGGTACAAAATTGCAGATATTTTTCTTATTTTGGGGTAAAAAGACAGAAATTCCCCATATTTTGGGGCAAAAGGCAGAAATTCTCCTTATTTTGAGGAAAAAAGGCTGAAATTCCCCCTATTTTGGGGCAAAAAGGTAGAAATTCCCCTTATTTTGGGGCAAAAAGCAGACATTTCCCGTATTTTGGGGAAAAATTTAGAAATTTCACTTTTTTCAGGGAAAAAAGTCAGAAATTCCCCTTAATTTTGGGCAAAAAGACAGAAATTCCGTTTATTTTTGGGGAAAAGGCAGAAATTGCACATATTTTTAGTCAGAAATGCGGAAAATGCCCTTATTTTGAAGCAAAAGTGAAGAAATTTCCCTTTTTTTATGGCGAAAAGGTATACATTCCCTTTATGTTCGGGCAAAATGAAGAAATTCCACGTATTTTGGAGCAAAATTGCAGAAATTCCCCTAATTTTAGGGCAAAAAGTCAGAAATTCCTCTTATTGGGGGAAAATTGCAAAAATTTCCTTTACTTTGCGGCAAAATTTCAGAAATTTTCTTTATTATGGGGAAAAATTGCAGAACTTTCTTTTATTTTAGGGCAAAATTACAGAAATTTCAATTATTTCAGAAAAAAAAGCATAAATTTTTCTTATATTGGGGCAAAAAGGCAGAAATTCCAATTATTTTGGGGCAAAAAAGCAGAAATTCACTTTATTTTGAGGTAAAATTGTAGAAATTTCATATATTTCAGTGCAAAAAGGCAGAAAATCCCCTTATTATGAGGTAAAATGCTGAAATTCCCCATATTTGGGGCAAAAGGCAGAAATTCCCATAATTTTGGGGCAAAAAGGAACAAATTTCCCTTATTTTCGGGCAAAATTGCACAAATTTCATTTATTTCAGTGTAAAAAGTCAGAAATTCCCCTTATTTCGGGGCAAAAAGTAGAAATTTCTTTTATTTTGGTACAAAATTGAAGAAATTTTCTTTATTTTGGAACAAAAAGGCAGAAATTCCCCATAATTTGCGGTAAAAGGCAGAAATTCTTCTTATTTTGAAGTAAAATGCAGAAATTCCCCTTATTTAGAGGTAAAATGCAGAAATTTCCCTAATATTGGGAAAAATGCAGAAATTCCCTTTATTTTGCGGCTAAAAGGCAGAAATTTTCCGTATTTTGAAGAAAATTGCAGAAATTTTCATAATTTTCGGGCAAAAAGTCTGAAATTCTCCTTATTTTGGGGCAAAATTGCAGAAATTTCCTTTACTGTGGGGCAAAATTGCAGAAATTTCCCTTGTTTTGGGGCAAAATTGCAGAAATTTCCATTATTTTGGGGCAAAATTGCAGAAATTTCACTTATTTCAGGGAAATAAGGCAGAAATTTCTCTTATTTTGGGGCAAAAATGCAGAAATTTCTTTTATTTTGGTACAAAATTGCAGAAATTTTTCTTATTTGGGGGTTAAAAAGACAGAAATTCCCCATATTTTGGGGCAAAAGGCAGAAATTCCCCTTATTTTGAGGAAAAAAAGCTGAAATTCCCCCTATTTTGGGGCAAAAAGGCAGAAATTCTCTTTATTTTGGGGCAAAAAGCAGACATTTCCCTTATTTTGGGGAAAAATTTAGAAATTTCACTTTTTTCAGGGAAAAAGTCAGAAATTCCCCTTATTTTTGGGCAAAAGGACAGAAATTCCGTTTATTTTTGGGGAAAAGGCAGAAATTGCATGTATTTTTAGTCAGAAAGGCGGAAAATGCCCTTATTTTGAAGCAAAAGTGAAGAAATTTTCCTTTTTTATGGCGAAAAGGTATACATTCCCTTTATTTTCGGCCAAAATGAAGAAATTCCACGTATTTTGGAGCAAAATTGCAGAAATTCCCCCAATTTTAGGGCAAAAAGACAGAAATTCCCCTTATTGGGGGAAAATTGCTAAAATTTTCTTTACTTTGCGGCAAAATTTCAGAAATTTTCTTTATTATGGGGAAAAATTGCAGAACTTTCTTTTATTTTAGGGCAAAATTACAGAAATTTCATTATTTCAGAAAAAAAAGCAAAAATTTTTCTTATATTGGGGCAAAACGTCAGAAATTCCAATTATTTTGGGGCCAAAAAGCAGAAATTCACTTTATTTTGAGGTAAAATTTCAGAAATTTCATATATTTCAGGGCAAAAAGGCAGAAAATCCCCTTATTATGAGGTAAAATGCTGAAATTCCCCATATTTGGGGCAAAAGGCAGAAATTCCCATAATTTTGGGGCAAAAAGGCACAAATTTCCCTTATTTTTGGGCAAAATTGCACAAATTTCATTTATTTCATTGTAAAAAGTCAGAAATTCCTCTTATTTCGGGGCAAAAAGTAGAAATTTCTTTTATTATGGTACAAAATTGAAGAAATTTTCTTTATTTTGGAACAAAAAGTCAGAAATTCCCCATAATTTGCGGTAAAAGGCAGAAATTCTTCTTATTTTGAAGTAAAATGCAGAAATTCCCCTTATTTAGAGGTAAAATGCAGAAATTCCCCTAATATTAGGGAAAATGCAGAAATTCTCTTTATTTGGGGGTAAAGGGCAGGAATTTTCCATATTTTGAAGAAAAATTGCAGAAATTCTCATAATTTTCGGGCAAAAAGGCTGAAATTCTCCTTATTTTGGGGCAAAAAGACAGAAAATCTCCTTTTTTCGGGTGCAAAAGTCAGAAATTCCCCTTATTTGGGGCAAAATTGCAGAAATTTCCTTTACTTTGAAGCAAAATTGCAGAAATTTCCCTTATTTTGGGCCAAAATTACAAAAATTTCACTTATTTCAAAGAAAAAAGGCAGAAATTTCTTTTATTTTGGGGCAAAAAGCAGAAATTACTTTTATTTTCGTACAAAATTACAGAAATTTTTCTTATTTTGGGGCAAAAAGGCAGAAATTCCCCTTATTTTGAAGTAAAAAGGCTGAAATTCCCCTTATTTGGGGGCAAAAAGGCAGAAATTCTCCTTATTTTGAGGCAAAAAGCAAACATTTCCCTTATTTTGGGGTAAAATTTTAGAAATTAAACTTATTTCAGGGCAAAAAGTCAGAAATTCCCCTTATTATGGGGCAAAATGACAGAAAATCCGTGTATTTTTGGGGAAAAGGCAGAAATTGCACTTATTATGAGTCAAAAAAATGGAAAATCCCCTTCTTTTGGGGCAAAAATTGAGAAATTTCTTTTTTTTATGGCAAAAAGGTATACATTTCCTTTATTTTCGGGCAAAAAGGCAGAAATTCCCCGTATTTTGGAGCAAAATTGCAGAAATTCCCCTAATTTTAGGGCATAAAGGCAGAAATTCCTTTTATTTTGGAGAAAAACAGCAGAAATTTCACTTATTTCACGGCAAAATGGCAGAAATTCCTCTTATTTTCGGCGAAAAAGGCAGAAAATCCTCGTATTTTGGAGCAAAATTGTAGAAATTCACCTAATTTTGGGGTAAAACATGCAGTAATTTTCTTTATTTTGTGGCAAAAAGGCAGAAATTCCCATTATTTTGGGGCAAATGGCAGAAATTTCCCTTATTTTAGGGCAAAATTGCAGAAATTTCCCTTATTTGGGGGCAAAAAACAGAAATTACCGTTATTTTGGGGCAAAATTGCAGAAATTTCACATATTTCAGGGCAATAAGGAAGAAATTCCCCTTATTTTGAGGTAAAATGCTGAAATTCCCCATATTTTGGGGCAAAATTTCAGAAATTTCCTTTATTATGGGGAAAAATTGCAGAAATTTCCCTTATTTTACAGCAAAATTGCAGATATTTGCTTTATTATGGAAAAAATTGCAGAAATTTCCCTTATTTTAGGGCAAAATTGCACAAATTTCATTTATTTCATTGTAAAAAGTCAGAAATTCCTCTTATTTCGGGGCAAAAAGTAGAAATTTCTTTTATTATGGTACAAAATTGAAGAAATTTTCTTTATTTTGGAACAAAAAGTCAGAAATTCCCCATAATTTGCGGTAAAAGGAAGAAATTCTTCTTATTTTGAAGTAAAATGCAGAAATTCCCCGTATTTAGAGGTAAAATGCAGAAATTCCCCTAATATTAGGGAAAATGCAGAAATTCTCTTTATTTGGGGGTAAAGGGCAGGAATTTTCCATATTTTGAAGAAAAATTGCAGAAATTCTCATAATTTTCGGGCAAAAAGGCTGAAATTCTCCTTATTTTGGGGCAAAAAGACAGAAAATCTCCTTTTTTCGGGTGCAAAAAGTCAGAAATTCCCCTTATTTGGGGCAAAATTGCAGAAATTTCCTTTACTTTGAAGCAAAATTGCAGAAATTTCCCTTATTTTGGGCCAAAATTACGAAAATTTCACTTATTTCAAAGAAAAAAGGCAGAAATTTCTTTTATTTTGGGGCAAAAAGCAGAAATTACTTTTATTTTCGTACAAAATTACAGAAATTTTTCTTATTTTGGGGCAAAAAGGCAGAAATTCCCCTTATTTTGAAGTAAAAATGCTGAAATTCCCCTTATTTGGGGGCAAAAAGGCAGAAATTCTCCTTATTTTGAGGCAAAAAGCAAACATTTCCCTTATTTTGGGGTAAAATTTTAGAAATTAAACTTATTTCAGGGCAAAAAGTCAGAAATTCCCCTTATTATGGGGCAAAATGACAGAAAATCCGTGTATTTTTGGGGAAAAGGCAGAAATTGCACTTATTATGAGTCAAAAAAATGGAAAATCCCCTTCTTTTGGGGCAAAAATTGAGAAATTTCTTTTTTTTATGGCAAAAAGGTATACATTTCCTTTATTTTCGGGCAAAAAGGCAGAAATTCCCCGTATTTTGGAGCAAAATTGCAGAAATTCCCCTAATTTTAGGGCATAAAGGCAGAAATTCCTTTTATTTTGGAGAAAAACAGCAGAAATTTCACTTATTTCACGGCAAAATGGCAGAAATTCCTCTTATTTTCGGCGAAAAAGGCAGAAAATCCTCGTATTTTGGAGCAAAATTGTAGAAATTCACCTAATTTTGGGGTAAAACATGCAGTAATTTTCTTTATTTTGTGGCAAAATCCAGAAATTCCCATTATTTTGGGGCAAATGGCAGAAATTTCCCTTATTTTAGGGCAAAATTGCAGAAATTTCCCTTATTTGGGGGCAAAAAACAGAAATTACCGTTATTTTGGGGCAAAATTGCAGAAATTTCACATATTTCAGGGCAATAAGGAAGAAATTCCCCTTATTTTGAGGTAAAATGCTGAAATTCCCCATATTTTGGGGCAAAATTTCAGAAATTTCCTTTATTATGGGGAAAAATTGCAGAAATTTCCCTTATTTTACAGCAAAATTGCAGATATTTGCTTTATTATGGAAAAAATTGCAGAAATTTCTCTTATTTTAGGGCAAAATTGCAGAAATTTTCCTTATTTGGGGGCAAAAAACAGAAATTCCCCTTATTTTGGGGCAAAAAGGCAGAAATTACCCTTATTTTGGGGCATAAAGGCAGAAATTCACCTTATTTTGGGGAAAAATTGAAAAAATTTCATATATTTCAGGGCAAAAAGGGAGAAATTTTATTTATTTTGAGGTAAAATGCTGAAATTAGCTATATTTTGGGACAAAAGGCAGAAATGCCCCGTTTTTGGGGGCAAAAAAGGCAAAATTTCCCTTATTTTCAGGCAAAATTGCAGAAATTTCATTTATTTCAGGGTAAAAAGTCAGAAATTCCCCTTATATTGGGGCAAAAAGGAGAAATTTCTTTTATTATGGTACAAAATTGAAGAAATTTTCTTTATTTTGGAACAAAAAGGCAGAAATTCCCCATATTTTGGGGTAAAAGGCAGAAATTCTTCTTGTTTTGAGGTAACATGCAGAAATTCTTTTTATTTAAAGGTAAAATGCAGAAATTCCCCTAATATTGGGGAAAAATGCAGAAATTCCCTTTATTTTGGGGCTAAAAGGCAGAAATTTTCTGTATTTTGAAGAAAAATTTCAGAAATTCTCATAATTTTCGGGCAAAAAGGCTGAAATTCTCCTTATTTGGGGGCAAAAAGACAGAAAATCTCCTTTTTCGGGTGCAAAATTCAAAAATTCCCCTTATTTGGGGCAAAATTGCAGAAATTTCATCTACTTTGGGGCAAAATTGCAGAAATTTCCCTTATTTTTGGGCAAAATTGCAGAAATTTCACTTATTTAAGGGAAAAAAGGCAGAAATTTCTCTTATTTTGGAACAAAAAGGCAGAAATTTCTTTTATTTTGGTACAAAATTGCAGAAATTTTTATTATTTTGGGGCAAAAAGGCATAAATTTCCCATATTTTGGGGCAAAAGGCAGAAATTCCACGTATTTTGAGGAAAAAAGGCTGAAATTCCCCTTATTTTGGGGCAAAAAGGCAGAAATTCTTCTTATTTTGGGGCAAAAAGCAAACATTTCCCTTATTTTGGGGAAAAATTTTAGAAATTTCACTTATTTCAGGGCAAAAAGTCAGAATTTCCCCTTATTTTGGGGCAAAAATACAGAAATTCCGTTTATTTTTGGGGAAAAGGCAGAAATTGCACTTATTTTGAGTCAAAAAGGCAGAAAATCGCTTTTTTTGGGGGCAAAAGTGAAGAAATTTCCCTTTTTTTTGGCAAAAAGGTATACATTCCCTTTATTTTCGGGCAAAAAGGCAGAAATTCCCCGTATTTTGGAGCAAAATTGCAGAAATTCCCCTAATTTTGGGGCAAAAACGCAGAAATTCCCGTTATTTTGGGGTAAAACTGCAGAAATTTCACTTATTTCGCGGCAAGATGGCAGAAATTCCCCTTATTTTCGGCAAAAAACGCAGAAAATCCTCGTATTTTGGAGCAAAATTGGAGAAATTCACCTAATTTTGGGGTAAAACATGCAGTAATTTTCTTTATTTTCTGGCAAATCGGCAAAAATTCCCCTTATTTTGGGGCAAATGGCAGAAATTCCCTTTATTTTAGGGCAAAATTGCAGAAATTTCCATTATTTGGGGGCAAAAAACAGAAATTCCCCTTATTTTGGGGCAAAATTGAAGAAATTTGCTTTATTTGGGGGCAAAAAACAAAAATTCCCCTTATTTTGCGGCAAAATTGCAGAAATTTGCTTTATTTGGGGGCAAAAAAAAAAATTCCCCTTATTTTGCGGCAAAATTGCAGAAATTTGCTTTATTATTTGTGAAATATTGCAGAAAATTCCCTTATTTTAGGGCAAAATTGCAGAAATTTAACTTATTTCAGAAGAAAAAACAAAAATTTTTCTTATTTTAGGGCAAAAAGGCAAAAATTCCCATTATTTTAGGGCAAAAAGCCAGAAATTCACCTTATTTTGGCGTTAAATTGCAGAAATTTCACATATTTCATTGCAAAAAAGCAAAAATTCCCCTTATTTTAGGTAAAATGCTGAAATTCCTTATATTTTGGGGCAAAAGGCAGAAATTCCCCTTATTTTGGGCCAAAAAAGGCACAAATTTCCCTTATTTTGGGGCAAAATTGCAGAAATTTCATTTATTTCAAGGTATAAAGTCAGAAATTCCCCTTATTTTGGGGCAAAAAGGAGAAATTTCTTTTATTATGGTACAAAATTAAAGAAATTTTCTTTATTTTGGAACAAAAAGGCAGAAATTCACCATATTTTGGGGTAAAAGGCAGAAATTCTTCTTATTTTGAGGAAAAATGCAGAAATTCTCCTTATTTATAGGTAAAATGCAGTAATTCCCCTAATATTGGGAAAAATGCAGAAATCCCCTTTATTTTGGGGATAAAAGGCAAAAATTTTCCGTATTTTGAAGAAAAATTGCAGAAATTTTCATAATTTTCGGGCAAAAAGGCTGAAATTCTCCTTATTTTGGGGCAAAATTGCAGAAATTTCCTTTACTGTGGGGCAAAATTGCAGAAATTACCCTTATTTTGGGGCAAAATTGCAGAAATTTCCCTTGTTTTGGGGCAAAATTGCAGAAATTTCACTTATTTCAGGGAAATAAGGCAGAAATTTCTCTTATTTTGGGGCAAAAAGGCAAAAATTTTTTTTATCTTGGTACAAAATTGCAGAAATTTTTCTTATTTTGGAGCAAAAAGACAGAAATTCCCCATATTTTGGGGCAAAAGGCAGAAATTCCCCTTATTTTGAAGAAAAAAGGCTGAAATTCCCCCTATTTTGGGGCAAAAAGGCAGAAATTCCCTTTATTTTGGGGCAAAAAGCAGACATTTCCCTTATTTTGGGGAAAAATTAGAGAAATTTCACTTATTTCAGGGAAAAAAGTCAGAAATTCCCCTTATTTTGGAGCAAAAATGCAGAAATTCCATTTATTTTTGGGGAAAAGGCAGAAATTGCACTTATTTTGAGTCAAAAAGTCCGAAAATCCCCTTATTTTGGGGCAAAAGTGAAGAAATTTCCCTTTTTTATGGCAAAAAGGTATACATTCCCTTTATTTTCGGGCAAAAAGGCAGAAATTCCCCGTATTTGGAGCAAAATTGCAAAAATTCCCCTAATTTTGGGGCAAAAAGTCAGAAATTCCCCTTATTTGGGGCAAATCTGCAGAAATTTCCTTTACTTTGGGGCAAAATTGCAGAAATTTCCCTTATTTTGGGGCAAAATTGCAGAAATTTCACTTATTTCAGGGAAAAAAGGCAAAATTTCTCTTATTTTGGGGCAAAAAGGCAGAAATTCCCCATATTTTGGGGCAAAAGGCAGAAATTCCCCTTATTTTGAGGAAAAAATGCTGAAATTCCCCTTATTTTGGGGCAAAAAGGCAGAAATTACCCTTATTTTGGGGCATAAAGGCAGAAATTCACCTTATTTTGGGGAAAAATTGAAAAAATTTCATATATTTCAGGGCAAAAAGGGAGAAATTTTCCTTATTTTGAGGTAAAATGCTGAAATTAGCTATATTTTGGGACAAAAGGCAGAAATTCCCCTTTTTTGGGAGGCAAAAAAGGCAAAATTTCCCTTATTTTCAGGCAAAATTGCAGAAATTTCATTTATTTCAGGGTAAAAAGTCAGAAATTCCCCTTATTTTGGGGCAAAAAGGAGAAATTTCTTTTATTATGGTACAAAATTGAAGAAATTTTCTTTATTTTGGAACAAAAAGGCAGAAATTCCCCATATTTTGGGGTAAAAGGCAGAAATTCTTCTTGTTTTGAGGTAACATGCAGAAATTCCTTTTATTTAGAGGTAAAATGCAGAAATTCCCCTAATATTGGGGAAAAATGCAGAAATTCCCTTTATTTTGGGGCTAAAAGGCAGAAATTTTCCGTATTTTTAAGAAAAATTGCAGAAATTCTCATAATTTTCGGGCAAAAATGCTGAAATTCTCCTTATTTGGGGGCAAAAAGACAGAAAATCTCCTTTTTCGGGTGCAAAATTCAAAAATTCCCCTTATTTGGGGCAAAATTGCAGAAATTTCCTCTACTTTGGGGCAAAATTGCAGAAATTTCCCTTATTTTTGGGCAAAATTGCAGAAATTTCACTTCTTTAAGGGAAAAAGGCAGAAATTTCTCTTATTTTGGAACAAAAAGGCAGAAATTTCTTTTATTTTGGTACAAAATTGCAGAAATTTTTCTTAATTTGGGGCAAAAAGGCATAAATTTCCCATATTTTGTGGCAAAAGGCAGAAATTCCACTTATTTTGAGGAAAAAAGGCTGAAATTCCCCTTATTTTGGGGCAAAAAGGCAGAAATTCTTCTTATTTTGGGGCAAAAAGCAGACATTTCCCTTATTTTGGGGAAAAATTTTAGAAATTTCACTTATTTCAGGGCAAAAAGTCAGAATTTCCCCTTATTTTGGGGCAAAAAGACAGAAATTCCGTTTATTTTTGGGGAAAAGGCAGAAATTGCACTTATTTTGAGTCAAAAAGGCAGAAAATCGCTTTATTTTGGGGCAAAAGTGAAGAAATTTCCCTTTTTTTGGCAAAAAGTTATACATTCCCTTTATTTTCGGGCAAAAATGCAGAAATTCCCCGTATTTTGGAGCAAAATTGCAGAAATTCCCCTAATTTTGGGGCAAAAACGCAGAAATTCCCTTTATTTTGGGGTAAACCTGCAAAAATTTCACTTATTTCATGGCAAGATGGCAGAAATTCCCCTTATTTTCGGCGAAAAACGCAGAAAATCCTCGTATTTTGGAGCATAATTGGAGAAATTCACCTAATTTTGGGGTAAAACGTGCAGTAATTTTCTTTATTTTGTGGCAAATAGGCAAAAATTCCCCTTATTTTGGGGCAAATGGCAGAAATTCCCTTTATTTTAGGGCAAAATTGCAGAAATTTCCATTATTTGGGGGCAAAAAACAGAAATTCCCATTATTTTGGGGCAAAATTGCAGAAATTTGCTTTATTTGGGGGCAAAAAACAAAAATTCCCCTTATTTTGCGGCAAAATTGCAGAAATTTGCTTTATTATTTGTGAAATATTGCAGAAAATTCCCTTATTTTAGGGCAAAAGTGCAGAAATTTAACTTATTTCAGAAGAAAAAACAAAAATTTTTCTTATTTTAGGGCAAAAAGGCAAAAATTCCCATTATTTTGAGGCAAAAAGCCAGAAATTCACCTTATTTTGGGGTTAAATTGCAGAAATTTCACATATTTCATTGCAAAAAAGCAAAAATTCCCCTTATTTTGAGGTAAAATGCTGAAATTCCTTATATTTTGGGGCAAAAGGCAGAAATTCCCCTTATTTTGGGCCAAAAAAGGCACCAATTTCCCTTATTTTGGGGCAAAATTGCAGAAATTTCATTTATTTCAAGGTATAAAGTCAGAAATTCCCCTTATTTTGGGGCAAAAAGGAGAAATTTCTTTTATTATGGTACAAAATTAAAGAAATTTTCTTTATTTTGGAACAAAAAGGCAGAAATTCACCATATTTTGGGGTAAAAGGCAGAAATTCTTCTTATTTTGAGGAAAAATGCAGAAATTCTCCTTATTTAGAGGTAAAATGCAGAAATTCCCCTAATATTGGGAAAAAATGCAGAAATTCCCTCTATTGTGGGGCTAAAAAGCAGAAATTTTCCATATTTTGAAGAAAAATTGCAGAAATTTTCATAATTTTCAGGCAAAAAGGCTGAAATTCTCCTTATTTTGGGGCAAAATTGCAGAAATTTCCTTTACTGTGGGGCAAAATTGCAGAAATTACCCTTATTTTGGGGCAAAATTGCAGAAATTTCCCTTGTTTTGGGGCAAAATTGCAGAAATTTCACTTATTTCAGGGAAATAAGGCAGAAATTTCTCTTATTTTGGGGCAAAAAGGCAGAAATTTCTTTTATTTTGGTACAAAATTGAAGAAATTTTTCTTATTTTGGAGCAAAAAGACAGAAATTCCCCATATTTTGGGGCAAAAGGCAGAAATTCCCCTTATTTTGAGGAAAAAAGGCTGAAATTCCCCCTATTTTGGGGCAAAAAGCAGACATTTCCCTTATTTTGGGGAAAAATTTAGAAATTTCACTTATTTCAGGGCAAAAAGTCAGAAATTCTCCTTATTTTGGGGCAAAAAGTCAGAAATTCCGTTTATTCTTGGGGAAAAGGCAGAAATTGCACTTATTTTGAGTCAAAAAGGCGGAAAATGCCCTTATTTTGAAGCAAAAGTGAAGAAATTTCCCTTTTTTATGGCGAAAAGGTATACATTCCATTTATTTTCGGGCAAAATGCAGAAATTCCACGTATTTTGGAGCAAAATTGCAGAAATTCCTCTAATTTTGGGGCAAAAAGACAGGAATTCCCCTTATTGGGGGAAAATTGCAGAAATTTCCTCTACTTTGCGGCAAAATTGCAGAAATTTTCTTTATTATGGTGAAAAATTGCAGAAATTTCTTTTATTTTAGGGCAAAATTACAGAAATTTCACTTATTTCAGAAAAAAAAATTTTCTTATTTTGGGGCAAAAAGGCAGAAATTCCAATTATTTTGGGGCAAAAAGGCAGAAATTCACCTTATTTTGGGGTAAAATTGCAGAAATTTCACATATTTTGTGGCAAAAGGCAGAAATTCCCCTTTATTGGAGGAAAAAAATACCTGAAATTCCCTTTATTTTGGGGCAAAAAGGAAGAAATTTCCCTTATTTTGGGGCAAAAAGCAGACATTTCCCTTATTTTGGTGAAAAATTTTTGAAATTTCACTTATTTCTAGGCAAAAATTCAGAAATTCCCCTTATTTTGAGGCAAAAAGACAGAAATTCCGTTTATTTTTGAGGAAAAGGCAGAAATTGCACTTATTTTGAGTCAAAAAGGCTGAAAATCGCCTTATTTTGGGGCAAAAGTGAAGAAATTTTCCTTTTTTATGGCAAAAAGTTATACATTCCCTTTATATTTGGGCAAAAAGGCAGAAATTCCCCGTATTTTGGAGCAAAATTGCAGAAATTCCCCTTATTTTAGGGTAAAACTGCAGAAATTTCACTTATTTCGCGGCAAGATGGCAGAAATTCCCCTTATTTTCGGCGAAAAACGCAGAAAATCCTCGTATTTTGGAGCAAAATTGCAGAAATTCACCTAATTTTGGGGCAAAACATGCAGTAATTTTCTTTATTTTGTGGCAAATAGGCAACAATTCCCCTTATTTTGGGGCAAATGGCAGAAATTCCCATTATTCTAGGGCAAAATAGCAGAAATTTTCCTTACTTGGGGGCAAAAAACAGATATTCCCCTTATTTTGGGGCAAAATTGCAGAAATTTGCTTTATTTGGGGGCAAAAAACTGAAATTAACCTTATTTTGCGGCAAAATTGAAGAAATTTGCTTTATTATTGGGGAACAATTGCAGAAAATTCCCTTATTTTAGGGCAAAAGTGCAGAAATTACACTTATTTCAGAAAAAAAACAAAAATTTTTCTTATTTTGGGGCATAAAGGCAGAAATTCTTATTATTTTGGGGCAAAAAGGCAGAAATTCACCTTATTTTGGGGTTAAATTGCAGAAATTTCAAATATTTCATTGCAAAAAACAGAAATTCCCCTTATTTTGAGGTAAAATGCTGAAATTCCCCATATTTTGGTGCAAAAGGCAGAAATTCCCCTTATTTTGGGCCCAAAAAGGAACAAACTTCCCTTATTTTCGGGCAAAATTGCAGAAATTTCATTTATTTCAGGGTAAAACGTCAGAAATTCCCCTAATTTTGGGGCAAAAAGGAGAAATTTCTTTTATTATGGTACAAAATTGAAGAAATTTTCTTTATTTTGGAACAAAAAGGCAGAAATTCCCCATATTTTGGGGTAAAAGGCAGAAATTCTTCTTATTTTGAGGTAACATGCAGAAATTCTTTTTATTTAGAGGTAAAATGCAGAAATTCCCCTAATATTGGGGAAAAATGCAGAAATTCCTTTTATTTTGGGGCTAAAAGGCAGAAATTTTCTGTATTTTGAAGAAAAATTGCAGAAATTCTCATAATTTTCGGGCAAAAAGGCTGAAATTCTCCTTATTTTGGGGCAAAAAGACAGAAAATCTCTTTTTTTTCGGGTGCCAAAATTTAGAAATTCCTCATATTTGAGGCAAAATTGCAGAAATTTTTTCTACTTTGGGGCAAAATTGCAGAAATTTCCCTTATTTTGGGGCAAAATTGCAGAAATTTCACTTATTTCAGGGAAAAAAGGCAGAAATTTCTCTTATTTTGGAACAAAAAGGCAGAAATTTCTTTTATTTTGGTACAAAATTGCAGAAATTTTTATTATTTTGGGGCAAAAAGGCATAAATTTCCCATATTTTGGGGCAAAAGGCAGAAATTCCACGTATTTTGAGGAAAAAAGGCTGAAATTCCCCTTATTTTGGGGCAAAAAGGCAGAAATTCTTCTTATTTTGGGGCAAAAAGCAAACATTTCCCTTATTTTGGGGAAAAATTTTAGAAATTTCACTTATTTCAGGGCAAAAAGTCAGAATTTCCCCTTATTTTGGGGCAAAAAGACAGAAATTCCGTTTATTTTTGGGGAAAAGGCAGAAATTGCACTTATTTTGAGTCAAAAAGGCAGAAAATCGCTTTATTTTGGGGCAAAAGTGAAGAAATTTCCCTTTTTTTTGGCAAAAAGGTATACATTCCCTTTATTTTCGGGCAAAAAGGCAGAAATTCCCCGTATTTTGGAGCAAAATTGCAGAAATTCCCCTAATTTTGGGGCAAAAACGCAGAAATTCCCTTTATTTTGGGGTAAACCTGCAGAAATTTCACTTATTTCGCGGCAAGATGGCAGAAATTCCCCTTATTTTCGGCGAAAAACGCAGAAAATCCTCATATTTTGGAGCAAAATTGGAGAAATTCACCTAATTTTGGGGTAAAACATGCAGTAATTTTCTTTATTTTGTGGCAAATCGGCAAAAATTCCCCTTATTTTGGGGCAAATGGCAGAAATTCCCTTTATTTTAGGGCAAAATTGCAGAAATTTCCATTATTTGGGGGCAAAAAACAGAAATTCCCCTTATTTTGGTGCAAAATTGAAGAAATTTGCTTTATTTGGGGGCAAAAAACAAAAATTCCCCTTATTTTGCGGCAAAATTGCAGAAATTTGCTTTATTTGGGGGCAAAAAACAAAAATTCCCCTTATTTTGCGGCAAAATTGCAGAAATTTGCTTTATTATTTGTGAAATATTGCAGAAAATTCCCTTATTTTAGGGCAAAATTGCAGAAATTTAACTTATTTCAGAAGAAAAAACAAAAATTTTTCTTATTTTAGGGCAAAAAGGCAAAAATTCCCATTATTTTAGGGCAAAAAGCCAGAAATTCACCTTATTTTGGCGTTAAATTGCAGAAATTTCACATATTTCATTGCAAAAAAGCAAAAATTCCCCTTATTTTGAGGTAAAATGCTGAAATTCCTTATATTTTGGGGCAAAAGGCAGAAATTCCCCTTATTTTGGGCCAAAAAAGGCACAAATTTCCCTTATTTTGGGGCAAAATTGCAGAAATTTCATTTATTTCAAGGTATAAAGTCAGAAATTCCCCTTATTTTGGGGCAAAAAGGAGAAATTTCTTTTATTATGGTACAAAATTAAAGAAATTTTCTTTATTTTGGAACAAAAAGGCAGAAATTCACCATATTTTGGGGTAAAAGGCAGAAATTCTTCTTATTTTGAGGAAAAATGCAGAAATTCTCCTTATTTAGAGGTAAAATGCAGAAATTCCCCTAATATTGGGAAAAATGCAGAAATCCCCTTTATTTTGGGGATAAAAGGCAAAAATTTTCCGTATTTTGAAGAAAAATTGCAGAAATTTTCATAATTTTCGGGCAAAAAGGCTGAAATTCTCCTTATTTTGGGGCAAAATTGCAGAAATTTCCTTTACTGTGGGGCAAAATTGCAGAAATTACCCTTATTTTGGGGCAAAATTGCAGAAATTTCCTTTACTGTGGGGCAAAATTGCAGAAATTTCACTTATTTCAGGGAAATAAGGCAGAAATTTCTCTTATTTTGGGGCAAAAAGGCAGAAATTTTTTTTATCTTGGTACAAAATTGCAGAAATTTTTCTTATTTTGGAGCAAAAAGACAGAAATTCCCCATATTTTGGGGCAAAAGGCAGAAATTCCCCTTATTTTGAAGAAAAAATGCTGAAATTCCCCCTATTTTGGGGCAAAAAGGCAGAAATTCCCTTTATTTTGGGGCAAAAAGCAGACATTTCCCTTATTTTGGGGAAAAATTAGAGAAATTTCACTTATTTCAGGGAAAAAAGTCAGAAATTCCCCTTATTTTGGGGCAAAAACGCAGAAATTCCATTTATTTTTGGGGAAAAGGCAGAAATTGCACTTATTTTGAGTCAAAAAGTCCGAAAATCCCCTTATTTTGGGGCAAAAGTGAAGAAATTTCCCTTTTTTATGGCAAAAAGGTATACATTCCCTTTATTTTCGGGCAAAAAGGCAGAAATTCCCCGTATTTGGAGCAAAATTGCAAAAATTCCCCTAATTTTGGGGCAAAAAGTCAGAAATTCCCCTTATTTGGGGCAAATCTGCAGAAATTTCCTTTACTTTGGGGCAAAATTGCAGAAATTTCCCTTATTTCGGGGCAAAATTGCAGAAATTTCACTTATTTCAGGGAAAAAAGGCAAAATTTCTCTTATTTTGGGGCAAAAAGGCAGAAATTCCCCATATTTTGGGGCAAAAGGCAGAAATTCCCCTTATTTTGAGGAAAAAATGCTGAAATTCCCCTTATTTTGGGGCAAAAAGGCAGAAATTACCCTTATTTTGGGGCATAAAGGCAGAAATTCACCTTATTTTGGGGAAAAATTGAAAAAATTTCATATATTTCAGGGCAAAAAGGGAGAAATTTTCCTTATTTTGAGGTAAAATGCTGAAATTAGCTATATTTTGGGACAAAAGGCAGAAATTCCCCTTTTTTGGGAGGCAAAAAAGGCAAAATTTCCCTTATTTTCAGGCAAAATTGCAGAAATTTCATTTATTTCAGGGTAAAAAGTCAGAAATTCCCCTTATTTTGGGGCAAAAAGGAGAAATTTCTTTTATTATGGTACAAAATTGAAGAAATTTTCTTTATTTTGGAACAAAAAGGCAGAAATTCCCCATATTTTGGGGTAAAAGGCAGAAATTCTTCTTGTTTTGAGGTAACATGCAGAAATTCCTTTTATTTAGAGGTAAAATGCAGAAATTCCCCTAATATTGGGGAAAAATGCAGAAATTCCCTTTATTTTGGGGCTAAAAGGCAGAAATTTTCCGTATTTTTAAGAAAAATTGCAGAAATTCTCATAATTTTCGGGCAAAAATGCTGAAATTCTCCTTATTTGGGGGCAAAAAGACAGAAAATCTCCTTTTTCGGGTGCAAAATTCAAAAATTCCCCTTATTTGGGGCAAAATTGCAGAAATTTCCTCTACTTTGGGGCAAAATTGCAGAAATTTCCCTTATTTTTGGGCAAAATTGCAGAAATTTCACTTCTTTAAGAAAAAAAGGTAGAAATTTCTCTTATTTTGGAACAAAAAGGCAGAAATTTCTTTTATTTTGGTACAAAATTGCAGAAATTTTTCTTAATTTGGGGCAAAAAGGCATAAATTTCCCATATTTTGTGGCAAAAGGCAGAAATTCCACTTATTTTGAGGAAAAAAGGCTGAAATTCCCCTTATTTTGGGGCAAAAAGGCAGAAATTCTTCTTATTTTGGGGCAAAAAGCAGACATTTCCCTTATTTTGGGGAAAAATTTTAGAAATTTCACTTATTTCAGGGCAAAAAGTCAGAATTTCCCCTTATTTTGGGGCAAAAAGACAGAAATTCCGTTTATTTTTGGGGAAAAGGCAGAAATTGCACTTATTTTGAGTCAAAAAGGCAGAAAATCGCTTTATTTTGGGGCAAAAGTGAAGAAATTTCCCTTTTTTTGGCAAAAAGGTATACATTCCCTTTATTTTCGGGCAAAAATGCAGAAATTCCCCGTATTTTGGAGCAAAATTGCAGAAATTCCCCTAATTTTGGGGCAAAAACGCAGAAATTCCCTTTATTTTGGGGTAAACCTGCAAAAATTTCACTTATTTCACGGCAAGATGGCAGAAATTCCCCTTATTTTCGGCGAAAAACGCAGAAAATCCTCGTATTTTGGAGCATAATTGGAGAAATTCACCTAATTTTGGGGTAAAACGTGCAGTAATTTTCTTTATTTTGTGGCAAATAGGCAAAAATTCCCCTTATTTTGGGGCAAATGGCAGAAATTCCCTTTATTTTAGGGCAAAATTGCAGAAATTTTCCTTACTTGGGGGCAAAAAACAGAAATTCCCATTATTTTGGGGCAAAATTGCAGAAATTTGCTTTATTTGGGGGCAAAAAACAAAAATTCCCCTTATTTTGCGGCAAAATTGCAGAAATTTGCTTTATTATTTGTGAAATATTGCAGAAAATTCCCTTATTTTAGGGCAAAAGTGCAGAAATTTAACTTATTTCAGAAGAAAAAACAAAAATTTTTCTTATTTTAGGGCAAAAAGGCAAAAATTCCCATTATTTTGAGGCAAAAAGCCAGAAATTCACCTTATTTTGGGGTTAAATTGCAGAAATTTCACATATTTCATTGCAAAAAAGCAAAAATTCCCCTTATTTTGAGGTAAAATGCTGAAATTCCTTATATTTTGGGGCAAAAGGCAGAAATTCCCCTTATTTTGGGCCAAAAAAGGCACAAATTTCCCTTATTTTGGGGCAAAATTGCAGAAATTTCATTTATTTCAAGGTATAAAGTCAGAAATTCCCTTTATTTTGGGGCAAAAAGGAGAAATTTCTTTTATTATGGTACAAAATTAAAGAAATTTTCTTTATTTTGGAACAAAAAGGCAGAAATTCACCATATTTTGGGGTAAAAGGCAGAAATTCTTCTTATTTTGAGGAAAAATGCAGAAATTCTCCTTATTTAGAGGTAAAATGCAGAAATTCCCCTAATATTGGGAAAAAATGCAGAAATTCCCTCTATTGTGGGGCTAAAAAGCAGAAATTTTCCATATTTTGAAGAAAAATTGCAGAAATTTTCATAATTTTCGGGCAAAAAGGCTGAAATTCTCCTTATTTTGGGGCAAAATTGCAGAAATTTCCTTTACTGTGGGGCAAAATTGCAGAAATTACCCTTATTTTGGGGCAAAATTGCAGAAATTTCCCTTGTTTTGGGGCAAAATTGCAGAAATTTCACTTATTTCAGGGAAATAAGGCAGAAATTTCTCTTATTTTGGGGCAAAAAGGCAGAAATTTCTTTTATTTTGGTACAAAATTGCAGAAATTTTTCTTATTTTGGAGCAAAAAGACAGAAATTCCCCATATTTTGGGGCAAAAGGCAGAAATTCCCCTTATTTTGAGGAAAAAAGGCTGAAATTCCCCCTATTTTGGGGCAAAAAGCAGACATTTCCCTTATTTTGGGGAAAAATTTAGAAATTTCACTTATTTCAGGGCAAAAAGTCAGAAATTCTCCTTATTTTGGGGCAAAAAGTCAGAAATTCCGTTTATTCTTGGGGAAAAGGCAGAAATTGCACTTATTTTGAGTCAAAAAGGCGGAAAATGCCCTTATTTTGAAGCAAAAGTGAAGAAATTTCCCTTTTTTATGGCGAAAAGGTATACATTCCATTTATTTTCGGGCAAAATGCAGAAATTCCACGTATTTTGGAGCAAAATTGCAGAAATTCCTCTAATTTTGGGGCAAAAAGACAGGAATTCCCCTTATTGGGGGAAAATTGCAGAAATTTCCTCTACTTTGCGGCAAAATTGCAGAAATTTTCTTTATTATGGTGAAAAATTGCAGAAATTTCTTTTATTTTAGGGCAAAATTACAGAAATTTCACTTATTTCAGAAAAAAAAATTTTCTTATTTTGGGGCAAAAAGGCAGAAATTCCAATTATTTTGGGGCAAAAAGGCAGAAATTCACCTTATTTTGGGGTAAAATTGCAGAAATTTCACATATTTTGTGGCAAAAGGCAGAAATTCCCCTTTATTGGAGGAAAAAAATACCTGAAATTCCCTTTATTTTGGGGCAAAAAGGCAGAAATTTCCCTTATTTTGGGGCAAAAAGCAGACATTTCCCTTATTTTGGTGAAAAATTTTTGAAATTTCACTTATTTCTAGGCAAAAATTCAGAAATTCCCCTTATTTTGAGGCAAAAAGACAGAAATTCCGTTTATTTTTGAGGAAAAGGCAGAAATTGCACTTATTTTGAGTCAAAAAGGCTGAAAATCGCCTTATTTTGGGGCAAAAGTGAAGAAATTTTCCTTTTTTATGGCAAAAAGTTATACATTCCCTTTATATTCGGGCAAAAAGGCAGAAATTCCCCGTATTTTGGAGCAAAATTGCAGAAATTCCCCTTATTTTAGGGTAAAACTGCAGAAATTTCACTTATTTCGCGGCAAGATGGCAGAAATTCCCCTTATTTTCGGCGAAAAACGCAGAAAATCCTCGTATTTTGGAGCAAAATTGCAGAAATTCACCTAATTTTGGGGCAAAACATGCAGTAATTTTCTTTATTTTGTGGCAAATAGGCAACAATTCCCCTTATTTTGGGGCAAATGGCAGAAATTCCCATTATTCTAGGGCAAAATAGCAGAAATTTTCCTTACTTGGGGGCAAAAAACAGATATTCCCCTTATTTTGGGGCAAAATTGCAGAAATTTGCTTTATTTGGGGGCAAAAAACTGAAATTAACCTTATTTTGCGGCAAAATTGAAGAAATTTGCTTTATTATTGGGGAACAATTGCAGAAAATTCCCTTATTTTAGGGCAAAAGTGCAGAAATTACACTTATTTCAGAAAAAAAACAAAAATTTTTCTTATTTTGGGGCATAAAGGCAGAAATTCTTATTATTTTGGGGCAAAAAGGCAGAAATTCACCTTATTTTGGGGTTAAATTGCAGAAATTTCAAATATTTCATTGCAAAAAACAGAAATTCCCCTTATTTTGAGGTAAAATGCTGAAATTCCCCATATTTTGGTGCAAAAGGCAGAAATTCCCCTTATTTTGGGCCAAAAAAGGAACAAACTTCCCTTATTTTCGGGCAAAATTGCAGAAATTTCATTTATTTCAGGGTAAAACGTCAGAAATTCCCCTAATTTTGGGGCAAAAAGGAGAAATTTCTTTTATTATGGTACAAAATTGAAGAAATTTTCTTTATTTTGGAACAAAAAGGCAGAAATTCCCCATATTTTGGGGTAAAAGGCAGAAATTCTTCTTATTTTGAGGTAACATGCAGAAATTCTTTTTATTTAGAGGTAAAATGCAGAAATTCCCCTAATATTGGGGAAAAATGCAGAAATTCCTTTTATTTTAGGACTAAAAGGCAGAAATTTTCTGTATTTTGAAGAAAAATTGCAGAAATTCTCATAATTTTCGGGCAAAAAGGCTGAAATTCTCCTTATTTTGGGGCAAAAAGACAGAAAATCTCTTTTTTTCCGGGTGCCAAAATTTAGAAATTCCTCATATTTGAGGCAAAATTGCAGAAATTTTTTCTACTTTGGGGCAAAATTGCAGAAATTTCCCTTATTTTGGGGCAAAATTGCAGAAATTTCACTTATTTCAGGGAAAAAAGGCAGAAATTTCTCTTATTTTGGAACAAAAAGGCAGAAATTTCTTTTATTTTGGTACAAAATTGCAGAAAATTTTATTATTTTGGGGCAAAAAGGCATAAATTTCCCATATTTTGGGGCAAAAGGCAGAAATTCCACGTATTTTGAGGAAAAAAGGCTGAAATTCCCCTTATTTTGGGGCAAAAAGGCAGAAATTCTTCTTATTTTGGGGCAAAAAGCAAACATTTCCCTTATTTTGGGGAAAAATTTTAGAAATTTCACTTATTTCAGGGCAAAAAGTCAGAATTTCCCCTTATTTTGGGGCAAAAAGACAGAAATTCCGTTTATTTTTGGGGAAAAGGCAGAAATTGCACTTATTTTGAGTCAAAAAGGCAGAAAATCGCTTTATTTTGGGGCAAAAGTGAAGAAATTTCCCTTTTTTTTGGCAAAAAGGTATACATTCCCTTTATTTTCGGGAAAAAAGGCAGAAATTCCCCGTATTTTGGAGCAAAATTGCAGAAATTCCCCTAATTTTGGGGCAAAAACGCAGAAATTCCCTTTATTTTGGGGTAAAACTGCAGAAATTTCACTTATTTCGCGGCAAGATGGCAGAAATTCCCCTTATTTTCGGCGAAAAACGCAGAAAATCCTCGTATTTTGGAGCAAAATTGGAGAAATTCACCTAATTTTGGGGTAAAACATGCAGTAATTTTCTTTATTTTGTGGCAAATCGGCAAAAATTCCCCTTATTTTGGGGCAAATGGCAGAAATTCCCTTTATTTTAGGGCAAAATTGCAGAAATTTCCATTATTTGGGGGCAAAAAACAGAAATTCCCCTTATTTTGGGGCAAAATTGAAGAAATTTGCTTTATTTGGGGGCAAAAAACAAAAATTCCCCTTATTTTGCGGCAAAATTGCAGAAATTTGCTTTATTTAGGGGCAAAAAAAAAAATTCCCCTTATTTTGCGGCAAAATTGCAGAAATTTGCTTTATTATTTGTGAAATATTGCAGAAAATTCCCTTATTTTAGGGCAAAATTGCAGAAATTTAACTTATTTCATAAGAAAAAACAAAAATTTTTCTTATTTTAGGGCAAAAAGGCAAAAATTCCCATTATTTTAGGGCAAAAAGCCAGAAATTCACCTTATTTTGGCGTTAAATTGCAGAAATTTCACATATTTCATTGCAAAAAAGCAAAAATTCCCCTTATTTTGAGGTAAAATGCTGAAATTCCTTATATTTTGGGGCAAAAGGCAGAAATTCCCCTTATTTTGGGCCAAAAAAGGCACAAATTTCCCTTATTTTGGGGCAAAATTGCAGAAATTTCATTTATTTCAAGGTATAAAGTCAGAAATTCCCCTTATTTTGGGGCAAAAAGGAGAAATTTCTTTTATTATGGTACAAAATTAAAGAAATTTTCTTTATTTTGGAACAAAAAGGCAGAAATTCACCATATTTTGGGGTAAAAGGCAGAAATTCTTCTTATTTTGAGGAAAAATGCAGAAATTCTCCTTATTTAGAGGTAAAATGCAGAAATTCCCCTAATATTGGGAAAAATGCAGAAATCCCCTTTATTTTGGGGATAAAAGGCAAAAATTTTCCGTATTTTGAAGAAAAATTGCAGAAATTTTCATAATTTTCGGGCAAAAAGGCTGAAATTCTCCTTATTTTGGGGCAAAATTGCAGAAATTTCCTTTACTGTGGGGCAAAATTGCAGAAATTACCCTTATTTTGGGGCAAAATTGCAGAAATTTCCTTTACTGTGGGGCAAAATTGCAGAAATTTCACTTATTTCAGGGAAATAAGGCAGAAATTTCTCTTATTTTGGGGCAAAAAGGCAGAAATTTTTTTTATCTTGGTACAAAATTGCAGAAATTTTTCTTATTTTGGAGCAAAAAGACAGAAATTCCCCATATTTTGGGGCAAAAGGCAGAAATTCCCCTTATTTTGAAGAAAAAATGCTGAAATTCCCCCTATTTTGGGGCAAAAAGGCAGAAATTCCCTTTATTTTGGGGCAAAAAGCAGACATTTCCCTTATTTTGGGGAAAAATTAGAGAAATTTCACTTATTTCAGGGAAAAAAGTCAGAAATTCCCCTTATTTTGGGGCAAAAACGCAGAAATTCCATTTATTTTTGGGGAAAAGGCAGAAATTGCACTTATTTTGAGTCAAAAAGTCCGAAAATCCCCTTATTTTGGGGCAAAAGTGAAGAAATTTCCCTTTTTTATGGCAAAAAGGTATACATTCCCTTTATTTTCGGGCAAAAAGGCAGAAATTCCCCGTATTTGGAGCAAAATTGCAAAAATTCCCCTAATTTTGGGGCAAAAAGTCAGAAATTCCCCTTATTTGGGGCAAATCTGCAGAAATTTCCTTTACTTTGGGGCAAAATTGCAGAAATTTCCCTTATTTCGGGGCAAAATTGCAGAAATTTCACTTATTTCAGGGAAAAAAGGCAAAATTTCTCTTATTTTGGGGCAAAAAGGCAGAAATTCCCCATATTTTGGGGCAAAAGGCAGAAATTCCCCTTATTTTGAGGAAAAAATGCTGAAATTCCCCTTATTTTGGGGCAAAAAGGCAGAAATTACCCTTATTTTGGGGCATAAAGGCAGAAATTCACCTTATTTTGGGGAAAAATTGAAAAAATTTCATATATTTCAGGGCAAAAAGGGAGAAATTTTCCTTATTTTGAGGTAAAATGCTGAAATTAGCTATATTTTGGGACAAAAGGCAGAAATTCCCCTTTTTTGGGAGGCAAAAAAGGCAAAATTTCCCTTATTTTCAGGCAAAATTGCAGAAATTTCATTTATTTCAGGGTAAAAAGTCAGAAATTCCCCTTATTTTGGGGCAAAAAGGAGAAATTTCTTTTATTATGGTACAAAATTGAAGAAATTTTCTTTATTTTGGAACAAAAAGGCAGAAATTCCCCATATTTTGGGGTAAAAGGCAGAAATTCTTCTTGTTTTGAGGTAACATGCAGAAATTCCTTTTATTTAGAGGTAAAATGCAGAAATTCCCCTAATATTGGGGAAAAATGCAGAAATTCCCTTTATTTTGGGGCTAAAAGGCAGAAATTTTCCGTATTTTTAAGAAAAATTGCAGAAATTCTCATAATTTTCGGGCAAAAATGCTGAAATTCTCCTTATTTGGGGGCAAAAAGACAGAAAATCTCCTTTTTCGGGTGCAAAATTCAAAAATTCCCCTTATTTGGGGCAAAATTGCAGAAATTTCCTCTACTTTGGGGCAAAATTGCAGAAATTTCCCTTATTTTTGGGCAAAATTGCAGAAATTTCACTTCTTTAAGAAAAAAAGGTAGAAATTTCTCTTATTTTGGAACAAAAAGGCAGAAATTTCTTTTATTTTGGTACAAAATTGCAGAAATTTTTCTTAATTTGGGGCAAAAAGGCATAAATTTCCCATATTTTGTGGCAAAAGGCAGAAATTCCACTTATTTTGAGGAAAAAAGGCTGAAATTCCCCTTATTTTGGGGCAAAAAGGCAGAAATTCTTCTTATTTTGGGGCAAAAAGCAGACATTTCCCTTATTTTGGGGAAAAATTTTAGAAATTTCACTTATTTCAGGGCAAAAAGTCAGAATTTCCCCTTATTTTGGGGCAAAAAGACAGAAATTCCGTTTATTTTTGGGGAAAAGGCAGAAATTGCACTTATTTTGAGTCAAAAAGGCAGAAAATCGCTTTATTTTGGGGCAAAAGTGAAGAAATTTCCCTTTTTTTTGGCAAAAAGGTATACATTCCCTTTATTTTCGGGCAAAAATGCAGAAATTCCCCGTATTTTGGAGCAAAATTGCAGAAATTCCCCTAATTTTGGGGCAAAAACGCAGAAATTCCCTTTATTTTGGGGTAAACCTGCAAAAATTTCACTTATTTCACGGCAAGATGGCAGAAATTCCCCTTATTTTCGGCGAAAAACGCAGAAAATCCTCGTATTTTGGAGCATAATTGGAGAAATTCACCTAATTTTGGGGTAAAACGTGCAGTAATTTTCTTTATTTTGTGGCAAATAGGCAAAAATTCCCCTTATTTTGGGGCAAATGGCAGAAATTCTTTTTATTTTAGGGCAAAATTGCAGAAATTTCCATTATTTGGGGGCAAAAAACAGAAATTCCCATTATTTTGGGGCAAAATTGCAGAAATTTGCTTTATTTGGGGGCAAAAAACAAAAATTCCCCTTATTTTGCGGCAAAATTGCAGAAATTTGCTTTATTATTTGTGAAATATTGTAGAAAATTCCCTTATTTTAGGGCAAAAGTGCAGAAATTTAACTTATTTCAGAAGAAAAAACAAAAATTATTCTTATTTTAGGGCAAAAAGGCAAAAATTCCCATTATTTTGAGGCAAAAAGCCAGAAATTCACCTTATTTTGGCGTTAAATTGCAGAAATTTCACATATTTCATTGCAAAAAAGCAAAAATTCCCCTTATTTTGAGGTAAAATGCTGAAATTCCTTATATTTTGGGGCAAAAGGCAGAAATTCCCCTTATTTTGGGCCAAAAAAGGCACAAATTTCCCTTATTTTGGGGCAAAATTGCAGAAATTTCATTTATTTCAAGGTATAAAGTCAGAAATTCCCCTTATTTTGGGGCAAAAAGGAGAAATTTCTTTTATTATGGTACAAAATTAAAGAAATTTTCTTTATTTTGGAACAAAAAGGCAGAAATTCACCATATTTTGGGGTAAAAGGCAGAAATTCTTCTTATTTTGAGGAAAAATGCAGAAATTCTCCTTATTTAGAGGTAAAATGCAGAAATTCCCCTAATATTGGGAAAAAATGCAGAAATTCCCTCTATTGTGGGGCTAAAAAGCAGAAATTTTCCATATTTTGAAGAAAAATTGCAGAAATTTTCATAATTTTCGGGCAAAAAGGCTGAAATTCTCCTTATTTTGGGGCAAAATTGCAGAAATTTCCTTTACTGTGGGGCAAAATTGCAGAAATTACCCTTATTTTGGGGCAAAATTGCAGAAATTTCCCTTGTTTTGGGGCAAAATTGCAGAAATTTCACTTATTTCAGGGAAATAAGGCAGAAATTTCTCTTATTTTGGGGCAAAAAGGCAGAAATTTCTTTTATTTTGGTACAAAATTGCAGAAATTTTTCTTATTTTGGAGCAAAAAGACAGAAATTCCCCATATTTTGGGGCAAAAGGCAGAAATTCCCCTTATTTTGAGGAAAAAAGGCTGAAATTCCCCCTATTTTGGGGCAAAAAGCAGACATTTCCCTTATTTTGGGGAAAAATTTAGAAATTTCACTTATTTCAGGGCAAAAAGTCAGAAATTCTCCTTATTTGGGGGCAAAAAGTCAGAAATTCCGTTTATTCTTGGGGAAAAGGCAGAAATTGCACTTATTTTGAGTCAAAAAGGCGGAAAATGCCCTTATTTTGAAGCAAAAGTGAAGAAATTTCCCTTTTTTATGGCGAAAAGGTATACATTCCATTTATTTTCGGGCAAAATGCAGAAATTCCACGTATTTTGGAGCAAAATTGCAGAAATTCCTCTAATTTTGGGGCAAAAAGACAGGAATTCCCCTTATTGGGGGAAAATTGCAGAAATTTCCTCTACTTTGCGGCAAAATTGCAGAAATTTTCTTTATTATGGTGAAAAATTGCAGAAATTTCTTTTATTTTAGGGCAAAATTACAGAAATTTCACTTATTTCAGAAAAAAAAATTTTTTCTTATTTTGGGGCAAAAAGGCAGAAATTCCAATTATTTTGGGGCAAAAAGGCAGAAATTCACCTTATTTTGGGGTAAAATTGCAGAAATTTCACATATTTTGTGGCAAAAGGCAGAAATTCCCCTTTATTGGAGGAAAAAAATACCTGAAATTCCCTTTATTTTGGGGCAAAAAGGCAGAAATTTCCCTTATTTTGGGGCAAAAAGCAGACATTTCCCTTATTTTGGTGAAAAATTTTTGAAATTTCACTTATTTCTAGGCAAAAGTTCAGAAATTCCCCTTATTTTGAGGCAAAAAGACAGAAATTCCGTTTATTTTTGAGGAAAAGGCAGAAATTGCACTTATTTTGAGTCAAAAAGGCTGAAAATCGCCTTATTTTGGGGCAAAAGTGAAGAAATTTTCCTTTTTTATGGCAAAAAGTTATACATTCCCTTTATATTCGAGCAAAAAGGCAGAAATTCCCCGTATTTTGGAGCAAAATTGTAGAAATTCCCCTTATTTTAGGGTAAAACTGCAGAAATTTCACTTATTTCGCGGCAAGATGGCAGAAATTCCCCTTATTTTCGGCGAAAAACGCAGAAAATCCTCGTATTTTGGAGCAAAATTGCAGAAATTCACCTAATTTTGGGGCAAAACATGCAGTAATTTTCTTTATTTTGTGGCAAATAGGCAACAATTCCCCTTATTTTGGGGCAAATGGCAGAAATTCCCATTATTTTAGGGCAAAATAGCAGAAATTTTCCTTACTTGGGGGCAAAAACCAGATATTCCCCTTATTTTGGGGCAAAATTGCAGAAATTTGCTTTATTTGGGGGCAAAAAACTGAAATTAACCTTATTTTGCGGCAAAATTGAAGAAATTTGCTTTATTATTGGGGAACAATTGCAGAAAATTCCCTTATTTTAGGGCAAAAGTGCAGAAATTACACTTATTTCAGAAAAAAAACAAAAATTTTTCTTATTTTGGGGCATAAAGGCAGAAATTCTTATTATTTTGGGGCAAAAAGGCAGAAATTCACCTTATTTTGGGGTTAAATTGCAGAAATTTCAAATATTTCATTGCAAAAAACAGAAATTCCCCTTATTTTGAGGTAAAATGCTGAAATTCCCCATATTTTGGTGCAAAAGGCAGAAATTCCCCTTATTTTGGGCCAAAAAAGGAACAAACTTCCCTTATTTTCGGGCAAAATTGCAGAAATTTCATTTATTTCAGGGTAAAACGTCAGAAATTCCCCTAATTTTGGGGCAAAAAGGAGAAATTTCTTTTATTATGGTACAAAATTGAAGAAATTTTCTTTATTTTGGAACAAAAAGGCAGAAATTCCCCATATTTTGGGGTAAAAGGCAGAAATTCTTCTTATTTTGAGGTAACATGCAGAAATTCTTTTTATTTAGAGGTAAAATGCAGAAATTCCCCTAATATTGGGGAAAAATGCAGAAATTCCTTTTATTTTGGGGCTAAAAGGCAGAAATTTTCTGTATTTTGAAGAAAAATTGCAGAAATTCTCATAATTTTCGGGCAAAAAGGCTGAAATTCTCCTTATTTTGGGGCAAAAAGACAGAAAATCTCTTTTTTTTCGGGTGCCAAAATTTAGAAATTCCTCATATTTGAGGCAAAATTGCAGAAATTTTTTCTACTTTGGGGCAAAATTGCAGAAATTTCCCTTATTTTGGGGCAAAATTGCAGAAATTTTACTTATTTCAGAGAAAAAAGGCAGAAATTTCTCTTATTTTGGAACAAAAAGGCAGAAATTTCTTCTATTTTGATACAAAATTTCAGAAATTTTTCTTATTTGGGTCAAAAGCATAAATTTCCCATATTTTGGGGCAAAAGGCAGAAATTCCACTTATTTTGAGGAAAAAAGGCTGAAATTCCCCTTATTTTGTGGCAAAAAGAAGACATTTCCTTTATTTTAGGGAATAATTTTAGAAATTTCACTTATTTCAGGGCAAAAAGTCAGAAATTCTTTCTATTTTGGGGCAAAAAGACAGAAATTCCATTTATTTTTTGGGAAAAGGCAGAAATTGCACTTACTTTGAGTCAAAAAGGCGGAAAATCGCTTTATTTTGGGGCAAAAGTGAAGAAATTTCCCTTTTTTATGGCAAAAATATATACATTCCTTTTATTTTCGGGAAAAAAGGCTGAAATTCCCCGTATTTTGGAGCAATATTGCCGAAATTCCCCTAATTTTGAGGCAAAAACGCAGAAATTCCCCTTATTTTGGGGTAATACTGTAGAAATTTCACTTATTTCACGGCAAGATGGCAGAAATTCCTTTTATTTTCGGCCAAAAACGCAGAAAATCCTCGTATTTTGGAGCAAAATTGCAGAAATTCACCTAATTTTGGGGTAAAACATGCAGTAATTTTCTTTATTTTGTGGCAAATAGGCAGAAATTCCTCTTATTTTGGGGCAAATGGCAGAAATTCCCTTTATTTTAGGGCAAAATTGCAGAAATTTCCCTTATTTGAGGACAAAAAACAGAAATTCCCCTTATTTCGGGGCAAAATTGCAGAAATTTGCTTTATTTGGGGGCAAAAAACAGAAATTCCCCTTATTTTGCGGCAAAATTGCAGAAATTTGCTTTATTATTTGGGAAATATTGCAGAAAATTCCCTTATTTTAGGGCAAAAGTGCAGAAATTTAACTTATTTCAGAAGAAAAAACAAAAATTTTCTTATTTTGGGGCAAAAAAGCAGAAATTCCAATTACTTTGGGGCAAAAAGGCAGAAATTCACCTTATTTTGGGGTAAAATTGCAGAAATTTCACATATTTCTTTGCAAAAAAGCAGAAATTCCCCTTATTTTGAGGTAAAATGCTGAAATTCCCCATATTTTGGGGCAAAAGGCAGACATTCCCCTTATTTTGGGCCAAAAAAGGCACAAATTTCCCCTATTTTCGGGCAAAATTGCAGAAATTTCATTTATTTCAAGGTATAATGTCAGAAATTCCCCTTATTTTGAAGCAAAAAAAGGAAATTTCTATTATTATGGTACAAAATTGAAGAAATTTTCTTTATATTGGAACAAAAAGGCAGAAATTCACCATATTTTGGGGTAAAAGGCAGAAATTCTTCTTATTTTGAGGAAAAATGCAGAAATTCCCCTTATTTAGAGGTAAAATGCAGAAATTTCCCTAATATTGGGGAAAAATGCAGAAATACCCTTTATTTTGCGGCTAAAAGGCAGAAATTTTCCGTATTTTGAAGAAAAATTGAAGAAATTTTCATAATTTTCGGGCAAAAAGGCTGAAATTCTCCTTATTTTGGAGCAAAATTGCAGAAATTTCCTTTACTGTGGGGCAAAATTGCAGAAATTTCCCTTGTTTTGGGGCAAAATTGCAGAAATTTCCCTTATTTTGGGGCAAAATTGCAGAAATTTCACTTATTTTAGGGAAATAAGGCAGAAATTTCTCTTATTTTGGGGCAAAAATGCAGAAATTTCTTTTATTTTGGTACAAAATTGCAGAAATTTTTCTTATTTTGGGGTAAAAAGACAGAAATTCCCCATATTTGGGGGCAAAAGGCAGAAATTCTCCTTATTTTGTGGAAAAAAGGCTGAAATTCCCCCTATTTTGGGGCAAAAAGGTAGAAATTCCCCTTATTTTGGGGCAAAAAGCAGACATTTCCCTTATTTTGGGGAAAAATTTAGAAATTTCACTTTTTTCAGGGAAAAAAGTCAGAAATTCCCCTTAATTTTGGGCAAAAAGACAGAAATTCCGTTTATTTTTGGGGAAAAGGCAGAAATTGCACATATTTTTACTCAGAAATGCGGAAAATGCCCTTATTTTGAAGCAAAAGTGAAGAAATTTCCCTTTTTTTATGGCGAAAAGGTATACATTCCCTTTATGTTCGGGCAAAATGAAGAAATTCCACGTATTTTGGAGCAAAATTGCAGAAATTCCCCTAATTTTAGGGCAAAAAGGCAGAAATTCCCCTTATTGGGGGAAAATTGCAAAAATTTCCTTTACTTTGCGGCAAAATTTCAGAAATTTTCTTTATTATGGGGAAAAATTGCAGAACTTTCTTTTATTTTAGGGCAAAATTACAGAAATTTCAATTATTTCAGAAAAAAAGCAAAAATTTTTCTTATATTGGGGCAAAAGGCAGAAATTCCAATTATTTTGGGGCAAAAAAGCAGAAATTCACTTTATTTTGAGGTAAAATTGCAGAAATTTCATATATTTCAGCGCAAAAAGGCAGAAATTCCCCTTATTATGAGGTAAAATGCTGAAATTCCCCATATTTGGGGCAAAAGGCAGAAATTCCCATAATTTTGGGGCAAAAAGGCACAAATTTCCCTTATTTTCGGGCAAAATTGCACAAATTTCATTTATTTCAGTGTAAAAAGTCAGAAATTCCCCTTATTTCGGGGCAAAAAGTAGAAATTTCTTTTATTTTGGTACAAAATTGAAGAAATATCTTTATTTTGGAACAAAAAGGCAGAAATTCCCCATAATTTGCGGTAAAAGGCAGAAATTCTTCTTATTTTGAAGTAAAATGCAGAAATTCCCCTTATTTAGAGGTAAAATGCAGAAATTTCCCTAATATTGGGAAAAATGCAGAAATTCCCTTTATTTTGCGGCTAAAGAGCAGAAATTTTCCGTATTTTGAAGAAAATTGCAGAAATTTTCATAATTTTCGGGCAAAAAGTCTGAAATTCTCCTTATTTTGGGGCAAAATTGCAGAAATTTCCTTTACTGTGGGGCAAAATTGCAGAAATTTCCCTTGTTTTGGGGCAAAATTGCAGAAATTTCCATTATTTTGGGGCAAAATTGCAGAAATTTCACTTATTTCAGGGAAATAAGGCAGAAATTTCTCTTATTTTGGGGCAAAAATGCAGAAATTTCTTTTATTTTGGTACAAAATTGCAGAAATTTTTCTTATTTTGGGGTTAAAAAGACAGAAATTCCCCATATTTTGGGGCAAAAGGCAGAAATTCCCCTTATTTTGAGGAAAAAAAGCTGAAATTCCCCCTATTTTGGGGCAAAAAGGCAGAAATTCTCTTTATTTTGGGGCAAAAAGCAGACATTTCCCTTATTTTGGGGAAAAATTTAGAAATTTCACTTTTTTCAGGGAAAAAGTCAGAAATTCCCCTTATTTTTGGGCAAAAAGACAGAAATTCCGTTTATTTTTGGGGAAAAGGCAGAAATTGCACGTATTTTTAGTCAGAAAGGCGGAAAATGCCCTTATTTTGAAGCAAAAGTGAAGAAATTTTCCTTTTTTATGGCGAAAAGGTATACATTCCCTTTATTTTCGGCCAAAATGAAGAAATTCCACGTATTTTGGAGCAAAATTGCAGAAATTCCCCCAATTTTAGGGCAAAAAGACAGAAATTCCCCTTATTGGGGGAAAATTGCTAAAATTTTCTTTACTTTGCGGCAAAATTTCAGAAATTTTCTTTATTATGGGGAAAAATTGCAGAACTTTCTTTTATTTTAGGGCAAAATTACAGAAATTTCATTATTTCAGAAAAAAAGCAAAAATTTTTCTTATATTGGGGCAAAAAGTCAGAAATTCCAATTATATTGGGGCAAAAAAGCAGAAATTCACTTTATTTTGAGGTAAAATTGCAGAAATTTCATATATTTCAGGGCAAAAAGGCAGAAATTCCCCTTATTATGAGGTAAAATGCTGAAATTCCCCATATTTGGGGCAAAAGGCAGAAATTCCCATAATTTTGGGGCAAAAAGGCACAAATTTCCCTTATTTTTGGGCAAAATTGCACAAATTTCATTTATTTCATTGTAAAAAGTCAGAAATTCCTCTTATTTCGGGGCAAAAAGTAGAAATTTCTTTTATTATGGTACAAAATTGAAGAAATTTTCTTTATTTTGGAACAAAAAGTCAGAAATTCCCCATAATTTGCGGTAAAAGGCAGAAATTCTTCTTATTTTGAAGTAAAATGCAGAAATTCCCCTTATTTAGAGGTAAAATGCAGAAATTCCCCTAATATTAGGGAAAATGCAGAAATTCTCTTTATTTGGGGGTAAAGGGCAGGAATTTTCCATATTTTGAAGAAAAATTGCAGAAATTCTCATAATTTTCGGGCAAAAAGGCTGAAATTCTCCTTATTTTGGGGCAAAAAGACAGAAAATCTCCTTTTTTCGGGTGCAAAAAGTCAGAAATTCCCCTTATTTGGGGCAAAATTGCAGAAATTTCCTTTACTTTGAAGCAAAATTGCAGAAATTTCCCTTATTTTGGGCCAAAATTACGAAAATTTCACTTATTTCAAAGAAAAAAGGCAGAAATTTCTTTTATTTTGGGGCAAAAAGCAGAAATTACTTTTATTTTCGTACAAAATTACAGAAATTTTTCTTATTTTGGGGCAAAAAGGCAGAAATTCCCCTTATTTTGAAGTAAAAATGCTGAAATTCCCCTTATTTGGGGGCAAAAAGGCAGAAATTCTCCTTATTTTGAGGCAAAAAGCAAACATTTCCCTTATTTTGGGGTAAAATTTTAGAAATTAAACTTATTTCAGGGCAAAAAGTCAGAAATTCCCCTTTATTATGGGGCAAAATGACAGAAAATCCGTGTATTTTTGGGGAAAAGGCAGAAATTGCACTTATTATGAGTCAAAAAAATGGAAAATCCCCTTCTTTTGGGGCAAAAATTGAGAAATTTCTTTTTTTTATGGCAAAAAGGTATACATTTCCTTTATTTTCGGGCAAAAAGGCAGAAATTCCCCGTATTTTGGAGCAAAATTGCAGAAATTCCCCTAATTTTAGGGCATAAAGGCAGAAATTCCTTTTATTTTGGAGAAAAACAGCAGAAATTTCACTTATTTCACGGCAAAATGGCAGAAATTCCTCTTATTTTCGGCGAAAAAGGCAGAAAATCCTCGTATTTTGGAGCAAAATTGTAGAAATTCACCTAATTTTGGGGTAAAACATGCAGTAATTTTCTTTATTTTGTGGCAAAATCCAGAAATTCCCATTATTTTGGGGCAAATGGCAGAAATTTCCCTTATTTTAGGGCAAAATTGCAGAAATTTCCCTTATTTGGGGGCAAAAAACAGAAATTACCGTTATTTTGGGGCAAAATTGCAGAAATTTCACATATTTCAGGGCAATAAGGAAGAAATTCCCCTTATTTTGAGGTAAAATGCTGAAATTCCCCATATTTTGGGGCAAAATTTCAGAAATTTCCTTTATTATGGGGAAAAATTGCAGAAATTTCCCTTATTTTACAGCAAAATTGCAGATATTTGCTTTATTATGGAAAAAATTGCAGAAATTTCTCTTATTTTAGGGCAAAATTGAAGAAATTTTCCTTATTTGGGGACAAAAACAGAAATTCCCCTTATTTTGGGGCAAATGGCAGAAAATCCTCTTATTTTAGGGCAAAATTGCAGAAATTTCCCTTATTTGGGGGCAAAAAACAGAAATTCCCCTTATTTTGGGGCAAAATTGCAGAAATTTGCTTTATTTGAAGGCAAAAAACAGAAATTCCCCTTATTTTGCTGCAAAATTGCAGAAATTTGCTTTATTATGGGGAAAAATTGCAGAAATTTCCCTTATTTTAGGGCAAAATGGCAGAAATTTCACTTATTTCAAAAAAAAGCAAAAATTTTTCTTATTTTGGGGCAAAAAAGCAGAAATTCCCATTATTTTGGGGCAAAAAGGCATAAATTCACATTATTTTGGGGTAAAATTGCAGAAATTTCACATATTTCAAGGCAAAAAGGCAGAAATTCCCCTTATTTTGAGGTAAAATTCTGAAATTCCCCATATTTTGGGGCAAAAGGCAGAAATTCCCGTTATTTTGTGGCAAAAAGGCACAAATTTCCCTTATTTTCGGGAAAAATTGCAGAAATTTCATTTATTTCAGGGTAAAAAGTCGAAATTCCTCTTAATTTGATGAAAAAAGGCTGAAATTCCCCTTATTTTGTGGCAAAAAGGCAGAAATTCCTTTTATTTTGGGGCAAAAAGCAGACATTTCCCTTATTTTGAAGAAAAATTTTAGAAATTTCACTTATTTCAGGGCAAAAAGTCAGAAATTTCCCTTATTTTGGGGCAAAAAGACAGAAATTCCGTTTATTTTTGGGGAAAAGGCAGAAATTGCACTTATTTTGAGTCAAAAAGTCGGAAAATCCTCTTATTTTGGGGCAAAAGTGAAGAAATTTTCCTTTTTTATGGCAAAAAGATATACTTTCCCTTTATTTTCGGGCAAAAAGGCAGAAATTCCCCATATTTTGGAGCAAAATTGCAAAAATTCCCCTAATTTTGGGGCAAAAAGGCACAAATTCCCCTTATTTTGGAGTAAAACTGCAGAAATTTCACTTATTTCGCGGCAAAATGGCAGAAATTCCTCTTATTTTCGGTGAAAAAGGCAGAAAATCCTCGTATTTTGGAGCAAAATTGCAGATATTCACCTAATTTTGGGGTAAAACATGCAGTAATTTTCTTTAATTTGTGGCAAAATGGCAGAAATTCTCCTTATTTTGAAAGCAAATGGCAGAAATTCCCCTTATTTTAGGGCAAAATGGCAGAAATTTCCCTTATTTGTAGGCAAAAAACAGAAATTCCCTTTATTTTGGTGCAAAATTGCAGAAATTTCACATATTCCAGGGCAATAAGGCAGAAATTCCCCTTATTTTGAGGTAAAATGCTGAAATTCCCCATATTTTGGGGCAAAAGGCAGAAATTCCTTTTATTTTGGGGCAAAAAAGCACAAATTTCCCTTATTTTCGGGCAAAATTGCAGAAATTTCATTTATTTCAGGGTGAAAAGTCAGAAATTATCATAATATTGGGGCAAAAAGGAGAAATTTCTTTTATTATGGTACAAAATTGAAGAAATTTTCTTTATTTTGGAACAAAAAGGCAGAAATTCCCCATATTTTGGGGTAAAAGGCAGAAATTCTTCTTATTTTGAGGTAAAATGCAGAAATTCCCCTTATTTAGAGGTAAAATGCAGAAATTTCCCTAATATTGGGGGAAAATGCAGAAATTCCCTTTTTTTGAGGCTAAAAGGCAGAAATTTTTCGTATTTTGAAGAAAAATTGCAGAAATTCTCATAATTTTCGGGCAAAAAGGCTGAAATTCTCCTTATTTTGGGGCAAAAACAGAGAAAATCTTTTTTTTTGGGTGCAAAAAGTCAGAAATCCCCCTTATTTGGGGCAAAATTGCAAAAAATTCCTTTACTTTGGAGCAAAATTGCAGAAATTTCCTTTATTTTGGGGCAAAATTGCAGAAATTTCACTTATTTCAGGGAAAAAAGTTAGAATTTTTTTTTATTTTGGGGCAATAAGGCAGAAATTTCTTTTATTTTGGTACAAAATTGCAGAAATTTTTTTTATTTTGGGGCAAAAAGGCAGAAATTCCCCGTATTTTGGAGCAAAATTGCAGAAATTCCCTAATTTTAGGGCAAAAAGGCAGAAAATCCCCTTATTTTGGGGTAAAACTGCAGAAATTTCACTTATTTCGCGGCAAAATGGCAGAAATTCCCCTTATTTTCGGCGAAAAAGGCAGAAATTCCTCAATTTTGGAGATAAAATTGCAGAAAGTCCCCTAATTTTGGGGTAAAACATGCAGTAATTTTCTTTATTTTGGTGCAAAAATGCAGAAATTCCCCTTATTTTCGGGCAAAAAATATAAATTCCCCTTATTTTAGAAGAAAATTGCTGAAATTTCCCTTATATGGGGACAAAAAACAGAAATTCCTTTTATTTTGGGGCAAAATTGCAGAAAATTCCTTTATTATGGGGAAAAATTGCAGAAATTTCTTTTATTTTAAGGCAAAATTGCAGAAATTTCACTTATTTCAGAGAAAAAAAGCAAAAATTTTTATTTTGGGGTAAAAAGGCAGAAATTCCCATTTTTTTGGGACAAAAAGGCAGAAATTTACCTTATTTTGAGGTAAAATTGCAGACATTTCACCTATTTCAGGGCAAAAAGGCAGAAATTTCCATTATTTGGGAGCAAAAAGCAGAAATTCCCTTTATTTGGGGATAAAATTGCAGAAATTTCTATTGTTTGGGGGGAAAAAGGCAGAAAATCCCCTTAATTTCGGGCAAAAAGGCAGAAATTCCTTGTATTTTGAAGAAAAATTCCAGAAATTCCCCTAATATTGGGGCAAAAATGCAGAAATTCCCTTTATTTGGGGTAAATCGGCATAAGTTCCCATTATTTTCGGGAAAAGAGGCAGAAATTTTATGTATTTTGAAGCAAAATGCAGAAACTCCCCTAATTTTGTGGCAAAAAGGAAGAAATTCCCTTTATTTTGAGGCAAAAATACAGAAACTCTTCTTATTTCGGGGAAAATATCAGAAATTTCCCTTATTTTGGGGCAAAATTTTAGAAATTTCTTTTATTTTGGTACAGACTTGCAGAAATTTTTCTTATTTTGTGGCAAAAAGGCAGAAATTCCCCATATTTTGGTGCAAAAAGGCTGAAATTCCTCTTATTTTGAGGTAAAATCCTGAAATTCCCCATATTTTGGGGCAAAAGTGCAGAAATTCCCCTCATTTGGGGCAAAAAAACACAAATTTCCCTTATTTTCGGGCAAAATTGCAGGAATTTCATTTATTTCAGGGCAAAAAGTCAGAAATTACTTTTATTTTGGGGCAAAAAGCAGAAATTTCTCTTATTTTGATACAAAATTGTAGAAATTTTTCTTATTTTGGAACAAAAAGGCAGAAATTACCCATATTTTGGGGCAAAAGGCAGAAATTCCCCTTACTTTGAGGTAAAAAGGCTGAAATTCCCATTATTTTGGGGCAAAAAGGCAGAAATTCGTTTTACATTGTGGCAAAAAGGTAGAAATTCCTGTTAATTGGGGCAGAAAAGCAGACATTGTCCTTATTTAAGGGCAATAGGGCAGAAATTCCCCATATTTTGTGGCAAAAAGGCAGAAATTCCCCTTATTTGGAGGTAAAATGCTGAAATTCTTATTATTTTCGGCAAAAAGGCAGAAATTCCTGTTATGTTGGGGCAAAATTGCAGAAATTTCAATTATTTCAGGGCAAAAAGTGAGAAATTTGCCTTATTTTGGGGCTAAAAGCAGAAATTCCCCTATTTTTGGGGCCAAAAACAGAAATTCCCCTTATTTTGGGGTAAAATGGCAGAAATTTCAAATATTTCAGGCCAAAAAGGCAGAAATATCACTTTATTTCGGGCAATAACGCAGAAATTCCCCGTATTTTAAAGCTAAATTTCAGAAATTCCCCTAATATTGGGGCAAAAATGCAGAAATTCCCTTTATTTGGGGTAAATCGGCATAAGTTCCCATTATTTTCGGGAAAAGAGGCAGAAATTTTATGTATTTTGAAGCAAAATGCAGAAACTCCCCTAATTTTGTGGCAAAAAGGAAGAAATTCCCTTTATTTTGAGGCAAAAATACAGAAACTCTTCTTATTTCGGGGAAAATATCAGAAATTTCCCTTATTTTGGGGCAAAATTTTAGAAATTTCTTTTATTTTGGTACAGACTTGCAGAAATTTTTCTTATTTTGTGGCAAAAAGGCAGAAATTCCCCATATTTTGGTGCAAAAAGGCTGAAATTCCTCTTATTTTGAGGTAAAATCCTGAAATTCCCCATATTTTGGGGCAAAAGTGCAGAAATTCCCCTCATTTGGGGCAAAAAAACACAAATTTCCCTTATTTTCGGGCAAAATTGCAGGAATTTCATTTATTTCAGGGCAAAAAGTCAGAAATTACTTTTATTTTGGGGCAAAAAGCAGAAATTTCTCTTATTTTGATACAAAATTGTAGAAATTTTTCTTATTTTGGAACAAAAAGGCAGAAATTACCCATATTTTGGGGCAAAAGGCAGAAATTCCCCTTACTTTGAGGTAAAAAGGCTGAAATTCCCATTATTTTGGGGCAAAAAGGCAGAAATTCGTTTTACATTGTGGCAAAAAGGTAGAAATTCCTGTTAATTGGGGCAGAAAAGCAGACATTGTCCTTATTTAAGGGCAATAGGGCAGAAATTCCCCATATTTTGTGGCAAAAAGGCAGAAATTCCCCTTATTTGGAGGTAAAATGCTGAAATTCTTATTATTTTCGGCAAAAAGGCAGAAATTCCTGTTATGTTGGGGCAAAATTGCAGAAATTTCAATTATTTCAGGGCAAAAAGTGAGAAATTTGCCTTATTTTGGGGCTAAAAGCAGAAATTCCCCTATTTTTGGGGCCAAAAACAGAAATTCCCCTTATTTTGGGATAAATGGCAGAAATTTCAAATATTTCAGGCCAAAAAGGCAGAAATATCACTTTATTTCGGGCAATAACGCAGAAATTCCCCGTATTTTAAAGCTAAATTTCAGAAATTCCCCTTATATTGGTGCAAAAATGCAGAAATTCCCTTTTTTTTGTGCAATAAGGCAGATTTCCCCATATTTTGAAGCAAAATTGCACCTATTCCCCTAATTTTGAGGGAAAATGCAGAAATTCACATTATTTTGGGGCAAAAAGACAGAAATTCTCCTTATTTCAGGGCAAAAAGTCAGAAATTCCCCTTATTTTGTGGCAAAGTTGCAGAAATTTCCTTTATTTTGGGGCAAAATTGCAGAAATTTCCTTTATTTTGGGGCAAAATTGCAGAAATTTCACTTATTTCAGAGAAAAAACACAGAAATTCCTCTTATTTTGGGGCTAAAGGGCAGAAATTTCTTTTATTTTGGTACAAAATTGAGGCAAAAATGTAGAAATTCCCCATATTTTGGGGCAAAAAGCCAGAGATTCCCCTTATTATGAGGTAAAATGCTGAAATTCCCCTTATTTTGGGGAAAAAAGACAGAAATTCCCTTTATTTTGTGGCAAAAAGGCAGAAATTTTTCTTATTTTGGGGCAAAATTGCAGAAATTTCACTTATTTCAGGGCAAAATTTTAAAAATTACTTTTATTTTGGGGCAAAAAGACAGAAATTCCGTTTATTTTTGGGTAAAAAGGCAGAAATTTCACTTATTTTGAGGTAAGAAGGCAGAAATTCCTCTTATTTGGGGGTAAAAATGAAGAAATTTCCCTTTTTTGTGGCAAAAGGTATACATTCCCTTTATTTTCGGGCAAAAAAGCAGAAATTCCTCGTATTTTGGAGCACAATTGCAGAAAATCCCCTAATTGTGGAACAAAAAGTCAGAAAATCCTTATATGTTCGGTCAAAAAGTCAGAAATTCTCCTTATTTTGGGGCAAAACTCAGAAATTCCACTTATTTTGGGGCAAAATTCCAGAATTTTTCCTTATTTGGGGGCAAAAAGGCAGAAATTTCCCTTATTTTGGGGCAAAATTGCAGAAATTTCACTTATCAGGGTAATAAGTCAGAAATTCCCCTTATTTTGAGGCAAAAAAGACAGAAATTCCCTTTGTTTTGGAGGAAAAAGACAGAAATTCCACTTATTTAGAGGCAAAAATGCAGAAATTCCTCTTATTTTGAAGCAAAAATGAAGAAATTTCCATTTTTTATGGCAAAAAGGTATGCTTTTCCCTTATTTTCAGGCAGAAAGGCAGAAATTCCCCGTATTTTGGAGCAAAATTGCAGAAATTCCCCTAATTGTGAGGCAAAAAGGCAGAAATTCCTTATATGTTGGGGCAAAAAGACAGAAATTCTCTTTATTTTGGGGCAAAACTCAGAAATTCCACTTATTTTGGGGAGAAATTGCAGGAATTTACCTTATTTTATGGCAAAGTTGCAGATATTTTCCTTAGTTGGGGCAAAATTGCAGAAATTTCACTTATTTTCAGGTAAAAGGCTGACATTTCCTTTATTTTGGGGCAAAAAGGTAGAAATTCCCCTTATTTTGGGGCAAAATTGCAGAAATTTTCCTTATTTTGGGGCAAAAAGGCAGAAATTCCTTATATTTTGGGACAAAAAGGCAGAAATTCCTCTTATTTGAGGTAATAAGGCTGAAATTCCCCTTATTTTGGGGCAAAAAGGCAGAAATTCCCTTTATTTTGAGGTAAAATTGCAGAAATTTCAAATATTTCAGGTCAAAATGGCAGAAATTTTTCTTATTTTGGGTCAAAAAGATGAAATCTCTAATTATTGGCTAAAATTGCAGAAATTTCACCTATTTCTGGACAATAAGTCAGAAATTCCACTCAAATTCGGGCAAAAAGGGAGAAATGACCCATATTTTAGAGCAAAACTAGAGAAATTCTCCTAATATTGGTGCAAAAATGTAGAAATTCCCTTTATTTAGGAGGGAAAAAAGGCAGAAATTCCCCATATTTTGGTGCAAAACGGCTGAAATTCTTCTTATTTTTAGGTAAAATGTTGAAATTCCCCATATTTTGGGAGAAAAGGCAGAAATTCTTCTTATTTTGGGGCAAAAAGGCAGAAATCCCCTTTATTTTCAAGCAACATTGCAGAAATTTCATTTATTTTACGGCAAAAAGTCAGAAATTCCCCTTATTTTGGGGCAAAAAACAGAAATTTCTTTTATTATGGTACAAAATTAAAAAAATTTTCCTTATTTTGGAACATAAAGGCAGAAATTTTCCATATATTGGGGCAAAATGCAGAAATTATGCTTATTTTGAGGTAAAATGCAGAAATTCCCTTTATTTTATGGCTAAAAGGCAGAAATTCCCCGTATTTTGAAGCAAAATTGCAGAAATTCTCATAATTTTCGGGCAAAAAGGCAGAGATTCTCCTTATTTTGTGGCCAAAAGGCAGAAAATCCCCTTTATTCGGGAGGAAAAAGTCAGAAAATACCCTTATTTTGGGGCAAAATTGCAGAAATTTCCTTTACATTGGGGCAAAATTGCAGAAATTTTACTTATTTTGGGGCAAAATTGCAGAAATTTCACTTATTTCAGGGAAAAAAGGCAAAAATTTCTCTTATTTTGGGGCAAAAAGGCAGAATTTTTTTTATTTTGGTACAAAATTGCAGAAATTTTTCTTATTTTGGGGCAAAAAGACGGAAATTGCACTTATTTTGAGTCAAAAATGCAGAAAATCCTTTTATTTTGGGGCAAAAGTGAAAAATTTCCCTTTTTTATTAGAAAAAGTTATACATTCCCTTTATTTTCAAGCAAAAAGGCAGAAATTCCCCATATTTTGGAGCAAAATTGCATAAATTCTCCGAATTTTGGGGCAAAAAGGCAGAAATTCCCCTTATTTTGGGGTAAAACTGCAGAAATTTCACTTATTTCGCGGCAAAATGGCAGAAATTCTTGTTATTTTCGGCGAAAAAGGAAGAAAATCCTTGTATTTTGGGGCAAAATTGCAGAAATTCACCTAATTTTGGGTAAAACATGCAGTAGTTTTCTTTATTTTGTGGCAAAAAGGCAGAAATTTTTCTTATTTTGGGGCAAATGGCAGAAATTCCCCTTATTTTAGGGCAAAATTGCAGAAATTTCCCTTATTTGGGAGCAAAAAACAGAAATTCCCCTTATTTTGCGGCATAATTGCAGAAATTTGCTTTATTATGGGGAAAAATTGCAGAAATTTCCCTTATTTTAGGGCAAAATTGCAGAAATTTCACTTATTTCAGAAAAAAAGCAAAAATTTTTATTATTTTAGGGCAAAAAGGCAGAAATTCTCATTATTTTGGGGCAAAAAGGCAGAAATTCACCTTATTTTGGGGTAAAATCGCAGAAATTTCACATATTTCAGGGCAAAAATGCAGAAATTCTGCTTATTTTGAGGTAAAATGCTGAAATTCCCCAATTTTGGGGCAAAAGACAGAAATTCCCCTTATTTTGGGGCAAAAAGGCACAAATTTTCCTTATTTTCGGGCAAAATTGCAAAAATTTCATTTATTTCAAGGTAAAAAGTCAGAAATTCCCCTTATTTTGGGGCAAAAAAAAGGAATTTTTTTTATTATGATACAAAATTGAAGAAATTTTCTTTATTTTGGAACAAAAAAGCAGAAATTCCCCATATTTTGGAATAAAAGGCAGAAATTCTTCTTATTTTGAGGGAAAATGCAGAAATTCCCCTTATTTAGAGGTAAAATGTAGAAATTCCCCTAATATTGGGGAAAAATGCAGAAATTCCCTTTATTTTGGGGCTAAAAGGCAGAAATTCCCCATATTTTGAAGCAAAATTGCAGAAATTCTCATAATTTTCGGGCTAAAAGCCTAAAATTCTCTTTATTTTGGGGCAACAAGACAGAAAATCTCCTTTTTTCGAGTGCAAAAATTCAAAAATTCTTCTTATTTGGGGCAAAATTGCAGAAATTTCCTCTACTTTGGGTAAAAATTGCAGAAATTTCCCTAATTTTGGGGCAAAATTGCAAAAATTTCACTTATTTCAGGGAAAAAAGGCAGAAATTTCTCTTATTTTGGGGCAAAAAGGCAGAAATTTTCTTTATTTTGGTACAAAATTGCAGAAATTTTTCTTATTTTGGGGCAAAAAGGCAGAAATTCCCCTTATTTTGAGGTAAAAAGGCTGAAATTCCCCTTATTTGGTGGCAAAAAGGCAGAAATTCTCCTTATTTTGAGGCATAAAGCAAACATTTCCCTTATTTTGGGGAAAAATTTTAGAAATTTCACTTATTTCAGGGCAAAAAGTCATAAATTCCCCTTATTTTGGGGCAAAAAGCAGAAATTTCTTTTATTATAGTACAAAATTGACGAAATTTTTCTTATTTGGAACAAAAAGGCAGAAATTTCTTATATTTTGGGGTAAAAGGCAGAAATTCTTCTTATTTTGAGGTAACATGCAGAAATTCCCTTTATTTTGGGGCTAAAAGGCAGATATTCTCCGTATTTTGAAGCAAAATTGCAGAAATTCTCATAATTTTCAGGCAAAAAGGCAGATATTCTCCTTATTTTGGGGCAAAAAGACAGAATATCCCCTTTTTTCAGGAGAAAAAAGTCAGAAAATCCCTTTATTTTGGGGCAAAATTGCAGAAATTTCCTTTACATTGGGGCAAAATTGCCGAAATTTTTTTATTTTGGGGCAAAAATGCAAAAATTTCACTTATTTCATAAAAAAAGGCAAAAATTTCTCGTATTTTGGGGTAAAATGGCAAAAATTTCTTTTATTTTGGTACAAAATTGCAGAAATTTTTCTTATTTTGGGGCAAAAAAGGAGAAATTCCCCTTATTTTGGGGCAAAAAGCCATAAATTCCCCATATTTTGGGGCAAAAGCAGACATTTCTCTTATTTTGGGGAAAAATTTTAGAAATTTCACTTATTTCAGGGCATAAAGTCAGAAATTCTCCTTATTTTGCGGCAAAAAGACAGAAATTCCGATTATTTTTGGGGAAAAGGCAGAAATTGCACTTATTTTGAGTCAAAAAGGCGGAAAATCACCTTATTTTGGGGCAAAAGTGAAGAAATTTCCCTTTTATATTGCAAAAAGGTATACATTCCCTTTATTTTCGGGCAAAAAGGCAGAAATTCCCCGTATTTTGGAGCAAAATTGCAGAAATTCCCCTAATTTTTGGGCAAAAAAGCAGAAATTCCCCTTATTTTGGGGTAAAACTGCAAAAATTTCACTTATTTCGCGGCAAGATGGCATAAATTCCTCTTATTTTCGGCGAAAAACGCAGAAAATCCTCGTATTTTGGAGCAAAATTGCAGAAATTCACCTAATTTTGGAGTAAAACATGCAGTAATTTTCTATATTTTCTGGCAAAAAAGCAGAAATTCCCCTTATTTTGGGCAAATGGCAGAAATTCCCCTTATTTTAGGTCAAAATTGCAGAAATTTCCCTTATTTGTGGGAAAAAACCAGAAATTCCCCTTTATTTTCGGGCATAATTGCAGAAATTTGCTTTATTATGGAGAAAAATTGCAGAAATTTTCCTTTTTTAGGGCAAAATTGAAAAAATTTCACTTATTTCAGAAAAAAAAGCAAAATTTTTTCTTATTTTTTGGCAAAAAGGCAGAAATTCCCATTATTTTGGGGCAAAAAGGCAGAAATTCACCTTATTTTGGAATGAAATTGCAGAAATTTCACATATTTTAGGGCAAAAAGGCAGAAATTCCCCTTATTTTGAGGTAAAATGCTGAAATTCCCCATATTTATGGCAAAAGGCAGAAATTCCCCTTATTTTAGGGCAAAAAGCCACAAATTTCCCTTATTTTTGGGCAAAATTGCAAAAATTTCATTTATTTCAGGGTAAAAAGTCAGAAATTCCCCTTATTTTAAGGCAAAAAGGATAATTTTTTTTTATTATGGTACAAAATTGAAGAAATTTTCTTTATTTTGAAACAAAAAGGCAGAAATTCCCCATATTTTGTGGTAAAAGGCAGAAATTCTTCTTATTTTGAGGTAAAATGCAGAAATTCCCCTTATTTAGAGGTAAAATGTAGAAATTCCCCTAATATTGGGGAAAAATGCAGAAATTCCCTTTATTTTGGGGCTAAAAGGCAGAAATTTTCCGTATTTTGAAGAAAATTGCAGAAATTCTCATAATTTTCGGGCTAAAAGGCTGAAATTCTCCTTATTTTGAGGCAAAAAGACAGAAAATCTCCTTTTTTCTAGTGCAAAAATTCAGAAATTCCCCTTTTTTGAGGCAAAATTGCAGAAATTTCCTTTACTTTGGGTCAAAATTGCAGAAATTTCCCTTATTTTGGGGCAAAATTGCAGAAATTTCACTTATTTAAGGGAAAAAAGGCAGAAATTTCTTTTATTTTGGGCCAAAAGGCAAAAATTTCTTTTATTTTGGTACAAAATTGCAGAAATTTTTCCTATTTTGGGGCAAAAAGGCAGAAATTCCCCTTATTTTGAGGTAAAAAGGCTGAAATTCCCCTTGTTTGGGGGCAAAAAGGCAGAAATTCTCCTTATTTTGAGGCAAAAAGAAAACATTTCCCTTATTTTGGGAAAAAATTTTAGAAATTTCACTTATTTCAGTGCAAAAAGTCATAAATTCCCCTTATTTTGGGGCAAAAAGCAGAAATTTCTTTTATTATGGTACAAAATTGACGAAATTTTTCTTATTTTGGAACAAAAAGGCAGAAATTCTCCATATTTTGGAGCAAAATGCAGAAATTATTCTTATTTTGAGGTAAAATGATGAAATTCCCTTTATTTTGGGGCTAAAAGGCAGAAATTCCCCGTATTTAGGGGCAAAAAGCAGACATATCTCTTATTTTGGGGAAAAATTTTAGAAATTTCACTTATTTCAGGGCATAAAGTCAGAAATTTTCCTTATTTTGCGGCAAAAAGACAGAAATTCCGTTTATATTTGGGGAAAAGGCAGAAATTGCACTTATTTTGAGTAAAAAAGGCGGAAAATCACCTTATTTTGGGGCAAAAGTGAAGAAATTTCTTTTTTTTATGGCAAAAGTGTACATTGCCTTTATTTTCGGGCAAAAAGGCAGAAATTCCCCGTATTATGGAGCAAAATTGCAGAAATTCCCCTAATTTTGGGGCAAAAAGGCAGAAATTCTCCTTATTTTGGGGTAAAACTTCAGAAATTTCACTTATTTCGCGGCAAGATGGCAGAAATTCCCCTTATTTTCGGCGAAAAACGCAGAAAATCCTCGTATTTTGGAGCAAAATTGAAGAAATTCACCTAATTTTGGGGTAAAACATGCAGTAATTTTCTATATTTTGTGGCAAAAAGGCAGAAATTCCACTTATTTTGGGTCAAATGGCAGGAATTCCCCTTATTTTAGGGCAAAATTGCAGAAATTTCTCATATTTGTTGGCAAAAAACAGAAATTCCCCTTATTTTGGGGCAAAATTGCAGAAATTTGCTTTATTATGGGGAATAATTGCAGAAATTTCCCTTATTTTAGGCCAAAATTGCAGAAATTTCACTTATTTTTAAAAAAGAGCAAAAATTTTTCTTATTTTGGGGCAAAAAGGCAGAAATTCCTATTATTTTGGGGCAAAAGGCAGAAATTCACCTTATTTTGGGGTAAAATTGCAGAAATTTCACATATTTCAGGGCAAAAAGGCAGAAATTCCCCTTATTTTGAGGTAAAATGCTGAAATTCCCCATATTTTGGGGCAAAAGGCAGAAATTCCCCTTATTTTGTGGCAAAAAGCCACAAATTTCTCTTATTTTCAGGCATAATTTCAGAAATTTCATTTATTTCAGGGTAAAAAGTCAGAAATTCCCCTTATTTTGGGGCAAAAAGGAGAAATTTCTTTTATTATGGTACAAAATTAAAGAAATTTTTTTTATTTTGGAATAAAAAGGCAGAAATTCCCCATATTTTGGGGTAAAAGGCAGAAATGGTTCTTATTTTGAGGTAAAATGCAGAAATTCCCCTTATTTAGAGGTAAAATGTAGAAATTCCCTTAATATTGGGGAAAAATACAGAAATTCCCTTTATTTTAAAGCTAAAAGGCAGAAATTTTCCGTATTTTGAAAAAAAATTGCAGAAATTCTCATGATTTTCGGGCAAAAAGGCTGAAATTCTTCTTATTTTGGGGCAAAAAAAGAAAATCTCCTCTTTTCGGGTGCAAAAAGTCAGAAATTCCCTTTATTTGGGGCAAAATTGCAGAAATTTCCTTTACTTTGTTGCAAAATTGTAGAAATTTCACTTATTTTGGGGCAAAATTGCAGAAATTACACTTATTTCAGGGAAAAAAGGCAGAAATTTCTCTTATTTTGGGGCAAAATGCAGAAATTCTCCTTATTTTGGGGCAAAAAGCCATAAATTCCCCATATTTTGGGGCAAAAGCAAACATTTCTCTTATTTTGGGGAAAAATTCTAGAAATTTCACTTATTTCAGGGCATAAAGTCAGAAATTCCCCTTATTTTGCAACAAAAAGATAGAAATTCCGTTTATTTTGGGGGAAAAGTCAGAAATTGCACTTATTTTGAGTCAAAAAGTCGGAAAATCACCTTATTTTGGGGCAAAAGTGAAGAAATTTCCCTTTTTTATGGCAAAAAGGTATACATTCCCTTTATTTTCGGGCAAAAAGGCAGAAATTCCCCGTATTTTGGAGCAAAATTGCAGAAATTCCCCTAATTTTGGGGCAAAAAACCAGAAATTCCACTTATTTTGGGGTAAAACTGCAAAAATTTCACTTATTTCGCGGCAAGATGTCAGATTCCCCTTATTTTCGGCGAAAAACGCAGAAAATCCTCATATTTTGGAGCAAAATTGCAGAAATTCACCTAATTTTGGGGTAAAACATGCAGTAATTTTCTATATTTTGTGGCAAAAAAGCAGAAATTCCCCTTATTTTGGGCAAATGGCAGAAATTCCCCTTATTTTAGGGCAAAATTGCAGAAATTTCCCTTATTTGTGGGCAAAAACCAGAAATTCCCCTTATTTTGGGGCATAATTGCAGAAATTTGCTTTATTATGGAGAAAAATTGCAGAAATCTCCCTTTTTTAGGGCAAAATTACAGAAATTTCACTTATTTCAGAAAAAAAAGCAAAAATTTTTCTTATTTTTTGGCAAAAAGGCAAAAATTCCCATTATTTTGGGGCAAAAAGGCAGAAATTCACCTTATTTTGGAATAAAATTGCAGAATTTTCACATATTTCAGGGCAAAATGCAGAAATTCCCCTTATTTTGAGGTAAAATGCTGAAATTCCTCATATTTATGGCCAAAGGCAGAAATTCCCCTTATTTTGGGGCAAAAAGCCACAAATTTCCCTTATTTTTGGGCAAAATTGCAAAAATTTCATTTATTTCAGGGTAAAAAGTCAGAAATTCCCCTTATTTTGGGGCAAAAAGGATAAATTTTTTTATTATGGTACAGAATTGAAGAAATTTTCTTTATTTTGGAACAAAAAGGCAGAAATTCCTCATATTTTGTGGTAAAAGGCAGAAATTCTTCTTATTTTGAGGTAAAATGCAGAAATTCTCCTTATTTGGAGGTAAAATGTATAAATTCCCCTAATATTGGGGAAAAATGCAGAAATTCCCTTTATTTTGGGGCTAAAAGGCAGAAATTTTCCGTATTTTGAAGAAAAATTGCAGAAATTCTCATAATTTTCGGGCTAAAAAGCTGAAATTCTCTTTATTTTGGGGCAAAAACACAGAAAATCCTCTTTTTTTGAGTGCAAAAATTCAGAAATTCTTCTTTTTTGAGGCAAAATTGCAGAAATTTCCTTTACTTTGGGTCAAAATTGCAGAAATTTCTATTATTTTGGGGCAAAAATGCAGAAATTTCACTTATTTCAGGGAAAAAAGGCAGAAATTTCTCTTATTTTGGGGCAAAAGCAAAAATTTCTTTTATTTTGGTACAAAATTGCAGAAATTTTTCCTATTTTGGGGCAAAAAAGCAGAAATTCCCCTTATTTTGAGGTAAAAAGGCTGAAATTCCCCTTATTTGGGGGCAAAAAGGCAGAAATTCTCCTAATTTTGAGGCAAAAAGAAAACATTTCACTTATTTTGAGGAAAAATTTTAGTAATTTCACTTATTTTAGGGCAAAAAGTCAGAAATTCCCCTTATTTTGGGGCTATAAGCAGAAATTTCTTTTATTATGGTACAAAATTGACGAAATTTTCCTTATTTTGGAACAAAAAGGCAGAAATTCTCCATATTTTGGAGCAAAATGCAGAAATTATTCTTATTTTGAGGTAAAATGCAGAAATTCCCTTTATTTTTGGGCTAAAAGGCAGAAATTCCCCATATTTAGGGGCAAAAAGCAGACATTTCTCTTATTTTGGGGAAAAATTTTAAAAATTTCACTTATTTCAGGGCATAAAGTCAGAAAATTTTCCTTATTTTGCGGCAAAAAGACAGAAATTCCGTTTATTTTAGGGGAAAAGGCAGAAATTGCATTTATTTTGAATCAAAAAGGTGGAAAATCACCTTATTTTGTGGCAAAAGTGAAGAAATTTCTTTTTTTTATGGCAAAAAGTATACATTCCCTTTATTTTCGGGCAAAAAGGCAGAAATTCTTCATATTTTGGAGCAAAATTGCAGAAATTTCCCTAATTTTGGGGCAAAAAGGCAGAAATTCCCCTTATTTTGGGGTAAAACTGCAGAAATTTCACTTATTTTGCGGCAAGATGGCAGAAATTCCCCTTATTTTCGGCGAAAAACGCAGAAAATTCTCGTATTTTGGAGCAAAATTGGAGAAATTCACCTAAATTTGGGGTAAAACATGCAGTAATTTTCTATATTTTGTGGCAAAAAGGCAGAAATTCCACTTATTTTGGGTCAAATGTCAGGAATTCTCCTTATTTTAGGGCAAAATTGCAGAAATTTCTCATATTAGTTGGCAAAAACCAGAAATTCCCCTTATTTTGGGGCAAAAATGCAGAAATTTCACTTATTTCAGGGAAAAAGGCTGAAATTTCTTTTATTTTGGGGCAAAAGGCAAAAATTTCTTTTATTTTGGTACAAAATTGCAGAAATTTTTCCTATTTTGGGGCAAAAAAGCAGAAATTCCTTTTATTTTGAGGTAAAAAGGCTGAAATTCCCCTTATTTGGGGGCAAAAAGGCAGAAATTCTCCTAATTTTGAGGCAAAAAGAAAACATTTCCCTTATTTTGGGGAAAAATTTTAGAAATTTCACTTATTTCAGGGCAAAAAGTCAGAAATTCCCCTTATTTTGGGGCAAAAAGCAGAAATTTCTTTTATTATGGTACAAAATTGACGAAATTTTCCTTATTTTGGAACAAAAAGGCAGAAATTCTCCATATTTTGGAGCAAAATGCAGAAATTATTCTTATTTTGAGGTAAATGCAGAAATTCCCTTTATTTTCGAGCTAAAAGGCAGAAATTCCCCGTATTTAGGGGCAAAAAGCAAACATTTCTCTTATTTTGGGGAAAAATTTTATAAATTTCACTTATTTCAGGGCATAAAGTCAGAAATTTTCCTTATTTTGCGGCAAAAAGACAGAAATTCCGTTTATTTTTGGGTAAAAGGCAGAAATTGCACTTATTTTGAGTCAAAAAGGCGGAAAATCACCTTATTTTGGGGCAAAAGTGAAGAAATTTCTCTTTTTTATGGCAAAAAGTATACATTCCCTTTATTTTCGGGCAAAAAGGCAGAAATTCCTTGTATTTTGGAGTAAAATTGCAGAAATTCCCCTAATTTTGGGGCAAAAAGGCAGAAATTCCTCTTATTTTGTGGTAAAACTGTAGAAATTTCACTTATTTCGCGGCAAGATGGCAGAAATTCCCCTTATTTTCGGCGAATAACGCAGAAAATCCTCGTATTTTGGAGCAAAATTGCAGAAATTCACCTAATTTTGGGGTTAAACATGCATTAATTTTCTACATTTTGTGGCAAAAAGGCAGAAATTCCACTTATTTTGGGTCAAATGGCAGAAATTCCCCTTATTTTAGGGCAAAAGTGCAGAAATTTCCCTTATTTGTGGGCAAAAACCAGAAATGCCCCTTTTTTTAGGGGCAAAATTGCACAAATTTGCTTTATTATGGGGAAAAATTGCAGAAATTTCCCTTATTTTTATTCCAAAATTGCAGAAATTTCACTTATTACAGAAAAAAAAGGAAAAATTTTTCTTATTTTGGGGCAAAAAGGCAGAAATTCCTATTATTTTTGGGAAAAAGGCAGAAATTCACCTTATTTTGGGGTAAAATTGCAGAAATTTCAAATATTTCAGGGCTAAAAGGCAGAAATTCCCTTTATTTTGAGGTAAAAAGCTGAAATTCCCCATATTTTTTGGCAAATAGCCACAAATTTTCCTCATTTTCGGGCAAAATTTCAGAAATTTCATTTATTTCAGGGTAAAAAGTCAGAAATTCCCCTTATATTGGGGCAAAAAAGAGAAATTTCTTTTATTATGGTACAAAATTGAAGAAATTTTTTTTTATTTTGGAATAAAAAGGCAGAAATTCTCCATATTTTGGGGTAAAAGGCAGAAATGGTTCTTATTTTGAGGTAAAATGCAGAAATTCCCCTTATTTAGAGGTAAAATGTAGAAATTCCCTTAATATTAGGAAAAAATGCAGAAATTCCCTTTATTTTAGAGCTAAAAGGCAGAAATTTTCCGTATTTTGAAAAAAAATTGCAGAAATTCTCATGATTTTCGGGCAAAAATGCTGAAATTCTCCTTATTTTGGGGCAAAAAGAAAGAAAATCTCCTTTTTTCAAGTGCAAAAAGTCAGAAATTCCCTTTATTTGGGGCAAAATTGCAGAAATTTCCTTTACTTTGTGGCAAAATTGCAGAAATTTCACTTATTTTGGGGCAAAATTGCAGAAATTTCACTTATTTCAGGGAAAAAAGGCAGAAATTTCTTTTATTTTGGGGCAAAATTCAGAAAGTCCCCTATTTTGTGGGAAAAAGCCATAAATTTCCCATATTTTGGGGCAAAAGCAGACATTTCTCTTATTTTGGAATAAAATTTTAGAAATTTCACTTATTTCAGGGCATAAAGTCAGAAATTCACCTTATTTTGCAAAAAAAGATAGAAATTCCGTTTATTTTTGGGGAAAAGGCAGAAATTGCACTTATTTTGAGTCAAAAAGGCGGAAAATCACATTATTTTGGGGCAAAAGTGAAGAAATTTCCCTTTTTTATGGCAAAAAGGTATACATTCCCTTCATTTTCGGGCAAAAAGGCAGAAATTCCCCGTATTTTGGAGCAAAATTGCAGAAATTCTCCTAATTTTGGGGCAAAAAAGCAGAAATTCCCCTTATTTTGGAGTAAAACTGCAAATATTTCACTTATTTCGCGGCAGATGGCAGAAATTCCCCTTATTTTCCGCCAAAAACGCAGAAAATCCTCGTATTTTGGAGCAAAATTGCAGAAATTTACCTAATTTTGGGGTAAAACATGCAGTAATTTTCTATATTTTGTGGCAAAAATCAGAAATTCCCATTATTTTGGGCAAATGGCAGGAATTCCCTTTATTTTAGGGCAAAATTGCAGAAATTTCCCTTATTTGTGGGCAAAAACCAGCAATTCCCCTTATTTTGGGGCATAATTGCAGAAATTTGCTTTATTATGGAGAAAAATTGCAGATATTTCCCTTTTTTACGGCAAAATTGCAGAAATTTCACTTATTTCAGAAAAAAAAAGCAAAAATTTTTCTTATTTTTGGCAAAAAGGCAGAAATTCCCATTATTTTGGGGCAAAAAGGCAGAAATTCACCTTATTTTGGAATAAAATTGAAGAAATTTTACATATTTCAGGGCAAAAATGCAGAAATTCCCCTTATTTTGAGGTAAAATGCTGAAATTCCCCATATTTATGGCAAAAGGCAGAAATTCCCCTTATTTTGGGGCAAAAAGCCTAAAATTTTCCTTATTTTTGGGCAAAATTGCAAAAATTTCATTTATTTCAGGGTAAAAAGTCAGAAATTCCCCTTATTTTTGGGCAAAAAGAATAAATTTTTTTTTATTCTGGTACAAAATTGAAGAAATTTTCTTTATTTTGGAACAAAAAGGCAGAAATTCCCCATATTTTGTGGTAAAAGGCAGAAATTCTTCTTATTTTGAGGTAAAATGCAGAAATTCCCCTTATTTAGAGGTTAAATGTAGAAATTCCCCTAATATTGGGGAAAAATGCAGAAATTCCCTTTATTTTGGGGCTAAAAGGCAGAAATTTTCCGTATTTTGAAGAAAAATTGCAGAAATTCTCATTATTTTTGGGCTAAAACGCTAAAATTCTCCTTATTTTGGGGCAAAAAGACAGAAAATCTCCATTTTTCGAGTGCAAAAATTCAGAAATTCTTCTTTTTTGAGGCAAAATTGCAGAAATTTCCTTTACTTTGGGTCAAAATTGCAGAAATTTCTTTTATTTTGTGACAAAATTGCAGAAATTTCACTTATTTCAGGGAAAAAAGGCAGAAATTTCTCTTATTTTGGGGCAAAAGGCAAAAATTTCTTTTATGTTGGTAAAAAAATTGCAGAAATTTTTTCTATTTTGGGGCAAAAAGGCAGAAATTCCCCTTATTTTGAGGTAAAAAGGCTGAAATTCCCCTTATTTGGGGGCAAAAAGGCAGAAATTCTCCTTATTTTGAGGCAAAAAGAAAACATTTCCTTTATTTTGGTGAAAAATTTTAGAAATTTCACTTATTTCAGGGCAAAAAGTCAGTAATTTCCCTTATTTTGGGGCAAAAAGCAGAAATTTCTTTTATTATGGTACAAAATTGACGAAATTTTCCTTATTTTGGAACAAAAAGGCAGAAATTCTCCATATTTTGGACCAAAATGCAGAAATTATTCTTATTTTGAGGTAATATGCAGAAATTCCCTTTATTTTGGGGCTAAAAGGCAGAAATTCCCCATATTTTGAAGCAAAATTGCAGAAATTCTCATAATTTTCGGGCAAAAAGGCAGAAATTCTCCTTATTTTGGGGCAAAAAGACAGAATATCCCTTTTTTTCAGGAGCAAAAAGTCAGAAAATCCCCTTTTTTTGGTGCAAAATTGCAGAAATTTCCTTTACATTGGTGCAAAATTGCAGAAATTTTCTATATTTTGGGGCAAAATTGCAAAAATTTCACTTATTTCAGGAAAGAAAGGCAAAAATTTCTCTTATTTTTGGGCAAAAAGGCAGAAATTTTTTTTATTTTGGTACAAAATTGCAGAAATTTTTCTTATTTTGGGGCAAAAAAACAGAAATTCCCCTTATTTTGGGGCAAAAAGGCATAAATTCCCCATATTTAGGAGCAAAAAGCAGACATTTCTCTTATTTTGGGGAAAAATTTTAGAAATTTCACTTATTTCAGGGCATAAAGTCAGAAATTCCCCTTATTTTGCGGCAAAAAGACAGAAATTCCGTTTATTTTTGGGGAAAAGGCAGAAATTGCACTTATTTTGAGTCAAAACGGCGGAAAATCACCTTATTTTAGGGCAAGAGTGAAGAAATTTCCCTTTTTTATGGCAAAAAGGTATACATTCCCTTTATTTTCGGGCAAAAAGGCAGAAATTCCCTTTATTTTGGAGCAAAATTGCAGAAATTTCCCTAATTTTGGGGCAAAAATGCCGAAATTCACCTTATTTTGGGGTAAAACTGCAGAAATTTCACTTATTTCGCGGCAAGATGGAAAAATTCCTCTTATTTTCGGCAAAAAACGCAGAAAATCCTTGTATTTTGTAGCAAAATTGCAGAAATTCACCTAATTTTGGGGTAAAACATGCAGTAATTTTCTATATTTTGTGGCATAAAAGCAGAAATTCCACTTATTTTGGGTCAAATGGCAGAAATTCCCATTATTTTAGGGCAAAATTGCAGTAATTTCCCTTATTTGTGGGCAAAAACCAGAAATTCCCCTTATTTTGGGGCAAAATTGCAGAAATTTGCTTTATTATGGGGAAAAATGGCAGAAATTTCCCATATTTTAGGCCAAAATTGCAGAAATTTCACTTATTTCAGAATAAAAAAAGCAAAATTTTTTCTTATTTTGGGGCAAAAAGGCAGAAATTCCTATTATTTTGGGGCAAAAGGCAGAAATTCACCTTATTTATGGTAAAATTGCAGAAATTTCACATATTTCAGGGCAAAAAGGCAGAAATTCCCCTTATTTTGAGGTAAAATGCTGATATTCCCCATATTTTGGGGCAAAAGGCAGAAATTCCTCTTATTTTGGGGCAAAAAGCCACAAATTTCCCTTATTTTCGGGCATAATTTCAGAAATTTCATTTATTTCAGGGTAAAAAGTCAGAAATTCCCTTTATTTTGGGGCAAGAAGGAGAAATTTCTTTTATTATGGTACAAAATTGAAGAATTTTTTTTTTATTTTGGAATAAAAAGGCAGAAATTCCCCATAATTTGGGGTAAAAGGCAGAAATGGTTCTTATTTTGAGGTAAAATGCAGAAATTCCCCTTATTTAGAGGTAAAATGTAGAAATTCCCTTAATATTGGGGAAAAATGCAGAAATTCCCTTTATTTTAGAGCTAAAAGGCAGAAATTTTCCGTATTTTGAAAAAAAATTGCAGAAATTCTCATAATTTTCGGGCAAAAATGCTGAAATTCTAATTATTTTAGGGCAAAAAGAAATAAAATCTCCTTTTTTCGGGTGCAAAAAGTCAGAAATTCCCTTTATTTGGGGCAAAATTGCAGAAATTTCCTTTACTTTGTGGCAAAATTGCAAAAATTTCACTTATTTTGAGGCAAAATTGCAGAAATTTCAGTTATTTCAGGGAAAAAGGCAGAAATTTTTCTTATTTTGGGGCAAAAAGGCAGAAATTTCTTTTATTTTGGTACAAATTTGCAGAAATTTTTCCTATTTTGGGGCAAAAAGGCAGAAATTCCCCTTATTTTGAGGTAAAAAGGCTGAAATTCCCCTTATTTGGGGGCAAAAAGGCAGAAATTCCTCTTATTTGGGGCAAAAAGCAGACATTTCCCTTATTTTGGGGAAATATTTTTGAAATTTCACTTATTTCAGGGCAAAAAGTCAGAAATTTCCCTTATTTTGGGGCAAAAACCAGAAATTTCTTCTATTATGGTACAAAATTGAAGAAATTTTTCTTATTTTGGAACAAAAAGGCAGAAATTCCCCATATTTTGGAGCAAAATGCAGAAATAATTTGTATTTTGAGGTAAAATGCAGAAATTCCCTTTATTTTGGGGCTAAAAGGCAGAAATTCCCCGTATTTTGAAGCAAAATTGCAGAAATTCTCATAATTTTCGGGCAAAAACGCAGAAATTCTACTTATTTGGGGCAAAAAGACAGAATATCCCCTTTTTTCAGGAGCAAAAATTCAGAAAATCCCCTTATTTTGGGGCAAAATTTAGAAATTTCTTTTACATTGGGGCAAAATTGCAGAAATTTTTTCTATTTTGGGGCAAAATTGCAGAAATTTCACTTATTTCAGAAAAAAAGGCAAAAATTTCTCTTATTTTTGGGCAAAAAGGCAGAAATTTCTTTTTTTTGGTACAAATTGCAGAAATTTTTCTTATTTTGGGGCAAAAAAGCAGAAATTCCCCTTATTTTGGGGCAAAAAGGCATAAATTCCCCATATTTTGGGGCAAAAAGAAGACATTTCTCCTATTTTGGGGAAAAATTTAAGAAATTTCACTTATTTCAGGGCATAAAGTCAGAAATTCCCCTTATTTTGCGGCAAAAAGACAGAAATTCCGTTTATTTTTGGGGAAAAGGCAGAAATTGCACTTATTTTGAGTCAAAAAGGCGGAAAATCACCTTATTTTGGGGCAAAAGTGAAGAAATTTTCTTTTTTATGGCAAAAAGTTATACATTCCCTTTATTTTCGGGCAAAAAGTCAGAAATTCCTCGTATTTTGGGGCAAAATTGCAGAAACTCCCCTAATTTTGGGGCAAAAAAGCAGAAATTCCCCTTATTTTGGGGTAAAACTGCAAAAATTTCACTTATTTCGCAGCAAGATGGCAGAAATTCCCCTTATTTTCGGCGAAAAACGCAGAAAATCCTCGTATTTTGGAGCAAAATTGCAGAAATTCACCTAATTTTGGGGTAAAACATGCAGTAATTTTCTATATTTTGTGGTAAAAAGGCAGAAATTCCCCTTATTTTGGGCAAATGGCAGGAATTCCCTTTATTTTAGGGCAATATTGCAGAAATTTTCCTTATTTGTGGGCAAAAACAGAAATTCCCCTTATTTTGGGGCATAATTGCAGAAATTTGCTTTATTATGGAGAAAAATTGCAGAAATTTTCCTTATTTTAGGGCAAAATTTCAGAAATTTCACTTATTTCAGAAAAAAAAGCAAAAATTTTTCTTATTTTGGAAAAAAAAGGCAGAAATTCCTATTATTTTGGGGCAAAAAGGCAGAAATTCACCTTATTTTGGGGTAAAATTTCAGAAATTTCACATATTTCAGGGCAAAAAGGCAGAAATTCCCCTTATTTTGAGGTAAAATGCTGAAATTCTCTATATTTTGGGGCAAAAGGCAGAAATTCCCCTTATTTTGGGGCAAAAAGCCACAAATTTCCCTTATTTTTGGGCAAAATTTCAGAAATTTCATTTATTTCAAGGTAAAAAGTCAGAAATTACCCTTATTTTGGGGCAAAAAGAAGAAATTTCTTTTATTATGGTACAAAATTGAAGAAATTATTTTTTATTTTGGAATAAAAAGGCAGAAATTTCCCATATTTTGAGGTAAAAGGCAGAAATGATTCTTATTTTGAGGTAAAATCTAGAAATTCCACTTATTTATACGTAAAATGTAGAAATTCCCTTAATATTGAGGAAAAATGCAGAAATTCCCTTTATTTGGGGCAAAATTGCAGAAATTTCACTTATTTGAGAAAAAAAAAGCAAAAATTTTTTTTTATTTTGGGGCAAAAAGGCAGAAATTCCCATTATTTTGGGGCAAAAAGGCAGAAATTCACCTTATTTTGGGGTAAAATTGCAGAAATTTCCTTTACTTTGGGTCAAAATTGCAGAAATTTCCCTTATTTTGTGGTAAAATTGCAGAAATTTCACTTATTTCAGGAAAAAAGGCAGAAATTTCTCTTATTTTGGGGCAAAAAGGCAGAAATTTCTTTTATTTTGGTAAAAAATTGCAGAAAAATTTTCTATTTTGGGGCAAAAAGGCAGAAATTCCCCTTATTTTGATGTAAAAAGGCTGAAATTCCTTTTATCTGGGGGCAAAAAGGCAGAAATTCTCCTCATTTTGAGGCAAAAAGCAAACATTTCCCTTATTTTGGGGAAAAATTTTAGAAATTTCACTTATTTCAGGGCAAAATTCAGAAATTCCCCTTATTTTGGGGCAAAAAGCAGAAATTTCTATTATTATGGTACAAAATTGAAGAAATTTTACTTACTTTGGAACAAAAAGGCAGAAATTCCCCATATTTTGGAGGAAAATGCGGAAATTATTCTTATTTTGAGGTAAAATGCAGAAATTCCCTTTATTTTGGGGCTAAAAGGCAGAAATTCCCTGTATTTTGAAGCAAAATTGCAGAAATTCTCATAATTTTCGGGCAAAAAGGCAGAAATTCTCCTTATTTTGGGGCAAAAAAGCAGAAATTTACTTTATATTGGGGCAAAATTGCAGAAATTTTCTTTATTTTGGGGCAAAATTGCAGAAATTTCACTTATTTCAGGAAAAAAAGGCAAAAATTTCTCTTATTTTGGGGCAAAAAGGCAGAGATTTCTTTTATTTTGGTACAAAATTGCAGAAATTTTTCTTATTTTGGGGCAAAAGAGCAGAAATTCCCCTTATTTTGGGGCAAAAAGTCATAAATTCCCCATATTTTGGGGCAAAAAGCAGACATTTCTCTTATTTTGGGGAAAAATTTTAGAAATTTCACTTATTTCAGGGAATAAAGTCAGAAATTCCCCTTATTTTGCGGCAAAAAGACAGAAATTCCGTTTATTTTTGGGGAAAAGGCGAAAATTGCACTTATTTTGAGTCAAAAAGGCGGAAAATCACCTTATTTTGGGGCAAAAGTGAAGAAATTTCCCTTTTTTATGGCAAAAAGTATACATTCCCTTTATTTTCGGGCAAAAAGGCAGAAATTTCCCGTATTTTGGAGCAAAATTGCAGAAATTCCCCTAATTTTGGGGCAAAAAGGCAGAAATTTCCCTTATTTTGGGGCAAAAAGTCATAAATTCCCCATATTTTGGGGCAAAAAGCAGACATTTCTCTTATTTTGGGGAAAAATTTTAGAAATTTCACTTATTTCAGGGAATAAAGTCAGATATTCCCCTTATTTTGCGGCAAAAAGACAGAAATTCCGTTTATTTTTGGGGAAAAGGAGAAAATTGCACTTATTTTGAGTCAAAAAGGTGGAAAATCACCTTATTTTGGGGCAAAAGTGAAGAAATTTCCCTTTTTTATGGCAAAAAGTATACATTCCCTTTATTTTCGGGCAAAAAGACAGAAATTTCCCGTATTTTGGAGCAAAATTGCAGAAATTCCCCTAATTTTGGGGCAAAAAGGCAGAAATTCCCCTTATTTTGGGGCAAAAAGGCATAAATTCCCCATATTTTGGGGCAAAAAGCAGACATTTCTCTTATTTTGGGGAAAAATTTTAGAAATTTCACTTATTTCAGGGAATAAAGTCAGAAATTCCCCTTATTTTGCGGCAAAAAGACAGAAATTCTGTTTATTTTTGGGGAAAAGGCAGAAATTGCACTCATTTTGAGTCAAAAAGGCGGAAAATCACCCTATTTTGGGGCAAAAGTGAAGAAATTTCCCTTTTTTATGGCAAAAAGTATACATTCCCTTTATTTTCGGGCAAAAAGGCAGAAATTCCCCATATTTTGGAGCAAAATTGCAGAAATTCCCCTAATTTTGGGGCAAAAATGCAGAAATTCTCCTTATTTTGGTGTAAAACTGCAGAAATTTCACTTATTTCGCGGCAAGATGGCAGAAATTCCCCTTAGTTTCAGCGAAAAAAGCAGAAAATCCTCGTATTTTGGAGCAAAATTGCAGAAATTCACCTAATTTTGGGGTAAGACATGCAGTAATTTTCTATATTTTGTTGCAAAAAGGCAGAAATTGCCCTTATATTTTGTCAAATGGCAGGAATTCCCCTTATTTTAGGGCAAAATTGCAGAAATTTCTCTTATTTGTGGGCAAAGACCAGAAATTCCCCTTATTTTGGGGCAAAATTGCAAAAATTTGCTTTATTATTGGGAAAAATTGCAGAAATTTTTTTTATTTTAGGCCAAAATTGCAGAAATTTCACTTGTTTCAGAAAAAAAAAGCAAAAATTTTTCTTATTTTGGAGCAAAAAGGCAGAAATTCCTATTATTTTGGGGCAAAAGGCAGAAATTCACCTTATTTTGGGGTAAAATTGCAGAAATTTCACATATTTCAGGGCAGAAAGGCAGAAATTCCCCTTATTTTGAGGTAAAATGCTGAAATTCCCCATATTTTGGGGCAAAAGGCAGAAATTCCCCTTATTTTGGGGCAAAAAGGCACAAATTTTCCTTATTTTCGGGCAAAATTTCAGAAATTTCATTTATTTCAGGGTAAAAAGTCAGAAATTCCCCTTATTTTGGGGCAAAAAAAAGAAATTTTTTTTATTATGGTACAAAATTGAAGAAATTTTTTTTTATTTTGGAAGAAAAAGGCAGAAATTTCCCATATTTTTGGGTAAAAGGCAGAAATGGTTCGTATTTTGAGGTAAAATGCAGAAATTCCCCTTATTTAGAGGTAAAATATAGAAATTCCCTTAATATTGGGGAAAAATGCAGAAATTCCATTTATTTTAGAGCTGAAAGGCAGAAATTTTCCTTATTTTGAAAAAAAATTGCAGAAATTCTCATGATTTTGCGGCAAAAGGCTGAAATTATCCTTATTTTGGGGCAAAAAGAAAGAAAATCTCCATTTTTCGGGTGCAAAAAGTCAGAAATTCCCTTTATTTGGGGCAAAATTGCAGAAATTTCCTATACTTTGTGGCAAAATTGCAGAAATTTCACTTATTTTGGGGCAAAATTGCAGAAATTTCATTTATTTCAGGGAAAAAAGGCAGAAATTTCCCTTATTTTGTGGCAAAAAGGCAGAAATTTCTTTTATTTTGGTACAAAATTGCAGAAATTTTTCTTATTTTGGGGCAAAAAGGCAGAAATTCCCCATTTTTGGGGCAAAAGGCAGAAATTCGCCTTATTTTGAGAAAAAAGACTGAAATTCCCCTTATTTTGGGGCAAAAAGGAAGAAATTCCCCTTATTTTTGTGCAAAAAGACAGAAATTCCTTTTATTTTTGAGGAAAAGGCAGAAATTGCACTTATTTTGAGATAAAAGGCGGAAAATCCCCTTATTTTGGGGCAAAAGTGAAGAAAATTCCCTTTTTATGGCAAAAAGGTATACATTCCCTTTATTTTCGGGCAAAAAGGCTGAAATTCCTCATATTTTGGAGCAAAATTGCAGAAATTCCCCTAATTTTGGGGCAAAAAGGCAGAAATTTTTCTTATTTTGGGGTAAAACTGCAGAAATTTCACTTATTTCACGGCAAGATGGCAGAAATTCCCCTTATTTTCAGCAAAAAACGCAGAAAATCCTCGTATTTTGCAGCAAAATTGCAGAAATTCACCTAATTTTGGGGTAACACATGCAGTACTTTTCTATATTTTGTGGCAAAAAGGCAGAAATTTCACGTATTTTGGGTCAAATGGAAGAAATTCCCCTTATTTTAGGGCAAAATTTCAGAAATTTCCCTTATTTGTGGGCAAAGACCAGAAATTCCCCTTATTTTGGGGCAAAATTGCGGAAATTAGATTTATTATGGGGAAAAATTGCAGAAATTTCCCTTATTTTAGGCCAAAATTGCAGAAATTTCACTTATTTCAGAAAAAAAAAGCAAAAAATTTTTATATTTTGGGACAAAAAGCAGAAATTCCTATTATTTTGGGGCAAAAGGCAGAAATTCACCTTATCTTGGGGTAAAATTTAAGAAATTTCACATATTTCAGGGCAAAAAGGCAGAAATTCCCCTTATTTTGAGGTAAAATGCTGAAATTCCCCATATTTTGGGGCAAAAGGCAGAAATTCCTTTTATTTTGGGGCAAAAAGCCACAAATTTCCCTTATTTTTGGGCAAAATTGCAAAAATTTCATTTATTTCAGAATAAAAAGTCAGAAATTCCCCTTATTTTGGGGCAAAAAGGAGAAATTTTTTTTATTATGGTACAAAATTGAAGAAATTTTCTTTATTTTGGAACAAAAAGGCATAAATTCCCCATATTTTGGGGTAAAAGGCAGAAATTTTTATTTTGAGGTAAAATGCAGAAATTCCCCTTATTTAGAGGTAAAATGTAGAAATTCCCCTAATATTGGCGAAAAATGCAGAAATTCCCTTTATTTTGGGGCTAAAAGGCAGAAATTTTCCGTATTTTGAAGAAAAATTGCAGAAATTCTCATAATTTTTGGGCTAAAAGGTTGAAATTCTCCTTATTTTGGGGAAAAAAGACAGAAAATCTCCTTTTTTGTAGTGCAAAAATTCAGAAATTCCCATTTTTTGAGGCAAAATTGCAGAAATTTCCTTTACTTTGGGTCAAAATTGCAGAAATTTCCCTTATTTTGTGGTAAAATTGCAGAAATTTCACTTATTTCAGGAAAAAAGGCAGAAATTTCTCATATTTTGGGGCAAGAATGCAGAAAATCCCCTTATTTTGAGGTAAAAAGGCTAAAATTCCCCTTATTTGGTTGCAAAAAGGCAGAAATTTCCCTTATTTTGGGGCAAAATTGCAGAAATTTCACTTATATCAGGGTAATAAGTCAGAAATTTTCCTTATTTTGGGGCAAAAAAGACAGAAATTCCCTTTGTTTTGGGGGAAAAAGACAGAAATTCCACTTATTAAGAGGCAAAAAAGCAGAAATTCCCCTTATTTTGGAGCAAAAATGAAGAAATTTCCCTTTTTTATGGCAAAAAGGTATGCATTCTTCTTGTTTTCGGGCAAAAAGGCAGAAATTCCCCGTTTTTTGGAGCAAAATTGCAGAAATTCCCCTAATTTTGGGGCAAAAAGGCAGAAATTCCCTATATGTTAGGGCAAAACGACAGAAATTCTCCTTATTTTGGGGCAAAATTCAGAAATTCCATTTCTTTTGGTGCAAAATTCCCAAAATTTCCCTTATTTTGGGGCAAAATTGCAGAAAGTTCATTTATTTAGGGGCAAAATTGCAGAAATTTCACTTTTTTCAGGGAAAAAAGGCCGAAATTTTCCATTTTTGGGGGCAAAAAAGACAGAAATTCCCTTTGTTTTGGGGGAAAAAGACAGAAATTCCACTTATTTAGAGGCATAAAGGCAGAAATTCTCTTTATTTTGGAGCAAAAATGAAGAAATTTCCCTTTTTATGGATAAAGGTATGCATTCCCATTATTTTCAGGCAAAAAGGCAGAAATTCCCGTATTTTGGAGCAAAATTGCAGAAATTCTTCTAATTGGGCAAAAATGCAGAAATTCCCTATATGTTGGGGCAAAAAGACAGAAATTCTCTTTATTTTGGGGCAAAACTCAGAAATTCTACTTATTTTGGGGCAAAATTCCAGAAATTCCCCTTGTTTTGGGAAAAATTGCAAAAATTTCACTTATTTTAGGGCAAAATTGCAGAAATTTCACTTATTTCAGAGAAAAAAGGCAGAAATTTTCCTTATTTTGGGTCAAAAATGCAAAAATTCCTAATATTTTGTGGCAAAAATGCAGAAATTCCCCTTATATTGAGGTGAAAATGCTGAAATTCCTTTTATTTGGGGGCAAAAAGGCAGGGATTTCCCTAAATTTGGGGCAAAATTTCAGAAATTTTACTTATTTCAGGGTAATAAGTCAGAAATTTTCCTGATTTTGGGGCAAAAAAAACCAGAAAATCCCTTTATTTTGGAGGAAAAAACAGAAATTCCACTTAGTTAGAGGCAAAAAAGCAGAAATTCCCCTTATTTTGGAGCAAAAAAGAAGAAATTTCTCTTTTTTAAGGCAAAAAGTTATGCATTCTTCTTATTTTGGGGCAAAAAGGCAGAAATTCCCCGTAATTTGTAGCAAAATAGCAGAAATTCCCCTAATTGTGGGTCAAAAATGCAGAAATTCCCTATATGTTGGGGCAAAAAAAAAAAAAATTCTCCTTATTTTGGGGCAAAACTCAGAAATTCCACATATTTTGGGGCAAAATTCCAGAAATTTCCCTTATTTTGGGGCAAAATTGCAGAAATTTCACTTATTTTGGGGCAAAATTGGAGAAATTTCACTATTTCAGGGAAAAAATGCAGAAATTTTCCTTATTTTGGGGCAATAATGCAGAAATTCCTTTTATTTTGAGGTAAAAAGCCTGAAATTTCCCTTATTTGGGGGCAAATAGGCAGAAATTTTTCTTATTTTGGGGCAAAATTGCAGAATTTTCACTAATTTCACGGTAATAAGTAAGAAATTCCCCTTATTTTGGGGTAAAAAATACAGAAATTTCCTTTGTTTTGGGAGAAAAAGACAGAAATTCCACTTATTTAGCGGCAAAAAGGCAGAAATTCCCCCTTATTTTGGAGCAAAAATGAAGAAATTTACCTTTTTATGTCAAAAAGGTATGCATTCCACTTACTTTCGGGATAAAAGCAGAAATTCCCCGTATTTTGAAGCAAAATTGCAGAAATTCTCATAATTTTCAGGCAAAAAGGCAGAAATTCTCCTTTTTTTGGGGCAAAAAGGCACAAAATCTCCTTTTTTTTGGGAACAAACAGTCAGAAATTCCTCTTATTTTGGGGCAAAATTGCAGAAATTTCCTCTACATTGTGGCAAAATTGCAGATATTTCCCTTATTTTGGGGCAAAATTGAAGAAATTTCACTTATGTCAGAGTAATAAGTCAGAAATTCTCCGTATTTTGGGGCAAAAAAGACAGAAATTCTCTTTGTTTTGGGGGAAAACGACAGAAATTCCACTTATTTAGAGGCAAAAGGGCAGTAATTCCCCGTATTTTGCAGCAAAATTGCAGAAATTCCCCTAATTTTGGGGCAAAAGGCAAAAATTCCCTTTATTTTGGGGCAAAAATCAGATATTCCCCTTATTTTAGGGCAAAATTCCAGAAATTTCTTTTATTTTGGGGCAAAATTCCAGAAATTTACCTTATTTAAGGGCAAAATTGCAAAAATTTCCCTTATTTGGGGCAAAATTGCAGAAATTTCAGTTATTTTCAAGTAAAAAGGCTGAAATTTCCTATATTTTGGGGCAAAAGGGAGAAATTCTCCTTATTTTGGGGCAAAATTGCAGAAATTTCCCTTATTATGGGATAAAATTGCAAAAATTTCCCTTATTTTAGGGCAAAATTGCAGAAATTTCACTTATTTCAGAGAAAAAAAGCAAAAATTTTTTTTATTTTGGGGCAAAAAGGCAGAAATTCCCATTATTTTGGGGCAAAAATGCAGAAATTCACCTTATTTTGGGGTAAAATTGCAGAAATTTCACATATTTCAAAGCAAAAAGTCAGAAATTTTTTTTATTTTGGGGCAAAATTCCTGAAATTCCCCTTGTTTTGGGAAAAATTGCAAAAATTTCACTTATTTTAGGGCAAAATTGCAGAAATTTCACTTATTTCAGAGAAAAAAGGCAGAAATTTTCCTTATTTTGGGTCAAAAAGGCAGAAATTCCTAATATTTTGTGGCAAAAATGCAGAAATTCCTCTTATATTGAGGTGAAAAGGCTGAAAATCCCCTTATTTGGGGGCAAAAAGGCAGAGATTTCCCTTATTTTGGGGCAAAATTTCAGAAATTTTACTTATTTCAGGGTAATAAGTGAGAAATTTTCCTGATTTGGGGGCAAAAAAAAAAAGAGAAAATCCCTTTATTTTGGAGGAAAAAACAGAAATTCCACTTAGTTAGAGGCAAAAAAGCAGAAATTCCCCTTATTTGGAACAAAAAAGAAGAGATTTCCTTTTTTTAAGGCAAAAAGTTATGCATTCTTCTTATTTTCGGGCAAAAAGGCAGAAATTCCCCGTAATTTGGAGCAAAATTGCAGAAATTCCCCTAATTGTGGGTCAAAAATGCAGAAATTCCCTATATGTTGGGGCAAAAAAAAAGAAATTCTCTTTACTTTGGGGCAAAACTCAGAAATTCCACATATTTTGGAGCAAAATTCCAGAAATTTCCCTTATTTTGGGGCAAAATTGCAGAAATTTCAATTATTTTGGGGCAAAATTGGAGAAATTTCACTTATTTCAGGGAAAAAAGGCAGAAATTTTCCTTATTTTGGGGCAAAAAATGCAGAAATTCCCGTTATTTTGAGGTAAAAAGCCTGAAATTTTTCTTATTTGGGGGCAAAAAGGCAGAAATTTCCCTTATTTTGGGGCAAAATTGCAGAAATTTCACTTATTTCAGGGTAATAAGTCAGAAATTCCCCTTATTTTGGGGTAAAAAAGACAGAAATTTTCTTTGTTTTGGGGGAAAAAGACAGAAATTCCACTTATTTAAAGGCAAAATGGCAGAAATTCCCCTTATTTTGGAGCAAAAATGAAGAAATTTACCTTTTTATGTCAAAAAGGTATGCATTCCACTTACTTTCAGGATAAAAGCAGAAATTCCCCGTATTTTGAAGCAAAATTGCAGAAATTCTCATAATTTTCGGGCAAAAAGGCAGAAATTCTCTTTTTTGGGGGGCAAAAAGGAACAAAATTTCCTTTTTTTGGGAACAAACAGTCAGAAATTCCTCTTATTTTGGGGCAAAATTGCAGAAATTTCATTTACATTGTGGCAAAATTGCAGATATTTCCCTTATTTTGGGGCAAAATTGAAGAAATTTCACTCATGTCAGAGTAATAAGTCAGAAATTCTCCATATTTTGGGGCAAAAAAGACAGAAATTACCTTTGTTTTGGTGGAAAAAGACAGAAATTCCACTTATTTAGAGGCAAAAAGGCAGTAATTCCCCGTATTTTGCAGCAAAATTGCAGAAATTCCCCTAATTTTGGGGCAAAAGGCAAAAATTCCCTTTATTTTGGGGCAAAAATCAGAAATTCCCCTTATTTTGGGGCAAAATTCCAGAAATTTCTTTTATTTTGGGGCAAAATTCCAGAAATTTCTTTTATTTTGGGGCAAAATTGCAGAAATTTACCTTATTTTAGGGCAAAATTGCAAAAAGTTCCTTTATTTGGGGCAAAATTGCAGAAATTTCAGTTATTTTCAAGTAAAAAGGCTGAAATTTCCTATATTTTGGGGCAAAAAGGGAGAAATTCTCCTTATTTTGGGGCAAAATTTCAGAAATTTACCTTATTATGGGATAAAATTGCAGAAATTTCCCTTATTTTAGGGCAAAATTGCAGAAATTTCAATTATTTCAGAGAAAAAAAGCAAAATTTTTTTTTATTTTGGGGCAAAAAGGCAGAAATTCCCATTATTTTGGGGCAAAAATGCAGAAATTCACCTTATTTAGGGGTAAAATTGCAGAAATTTCACATATTTCAGGGCAAAATGGCAGAAATTTCTTTTATTTTGGGGCAAAATTCCTGAAATTCCCCTTGTTTTGGGAAAAATTGCTAAAATTTCACCTATTTTAGGGCAAAATTGCAGAAATTTCACTTATTTCTGAGAAAAAAGGCAGAAATTTTCCTTATTTTGGGTCAAAAAGGCAGAAATTCCTAATATTTTGTGGCAAAAATGCAGAAATTCCCCTTATATTGAGGTGAAAATGCTGGAATTCCCCTTTTTTGGGGGCAAAATGGCAGAGATTTCCCTTATTTTGGGGCAAAATTTCAGAAATTTCACTTATTTCAGGGTAATAAGTCAGAAATTCCCCTTATTTTGGGGTAAAAAAGACAGAAATTTCCTTCGTTTTGGGGGAAAAAGACAGAAATTCCACTTATTTCGAGGCAAAAAGGCAGAAATTCCCCTTATTTTGGAGCAAAAATGAAGAAATTTACATTTTTATGTCAAAAAGATATGCATTCCACTTACTTTAAGGATAAAAGCAGAAATTCCCTGTATTTTGAAGCAAAATTGCAGAAATTCTCATAATTTTCGGGCAAAAAGGCAGAAATTCTCCTTATTTTGGGGCAAAAAGCACAAAATCTCCTTTTTTTGGGAACAAACAGTCAGAAATTCCTCTTATTTTGGGGCAAAATTGCAGAAATTTCCTTTACATTGTGGCAAAATTGCAGAAATTTCCCTTATTTTGGGGCCAAATTGAAGAAATTTCACTTATGTCAGGGTAATAAGTCAGAAATTCTCTGTATTTTGGGGCAAAAAAGACAGAAATTACCTTTGTTTTGGGGGAAAAAGACAGAAATTCCACTTATTTAGAGGCAATAAGGCAGTAATTCCCCATATTTTGTGGCAAAAAGGCAGAAATTCCCCTTATTTGGGGGTAAAAAGATGAAATTCCCCTTATTTTGGGCAAAAAGGCAGATATTCCCCTTATTTTGGGAAAAATTGCAGAATTTTCACTTATTTCAGGGCAAAAAGTCAGAAATTTGCCTTATTTTGTGGCAAAAAGCAGAAATTCCCATAATTTTGGGGCCAAAAATAGAAATTCCTTTTATTTTGGGGTAAAATTGCAGAAATTTCAAATATTTCAGTGCAAAAAGGCAGAAATTCCACTTAATTTCGGGCAATAAGGCAGAAATTTTCTGTATTTTGGAGCAAAATCTCAGAAATTCCCCTTATATTGGTGCAAAAATGCAGAAATTCCCTTTATTTTGGTGCAATAAGGCAGAAATTCCCCGTATTTTGAAGCAAAATTGCACAAATTCCCCTAATTTTGAGGGAAAATGCAGAAATTCACATTATTTTGGGGCAAAAAGACAGAAATTCTCCTTATTTCAGGGCAAAAAATCAGAAATTCCCCTTATTTTGGGGCAAAATTCCAGAAATTTCCTTTAATTTGGGGCAAAATTGCAGAAATTTACCTTATTTTGGGGCAAAATTGCAGAAATTTCCTTTATTTGGGGCAAAATTGCAGAAATTTAACTTATTTTCGTGTAAAAAGGTTGAAATTTCCTTTATTTTTGGGCAAAAAGTGAGAAATTCCCCTTATTTTGGGGCAAAATTGCAGAAATATTTCTTATTTTGGGGCAAAAAGGCAGTAATTCCTTATATTTTAGGGCAAAAAGGCAGAAATTCCCCTTTTTTGGGATAAAATTGCAGAAATTTCCCTTATTTGGGGGCAAAAAGGCAGAAAATCCTGTTAATTTCGGGCAAAAATGCAGAAATTCCTTGTATTTGAAGCAAAATTGCAGAAATTCCCCTAATATCGGGGCAAAAATGCAGAAATTCCCTTTATTTGGTGCAAAAGCAGAAGTTCCCCTTATTTTCAAGAAAAAAGGCAGAAATTCCTTGTATTTTGAAGCAAAATTGCAGAAACTCCCCTAATTTTGGGGCAAAAAGGCAGAAATTCCCTTTATTTTGGGGCAAAAATACAGAAATTCTCCTTATTTCGCTGCAAAAAGTCAGAAATTCCCCTTATTTTGGGGCAAAATTGAAGAACTTTCCCTTATTTTGGGGCAAAATTGCAGAAATTTCCCTTATTTTTGGGTAAAATTTTAGAAATTTCTTTTATTTTGGTACAGAATTGCAGAAATTTTTTTTATATTGTGGCAAAAAGGCTAAAATTCCCCATATTTTGGTGCAGAAAGGCTGAAATTCCCCTTATTTTGAGGTAAAATGCTGAAATTCCCCATATTTTGGGGCAAAAAGGAAGAAATTTCCCTCATTTTGGGGCAAAAAGGCACAAATTTTCCTTATTTTCGGGCAAAATTGCAGAAATTTCATTTATTTCAGGGCAAAAAGTCAGAAATTTTTTTTATGTTGGGACAAAAACAGAAATTTCTTTTATTTTGGTACAAAGTTGAAGAAATTTTTCATATTTTGGAATAAAAAGGCAGAAATTCCCCATATTTTGGGGTAAAGGGCAGAAATTCCCGTTATTTTGAGGTAAAAAGGATGAAATTCCCCTTATTTTAGCACAAAAAGGCAAAAATTTCCTTTACTTTGTGGCAAAAAGGCAGAAATTCTTGTTAATTGGGGCAGAAAAGCAGAAATTTTCTTTATTTGAAGGCAATAAGGCAGTAATTCCCCATATTTTGTGGCAAAATGCAGAAATTCCCCTTATTTGGAGGTAAAATGCTGAAATTCCCCTTATTTTGGGCAAAGAGGCAGAAATTCCCCTTATTTTGGGACAAAATTGCAGAAATTTCACTTTTTTCAGGGCAAAAAGTCAGAAATTTGCCTTATTTTGGGGCAAAAAGCAGAAATTCGCCTAATTTTGGGGCCAAAAATAGAAATTCCCCTTATTTTGGGGTAAAATTGCAGAATTTCAAATATTTCAGAGAAAAAAGGCAGAAATACCACTTAATTTCGGGCAATAAGGCAGAAATTTTCTGTATTTTGGAGCAAAATCTCAGAAATTCCCCTTTTATAGGTGCAAAAATGCAGAAATTCCCTTTATTTTGGTGCAATAAGGCTGAAATTCCCCTTATTTGGAGGTAAAATGCTGAAATTCCCTATATTTTGGGGCAAAAAGGCAGGAATTCCCTACATTTTGGGGCAAAAAGGCACAAATTTCTCTTATTTTCGGGCAAAATTGCAGAAATTTCTTTTATTTCAGGGCAAAAAGTCAGAAATTTTTTATTATTTTGGGGCAAAAAGCAGAAATTTCTTTTATTTTGGTACAAAGCTGAAGAAATTTTTTTTATTTTGGAACAAAAAGGCACAAATTCCCCATATTTTGGGGTAAAAGGCAGAAATTCCCCTTATTTTGAGGGAAAAAGGATGAAATTCCCCTTATTTTAGGGCAAAAAGGCAAAAATTTCCTTTACTTTGTGGCAAAAAGGCAGAAATTCTTGTTAATTGGAGCAGAAAAGCAGACATTTTCTTTATTTGAAGGCAATAAGGCAGTGATTCCCCATATTTTGTGGCAAAAAGGCAGAAATTCCCCTTATTTGGAGGTAAAATGCTGAAATTCCCCTTATTTTGGGCAAAAGGCAGAAATTCCCTTTATTTTGGTGCAAAATTGCAGAAATTTCACTTATTTTAGGTAAAAAAGTCAGAAATTTCCCTTATTTTGTGGCAAAAAGCAGAAATTCCCCTAATTTTGGGGCCAAGAACAGAAATTCCCCTTATTTTGGGGTAAAATTGCAGAAATTTCAAATATTTCAGTGCAAAAAGGCAGAAATTCCACTTAATTTTAGGCAGTAAGGCACAAATTTTCCGTATTTTGGAGCAAAATCTCAGAAATTCCCCTTATAATGGTGCAAAAATGCAGAAATTCCCTTTATTTTGGTGTAATAAGGGAGAAATTCCCCGTGTTTTGAAGCAAAATTGCACAAATTCATCTAATTTTGAGGGAAAATGCAGAAATTCAAATTATTTTGGGGCAAAAAGACAGAAATTCTCCTTATTTCTGGGCATAACGTTAGAAATTCCGCTTATTTTGGGGCAAAATTGCAGAAATTTTCCTTATTTTGTGGCAAAATTGCCAAATTTTATATTTTTTGCAAACTTGCAGAAATTTCACTTATTTCAGGGAAAGAAGGCAGGAATTTCTCTTATTTTGGGGCAAAAGGGCAGAAGTTTCTTTTTTTTGGTACAAAATTGGAGAAATTTTCTTTATTTTGGAGCTAAAATGCAGAAATTCCCCTGATTTTGTGGCAAAAAGGCAGAAATTTCCCTTATTTTGAGGCAAAATTGCAGAAATTTCACTTATTTCAAGGCAAAATTCAAAAATTCCTTTCATTTTGGGGCAAAAAGGAAGAAATTCCGTTTATTTTTGGGTAAAAAGGCAGAAATTTCACTTATTTTGAGGTAAAAAGGCAGAAATTACTCTTATTTTGGGGCTAAAATGAAGAAATTTCCCATTTTGTAGCAAAATTGCAGAAATTTTTCTTATTTTGGGCAAAATTGCAGAAATTTCACTTATTTCAGGGAAAGAAGGCAGGAATTTCTCTTATTTTGGGGCAAAAAGGCATAAATTTCTTTTATTTTGGTACAAAATTGCAGAAATTTTCTTTATTTTGGGGCAAAAATGCAGAAATTCCCCTTATTTTGTGGCTAAAAGGCAGAAATTTCCCTTATTTTGGGGCAAAATTGCAGAAATTTCACTTATTTCAAGGCAAATTTCAAAAATTACTTTTATTTTGGGGCAAAAAGACAGAAATTCCATTTATTTTTGGGTAAAAAGGCAGAAATTTCACTTATTTTGAGGTAAAAAGGCAGAAATTACTCTTATTTTGGGGTTAAAATGAAGAAATTTCCCTTTTTTGTGGCAAAAGGTATACATTCCCCTTATTTTCAGGCAAAAAAGCAGAAATTCCCCGTATTTTGAAGTAAAATTGCAGAAATTCCTCTAATTGTGAGGCAAAACGGCAGAAATTCCCTATATGTTGGGGCAAAAAGACAGAAATTCTCCTTATTTTGTGGCAAAACTCAGAAATTCCACTTATTTTGGGGCAAAATTCCAGAAATTTCCCTTATTTTAGGGCAAAAAGGCAGAAATTCCTAATATATTGTGGCAAAAATGCAGAAATTCCCCTTATTTTGAGGTAAAAAGGCTGAAATTCCTCTTTTTTGGGGACAAAAAGGAAGAATTTTTCCTTATTTTGTGGCAAAATCGCAGAAATTTCACTTATTTAAAGGTAAAAAGTCAGAAATTCCCCATATTTTCGGGCAAAAAAGACAGAAATTCCCTTTTTTGGGGGTAAAAAAGACAGAAATTCCATTTATTTAGAGGCAAAAGGCAGAAGTTCCTCTTAATTTGGCGCAAAAATAAAGAAATTTCCCTTTTTTATGGCAAAAAGGTATGCATTCCCCTTATTTTCGGGCAAAAGCAGAAATTCCCCTTATTTTGAAGCAAAATTGCAGAAATTCTCCTAATTTTGGGGCAAAAGGCAGACATTTCCTTTATTTTGGGACAAAAGTCAGAAATTCCCCTTATTTTGGGGCAAAATTCCAGAAATTTCCTTTAATTTGGGGCAAAATTGCAGAAATTTACCTTATTTTGGGGCAAAAAGGCAGAAATTCCTTATATTTTTGGGAAAAAAAAGGAAGAAATTCCCCTTATTTTGGGATAAAATTGCAGAAATTTCCTTTATTTGGGGGCAAAAAGGCAGAAAATCGTTTTAATTTCGGGCAAAAAGGCAAAAATTCCCCGTATTTTGGAGCAAAATTGCAGAAATTCCCCTAATATCGGGACAAAAATGCAGAAATTCCCTTTATTTGGTGCAAAAGCAGAAGTTCCCCTTATTTTCGGGAAAAAAGGCAGAAATTCCTTGTATTTTGAAGCAAAATTGCAGAAACTCCCCTAATTTTGGGGCAAAAAGGCAGAAATTCCCTTTATTTTGGGGCAAAAATACAGAAATTCTCCTTATTTCGCGGCAAAAAGTCAGAAATTCCCCTTATTTTGGGGCAAAATTGAAGAACTTTCCCTTATTTTGGGTCAAAATTGCAGAAATTTTCCTTATTTTGGGGCAAAATTTTAGAAATTTCTTTTATTTTGGTACAGAATTGCAGAAATTTTTCTTATATTGTGGCAAAAAGGCTAAAATTCCCCATATTTTGGTGCAAAAAGGCTGAAATTCCCCTTATTTTGAGGTAAAATGCTGAAATTCCCCATATTTTGGGCCAAAAAGGCAGAAATTCCCTACATTTTGGGGCAAAAAGGCACAAATTTTCCTTATTTTCGGGCAAAATTGCAGAAATTTCATTTATTTCAGGCCAAAAAGTCAGAAATTCCTTTTATTTTGGGCAAAAAGCAGAAATTTCTTTTATCTTGGTACAAAGTTGAAGAAATTGTTCTTATTTTGGAACAAAAAGGCAGAAATTCCCCATATTTTGGGGCAAAAAGGCAGAAATTCCCTTTATTTTGTGGCAAAAATTCAGAAATTCTTGTTAATAAGGGCAGAAAAGTAGAAACTTTCCTTATTTTGGTGCAATAATGCAGAAATTCCCCATATTTTGTGGCAAAAAGGCAGAAATTCCAATTATTTGGAGGTAAAATGCTGAAATTCCCCTTATTTTGGGCAAAAGGCAGAAATTCCCCTTATTTTGGGGCAAAATTGCAGAAATTTCATTTATTTTAGGGCAAAAAGTCAGAAATTTGCCTTATTTTGTGGCAAAAAGCAGAAATTCCCCTAATTTTGGGGCCAAAAACAGAAAATTCCTCTTATTTTGGGGTAAAATTGCAGAAATTTCAAATATTTCAGTGCAAAAAGGCAGAAATTCCACTTAATTTTAGGCAATAAGGCAGAAATTTTCCGTATTTTGGAGCAAAATCTCAGAAATTCCCCTTATATTGGTGCAAAAATGCAGAAATTCCCATTATTTTGTTGTAATAAGGCAGAAATTCCCCGTGTTTTGAAGCAAAATTGCACAAATTCATCTAATTTTGAGGGAAAATGCAGAAATTCAAATTATTTTGGGGCAAAAAGACAGAAATTCTCCTTATTTCAGAGCATAACGTCAGAAATTCTCCTTATTTTGGGGCAAAATTGCAGAAATATCCCTTATTTTGTGGCAAAATTGCAGAAATTTTTCTTATTTTGTGCAAAATTGCAGAAATTTCACTTATTTCAGGGAAAGAAGTTAGGAATTTCTCTTATTTTGGGGCAAAAGGGCAGAAATTTCTATTATTTTGGTAAAAAATTGAAAATTTTCTTTATTTTGGGGCAAAAATGCAGAAATTCCCCTGATTTTGTGGCAAAAAGGCAGAAATTTCCCTCATTTTGTGGCAAAATTGCAGAAATTTCACTTATTTCAAAGCAAAATTCAAAAATTCCTTTTATTTTGGGTTAAAAGACAGAAATTCCATTTATTTTTGGGTAAAAAGGCAGAAATTTCACTTATTTTGAGGTAAAAAGGCAGAAATTACTCTTATTTTGGGGTTAAAATGAAGAAATTTCCCTTTTTTGTGGCAAAAGGTATACATTCCCCTTATTTTCAGGCAAAAAAGCAGAAATTCCCCGTATTTTGAAGTAAAATTGCAGAATTTCCCTAATTGTGGGGCAAAAAGGCAGAAATTCCCTATATGTTGGGGCAAAAAAACAGAAATTCTTTTTATTTTGTGGCAAAACTCAGAAATTCTACTTATTTTGGGGCAAAATTCCAGAAATTTCCCTTATTTTAGGGCAAAGAGGCAGAAATTCCTAACATATTGTGGCAAAAATGCAGAAATTCCCTTTATTTTGAGGTAAAAAGGCTGAAATTTCTCTTATTTGGGGGCAAAAAATAAGAATTTTTTCTTATTTTGTGGCAAAATTGCAGAAATTTCACTTATTTGAGGGTAATGAGTCAGAAATTCCCCTTATTTTGGGGCAAAATAGACAGAAATTCCTTTTTTTGGGGTAAAAAATACAGAAATTCCACTTATTTAGAGGCAAAAGACAGAAGTTCATCTTAATTTGGCGCAAAAATGAAGACATTTCTCTTTTTTATGGCAAAAAGGTATGCATTCCCCTTATTTTAGGGCAAAAAGGCAGAAATTCCCCTCATTTTGAAGCCAAATTGCAGAAATTCCCCTAATTTTGGGGCAAAAGGCAGACATTTCTTTTATTTTGGGGCTAAAATCAGAAATTCCCCTTATTTTGGGGCAAAATTCCAGAAATTTTCTTTAATTTGGGGCAAAATTGCAGAAATTTACCTTATTTTAGGGCAAAATTGCAGAAATTTCCTTTTGGGGCAAAATTGCAGAAATTTCACTTATTTTCAGGTAAAAAGGCTGAAATTTTTTTTATTTTTGGGCAAAAAGTGAGAAATTCCCCTTATTTTGGGGCAAAATTGCAGAAATATTTCTTATTTTGGGGCAAAATGCAGAAATTCCTTATATTTTGGGGAAAAAAGGCAGAAATTCCCCTTATTTTGGGATAAAATTGTAGAAATTTTCCTTATTTGGGGGCAAAAAGGCAGAAAATCCTTTTAATTTCGGGCAAAAAGGCAAAAATTCCCCGTATTTTGGAGCAAAATTGCAGAATTTCCCCTAATATCGGGGCAAAAATGCAGAAATTCCCTTTATTTGGTGCAAAAGCAGAAGTTCCCCTTATTTTCGGGAAAAAAGGCAGAAATTCCTTGTATTTTGAAGCAAAATTGCAGAAACTCCCCTAATTTTGGGGCAAAAAGGCAGAAATTCCCTTTATTTTGGGGCAAAAATACAGAAATTCTCCTTATTTCGCGGCAAAAAGTCAGAAATTCCCCTTATTTTGGGGCAAAATTGAAGAACTTTCCTATATTTTGGGGCAAAATTGCAGAAATTTCCCTTATTTTGGGGCAAAATTTTAGAAATTTCTTTTATTTTGGTACAGAATTGCAGAAATTTTTCTTATATTGTGGCAAAAAGGCTAAAATTCCCCATATTTTGGAGCAAAAAGGCTGAAATTCCCCTTATTTTGAGGTAAAATGCTGAAATTCCCCATATTTTGGGGCAAAAAGGCAGACATTTGCCTCATTTTGAGGCAAAAAGGCACAAATTTTCCTTATTTTCGGGCAAAATTGCAGAAATTTCATTTATTTCAGGGCTAAAAGTCAGAAATTCCTTTTATTTTGGGACAAAAAGCAGAAATTTCTTTTATTTTGGTAAAAGTTGAAGAAATTTTTCATATTTTGGAATAAAAAGGAAGAAATTCCCTATATTTTGGGGTAAAAGGCAGAAATTCCCCTCATTTTGAGGTAAAAAGAATGAAATTCCCCTTATTTTAGGGCAAAAAAGCAAAAATTTGCTTTACTTTGTGGCAAAAAAGCAGAAATTCTTGTTAATTGGGGCAGAAACGCAGAAATGTTCCTTATTTGAAGGCAATAAGGCAGTAATTCTCCATATTTTGTGGCAAAAAGGCAGAAATTCCCCTCATTTGGGGGTAAAATGCTGAAATTCCCCTTATTTTGGGCATAAAGGCAGATATTCCCCTTATTTTGGGACAAAATTGCAGAAATTTCATTTATTTCAGGGCAAAAAGTCAGAAATTTGCCTTATTTTGGGGCAAAAAGCAGAAATTTCCCTAATTTTGGGGCCAAAAATAGAAATTTCCCTTATTTTGGGGTAAATTTGCAGAAATTTCAAATATTTCAGTGCAAAAAGGCAGAAATTCCACTTAATTTCGGGCAATAAGGCAGAAATTTTCTGTATTTTGGAGCAAAATCTCAGAAATTCGCCTTATATTGGTGCAAAAATGCAGAAATTCCCTTTATTTTGGTGCAATAAGGCAGAAATTCCCCGTATTTTGAAGCAAAATTGCACAAATTCCCCTAATTTTAAGGGAAAATGCAGAAATTCACATTATTTTGGGGCAAAAAGACAGAAATTCTCCTTATTTCATGGCAAAAAGTCAGAAATTCCCTTTATTTTGGGGCAAAATTGCAAAAATTTCTCTTATATTGTGGCAAAATTGCAGAAATTTTTCTTATTTTGGGCAAAATTGCAGAAATTTCACTTATTTCAGGGCAAAAAGTCAGAAATTCCTTTTATTTTGGGGCAAAAAGCAGAAATTTTTTTATTTTGGTACAAAGTTGAAGAAATTTTTCTTATTTTGGAACAAAAAGGCACAAATTCCCCATATTTTGGGGTAAAAGGCAGAAATTCCCCATATTTTGAGGGAAAAAGGATGAAATTCCCCTTATTTTGGGGCAAAAAGGCAAAAATTTCCTTTACTTTGTGGCAAAAAGGCAGAAATTCTTGTTAATTGGGGCAGAAAAGCAGAAATTTTCTTTATTTGAAGGCAATAAGGCAGTAATTCCCCATATTTTGTGGCAAAAAGGCAGAAATTCCCCTTATTTGGAGGTAAAATGCTGAAATTCCCCTTATTTTGGGCAAAAGGCAGAAATTCCCCTTATTTTGGGGCAAAATTGCAGAAATTTCACTTATTTTAGTGCAAAAAGTCAGAAATTTGCCTTATTTTGGGGCAAAAAGCAGAAATTCCCCTAATTTTGGGGCCAAAAACAGAAATTCCCCTTATTTTGGGGTAAAATTGCAGAAATTTCAAATATTTCAGTGCAAAAAGGCAGAAATTCCACTTAATTTTAGGCAATAAGGCACAAATTTTCCGTATTTTAAAGGAAAATCTCAGAAATTCCCCTTATAATGGTGCAAAAATGCAGAAATTCCCTTTATTATTGTGTAATAAGGCAGAAATTCCCAGTGTTTTGAAGCAAAATTGCACAAATTCATCTAATTTTGAGGGAAAATGCAGAAATTCAAATTATTTTGGGGCAAAAAGACAGAAATTCTCCTTATTTCAGGGCATAACGTCAGAAATTCCCCTTATTTTGGGGCAAAATTGCAGAAATTTCCCTTATTTTGTGGCAAAATTGCCAAATTTTTTATTTTGGGCAAAATTGCAGAAATTTCACTTATTTCAGGGAAAGAAGGCAGGAATTTCTCTTATTTTGGGGCAAAAATGCAGAATTTTTTTTTATTTGGTACAAAATTGCAGAAATTTTCTTTATTTTGAGGCAAAAATGCAGAAATTCCCAATATTTTGGGTCAAAAAGGCAGAGATTCCCATTATTATGAGGTAAAAAGGCTGAAATTCCTTTAATTTTGGGGCATAAAGACAGAAATTCCCCTTATTTTGTGGCATAAAGGCAGAAATTTCCCTTATTTTGGGGCAAAATTCCAGAAATTTCCTTTATTTTCTGGCAAAATTTTAGAAATTTCTTTTATTTTGTTATAGAATTGTAGAAATTTTTCTTATTTTGTGGCAAAAAGGCAGAAATTCCCCATATTTTGGTGCAAAAATGCTGAAATTCCTCTTATTTTGAGGTAAAATGCTGAAATTCCCCATAATTTGGGGCAAAAAGGCAAAAATTCCCATTATTTTGTGGCAAAAAGGCAGAAATTCCCATTAGATGGGGCAGAAAAGCAGAAACTTTCCTTATTTGGGGGCAATAATGCAGAAATTCCCCATATTTTGTGGCAAAAAGGCAGAAATTCCCCTTATTTGGAGGTAAAATTCTGAAATTCCCCTTATTTTGGGCAAAAGGCAGAAATTCCCCTTATTTTGGGGCAAAATTGCAGAAATTTCACTTATTATAGGGCAAAAAGTCAGAAATTTGCCTTATTTTGGGGCAAAAAGCAGAAATTCCCCAAATTTTGGGGCCAAAAACAGAAATTCCCCTTATTTTGGGGTATAATTGCAGAAATTTCAAATATTTCAGTGCAAAAAGGCAGAAATTCCACTTAATTTTAGGCAATAAGGCACAAATTTTCCGTATTTAAAGCAAAATCTCAGAAATTCTCCTTATAATTGTGCGAAAAGGAAATTGCCTTTATTTTGGTGTAATAAGGCAGAAATTCCCCGTGTTTTGAAGCAAAATTGCACAAATTCATCTAATTTTGAGGGAAAATGCAGAAATTCAAATTATTTTGGGGCAAAAAGACAGAAATTTTCCTTATTTTAGGGCATAACGTCAGAAATTCCCCTTGTTTTGGGTCAAAATTGCAGAAATTTCCCTTATTTTGTGGCAAAATTGCAGAAATTTTTCTTATTTTGGGCAAAATTGCAGAAATTTCACTTATTTCAAGGCAAAATTCAAAAATTCCTTTTATTTTGGGGCAAAAAGACAGAAATTCCGTTTATTTTTGGGTAAAATGCAGAAATTTCACTTATTTTGAGGAAAAAAGGCAGAAATTACTCTTCTTTTGGGGCTAAAATGAAGAAATTTCTCTTTTTTGTGGCAAAATGGCAGAAATTTTTCTTATTTTGGGCAAAATTGCAGAAATTTCACTTATTTCAGGGAAAGAAGGCAGGAATTTCTCTCATTTTGGGGCAAAAAGGCAGAAATTTCTTTTATTTTGGTACAAAATTGCTGAAATTTTCTTTATTTCGTGGCAAAAATGCAGAAATTCCCCTTATTTTGTGGCAAAAAGGGAAAAATTTCCCTTATTTTGGGGCAAAATTGCAGAAATTTCACTTATTTCAAGGCAAAATTCAAAAATTCCTTTTATTTTGGGGCAAAAAGACAGAAATTCCGTTTATTTTTGGGTAAAAAGGCAGAAATTTCACTTATTTTGAGGTAAAAAGGCAGAAATTACTCTTATTTTGGGGCTAAAATGAAGAAATTTCCCTTTTTTGTGGCAAAATTGCAGAAATTTTTCTTATTTTGGGAAAATTGCAGAAATTTCACTTATTTCAGGGAAAGAAGGCAGGAATTTCTCTCATTTTGGGGCAAAAAGGCAGAAATTTCTTTTATTTTGGTACAAAATTTCAGAAATTTTCTTTATTTCGGGGCAAAAATGCAGAAATTCCCCTTATTTTGTGGCAAAAAGGCAGAAATTTCCCTTATTTTGGGGCAAAATTGCAGAAATTTCACTTATTTCAAGGCAAAATTCAAAAATTCCTTTTATTTTGGGGCAAAAAGACAGAAATTCCGTTTATTTTTGGGTAAAAAGGCAGAAATTTCACTTATTTTGAGGTAAAAAGGCAGAAATTACTCTTATTTTGGGGCTAAAATGAAGAAATTTCCCTTTTTTGTGGCAAAATTGCAGAAATTTTTCTTATTTTGGGCAAAATTGCAGAAATTTCACTTATTTCAGGGAAAGAAGGCAGGAATTTCTCTCATTTTGGGGCAAAAAGGCAGAAATTTCTTTTATTTTGGTACAAAATTCCAGAAATTTTCTTTATTTTGGGGCAAAAATGGAGAAATTCCCCTTATTTTGTGGCAAAAAGGCAGAAATTTCCCTTATTTTGGGGCAAAATTGCAGAAATTCCCTTTATTTTGGTGCAATAAGGCAGAAATTCCCAATATTTTGAAGCAAAATTCCACAAATTCCCCTAATTTTGAGGGAAAATGCAGAAATTCACATTATTTTGGGAAAAAGAAAGAAATTCTCCTTATTTCACGGCAAAAAGTCAGAAATTCCCCTTATTTTGGGGCAAAATTGCAGAAATTTTTCTTATTTTGTGGCAAAATTGCAGAAATTTTTCTTATTTAGGGCAAAATTGCAGAAATTTCACTTATTTCAGGGAAAGAAGGCAGGAATTTCTCTTATTTTGGGGCAAAAAGGCAGAAATTTCTTTTATTTAGGTACAAAATTGCAGAAATTTTCTTTATTTTGAGGCAAAAATGCAGAAATTCCCCATATTTTGGGGCAGAAAGGCAGAGATTCCTCTTATTATGAGGTAAAAAGGCTGAAATTCCTTATATTTTGGGGCAAAAACACAGAAATTCCCCTTATTTTGTGGCAAAAAGGCAGAAATTTCCTTTATTTTTGGGCAAAATTGCAGAAATTTCCCTTATTTTCGGGCAAAATTTTAGAAATTTCTTTTATTTTGGTACAGAATTGCAGAAATTTTTCTTATTTTGTGGCAAAAAGGCAAAAATACCCCTTATTTTGAGGGAAAATGCTGAAATTCCCCATATTTTGGGGCAAAAAGGCAGAAATTCCCTACATTTTGGGGCAAAAAGGCACAAATTTCCCTTATTTTCGGGCAAAATTGCAGAAATTTCATTTATTTCAGGGCAAAAAGTCAGAAATTCCTTTTATTTTAGGGCAAAATGCAGAAATTCCCTTTATTTTGTGGCAAAAAGGCAGAAATTCCTGTTAATTGGGGCAGAAAAGCAGAAACTTTCTTATTTGGGGGCAATAATGCAGAAATTCCCCTTATTTTGTGGCAAATAGGCATAAATTCCCCTTATTTTGAGGTAAAAAAGATGAAATTCCCCTTATTTTAGGGCAAAAAGGCAAAAATTTCCTTTACTTTGTGACAAAATGGCAGAAATTCTTGTTAATTGGGGCAGAAAAGCAGAAATTTTCCTTATTTGAAGGCAATAAGGCAGTAATACCCCATATTTTGTGGCAAAAAGGCAGAAATTCCCCTCATTTGGAGGTAAAATGCTGAAATTCCCCTTATTTTGGGCAAAAAGTCAGAAATTTGCCTTATTTTGGGGCAAAAAGAAGATATTCCCCTAATTTTGGGGCCAAAAATAGAAATTCCCTTTATTTTGGGGTAAAATTGCAGAAATTTCAAATATTTCAGGGCAAAAAGGCAAAAATTCCACTTAATTTCGGGTTATAAGGCAGAAATTTTCTGTATTTTGGAGCAAAATCTCAGAAATTCCCCTTATATTGGTGCAAAAATGCAGAAATTCCCTTTATTTTGGTGCAATAAGGCAGAAATTCCCCGTATTTTGAAGCAAAATTGCACTAATTCCCCTAATTTTGAGGGAAAATGCAGAAATTCACATTATTTTGGGGCAAAAAGACAGAAATTCTCCTTGTTTCACGGCAAAAAGTCAGAAATTCCCCTTATTTTGGGGCAAAATTGCAAAGATTTCCCTTATTTTGTGGCAAAATTGCAGAAATTTTTCTTATTTTGGGCAAAATTGCAGAAATTTCACTTATTTCAGGGAAAGAAGGTAGGAATTTCTCTTATTTTGGGGCAAAAAGGCAGAAATTTCTTTTATTTTGGTACAAAATTGCAAAAATTTTCTTTATTTTGAGGCAAAAATGCAGAAATTCCCCATATTTTGGGGCAAAAAAGCAGAGATTCCCCTTATTATGAGGTAAAAAGGCTGAAATTCCTTTTATTTTGGGGCAAAAAGACAGAAATCCCCCTTATTTTGTGGCAAAAAGGCAGAAATTTCCCTTATTTTGGGGCAAAATTGCAGAAATTTCCCTTATTTTGGGGCAAAATTTTAGAAATTTCTTTTATTTTGGTACAGAATTGCAGAAATTTTTCTTCTTTTGTGACAAAAAGGCAGAAATTCCCCATATTTTGGTGCAAAATGCTGAAATTCCCCTTATTTTGAGGTAAAATGCTTAAATTCCCCATATTTTGGAACAAAAATGCAGAAATTCCCTACATTTTGAGGCAAAAAGGCACAAATTTCCCTTATTTTCAGGCAAAATTGCAGAAATTTCATTTATTTCAGGGCAAAAAGTCAGAAATTCCTTTTATTTTGGGGCAAAAAGCAGAAATTTCTTTTATTTTGGTACAAAGTTGAAGAAATTTTTCTTATTTTGGAACAAAAAGGCAGAAATTCCCCATATTTTGGGGCAAAAGAAAGAAATTCCCCTTATTTTGAGGTAAAAAGGCTGAAATGCCCCTTGTTTTGGGGCAAAAAGGCAGAAATTCCCTTTATTTTCTGGCAAAAAGGCAGAAATTCCCATTTATTGGGGCAGAAAAGCAGAAACTTTCCTTATTTGGGGGCAATAATGCAGAGATTCCCCATATTTTGTGGCAAAAAGTCAGAAATTCCCGTTATTTGAAGGTAAAATGCTGAAATTCCCCTTATTTTGGGCAAAAGGCAGAAATTCCCATTATTTTGGGGCAAAATTGCAGAAATTTCACTTATTTTAGGGCAAAAAGTCAGAAATTTGCCTTATTTTGGGGCAAAAAGCAGAAATTTCCCTAATTTTGGGGCCAAAAACAGAAATTCCGCTTATTTTGGGGTAAAATTGCAGAAATTTCAAATATTTCAGTGCAAAAAGGCAGAATTTCCGCTTCATTTTAGACAATAAGGCACAAATTTTCCGTATTTTGGAGCAAAATCTCAGAAATTCCCCTTATAATGGTGCAAAAATGCAGAAATTCCCTTTATTTTGGTGTAATAAGGCAGAAATTCCCCGTGTTTTGAAGCAAAATTGCAAATTCATCTAATTTTGAGAGAAAATGCAGAAATTCAAATTATTTTGGGGCAAAAAGACAGAAATTCTCCTTATTTCAGGGCATAACGTCAGAAATTCCCCTTATTTTGGGGCAAAATTGCAGAAATTTTTCTTATTTTGGGCAAAATTGCAGAAATTTCACTTATTTAAGGGAAAGAAGGCAGGAATTTCTCTTATTTTGGGGCAAAAGAGCAGAAATTTCTTTTATTTTGGTACAAAATTGCAGATATTTTCTTTATTTTGGGGCAAAAATGAAGAAATTCCCCTTATTTTGTGGCAAAAAGGCAGAAATTTCCCTTATTTTGGGGCAAAATTGCAGAAATTTCACTTATTTCAAGGCAAAATTCAAAAATTCCTTTTATTTTGGGGCAAAAAAAGAAAAATTCCGTTTATTTTTGGGTAAAAAGGCACGAATTTCACTTATTTTGAGGTAAAAAGGCAGAAATTACTCTTACTTTGGGGCTAAAATGAAGAAATTTCCCTTTTTTGTGGAAAAATTGCAGAAATTTTTCTTATTTTGGGCAAAATTGCAGAAATTTCACTTATTTCAGGGAAAGAAGGCAGGAATTTCTCTCATTTTGGGGCAAAAAGGCAGAAATTTCTTTTATTTTGGTACAAAATTGCAGAGATTTTTTTATTTTGGGGCAAAAATGAAGAAATTCCCCCTTATTTTGTGGCAAAAAGGCAGAAATTTCCCTTATTTTGGGGCAAAATTGCAGAAATTCCCTTTATTTTGGTGCAATAAGGCAGAAATTCCCCGTATTTTGAAGCAAAATTGCACAAATTCCCCTAATTTTGAGGGAAAATGCAGAAATTCACATTATTTTTGGGCAAAAAGACAGAAATTCTCCTTATTTCATGGCAAAAAGTAAGAAATTCCCCTTATTTTTGGGCAAAATTGCAGAAATTTCCTTTATTTTGTGGCAAAATTGCAGAAATTTTTCTTATTTTGGGCAAAATTGCAGAAATTTCACTTATTTCATCGAAAGAAGGCAGGAATTTCTCTTATTTTGGGGCAAATAGGCAGAAATTTCTTTTATTTTGGTACAAAATTGCAGAAATTTTCTTTATTTTGGGGCAAAAATGCAAAAATTCCCCTTATTTTGTGGCAAAAAGTCAGAAATTTCCCTTATTTTGAGGCAAAATTGCAGAAATTCCTTTTATTTTGGTGCAATAAGGCAGAAATTCCCAATATTTTGAAGCAAAATTGCACAAATTCCCCTAATTTTGAGGGAAAATGCAGAAGTTCACATTATTTTGGGGCAAAAAGGCAGAAATTCTCCTTATTTCACGGCAAAAAGTCAGAAATTCCCCTTATTTTGGGCAAAGTTGCAGAAATTTCCCTTATTTTGTGGCAAAATTGCAGAAATTTTTCTTATTTTGGGCAAAATTGCAGAAATTTCACTTATTTCAGGGAAAGAAGGTAGGAATTTCTCTTATTTTGGGGCAAAAAGGCAGAAATTTCTTTTATTTTGGTACAAAATTGCAAAAATTTTCTTTATTTTGAGGCAAAAATGCAGAAATTCCCCATATTTTGGGGCAAAAAAGCAGAGATTCCCCTTATTATGAGGTAAAAAGGCTGAAATTCCTTTTATTTTGGGGCAAAAAGACAGAAATCCCCCTTATTTTGTGGCAAATAGGCAGAAATTTCCCTTATTTTGGGGCAAAATTGCAGAAATTTCCCTTATTTTGGGGCAAAATTTTAGAAATTTCTTTTATTTTGGTACAGAATTGCAGAAATTTTTCTTCTTTTGTGACAAAAAGGCAGAAATTCCCCATATTTTGGTGCAAAATGCTGAAATTCCCCTTATTTTGAGGTAAAATGCTTAAATTCCCCATATTTTGGAACAAAAATGCAGAAATTCCCTACATTTTGAGGCAAAACGGCACAAATTTCCCTTATTTTCAGGCAAAATTGCAGAAATTTCATTTATTTCAGGGCAAAAAGTCAGAAATTCCTTTTATTTTGGGGCAAAAAGCAGAAATTTCTTTTATTTTGGTACAAAGTTGAAGAAATTTTTCTTATTTTGGAACAAAAAGGCAGAAATTCCCCATATTTTTGGGCAAAAAGCAGAAATTCCCCTTATTTTGAGGTAAAAAGGCTGAAATGCCCCTTGTTTTGGGGCAAAAAGGCAGAAATTCACTTTATTTTCTGGCAAAAAGGCAGAAATTCCTGTTAATTGGGGCAGAAAAGAAGAAACTTTCCTTATTTGGGGGCAATAATGCAGAAATTCCCCATATTTTGTGGCAAATAGGCATAAATTCCCCTTATTTTGAGGTAAAAAGGATGAAATTCCCCTTTTTTTAGGGCAAAAAGTCAAAAATTTCCTTTACTTTGTGGCAAAAGGGCAGAAATTCTTGTTAATTGGGGCAGAAAAGCAGAAATTTTCCTTATTTGAAGGCAATAAGGCAGTAATTCCCCATATTTTGTGGCAAAAAGGCAGAAATTCCCCTCATTTGGAGGTAAAATGCTGAAATTCCCCTTATTTTGGGCAAAAAGGCAGAAATTCGCTTATTTTTGGACAAAATTGCAGAAATTTCACTTATTTCAAGGCAAAAAGTCAGAAATTTGCCTTATTTTGGGGCAAAAAGAAGATATTCCCCTAATTTTGGGGCCAAAAATAGAAATTCCCCTTATTTTGGGGTAAAATTGCAGAAATTTCAAATATTTCAGGGCAAAAAGGCAGAAATTCCACTTAATTTCGGGCAATAAGGCAGAAATTTTCTGTATTTTGGAGCAAAATCTCAGAAATTCCCCTTATATTGGTGCAAAAATGCAGAAAATCCCTTTATTTTGGTGCAATAAGGCAGAAATTCCCCGTATTTTGAAGCAAAATTGCACTAATTCCCCTAATTTTGAGGGAAAATGCAGAAATTCACATTATTTTGGGGCAAAAAGACAGAAATTCTCCTTATTTCACGGTAAAAAGTCAGAAATTCCCCTTATTTTGGGGCAAAATTGCAAAAATTTCCCTTATTTAGTGGCAAAATTGCAGAAATTTTTCTTATTTTGGGCAAAATTGCAGAAATTTCACTTATTTCAGGGAAAGAAGGCAAGAATTTCTCTTATTTTGGGGCAAAAAGGCAGAAATTTCTTTTATTTTGGTACAAAATTGCAAAAATTTTCTTTATTTTGAGGCAAAAATGCAGAAATTCCCCATATTTGGGGGCAAAAAAGCAGAGATTCCCCTTATTATGAGGTAAAAAGGCTGAAATTCCTTTTATTTTGGGGCAAAAAGACAGAAATCCCCCTTATTTTGTGGCAAAAAGGCAGAAATTTCCCTTATTTTGGGGCAAAATTGCAGAAATTTCCCTTATTTTGGGGCAAAATTTTAGAAATTTCTTTTATTTTGGTACAGAATTGCAGAAATTTTTCTTCTTTTGTGACAAAAAGGCAGAAATTCCCCATATTTTGGTGCAAAATGCTGAAATTCCCCTTATTTTGAGGTAAAATGCTTAAATTCCCCATATTTTGGAACAAAAATGCAGAAATTCCCTACATTTTGAGGCAAAAAGGCACAAATTTCCCTTATTTTCAGGCAAAATTGCAGAAATTTCATTTATTTCAGGGCAAAAAGTCAGAAATTCCTTTTATTTTTGGGCAAAAAGCAGAAATTTCTTTTATTTTGGCACAAAGTTGAAGAAATTTTTCTTATTTTGGAACAAAAAGGCAGAAATTCCCCATATTTTGGGGCAAAAGAAAGAAATTCCCCTTATTTTGAGGTAAAAAGGCTGAAATGCCCCTTGTTTTGGGGTAAAAAGGCAGAAATTCCCTTTATTTTCTGGCAAAAAGGCAGAAATTCCCATTTATTGGGGCAGAAAAGCAGAAACTTTCCTTATTTGGGGGCAATAATGCAGAGATTCCCCATATTTTGTGGCAAAATTCAGAAATTCCCGTTATTTGAAGGTAAAATGCTGAAATTCCCCTTATTTTGGGCAAAAGGCAGAAATTCCCATTATTTTGGGGCAAAATTGCAGAAATTTCACTTATTTTAGGGCAAAAAGTCAGAAATTTGCCTTATTTTGGGGCAAAAAGCAGAAATTCCCCTAATTTTGGGGCCAAAAACAGAAATTCCGCTTATTTTGGGGTAAAATTGCAGATATTTCAAATATTTCAGTGCAAAAAGGCAGAATTTCCGCTTCATTTTAGACAATAAGGCACAAATTTTCCGTATTTTGAAGCAAAATCTCAGAAATTCCCCTTATAATGGTGCAAAAATGCAGAAATTCCCTTTATTTTGGTGTAATAAGGCAGAAATTCCCCGTGTTTTGAAGCAAAATTGCAAATTCATCTAATTTTGAGAGAAAATGCAGAAATTCAAATTATTTTGGGGCAAAAAGACAGAAATTCTCCTTATTTCAGGGCATAACGTCAGAAATTCCCCTTATTTTGGGGCAAAATTGCAGAAATTTTTCTTATTTTGGGCAAAATTGCAGAAATTTCACTTATTTAAGGGAAAGAAGGCAGGAATTTCTCTTATTTTGGGGCAAAAGAGCAGAAATTTCTTTTATTTTGGTACAAAATTGCAGATATTTTCTTTATTTTGGGGCAAAAATGAAGAAATTCCCCTTATTTTGTGGCAAAAAGGCAGAAATTTCCCTTATTTTGGGGCAAAATTGCAGAAATTTCACTTATTTCAAGGCAAAATTCAAAAATTCCTTTTATTTTGGGGCAAAAAAAGAAAAATTCCGTTTATTTTTGGGTAAAAAGGCACGAATTTCACTTATTTTGAGGTAAAAAGGCAGAAATTACTCTTACTTTGGGGCTAAAATGAAGAAATTTCCCTTTTTTGTGGAAAAATTGCAGAAATTTTTCTTATTTTGGGCAAAATTGCAGAAATTTCACTTATTTCAGGGAAAGAAGGCAGGAATTTCTCTCATTTTGGGGCAAAAAGGCAGAAATTTCTTTTATTTTGGTACAAAATTGCAGAGATTTTTTTATTTTGGGGCAAAAATGAAGAAATTCCCCCTTATTTTGTGGCAAAAAGGCAGAAATTTCCCTTATTTTGGGGCAAAATTGCAGAAATTCCCTTTATTTTGGTGCAATAAGGCAGAAATTCCCCGTATTTTGAAGCAAAATTGCACAAATTCCCCTAATTTTGAGGGAAAATGCAGAAATTCACATTATTTTTGGGCAAAAAGACAGAAATTCTCCTTATTTCATGGCAAAAAGTAAGAAATTCCCCTTATTTTTGGGCAAAATTGCAGAAATTTCCTTTATTTTGTGGCAAAATTGCAGAAATTTTTCTTATTTTGGGCAAAATTGCAGAAATTTCACTTATTTCATCGAAAGAAGGCAGGAATTTCTCTTATTTTGGGGCAAATAGGCAGAAATTTCTTTTATTTTGGTACAAAATTGCAGAAATTTTCTTTATTTTGGGGCAAAAATGCAAAAATTCCCCTTATTTTGTGGCAAAAAGTCAGAAATTTCCCTTATTTTGAGGCAAAATTGCAGAAATTCCTTTTATTTTGGTGCAATAAGGCAGAAATTCCCAATATTTTGAAGCAAAATTGCACAAATTCCCCTAATTTTGAGGGAAAATGCAGAAGTTCACATTATTTTGGGGCAAAAAGGCAGAAATTCTCCTTATTTCACGGCAAAAAGTCAGAAATTCCCCTTATTTTGGGCAAAGTTGCAGAAATTTCCCTTATTTTGTGGCAAAATTGCAGAAATTTTTCTTATTTTGGGCAAAATTGCAGAAATTTCACTTATTTCAGGGAAAGAAGGTAGGAATTTCTCTTATTTTGGGGCAAAAAGGCAGAAATTTCTTTTATTTTGGTACAAAATTGCAAAAATTTTCTTTATTTTGAGGCAAAAATGCAGAAATTCCCCATATTTTGGGGCAAAAAAGCAGAGATTCCCCTTATTATGAGGTAAAAAGGCTGAAATTCCTTTTATTTTGGGGCAAAAAGACAGAAATCCCCCTTATTTTGTGGCAAATAGGCAGAAATTTCCCTTATTTTGGGGCAAAATTGCAGAAATTTCCCTTATTTTGGGGCAAAATTTTAGAAATTTCTTTTATTTTGGTACAGAATTGCAGAAATTTTTCTTCTTTTGTGACAAAAAGGCAGAAATTCCCCATATTTTGGTGCAAAATGCTGAAATTCCCCTTATTTTGAGGTAAAATGCTTAAATTCCCCATATTTTGGAACAAAAATGCAGAAATTCCCTACATTTTGAGGCAAAAAGGCACAAATTTCCCTTATTTTCAGGCAAAATTGCAGAAATTTCATTTATTTCAGGGCAAAAAGTCAGAAATTCCTTTTATTTTGGGGCAAAAAGCAGAAATTTCTTTTATTTTGGTACAAAGTTGAAGAAATTTTTCTTATTTTGGAACAAAAAGGCAGAAATTCCCCATATTTTGGGGCAAAAGAAAGAAATTCCCCTTATTTTGAGGTAAAAAGGCTGAAATGCCCCTTGTTTTGGGGCAAAAAGGCAGAAATTCACTTTATTTTCTGGCAAAAAGGCAGAAATTCCTGTTAATTGGGGCAGAAAAGAAGAAACTTTCCTTATTTGGGGGCAATAATGCAGAAATTCCCCATATTTTGTGGCAAATAGGCATAAATTCCCCTTATTTTGAGGTAAAAAGGATGAAATTCCCCTTTTTTTAGGGCAAAAAGTCAAAAATTTCCTTTACTTTGTGGCAAAAGGGCAGAAATTCTTGTTAATTGGGGCAGAAAAGCAGAAATTTTCCTTATTTGAAGGCAATAAGGCAGTAATTCCCCATATTTTGTGGCAAAAAGGCAGAAATTCCCCTCATTTGGAGGTAAAATGCTGAAATTCCCCTTATTTTGGGCAAAAAGGCAGAAATTCGCTTATTTTTGGACAAAATTGCAGAAATTTCACTTATTTCAAGGCAAAAAGTCAGAAATTTGCCTTATTTTGGGGCAAAAAGAAGATATTCCCCTAATTTTGGGGCCAAAAATAGAAATTCCCCTTATTTTGGGGTAAAATTGCAGAAATTTCAAATATTTCAGGGCAAAAAGGCAGAAATTCCACTTAATTTCGGGCAATAAGGCAGAAATTTTCTGTATTTTGGAGCAAAATCTCAGAAATTCCCCTTATATTGGTGCAAAAATGCAGAAAATCCCTTTATTTTGGTGCAATAAGGCAGAAATTCCCCGTATTTTGAAGCAAAATTGCACTAATTCCCCTAATTTTGAGGGAAAATGCAGAAATTCACATTATTTTGGGGCAAAAAGACAGAAATTCTCCTTATTTCACGGTAAAAAGTCAGAAATTCCCCTTATTTTGGGGCAAAATTGCAAAAATTTCCCTTATTTAGTGGCAAAATTGCAGAAATTTTTCTTATTTTGGGCAAAATTGCAGAAATTTCACTTATTTCAGGGAAAGAAGGCAAGAATTTCTCTTATTTTGGGGCAAAAAGGCAGAAATTTCTTTTATTTTGGTACAAAATTGCAAAAATTTTCTTTATTTTGAGGCAAAAATGCAGAAATTCCCCATATTTGGGGGCAAAAAAGCAGAGATTCCCCTTATTATGAGGTAAAAAGGCTGAAATTCCTTTTATTTTGGGGCAAAAAGACAGAAATCCCCCTTATTTTGTGGCAAAAAGGCAGAAATTTCCCTTATTTTGGGGCAAAATTGCAGAAATTTCCCTTATTTTGGGGCAAAATTTTAGAAATTTCTTTTATTTTGGTACAGAATTGCAGAAATTTTTCTTCTTTTGTGACAAAAAGGCAGAAATTCCCCATATTTTGGTGCAAAATGCTGAAATTCCCCTTATTTTGAGGTAAAATGCTTAAATTCCCCATATTTTGGAACAAAAATGCAGAAATTCCCTACATTTTGAGGCAAAAAGGCACAAATTTCCCTTATTTTCAGGCAAAATTGCAGAAATTTCATTTATTTCAGGGCAAAAAGTCAGAAATTCCTTTTATTTTTGGGCAAAAAGCAGAAATTTCTTTTATTTTGGTACAAAGTTGAAGAAATTTTTCTTATTTTGGAACAAAAAGGCAGAAATTCCCCATATTTTGGGGCAAAAGAAAGAAATTCCCCTTATTTTGAGGTAAAAAGGCTGAAATGCCCCTTGTTTTGGGGTAAAAAGGCAGAAATTCCCTTTATTTTCTGGCAAAAAGGCAGAAATTCCCATTTATTGGGGCAGAAAAGCAGAAACTTTCCTTATTTGGGGGCAATAATGCAGAGATTCCCCATATTTTGTGGCAAAATTCAGAAATTCCCGTTATTTGAAGGTAAAATGCTGAAATTCCCCTTATTTTGGGCAAAAGGCAGAAATTCCCATTATTTTGGGGCAAAATTGCAGAAATTTCACTTATTTTAGGGCAAAAAGTCAGAAATTTGCCTTATTTTGGGGCAAAAAGCAGAAATTCCCCTAATTTTGGGGCCAAAAACAGAAATTCCGCTTATTTTGGGGTAAAATTGCAGATATTTCAAATATTTCAGTGCAAAAAGGCAGAATTTCCGCTTCATTTTAGACAATAAGGCACAAATTTTCCGTATTTTGGAGCAAAATCTCAGAAATTCCCCTTATAATGGTGCAAAAATGCAGAAATTCCCTTTATTTTGGTGTAATAAGGCAGAAATTCCCCGTGTTTTGAAGCAAAATTGCAAATTCATCTAATTTTGAGAGAAAATGCAGAAATTCAAATTATTTTGGGGCAAAAAGACAGAAATTCTCCTTATTTCAGGGCATAACGTCAGAAATTCCCCTTATTTTGGGGCAAAATTGCAGAAATTTTTCTTATTTTGGGCAAAATTGCAGAAATTTCACTTATTTAAGGGAAAGAAGGCAGGAATTTCTCTTATTTTGGGGCAAAAGAGCAGAAATTTCTTTTATTTTGGTACAAAATTGCAGATATTTTCTTTATTTTGGGGCAAAAATGAAGAAATTCCCCTTATTTTGTGGCAAAAAGGCAGAAATTTCCCTTATTTTGGGGCAAAATTGCAGAAATTTCACTTATTTCAAGGCAAAATTCAAAAATTCCTTTTATTTTGGGGCAAAAAAAGAAAAATTCCGTTTATTTTTGGGTAAAAAGGCACGAATTTCACTTATTTTGAGGTAAAAAGGCAGAAATTACTCTTACTTTGGGGCTAAAATGAAGAAATTTCCCTTTTTTGTGGAAAAATTGCAGAAATTTTTCTTATTTTGGGCAAAATTGCAGAAATTTCACTTATTTCAGGGAAAGAAGGCAGGAATTTCTCTCATTTTGGGGCAAAAAGGCAGAAATTTCTTTTATTTTGGTACAAAATTGCAGAGATTTTTTTATTTTGGGGCAAAAATGAAGAAATTCCCCCTTATTTTGTGGCAAAAAGGCAGAAATTTCCCTTATTTTGGGGCAAAATTGCAGAAATTCCCTTTATTTTGGTGCAATAAGGCAGAAATTCCCCGTATTTTGAAGCAAAATTGCACAAATTCCCCTAATTTTGAGGGAAAATGCAGAAATTCACATTATTTTTGGGCAAAAAGACAGAAATTCTCCTTATTTCATGGCAAAAAGTAAGAAATTCCCCTTATTTTTGGGCAAAATTGCAGAAATTTCCTTTATTTTGTGGCAAAATTGCAGAAATTTTTCTTATTTTGGGCAAAATTGCAGAAATTTCACTTATTTCATCGAAAGAAGGCAGGAATTTCTCTTATTTTGGGGCAAATAGGCAGAAATTTCTTTTATTTTGGTACAAAATTGCAGAAATTTTCTTTATTTTGGGGCAAAAATGCAAAAATTCCCCTTATTTTGTGGCAAAAAGTCAGAAATTTCCCTTATTTTGAGGCAAAATTGCAGAAATTCCTTTTATTTTGGTGCAATAAGGCAGAAATTCCCAATATTTTGAAGCAAAATTGCACAAATTCCCCTAATTTTGAGGGAAAATGCAGAAGTTCACATTATTTTGGGGCAAAAAGGCAGAAATTCTCCTTATTTCACGGCAAAAAGTCAGAAATTCCCCTTATTTTGGGCAAAGTTGCAGAAATTTCCATTATTTTGTGGCAAAATTGCAGAAATTTTTCTTATTTTGGGCAAAATTGCAGAAATTTCACTTATTTCAGGGAAAGAAGGCAGGAATTTCTCTTATTTTGAGGCAAAAAGGCAGAAATTTCTTTTATTTTGGTACAAAATTGCAGAAATTTTCTTTATTTTTAGGCAAAAATGCAGAAATTCCCCATATTTTGGGTCAAAAAGGCAGAGATTCCCCTTATTATGAGGTAAAAAGGCTGAAATTCCTTTTATTTTGGGGCAAAAAAACATAAATTCCCCTTATTTTGTGGCAAAAAGGCAGAAATTTCCCTTATTTTGGGGCAAAATTGCAGAAATTTTCTTTATTTTGTGGCAAAATTGCAGAAATTTTTCTTATTTTGGGCAAAATTGCAGAAATTTCACTTATTTCAAAGAAAGAAGGCAGGAATTTCTCTTATTTTGGGGCAAAAAGGCAGAAATTTCTTATATTTTGGTACAAAATTGCAGAAATTTTCTATATTTTGGGACAAAAATGCAGAAATTCCCCTTATTTTGTGGCAAAATGGCAGAAATTTCCCTTATTTTGGGGCAAAATTGCAGAAATTTTTCTTATTTTGTGGCAAAATTGCAGAAATTTTTCTTATTTTGGGCAAAATTGCAGAAATTTCACTTATTTCAGGGAAAGAAGGCAGGAATTTCTTTTATTTTGGGGCAAAAAGGCAGAAATTTCTTATATTTTGGTACAAAATTGCAGAAATTTTCTATATTTTGGGACAAAAATGCAGAAATTCCCCTTATTCTGTGGCAAAAAGGCAGAAATTTCCCCTTATTTTGGGGCAAAATTGCAGAAATTTCACTTATTTCAAGGCAAAATTCCAAAAGTCCTTTTGTTTTGGGGCAATAAGACAGAAATTCAGTTTATTTTTGGGTTAAAAAGCAGAAATTTCACTTAATTTGAGGTAAAAAGGCAGAAATTACTTTTATTTTGGGGCTAAAATGAAGAAATTTCCCTTTTTTGTGGCAAAAGGTATACATTCCCCTTATTTTCAGGCAAAAAAGCAGAAATTCCCCGTATTTTAAAGCAAAATTGCAGAAATTCCCCTAATTGTGAGGCAAAACGGCAGAAATTCCCTATATGTTGGGGCAAAAAGACAGAAATTCTCCTTATTTTGTGGCAAAACTCAGAAATTCCACTTATTTTGGGGCAAAATTCCAGAAATTTCCCTTATTTTAGGGAAAAAAAGCAGAAATTCCTAATATATTGTGGCAAAAATGCAGAAATTCCCCTTATTTTGAGGTAAAAAGGCTGAAATTCCTCTTATTTGGGGGCAAAAAGGAAGAATTTTTCTTTATTTTGGGGCAAAGTTGCAGAAATTTCACTTATTTCAGGGTAATAAGTCAGAAATTTTCCTTATTTTGCGGCAAAAAAAACAGAAATTTCTTTTGTTTTGGGGTAAAAAAGACAGAAATTCCACTTATTTAGAGGCAAAAGGCAGAAGTTCCTCTTAATTTTGCGCAAAAATGAAGAAATTTTCCTTTTTTATGGCAAAAAAATATGCATTCCCCTTATTTTCGGGCAAAAAGGCAGAAATTCCCCTTATTTTGAAGAAAAATTGCAGAAATTCCCCTAATTTTGGGGTAAAAGTCAGACATTCCCTTTATTTTGGGGCAAAAATCAGAAATTCCCCTTATTTTGGGGAAAAATTCCAGAAATTTCCTTTAATTTGGGGCAAAATTGCAGAAGTTTACCTTATTTTGGTGCAAAATTGCAGAAATTTCTGATATTTGGGGCAAAATTGCAGAAATTTCACTTATTTTCAGGTAAAAAGGCTGAAATTTCCTTTATTTTTGGGCTAAAAGTGAGAAATTCCCCTTATTTTGGGGCAAAATTGCAGAAATATTTCCTATTTTGGGGCAAAAAGGCAGAAACTCTTTATATTTTGGGGCAAAAAGGAAGAAATTCCCCTTATTTTGGGATAAATTTGCAGAAATTTCCCTTATTTGGAAGCAAAAAGGCAGAAAATCCTTTTAATTTCGGGCAAAAAGGCAGAAATTCCCTGTATTTTGGAGCAAAATTGCAGAATTTCCCCTAATATCGGGGCAAAAATGCAGAAATTCCCTTAATTTGGGGCAAAAGCAGAAGTTCCCCTTATTTCTGGGAAAAAAGTCAGAAATTTCTTGTATTTTGAAGCAAAATTGCAGAAACTCCCCTAATTTTGGGGCAAAAAGGCAGAAATTCCCTTTATTTCCGGGCAAAAATACAGAAATTCTCCTTATTTCGCGGCAAAAAGTCAAAAATTCCCCTTATTTTGGGGCAAAATTGAAGAACTTTCCCTTATTTTGGGGCAAAATTGCAGAAATTTCCCTTATTTTGGGGCAAAATTTTAGAAATTTCTTTTATTTTGGTACATAATTGCAGAAATTTTTCTTATATTGTGGTAAAAAGGCTAAAATTCCCCATATTTTGGTGCAAAAATGCTGAAATTCCCCTTATTTTGAGGTAAAATGCTGAAATTCCCCTTATTTTGGGGCAAAAAGGCCGAAATTTCCCTCATTTTCGGGCAAAAAGGCACAAATTTTCCTTATATTCGGGCAAAATTGCAGAAATTTCATTTATTTCAGGGCAAAAAGTCAGAAATTCCATTTATTTTGGGACAAAAAACAGAAATTTCTTTTATTTTGGTACAAAGTTGAAGAAATTTTTCTTATTTTGGAACAAAAAGGCAGAAATTCATCATATTTTGGGGTAAAAGGCAGAAATTCCCCTTATTTTGAGGTAAAAAGGATGAAATTCCTCTTATTTTAGGGCAAAAAGGCAAAAATTTCCTTTACTTTGTGGCAAAAAGGCAGAAATTCTTGTTAATTGGGGCAGAAAAGCAGAAATTTTCCTTATTTGAAGGCAATAAGGCAGCAATTCCCCATATTTTGTGGCAAAAAGGCAGAAATTCCCCTCATTTGGAGGTAAAATGCTGAAATTCCCCTTATTTTGGGCAAAAAGGCAGAAATTCCCCTTATTTTTGGACAAAATTGCAGAAATTTCACTTATTTCAGGGCAAAAAGTAAGAAATTTGCCTTATTTTGGGGCAAAAAGCAAAAATTCACTTAATTTTGGGGCCAAAAATTGAAATTCCTTTTATTTTGGGGTAAAATTGCAGAAATTTCAAATATTTCAGGGCAAAAAGGCAGAAATTCCACTTAATTTCGGGCAATAAGGCAGAAATTTTCTGTATTTTGGAGCAAAATCTCAGAAATTCTCCTTATATTGGTGCAAAAATTCAGAAATTCCCTTTATTTTGGTGCAATAAGGCAGAAATTCCCCGTATTTTGAAGCAAAATTGCAATAATTCCCCTAATTTTGAGGGAAAATGGAGAAATTCACATTATTTTGGGGCAAAAAGACAGAAATTCTCCTTATTACAAAGCAAAAAGTCAGAAATTCCCCTTATTTTGGGGCAAAATTGCATAAATTTCCCTTATTTTGTGGCAAAATTGCAGAAATTTTTCTTATTTTGGGCAAAATTGCAGAAATTTCACTTATTTCAGGGAAAGAAGGCAGGAATTTCTCTTATTTGGGGCAAAAAGGCAGAAATTTCTTTTATTTTGGTACAAAATTTCAAAAATTTTCTTTATTTTGAGGCAAAAATGCAGAAATTCCCCATATTTTGGGGCAAAAAGGCAGATATTCCCTTTATTATGAGGTAAAAAGGCTGAAATTCCTTTTATTTTGGGGCAAAAAGACAGAAATTCCCCTTATTTTGTGGCAAAAAGGCAGAAATTTCCCTTATTTTGGGGCAAAATTGCAGAAATTTCCCTTATTTTGTGGCAAAATTGCAGAAATTTTTATTATTTTGGGCAAAATTGCAGAAATTTTACTTATTTCAGGGAAAGAAGGCAGGAATTTCTCTTATTTTGGGGCAAAAAGGCAGAAATTTCTTATATTTTGGTACAAAATTGCAGAAATTTTCTATATTTTGGGACAAAAATGCAGAAATTCCCCTTATTTTGTGGCAAAATGGCAGAAATTTCCCTTATTTTGGGGCAAAATTGCAGAAATTTTCTTTATTTTGTGGCAAAATTGCAGAAATTTTTCTTATTTTGGGGCAATAAAGCAGAAATTTCCTATATTTTTGGGTAAAAGGCAGAAATTCCCCTTATTTTGAGGAAAAAAGGCTGAAATTCCCCTTATTTTGGGGCAAAAAAGCAGAAATTCTCCTTATTTTGGGGCAAAAAGCAGACATTTCTCTTAGTTTGGGGAAAAATTTTAGAAATTTCACTTTTTTCAGGGCAAAAAGTTAGAAATTTCCCTTATTTTGGGGCAAAAAGACAGAAATTCCGTTTATTTTTTGGGAAAAGGCAGAAATTGCACTTATTTTGAGGCAAAAAGGCGGAAAATCGCCTTATTTTGGGGCAAAAGTGAAGAAATTTCCCTTTTTTATAGCAAAAAGTTATACATTGCCTTTATTTTCGGGCAAAAAGGCAGAAATTCCCTGTATTTTGGAGCAAAATTGCAGAAATTCCCCTAATTTTGGGGCAAAAAGGCAGAAATTCCCCTTATTTTGGGGTAAAACTGCAGAAATTTCACTTATTTCGCGGTAAAATGGCCGAAATTCCCCTTATTTTCAGCCAAAAAGGCAGAAAATCCTCGTATTTTGGAGCAAAATTGCAGAAATTCACCTAATTTTGGGGTAAAACATGCAGTAATTTTCTTTATTTTGTGGCCAAAAGGCAGAATTTCTCTTTATTTTGGGGCAAATGGCAGAAATTCCCCTTATTTTAGGGCAAAATTGCAGAAATTTCCCTTATTTGGGGGCAAAAAACAGAAATTCCCCTTATTTTGAGGCAAAATTGCAGAAAGTTGCTTTATTTGGGGGCATAAAACAGAAATTCCCCTTTATTTTGCAGCAAAATTGCAGAAATTTGCTTTATTATGGGGTAAAATTGCAGAAATTTCACATATTTTAGGGCAAAAACGCAGAAACTCCCCTTATTTTGAGGTAAAATGCTGAAATTCCCCATATTTTGGGGCAAAAGGCAGAAATTCCCCTTATTTTGGGGCAAAAAAGGCACAAATTTCCCTTATTTACGGGCAAAATTGCAAAAATTTCATTTAATTCAGGGTAAAAAGTCAGAAATTCCCCTTATTTTGGGGCAAAAAGGAGAAATTTCTTTTATTATGGTACAAAATTGAAGAAATTTTCTTTATTTTGGAACAAAAAAGCAGAAATTCCCCATATTTTGGGTTATAAGGCAGTAATTCTTCTTATTTTGAGGTAAAATGCAGAATTTCCCCTTATTTAGAGGTAAAATGCAGAAATTCCCCAAACATTGGAGAAAAATGCAGAAATTCCCTTTATATTGCGGCAAACTGAAGAAATTTCTCTTTTTTATGGCAAAAAGGTATACATTCCCTTTATTTACGGGCAAAAAAGCAGAAATTCCTTGTATTTTGAAGCAAAATTGCAGAAATTCCCTAATTTTGGGGCAAAAATGCAGAAATTCTCCTTATTTGGGGCAAAATTGCAAAAATTTCCTTTCTTTGGGGCAAAATTGCAGAAATTTCCCTTATGTTATGGCAAAATTGCAGAAATTTCCCTTATTTGGGGACAAAAAACAGAAATTCCCCTTATTTTAGGCCAAAATTGCAGAAATTTGCTTTATTTGGGGGAAAAAATCAGAAATTCCTCTTATTTTGCAGCAAAATTGCAGAAATTTGCTTTATTATGGGGAAAAATTGCAGAAATTTCCCTTATTTTAGGGCAAAATTGCAGAAATTTCACTTATTTCAGAAGAAAAAACAAAAATTTTTCTTATTTTGGGGCAAAAAGGCAGAAATTCCCTTTATTTTGGGGCAAAAAGGCAGAAATTCACCTTATTTTGGGGTAAAATTGAAGAAATTTCACATATTTCAGGGCAAAAAGGCAGAAATTCCCTTTATTTTGAGGTAAAATGCTGAAATTCACCATATTTTGGGGCAAAAGGCAGAAATTCCCCTTATTTTGGGGCAAAAAAGGCACAAATTTCTCTTATTTTTGGGCAAAATTGCAGAAATTTAATTTATTTCAGGGTAAAAAGTCAGAAATTCCCCTTATTTTGGGGCCGAAAGGAGAAATTTCTTTTATTATGGTACAAAATTGAAGAAATTATCTTTATTTTTGAACAAAAAGGCAGAAATTCACCATATTTTAGGGTAAAATGCCGAAATTCTTCTTATTTTGAGTTAAAATGCAGAAATTCCCCTTATTTAGAGGTAAAATGAAGAAATTCCCCTAATATTGGGGAAAAATGCAGAAATCCCCTTTATTTTGGGACAAAAATGCAGAAATTCCCCTTATATTGTGGCAAAAAGGCAGAAATTTCCCTTATTTTGGGGCAAAATTGCAGAAATTTTTCTTATTTTGGGCAAAATTGCAGAAATTTCACTTATTTCAGGGAAAGAAGGCAGGAATTTCTCTTATTTTGGGGCAAAAAGGCAGAAATTTCTTATATTTTGGTACAAAATTGCAGAAATTTTCTATGTTTTGGGACAAAATTGCAGAAATTCCCCTTATTTTGTGGCAAAAAGGCAGAAATTTCCCTTATTTTGGGGCAAAAATGCAGAAATTTCACTTATTTCAAGGCAAAATTCCAAAAGTCCTTTTGTTTTGGGGCAAAACGACAGAAATTCAGTTTATTTTTGGGTTAAAAAGCAGAAATTTCACTTAATTTGAGGTAAAAAGGCAGAAATTACTCTTATTTTGGGGCTAAAATGAAGAAATTTCCCTTTTTTGTGGCAAAAGGTATACATTCCCCTTATTTTCAGGCAAAAAAGAAGAAATTCCCCGTATTTTGAAGCAAAATTACAGAAATTCCCCTAATTGTGAGGCAAAACGGCAGAAATTCCCTATATGTTGGGGCAAAAAGACAGAAATTCTCCTTATTTTGTGGCAAAACTCAGAAATTCCACTTATTTTGGGGCAAAATTCCAGAAATTTCCCTTATTTTAGGGCAAAAAAGCAGAAATTCCTAATATATTGTGGCAAAAATGCAGAAATTCCCCTTATTTTGAGGTAAAAAGGCTGAAATTCCTCTTATTTGGGGGCAAAAAGGAAGAATTTTTCTTTATTTTGGGGCAAAGTTGCAGAAATTTCACTTATTTCAGGGTAATAAGTCAGAAATTTTCCTTATTTTGGGGCAAAAAAAACAGAAATTTCTTTTGTTTTGGGGTAAAAAAGACAGAAATTCCACTTATTTAGAGGCAAAAGGCAGAAGTTCCTCTTAATTTTGCGCAAAAATGAAGAAATTTTCATTTTTTATGGCAAAAAAATATGCATTCCCCTTATTTTCGGGCAAAAAGGCAGAAATTCCCCTTATTTTGAAACAAAATTGCAGAAATTCCCCTAATTTTGGGGTAAAAGTCAGACATTCCCTTGATTTTGGGGCAAAAATCAGAAATTCCCCTTATTTTGGGGAATAATTCCAGAAATTTCCTTTAATTTGGGGCAAAATTGCAGAAATTTACCTTATTTTGGTGCAAAATTGCAGAAATTTCTGATATTTGGGGCAAAATTGCAGAAATTTCACTTATTTTCAGGTAAAAAGACTGAAATTTCCTTTATTTTTGGGCAAAAAGTGAGAAATTCCCCTTATTTTGGGGCAAAATTGCAGAAATATTTCTTATTTTGGGGCAAAAAGGCAGAAACTCCTTATATTTTGGGGCAAAAAGGAAGAAATTCCCCTTATTTTGGGATAAATTTGCAGAAATTTCCCTTATTTGGAAGCAAAAAGGCAGAAAATCCTTTTAATTTCGGGCAAAAAGGCAGAAATTCCCCGTATTTTGGAGCAAAATTGCAGAATTTCCACTAATATCGGGGCAAAAATGCAGAAATTCCCTTTATTTGGGGCAAAAGCAGAAGTTCCCCTTATTTTCGGGAAAAAAGGCAGAAATTCCTTGTATTTTGAAGCAAAATTGCAGAAACTCCCCTAATTTTGGGGCAAAAAGGCAGAAATTCCCTTTATTTTGGGGCAAAAATACAGAAATTCTCCTTATTTCGCGGCAAAAAGTCAGAAATTCCCTTTATTTTGGGGCAAAATTGAAGAACTTTCCCTTATTTTGGGGCAAAATTGCAGAAATTTCCCTTATTTTGGGGCAAAATTTTAGAAATTTCTTTTATTTTGGTACATAATTGCAGAAATTTTTCTTATATTGTGGCAAAAAGGCTAAAATTCCCCATATTTTGGTGCAAAAATGCTGAAATTCCCCTTATTTTGAGGTAAAATGCTGAAATTCCCCTTATTTTGGGGCAAAAACGCCGAAATTTCCCTCATTTTGGGGCAAAAAGGCACAAATTTTCCTTATATTCGGGCAAAATTGCAGAAATTTCATTTATTTCAGGGCAAAAAGTCAGAAATTCCATTTATTTTGGGACAAAAAACAGAAATTTCTTTTATTTTGGTACAAAGTTGAAGAAATTTTTCTTATTTTGGAACAAAAAGGCAGAAATTCATCATATTTTGGGGTAAAAGGCAGAAATTCCCCTTATTTTGAGGTAAAAAGGATGAAATTCCTCTTATTTTACGGCAAAAAGGCAAAAATTTCCTTTACTTTGTGGCAAAAAGGCAGAAATTCTTGTTAATTGGGGCAGAAAAGCAGAAATTTTCCTTATTTGAAGGCAATAAGGCAGTAATTCCCCATATTTTGTGGCAAAAAGGCAGAAATTCCCCTCATTTAGGGGTAAAATGCTGAAATTCCCCTTATTTTGGGCAAAAAGGCAGAAATTCCCCTTATTTTTGGACAAAATTGCAGAAATTTCAAATATTTCAGGGCAAAAAGGCAGAAATTCCACTTAATTTCGGGCAATAAGGCAGAATTTTTCTGTATTTTGGAGCAAAATCTCAGAAATTCCCCTTATATTGGTGCAAAAATTCAGAAATTCCCTTTATTTTGGTGCAATAAGGCAGAAATTCCCCGTATTTTGAAGCAAAATTGCACTAATTCCCCTAATTTTGAGGGAAAATGCAGAAATTCACATTATTTTGGGGCAAAAAGACAGAAATTCTCCTTATTACACAGCAAAAAGTCAGAAATTCCCTTTATTTTGGGGCAAAATTGCATAAATTTCCCTTATTTTGTGGCAAAATTGCAGAAATTTTTCTTATTTTGGGTAAAATTGCAGAAATTTCACTTATTTCAGGGAAAGAAGGCAGGAATTTCTCTTATTTGGGGCAAAAAGGCAGAAATTTCTTTTATTTTGGTACAAAATTGCAAAAATTTTCTTTATTTTGAGGCAAAAATGCAGAAATTCCCCATATTTTGGGCAAAAAGGCAGATATTCCCTTTATTATGATGTAAAAAGGCTGAAATTCCTTTTATTTTGGGGCAAAAAGACAGAAATTCCCTTATTTTGTGGCAAAAAGGCAGAAATTTCCCTTATTTTCGGCAAAATTGCAGAAATTTCCCTTATTTTGGGGCAAAATTTTAGAAATTTCTTTTATTTTGGTACAGAATTGCAGAAATTTTTCTTTGTTTGTGGCAAAAAGGCAGAAATTCCCCATATTTTGGTGCAAAAAGGCTGAAATTCCCCTTATTTTGAGGTAAAATGCTGAAATTCCCCATATTTTGGAGCAAAATCTCAGAAATTCCTCTTATAAAGATGCAAAAATGCAGAAATTCCCTTTATTTTGGTGTAAAAAGGCAGAAATTCACCGTGTTTTGAAGCAAAATTGCAAATTCATCTAATTTTGAGGGAAAATACAGAAATTCAAATTATTTTGGGGCAAAAAGACAGAAATTCTCCTTATTTCAGGGCATAACTTCAGAAATTCCCCTTATTTTGGGGCAAAATTGCAGAAATTTTCCTTATTTTGTGGCAAAATTGCAGAAATTTTTCTTATTTTGGGCAAAATTGCAGAAATTTCACTTATTTCAGGGAAAGAAGTCAGGAATTTCTCTTATTTTGGGGCAAAAGGGCAGAAATTTCTTTTATTTTGGTACACAATTGCAGAAATTTTCTTTATTTTGGGGCAAAAATGAAGAAATTCCTCTTATTTTGTGGCAAAAAAACAGAAATTTCCCTTATTTTGGGGCAAAATTGCAGAAATTTCACTTATTTCAAGGCAAAATTCAAAAATTCCTTTTATTTTGGGGCAAAAAGACAGAAAATCCGTTTATTTTTGGGTAAAAAGGCAGAAATTTCACTTATTTTGAGGTAAAAAGGCAGAAATTACTTTTATTTTGGGGCTAAAATGAAGAAATTTCCTTTTTTGGTGGCAAAATTGCAGAAATTTTTCTTATTTTGAGGAAAATTGCAGAAATTTCACTTATTTCAGGGAAAGAAGGCAGGAATTTCTCTTATTTTGGGGCAAAAAGGCAGAAATTTCTTTTATTTTGGTACAAAATTGCAGAAATTTTCTTTATTTTGGGGCAAAAATGCAGAAATTCCCCTTATTTTGTGGCAAAAAGGCAGAAATTTCCCTTATTTTGCGGCAAAATTGCAAAATTTTCTTTATTTTGTTGCAATAAGGCAGAAATTCCCCATATTTTGAAAGAAAATTGCACAAATTCCCCTAATTTTGAGGGAAAATGCAGAAATTCACATTATTTTGGGGCAAAAAGACAGAAATTCTCCTTATTTCACGGCAAAAAGTCAGAAATTCCCCTTATTTTGGGGCAAAATTGCAGAAATTTCCCTTATTTTGTGGCAAAATTGCAGAAATTTTTCTTATTTTGGGCAAAATTGCAGAAATTTCACTTATTTCAGGGAAAGAAGGCAGGAATTTCTCTTATTTTGGGACAAAAAGGCAGAAATTTCTTATATTTTGGTACAAAAAAGCAGAAATTTTCTATATTTTGGGACAAAAATGCAGAAATTCCCCTTATTTTGTGGGAAAAAGGCAGAAATTTCTTTTATTTTGGGGCAAAATTGCAGAAATTTCACTTATTTCAAGGAAAAATTCAAAAAGTCCTCTTATTTTGGGGCAAAAAGACAGAAATTCAGTTTATTTTTGGGTTAAAAGGCAGAAATTTCACTTAATTTGAGGTAAAAAGGCAGAAATTACTCTTATTTTGGGGCTAAAATGAAGAAATTTTTTTTTGTGGCAAAAGGTATACATTCCCCTTATTTTCAGGCAAAAAAGCAGAAATTCCCCGTATTTTGTAGCATAATTGCAGAAATTCCCCTAATTGTGAGGCAAAACGGCAGAAATTCCCTATATGTTGGGGCAAAAAGACAGAAATTCTCCTTATTTTGTGGCAAAACTCAGAAATTCCACTTATTTTGGGGCAAAATTCCAGAAATTTCCCTTATTTTAGGGCAAAAAAGCAGAAATTCCTAATATATTGTGGCAAAAATGCAGAAATTCCCCTTATTTTGAGGTAAAAAGGCTGAAATTCCTCTTATTTGGGGGCAAAAAGGAAGAATTTTTCCTTATTTTGGGGCAAAGTTGCAGAAATTTCACTTATGTCAGGGTAATAAGTCAGAAATTTTCCTTATTTTGAGGCAAAAAAGACAGAATTTTTTTTTGTTTTGGGGTAAAAAAGACAGAAATTCCACTTATTTAGAGGCAAAAGCAGAAGTTCCTCTTAATTTGGGGCAAAATTGAAGAAATTTCCCTTTTTTATAGCAAAAAGGTATGCATTCCCCTTATTTTCAGGCAAAAAGGCAGAAATTCCCCTTATTTTGAAGCAAAATTGCAGAAATTCCCCTAATTTTGGGGTAAAAGGCAGACATTCCCTTTATTTTGGGGCAAAAATCAGCAATTCCCCTTATTTTGGGGAAAAATTCCAGAAATTTCCTTTAATTTGGGGCAAAATTGGAGAAATTTCACTTACTTTCAGGTAAAAAGACTGATATTTCCTTTATTTTTGGGCAAAAAGTGAGAAATTCCCCTTATTTTGCGGCAAAATTGCAGAAATATTTCTTATTTTGGGGCAAAAAGGCAGAAATTCCTTATATTTGGGGCAAAAAGGCAGAAATTCTCCTTATTTTGGGATAAAATTGCAGAAATTTCCCTTATTTGGGGGCAAAAAGGCAGAAAATCTTTTTAATTTCAGGCATAAAGGCAGAAATTCCCCGTATTTTGGAGCAAAATTGCAGAAATTCCCCTAATATCGGGGCAAAAATGCAGAAATTCCCTTTATTTGGGGCAAAAGCAGAAGTTCCCCTTATTTTCGGGAAAAAAGGCAGAAATTCCTTGTATTTTGAAGCAAAATTGCAGAAACTCCCTTAATTTTGGGGCAAAAAGGCAGAAATTTCCTTTATTTTGGGGCAAAAATACAGAAATTCTCCTTATTTCGCGGCAAAAATTCAGAAATTCCCCTTATTTTGGGGCAAAATTGAAGAACTTTCCCTTATTTTTGGGAAAAATTGCAGAAATTTACCTTATTTTGGGGCAAAATTTTAGAAATTTCTTTTATTTTGGTACAGAATTGCAGAAATTTTTTTTATATTGTGGCAAAAAGGCTAAAATTCCTCATATTTTGGTGCAAAAATGCTGAAATTCCCCTTATTTTGAGGTAAAATGCTGAAATTCCCCTTATTTTGGGGCAAAAAGGCCAAAATTTCCCTCATTTTGGAGCAAAAAGGCACAAATTTTTTTTATTTTCGGGCAAAATTGAAGAAATTTCATTTATTTCCAGGCAAAAAGTCAGAAATTCCTTTTATTTTGGAACAAAAAACAGAAATTTCTTTTATTTTGTTACAAAGTGGAAGAAATTTTTCTTATTTTGGAACAATAAGGCAGAAATTCATCATATTATGGAGTAAAAGGCAAAAATTCCCCTTATGTTGAGGTAAAAAGGATGAAATTCCCCTTATTTTAGGGCAAAAAGGCAAAAATTTCCTTTACTTTGTGGCAAAAAAAGGAGAATTTCTTGTTAATTGGGGCAGAAACGCAGAAATTTTCCTTATTTGAAGGCAAAAAGGCAGTAATTCCCCATATTTTGTGGCAAAAAGGCAGAAATTCCCCTCATTTGGAGGTAAAATGCTGAAATTCCCCTTATTTTGGGCAAAAAGGCAGAAATTCCCCTTATTTTTGGACAAAATTGCAGAAATTTCACTTATTTCATGGCAAAAAGTCAGAAATTTGCCTTATTTTGGGGGAAAAAACAGAAATTCCCCTAATTTTAGGGACAAAAATAGAAATTCCCCTTTTTTATGTGTAAAATTGCAGAAATTTCAAATATTTCAGGGCAAAAAGGCAGAAATTCCACTTAATATCGGGCAATAAGGCAGAAATTTTCTGTATTTTGGAGCAAAATCTCAGAAATTCCCCTTATATTGGTGCAAAAATGCAGAAATTCCCTTTATTTTGGTGCAATAAGGCAGAAATTCTCCGTATTTTGAAGCAAAATTGCACTAATTCCCCTAATTTTGAGGGAAAATGCAGAAATTCACATTATTTTGGGGCAAAAAGACAGAATTTCTCCATATTTCACGTCAAAAAGTCAGAAATTCCCCTTACTTTGGGGCAAAATTGCATAAATTTCCCTTATATTGTGGCAAAATTGCAGAAATTTTTCTTATTTTGGGCAAAATTGCAGAAATTTCACTTATTTCAGAAAAAGAAGGCAGGAATTTCTCTTATTTTGGGGCAAAAAGGCAGAAATTTCTTTTATTTTGGTACAAAATTGCAAAAATTTTTCTTTATTTTGAGGCAAAAATGCAGAAATTCCCCATATTTTGGGGCAAAAAGGCAGAGATTCCCCTTATTATGAGGTAAAAAGGCTGAAATTCCTTTTATTTTGGGGCAAAAAGACAGAAATCCTCCTTATTTTGTGGCAAAAAGGCAGAAATTTCCCTTATTTTGGGGCAAAATTGCAGAAATTTCCCCTATTTTGGGGCAAAATTTTAGAAATTTCTTTTATTTTGGTACAGAATTGCAGAAATTTTTCTTCTTTTGTGGCAAAAAGGCAGAAATTCCCCTTATTTGGAGGTAAAATGCTGAAATTCCCCTTATTTTGGGCAAAAGGAAGAAATTCCCTTTATTTTTGAGCAAAATTTCAGAAATTTCACTTATTTTAGTGCAAAAAGTCAGAAATTTGCCTTATTTTGAGGCAAAAAGCAGAAATTTCCCTAATTTTGGCACCAAAAAAAGAAATTCCTTTTTTTTTGGGGTAAAATTGCAGAAATTTCAAATATTTCAGTGCAAAAAGGCAGAAATTCCATTTAATTTTAGACAATAAGGCACAAATTTTCCGTATTTTGGAGCGAAATCTAAGAAACTCCCCTTATAATGGTGCAAAAATGCAGAAATTTCCTTTATTTTGGTGTAATAAGGCAGAAATTCCCCGTGTTTTGAAGCAAATTTGCACAAATTCATCTAATTTTAAGGAAAATAAAGAAATTCAAATTATTTTGGGGCAAAAAGACAGAAATTCTCCTTATTTCAGGGCATAACGTCAGAAATTCCCCATATTTTGGGGCAAAATTGCAGAAATTTCCCTTATTTTGTGGCAAAATTGCAGAAATTTTTCTTATTTTGGGCAAAATTGCAGAAATTTCACTTATTTCAAGGCAAAATTCAAAAATTCCTTTTATTTTGGGGCAAAAAGAAAGAAATTCCGTTTTTTTGGGTAAAATGCAGAAATTTCACTTATTTTGAGGTAAAAAGGCAGAAATTACTCTTATTTTGGGGCTAAAATGAAGAAATTTCCCTTTTTTGTGGCAAAATTGCAGAAATTTTTCTTATTTTGGGCAAAATTGCAAAAATTTCACTTATTTCAGGGAAAGAAGGCAGGAATTTCTCTTATTATGGGGCAAAAAGGCAGAAATTTCTTTTATTTTGGTACAAAATTGCAGAAATTTTCTTTATTTTGGTTCAAAAATGCAGAAATTCCCCTTATTTTGTGCCAAAAAGGCAGAAATTTCCCTTATTTTGGGGCAAAATTGCAGAAATTCCTTTTATTTTGTTGCAATAAGGCAGAAATTCCCCATTTTTTGAAGCAAAATTGCACAAATTTCCCTAATTTTGAGGGAAAATGCAGAAATTCACATTATTTTGGGGCAAAAGACAGAAATTCTCCTTATTACACAGCAAAAAGTCAGAAATTCCCCTTATTTTGGGGCAAAATTGCAGAAATTTCCTTTATTTTGTGGCAAAATTTCAGAAATTTTTCTTATTTTGTGCAAAATTGCAGAAATTTCACTTATTTCAGGGAAAGAAGGCAGGAATTTCTCTTATTTTAGGGCAAAAAGGCAGAAATTTCTTTTATTTTGGTACAAAATTACAAAAATTTTCTTTATTTTGAGGCAAAAATGCAGAAATTCCCCATATTTTGGGGCAAAAAGGCAGAGATTCCCTTTATTATGAGGTAAAAAGGCTGAAATTCCTTTTATTTTGAGGCAAAAAAACAGAAATTCTCCTTATTTTGTGGCAAAAAGGCAGAAATTTCCCTTATTTTCGGGCAAAATTATAGAAATTTATTTTATTTTGGTACAGAATTGCAAAAAATTTTCTTATTTTGTGGAAAAAAGGCAGAAATTCCCCATATTTTGGTGCAAAAAGTCTGAAATTCCCCTTATTTTGGGGTAAAATAATGAAACTCCCCATATTTTGGGGCAAAAAGGCAGAAATTCCCTACATTTTGGGGCAAAAAGGCACAAATTACCATTATTTTCGGGCAAAATTGCAGAAATTTCATTTATTTCATGGCAAAAAGTCATAAATTCTTTTTATTTTGGGGCAAAAACAAGAAATTTCTTTTATTTTGGTACAAAGTTGGAGAAATTTTTTTTTATTTTGAAACAAAAAGGCAGAAATTTCCCTTATTTTGGGGCAAAAGGCAGAAAATCCCCTTATTTTGAGGTAAAAAGGATGAAATTCCCCTTATTTTAGGGCAAAAAGGCAAAATTTTCCTTTACTTTGTGGCAAAAAGGCAGAAATTCTTGTTTATTGGGGCAGAATAGCAGAAATTTTCCTAATTTGAAGGCAATAAGGCACTAATTCCCCATATTTTGTGGCAAAAAGGCAGAAATTCCATTTATTTGGAGGTAAAATGCTGAAATTCCCCTTATTTTGGGCAAAAGGCAGAAATTCCCCTTATTTTGGTGCAAAATGGCAGAAATTTCACTTATTTTAGGGCAAAAAGTCAGAAATTTGCCTTATTTTGGGGCAAAAAACAGAAATTCCCCTTATTTTGGGGTAAAATTGCAGAAATTTAAAATAATTCAGTGCAAAAAGGTAGAAATTCCACTTAATTTTAGGCAATAAGGAACAAATTTTTTGTATTTTGGAGCAAAATCTCAGAAATTCCCCTTATAATGGTGCAAAAATGCAGAAATTCCCTTTATTTTGGTGTAATAAGGCAGAAATTCCCCGTGTTTTGAAGCAACATTGCACAAATTCATCTAATTTTGAGGGAAAATGCAGAAATTCAAATTATTTTGGGGCAAAAAGACAGAAATTCTCCATATTTCAGGGCATAACTTCAGAAATTCCCCTTATTTTGGGGCAAAATTGCAGAAATTCCCTTTATTTTGTGGCAAAAAGGCAGAAATTTACCTTATTTTGGGGCAAAATTGCAGAAATTTCACTTATTTCAAGGCAAAATTCAAAAATTCCTTATATTTTGGGGCAAAAAGACAGAAATTCCGTTTATTTTTGGGTAAAAAGGCAGAAATTTCACTTATTTTGAGGTAAAAAGGCAGAAATTACTCTTATTTTGGGGCTAAAATGAAGAAATTTCCCTTTTTTGTGGCAAAATTGCAGAAATTTTTCTTATTTTGGGAAAATTGCAGAAATTTCACTTATTTCAGGGAAAGAAGGCAGGAATTTCTCTTATTTTGGGGCAAAAAGGCAGAAATTTCTTTTATTTTGGTACAAAATTACAGAAATTTTCTTTATTTTGAGGCCAAAATGCAGAAATTCCCCATATTTTGGGGCAAAACGGCAGAGATTCCCCTTATTATGACGTAAAAAGGCTGAAATCCCTTTTATTTTGGGGCAAAAAGACAGAAATTCCCCTTATTTTGTGGCAAAAAGGAAGAAATTTCCCGTATTTTGGGGCAAAATTGCAGAAATTTTCCTTATTTTAGGGCAAAATTTTAGAAATTTCTTTTATTTTGGTACAGAATTGCAGAAATTTTTCTTATATTGTGGCAAAAAGGCAGAAATTCCCCATATTTTGGTGCAAAAAGGCTGAAATTCCCCTTATTTTGAGGTAAAATGCTGAAATTCCCCATATTTTGGGGCAAAAAGGCTGAAATTCCTTACATTTTGGGGCAAAAAGGCACAAATTTCCCTTATTTTCAGGCAAAATTGCAGAAATTTCATTTATTTCAGGGCAAAAAGATAGAAATTCTTTTTATTTTGGGGCAAAAAGCAGAAATTTCTTTTATTTTGGTACAAAGTTGAAGAAATTTTTCTTATTTTGGAACAAAAAGGCAGAAATTCCCCATATTTTGGGGCAAAAGGCAGAAATTCCCCTTATTTTGAGGTAAAAAGGCTGAAATTCCCCTTATTTTGGGGCAAAAAGGCAGAAATTCCCTTTATTTTGTGGCAAAAAGGCAGAAATTCTCATCAATTGGGGCAGAAAAGCAGAAACTTTCTTTATTTGAGGGCAATAATGCAGAAATTCCCCATATTTTGTGGCAAAAAGGCAGAAATTCCCCTTATTTGCAGGTAAAATGCTAAAATTCCCCTTATTTTGGGCAAAAGGCAGAAATTCCCATTATTTTGGGGCAAAATTGCAGAAATTTCACTTATTTAAAGGCAAAAAGTCAGAAATTTGCCTTATTTTGGGGCAAAAAGAAGAAATTCCCCTAATTTTGGGGCGAAAAACAGAAATTCCCCTTATTTTGGGGTAAAATTGCAGAAATTTCAAATATTTCAGTGCAAAAAGGCAGAAATTCCACTTAATTTTAGGCAATAAGGCACAAATTTTCTGTATTTTGGAGCAAAATCTCAGAAATTCCCCTTATAATGGTGCAAAAATGCAGAAATTCCATTTTTTTGGTGTAATAAGGCAGAAATTCCCCGTGTTTTGAAGCAAAATTGCACAAATTCATCTAATTTTGAGGGAAAATGCAGAAATTCAAATTATTTTGGGGCAAAAAGACAGAAATTCTCCTTATTACACAGCAAAAAGTCAGAAATTCCCTTTATTTTGGGGCAAAATTGCAGAAAATTCCCTTATTTTGTGGCAAAATTGCAGAAATTTTTCTTATTTTGGGCGAAATTGCAGAAATTTCACTTATTTCAGGAAAAGAAGGCAGGAATTTCTCTTATTTTGGGGCAAAAGAGCAGAAATTTCTTTTTTTCGTAAAAAAATGCAGAACTTTTCTTTATTTTGGGCAAAAATGCAGAAATTCCCCTTATTTTGTGGCAAAAAGGCAGAAATTACCCTTATATTGGGGCAAAATTGCAGAAATTTCACTTATTTCAATGCAAAATTCAAAAATTCCTTTTATTTTGGGGCAAAAAGACAGAAAATCCGTTTATTTTTGGGTAAAAAGGCAGAAATTTCACTTATTTTGAGGTAAAAAGGCAGAAATTACTTTTATTTTGGGGCTAAAATGAAGAAATTTCCTTTTTTGGTGGCAAAATTGCAGAAATTTTTCTTATTTTGGGCAAAATTGCAGAAATTTCACTTATTTCAGGGAAAGAAGGCAGGAATTTCTCTTATTTTGGGGCAAAAAGGCAGAAATTTCTTTTTTTTTGGTACAAAATTGCAGAAATTTTCTTTATTTTAGGGCAAAAATGCAGAAATTCCCCTTATTTTGTGGCAAAAAGGCAGAAATTTCCTTATTTTGGGGCAAAATTGCAGAAATTTCACTTATTTCAAGGCAAAATTCAAAAATTCCTTTTATTTTAGGGGAAAAAGATAGAAATTCGGTTTATTTTTGGGTAAAAAGGCAGAAATTTCACTTATTTTGAAGTAAAAAAACAGAAATTACTCTTATTTTGCGACTAAAATGAAGAAATTTCTCTTTTTTGTGGCAAAATTGCAGAAATTTTTCTTATTTTGGGCAAAATTGCAGAATTTTCACTTATTTCAGGGAAAGAAGGCAGGAATTTCTCTTATTTTGGGGCAAAAAGGCAGAAATTTCTTTTATTTTGCTACAAAATTGCAGAAATTTTCTTAATTTTGGGGCAAAAATGCAGAAATTCCTTTTATTTTGTGGCAAAAAGACAGAAATTTCCCTTAATTTGGGGCAAAATTGCAGAAATTCCCTTTATTTTGGTGCAATAAGGCAGAAATTCCTCATATTTTGAAGCAAAATTGCACAAATTCCCCTAATTTTGAGGGAAAATGCAGAAATCCCATTATTTTGGTGCAGAAAGACAGAAATTCTCCTTATTTCATGGCAAAAAGTAAGAAATTCCCCTTATTTTGGAGCAAAATTGCAGAAATTTCCCTTATTTTGTGGCAAAATTGCAGAAATTTTTCTTATTTTGGGCAAAATTGCAGAAATTTCACTTATTTCAGGCAAAGAAGGCAGGAATTTCTCTTATTTTGGGGCAAAAAGGAAGAAATTTCTTTTATTTTGGTACAAAATTGCAGAAATTTTCTTTATATTGAGGCAAAAATACAGAAATTCCCCATTTTTGGGGGCAAAAAGACAGAGATTCCCCTTATTATGAGGTAAAAAGGCTGAAATTCCTTTTATTTTGGGGCAAAAAGACAGAAATTCCTCTTACTTTGTGCCAAAAAGGCAGAAATTGCCCCTATTTTGGGGCAAAATTGCAGAAATTTCCCTTATTTTTGGGCAAAATTTTAGAAATTTCTTTTATTTTGGTACAGAATTGCAGAAATTTTTTTATTTTGTGGAAAAAACGCAGAAATTCCACATATTTTGGTGCAAAAAGGCTGAAATTCCCCTTATTTTGAGGTAAAATGCTGAAATTCCCCATATTTTGGGGCAAAAAGGCAGAAATTCCCTACATTTTGGGGCAAAAAGGCAAAAATTTCCCTTATTTTCAGGCAAAATTGCAGGAATTTCATTTATTTCAGGGCAAAAAGTCAGAAATTCCTTTTATTTTGGGGCAAATAGAATAAATTTCTTTTATTTTGGTACAAAGATGAAGAATTTTTTTTTATTTTGGAACAAAAGGGCACAAATTCCCCATATTCTGGGGTAAAAGGAAGAAATTCCCCTTACTTTGAGGTAAAAAGGATGAAATACCCCTTATTTTAGGGCATAAAGGCAAAAATTTCCTTTACTTTGTGGCAAAAACGCAGACATTCTTGTTAATTGGGGCAGAAAACCAGAAATTTTCCTTATTTGAAGGCAATAAGGCAGTAATTCCCCATATTTTTGTGGCAAAAAGGCAGAAATTCCCCTTATTTTGAGGTAAAATGCTGAAATTCCCCTTATTTTGGGCAAAAGGCAGAAATTCCCCTTATTTTGGTGCAAAATTGCAGAAATTTCACTTATTTTAGGGTAAAAAGTCAGAAATTTCCCTTATTTTGAGGCAAAACCAGAAATTTCCCTAATTTTGGGGCCAAAAACAGAAATTCTCCTTATTTTGGGGTAAAATTGCAGAAATTTCAAATATTTCAGTGCAAAAAGGCAGAAATTCCACTTAATTTTAGGCAATGAGGCACAAATTTTCCGTATTTTGGAGCAAAATCTCAGAAATTCCCCTTATAATGGTGCAAAAATGCAGAAATTCCCTTTATTTTGGTGTAATAAGACAGAAATTCCCAGTGTTTTGAAGCAAAATTGCACAAATTCACCTAATTTTGAGGGAAAATGCAGAAATTCAAATTATTTTGGGGCAAAAAGACAGAAATTCTCCTTATTTCAGGGCATAACGTCAGAAATTCCCCTTATTTTGGGGCAAAATTGCAGAAATTTCCCTTATTTTGTGGCAAAATTGCAAAAATTATTCTTATTTTGGGCAAAATTGCAGAAATTTCACTTATTTCAGGGAAAGAAGGCAGGAATTTCTCTTATTTTGGGGAAAAAAGGCAGAAATTTTTTTTTGGTACAAAATTGCAGAAATTTTCTTTATTTTGGGGCAAAAATGCAGAAATTCCCTTTATTTTGTGGCAAAAAGGCAGAAATTTTTCTTATTTTGGGGCAAAATTGCAGAATTTTCACTAATTTCAAGGCAAAATTCAAAAATTCCTTTTATTTTTTTGGGCAAAAAGACAGAAATTCCGTTTATTTTTGGGTAAAAAGGCAGAAATTTTACTTATTTTGAGGTAAAAAGGCAGAAATTACTTTTATTTTGGGGCTAAAATGAAGAAATTTCCTTTTTTTGTTGCAAAATTGCAGAAATTTTTCTTATTTTGGGCAAAATTGCAGAAATTTCACTTATTTCAGGGAAAGAAGGCAGGAATTTCTCTTATTTTGGGGTAAAAAGGCAGAAATTTCTTTTATTTTGGTACAAAATTGCAGAAATTTTCTTTTTTTGGGGCAAAAATGCAGAAATTCCCCTTATTTTGTGGCAAAAAGGCAGAAATTTTTCTTATTTTGGGGCAAAATTGCAGAAATTCCCTTTATTTTGGTGCAATAAGGCAGAAATTCCCCATATTTTGAAGCAAAATTGCACAAATTCCCCTAATTTTGAGGGAAAATGCAGAAATTTACATTATTTTGGGGCAAAAAGAAAGAAATTCTCCTTATTTCACGGAAAAAAGTCAGAAATTCCCCTTATTTTTGGGCAAAATTGCAGAAATTTCCCTTATTTTGTGGCAAAATTGCAGAAATTTTTTTATATTTTGAGCAAAATTGCAGAAATTTCACCTATTTCAGGGAAAGAAGGCAGGAATTTCTTTTATTTTGGGGCAAAAAGGCAGAAATTTCTTTTATTTTTGTACAAAATTGCAGAAATTTTCTTTATTTTGAGGCAAAAATGCAGAAATTCCCCATATTTTGAGGCAAAAATGCATAGATTCCCTTTATTATGAGGTAAATAGGCTGAAATTCCTTTTATTTTGGAGCAAAAAGACAGAAATTCCCCTTATTTTGTGGCAAAAAGGCAGAAATTTCCCTTATTTTGGGGCAAAATTGCAGAAATTTCCCTTATTTTCGGGCAAAATTTTAGAAATTTCTTTTATTTTTGTACAGAATTGCAGAAATTTTTCTTCTCTTGTGGCAAAAAGGCAGAAATTCCCCATATTTTGGTGCAAAAAGGCTGAAATTCCTCTTATTTTGAGGTAAAATGCTGAAATTCCCCATATTTTGGGGCAAAAAGGCAGAAATTCCCTACATTTTGAGGCAAAAAGGCACAAATTTCCCTTATTTTCGGGCAAAATTGCAGAAATTTCATTTATTTCAGGGCAAAAAGTCAGAAATTCCTTTTATTTTGGGGCAAAAAGAAGAAATTTCTTTTATTTTGGTAGAAAGTTCAAGAAATTTTTTTTATTTTGGAACAAAAAGGCAGAAATTCTCCATATTTTGGGGCAAAACGCAGAAATTCCCCTTATTTTGAGGTAAAAAGGCTGAAATTCCCCTTATTTTGGGGCAAAAAGGCAGAAATTCCCTTTATTTTGTGGCAAAAAGGCAGAAATTCCCATTAATTGGGGGCAGAAAAGCAGAAACTTTCCTTATTTTGGGGCAAAAATGCAGAAATTCCCCATATTTTGTGGCAAAAAGGCAGAAATTCTCCTAATTTGGAGGTAAAATGCTGAAATTCCCCTTATTTTGGGCAAAAGGCAGAAATGCCCCTTATTTTGGGGCAAAATTCCAGAAATTTCACTTATTTTAGGGCAAAAAGTCAGAAATTTGCCTTATTTTGGGGCAAAAAGCAGAAATTACCCTAATTTTAGGGCCAAAAACAGAAATTCCCCTTATTTTGGGGTAAAATTGCAGAAATTTCAAATATTTTAGTGCAAAAAGGCAGAAATTCCACTTAATTTTAGGCAATAAGGCACAAATTTTCTGTATTTTGGAGCAAAATCTCAGAAATTCCCCTTATAATTGTGCAAAAATGCAGAAAATCGTTTTATTTTGGTGTAATACGGCAGAAATTCCCCGTGTTTTGAAGCAACATTGCACAAATTCATCTAATTTTGAGGGAAAATGCAGAAATTCAAATTATTTTGGGGCAAAAAGACAGAAATTCTTTTTATTTCAGGGCATAATGTCAGAAATTCCCATTATTTTTGGGCAAAGTTGCAGAAATTTCCCTTATTTTGTGGCAAAATTGCAGAAATTTTTCTTATTTTGGGCAAAATTGCAGAAATTTCACTTATTTCAGGGAAAGAAGGCAGAAATTTCCCTTATTTTGGGGCAAAATTGCAGAAATTCCTTTTATTTTGGTGCAATAAGGCAGAAATTCCCCATATTTTGAAGCAAAATTGCACAAATTCCCCTAATTTTGAGGGTAAATGCAGAAATTCACATTATTTTGGTGCAGAAAGACAGAAATTCTCCTTATTTCACGGCAAAAAGTAAGAAATTCCTATTATTTTGGGGCAAAATTGCAGAAATTTCCCTTATTTTGTGGCAAAATTGCAGAAATTTTTCTTATTTTGGGCAAAATTGCAGAAATTTCACTTATTTCAGGGAAAGAAGGCAGGAATTTCTCTTATTTTGGGGAAAAAGGCAGAAATTTCTTTTATTTTTGTACAAAATTGCAGAAATTTTCTTTATTTTAAGGCAAAAATGCAGAAATTCCCCTTATTTTGTGGCAAAAAGGCAGATATTTCCCTTATTTTGGGGCAAAATTGCAGAAATTTCACTTATTTCAAGGCAAAATTCAAAAATTCCTTTTATTTTGGGGCAAAAAGACAGAAATTCCGTTTATTTTTGGGTAAAATGCAGAAATTTCACTTATTTTGAGGTAAAAAGGCAGAAATTACTTTTATTTTGGGGCTAAAATGAAGAAATTTCTTTTTTTGTGGCAAAATGGCAGAAATTTTTCTTATTTTGGGCAAAATTGCAGAAATTTCACTTACTTCAGGGAAAGAAGGCAGGAATTTCTCTTATTTTGGGGCAAAAAGGCAGAAATTTCTTTTATTTTGGTACAAAATTGAAGAAATTTTCTTTATTTTGGGGCAAAAATGCAGAAATTCCCCTTATTTTGAGGCAAAAAGGCAGAAATATCTATTATTTTGGGGCAAAATTGCAGAAATTCCCTTTATTTTGGTGCATTAAGGCAGAAATTCCCCATATTTTAAAGCAAAATTGCACAAATTCCCCTAATTTTGAGGGAAAATGCAGAAATTCACATTATTTTGGGGCAAAAAAAAGAAATTCTCCTTATTTCACGGCAAAAAGTCAGAAATTCCTTTTATTTTTGGGCAAAATTGCAGAAATTTCCCTTATTTTGTGGCAAAATTGCAGAAATTTTTTTATATTTTGATCAAAATTGCAGAAATTTCACTTATTTCAGGGAAAGAAGGCAGGAATTTCTTTTATTTTGGGGCAAAAAGGCAGAAATTTCTTTTATTTTGATAAAAAATTGCAGAAATTTTCTTTATTTTGAGGCAAAAATGCAGAAATTCCCCATATTTTGAGGCAAAAAGGCATAGATTCCCTTTATTATGAGGTAAAAGGCTGCAATTCCTTTTATTTTGGAGCAAAAAGACAGAAATTCCCCTTATTTTGTGGCAAAAAGGCTGAAATTTCCTTTATTTTGGGGCAAAATTGCAGAAATTTCCCTTATTTTCGGGCAAAATTTTAGGAATTTCTTTTATTTTGGTACAGAATTGCAGAAATTTTTCTTCTCTTGTGGCAAAAAGGCAGAAATTCCCCATATTTTGGTGCAAAAAGGCTGAAATTCCCCTTATTTTGAGGTAAAATGCTGAAATTCCCCATATTTTGGGGCAAAAAGGCAGAAATTCCCTACATTTTGAGGCAAAAAGGCACAAATTTCCCTTATTTTCGGGCAAAATTGCAGAAATTTCATTTATTTCAGGGCAAAAAGTCAGAAATTCCTTTTATTTTGGGGCAAAAAGAAGAAATTTCTTTTATTTTGGTAGAAAGTTCAAGAAATTTTTTTTATTTTGGAACAAAAAGGCAGAAATTCTCCATATTTTGGGGCAAAACGCAGAAATTCCCCTTATTTTGAGGTAAAAAGGCTGAAATTCCCCTTATTTTGGGGCAAAAAGGCAGAAATTCCCTTTATTTTGTGGCAAAAAGGCAGAAATTCCCATTAATTGGGGGCAGAAAAGCAGAAACTTTCCTTATTTTGGGGCAAAAATGCAGAAATTCCCCATATTTTGTGGCAAAAAGGCAGAAATTCTCCTAATTTGGAGGTAAAATGCTGAAATTCCCCTTATTTTGGGCAAAAGGCAGAAATGCCCCTTATTTTGGGGCAAAATTCCAGAAATTTCACTTATTTTAGGGCAAAAAGTCAGAAATTTGCCTTATTTTGGGGCAAAAAGCAGAAATTACCCTAATTTTAGGGCCAAAAACAGAAATTCCCCTTATTTTGGGGTAAAATTGCAGAAATTTCAAATATTTTAGTGCAAAAAGGCAGAAATTCCACTTAATTTTAGGCAATAAGGCACAAATTTTCTGTATTTTGGAGCAAAATCTCAGAAATTCCCCTTATAATTGTGCAAAAATGCAGAAAATCGTTTTATTTTGGTGTAATACGGCAGAAATTCCCCGTGTTTTGAAGCAACATTGCACAAATTCATCTAATTTTGAGGGAAAATGCAGAAATTCAAATTATTTTGGGGCAAAAAGACAGAAATTCTTTTTATTTCAGGGCATAATGTCAGAAATTCCCATTATTTTTGGGCAAAGTTGCAGAAATTTCCCTTATTTTGTGGCAAAATTGCAGAAATTTTTCTTATTTTGGGCAAAATTGCAGAAATTTCACTTATTTCAGGGAAAGAAGGCAGAAATTTCCCTTATTTTGGGGCAAAATTGCAGAAATTCCTTTTATTTTGGTGCAATAAGGCAGAAATTCCCCATATTTTGAAGCAAAATTGCACAAATTCCCCTAATTTTGAGGGTAAATGCAGAAATTCACATTATTTTGGTGCAGAAAGACAGAAATTCTCCTTATTTCACGGCAAAAAGTAAGAAATTCCTATTATTTTGGGGCAAAATTGCAGAAATTTCCCTTATTTTGTGGCAAAATTGCAGAAATTTTTCTTATTTTGGGCAAAATTGCAGAAATTTCACTTATTTCAGGGAAAGAAGGCAGGAATTTCTCTTATTTTGGGGAAAAAGGCAGAAATTTCTTTTATTTTTGTACAAAATTGCAGAAATTTTCTTTATTTTAAGGCAAAAATGCAGAAATTCCCCTTATTTTGTGGCAAAAAGGCAGATATTTCCCTTATTTTGGGGCAAAATTGCAGAAATTTCACTTATTTCAAGGCAAAATTCAAAAATTCCTTTTATTTTGGGGCAAAAAGACAGAAATTCCGTTTATTTTTGGGTAAAATGCAGAAATTTCACTTATTTTGAGGTAAAAAGGCAGAAATTACTTTTATTTTGGGGCTAAAATGAAGAAATTTCTTTTTTTGTGGCAAAATGGCAGAAATTTTTCTTATTTTGGGCAAAATTGCAGAAATTTCACTTACTTCAGGGAAAGAAGGCAGGAATTTCTCTTATTTTGGGGCAAAAAGGCAGAAATTTCTTTTATTTTGGTACAAAATTGAAGAAATTTTCTTTATTTTGGGGCAAAAATGCAGAAATTCCCCTTATTTTGAGGCAAAAAGGCAGAAATATCTATTATTTTGGGGCAAAATTGCAGAAATTCCCTTTATTTTGGTGCATTAAGGCAGAAATTCCCCATATTTTAAAGCAAAATTGCACAAATTCCCCTAATTTTGAGGGAAAATGCAGAAATTCACATTATTTTGGGGCAAAAAAAAGAAATTCTCCTTATTTCACGGCAAAAAGTCAGAAATTCCTTTTATTTTTGGGCAAAATTGCAGAAATTTCCCTTATTTTGTGGCAAAATTGCAGAAATTTTTTTATATTTTGATCAAAATTGCAGAAATTTCACTTATTTCAGGGAAAGAAGGCAGGAATTTCTTTTATTTTGGGGCAAAAAGGCAGAAATTTCTTTTATTTTGATAAAAAATTGCAGAAATTTTCTTTATTTTGAGGCAAAAATGCAGAAATTCCCCATATTTTGAGGCAAAAAGGCATAGATTCCCTTTATTATGAGGTAAAAGGCTGCAATTCCTTTTATTTTGGAGCAAAAAGACAGAAATTCCCCTTATTTTGTGGCAAAAAGGCTGAAATTTCCTTTATTTTGGGGCAAAATTGCAGAAATTTCCCTTATTTTCGGGCAAAATTTTAGGAATTTCTTTTATTTTGGTACAGAATTGCAGAAATTTTTCTTCTCTTGTGGCAAAAAGGCAGAAATTCCCCATATTTTGGTGCAAAAAGGCTGAAATTCCCCTTATTTTGAGGTAAAATGCTGAAATTCCCCATATTTTGGGGCAAAAAGGCAGAAATTCCCTACATTTTGAGGCAAAAAGGCACAAATTTCCCTTATTTTCGGGCAAAATTGCAGAATTTTCATTTATTTCAGGGCAAAAAGTCAGAAATTCCTTTTAATTTGGGGCAAAAAGCAGAAATTTCTTTTATTTTGGTAGAAAGTTCAAGAAATTTTTCTTATTTTGGAACAAAAAGGCAGAAATTCTCCATATTTTGGGGCAAAACGCAGAAATTCCCCTTATTTTGAGGTAAAAAGGCTGAAATTCCCCTTATTTTGGGGCAAAAAGGCAGAAATTCCCTTTATTTTGTGGCAAAAAGGCAGAAATTCCCATTAATTGGGGCAGAAAAGCAGAAACTTTCCTTATTTGGGGGCAAAAATGCAGAAATTCCCTATATTTTGTGGCAAAAAGGCAGAAATTCTCCTAATTTGGAGGTAAAATGCTGAAATTCCTCTTATTTTGGGCAAAAGGCAGAAATGCCCCTTATTTTGGGGCAAAATTCCAGAAATTTCACTTATTTTAGGGCAAAAAGTCAGAAATTTGCCTTATTTTGGGGCAAAAAGCAGAAATTCCCCTAATTTTTGGGCCAAAAACAGAAATTCCCCTTATTTTGGGGTAAAATTGCAGAAATTTCAAATATTTCAGTGCAAAAAGGCAGAAATTCCACTTAATTTTAGGCAATAAGGCACAAATTTTCTGTATTTTGGAGCAAAATCTCAGAAATTCCCCTTATAATGGTGCAAAAATGCAGAAAATCTTTTTATTTTGGTGTAATAAGGCAGAAATTCCCCGTGTTTTGAAGAAACATTGCACAAATTCATCTAATTTTGAGGGAAAATGCAGAAATTCAAATTATTTTGGGGCAAAAAGACAGAAATTCTCCTTATTACACAGCAAAAAGTCAGAAATTCCCCTTATTTTTGGGCAAAATTGCAGAAATTTCCCTTATTTTGTGGCAAAATTGCAGAAATTTTTCTTATTTTGGGCAAAATTGCAGAAATTTCACTTATTTCAGGGGAAGAAGGCAGGAATTTCTCTTATTTTGGGGAAAAAGGCAGAAATTTCTTTTATTTTGGTACAAAATTGCAGAAATTTTCTTTATTTTGGGGCAAAAATGCAGAAATTCCCCTTATTTTGTGGCAAAAAGGCAGATATTTCCCTTATTTTGGGGCAAAATTGCAGAAATTTCACTTATTTCAAGGCAAAATTCAAAAATTCCTTTTATTTTGGGGCAAAAAGACAGAAATTCCGTTTATTTTGGGTAAAATGCAGAAATTTCACTAATTTTGAGGTAAAAAGGCAGAAATTACTCTTATTTTGGGGCCTAAATGAAGAATTTCCTTTTTTTGTGGCAAAATGGCAGAAATTTTTCTTATTTTGGGCAAAATTGCAGAAATTTCACTTATTTCAGGAAAAGAAGGCAGGAATTTCTCATATTTTGGGGCAAAAAGGCAGAAATTTCTTTTATTTTGGTACAAAATTGCAGAAATTTTCTTTATTTTGGGGCAAATATGCAGAAATTCTCCTTATTTTGTGGCAAAAATGCAGAAATATCCCTTATTTTGGGGCAAAATTGCAGAAATTCCCTTTATTTTGGTGCAATAAGGCAGAAATTCCCCATATTTTAAAGCAAAATTGCACAAATTCCCCTAATTTTGAGGGAAAATGCAGAAATTCACATTATTTTGGGGCAAAAAGAAAGAAATTCTCCTTATTTCACGGCAAAAAGTCAGAAATTCCTCTTATTTTGGGGCAAAATTGCAGAAATTTCCCTTATGTTGTGGAAAAATTGCAAAAATTTTTCTTATTTTGGGCAAAATTGCAGAAATTTCACTTATTTCAAGGCAAAATTCAAAAATTCCTTCTATTTTGGGGAAAAAGGCAGAAAATCCATTTATTTTTGGGTAAAAAGGCAGAAATTTCACTTATTTTGAGGTAAAAAGGCAGAAATTACTCTTATTTTGGGGCTAAAATGAAGAAATTTCCTTTTTTGTGGCAAAATTGCAGAAATTTTCCTTATTTTGGGCAAAATTGCAGAAATTTCACATACTTCAGGGAAAGAAGGCAGGAATTTCTCTTTTTTGGGGGCAAAAAGGCAGAAATTTCTTTTATTTTGGTACAAAATTCCAGAAATTTTCTTTATTTTGAGTCAAAAATGCAGAAATTCTTCATATTTTGTGGCAAAAAGGCAGAGATTCTTTCTATTATGAGGTAAAAAGGCTGAAATTCTTTTATTTTGGGGCAAAAAGACAGAAATTCCACTTATTTTGTGGCAAAAAGGCAGAAATTTCCCTTATTTTGGGGCAAAATTGCAGAAATTTCCTTATTTTTAGGCAAAATTTTAGAAATTTTTTTTATTTTGGTACAGAATTGCAGAAATTTTTCTTATTTTGTGGCAAAAATAAAGAAATTCCCCATATTATTGGTGCAAAAAGGCTGCAATTCCCCTTATTTTGAGGTAAAATGCTGAAATTCCTCATATTTTGGGGCAAAAAGGCAGAAATTCCCTACATTTTGAGGCAAAAAGGCACAAATTTCCCTTATTTTCGGGCAAAATTGAAGAAATTTCATTTATTTCAGGGCAAAACTTCAGAAATTCCTTTTATTTTGGGGCAAAAAGGCAGAAATTCCCTTTATTTTGTGGCAAAAAGGCAGAAATTCCCATTAATTGGGGCAGAAAAGCAGAAACATTCCTTATTTGGGGGCAATAATGCAGAAATTCCCCATATTTTGTGGCAAAAAGGCAGAAATTCCCCTAATTTGGAGGTTAAATGCTGAAATTCCCCTTATTTTGGGCAAAAGGCAGAAATTCCCCTTATTTTGGGGCAAAATTCCAGAAATTTCACTTATTTTAGGGCAAAAAGTCAAAAATTTGCCTTATTTTGGGGCAAAAAGCAGAAATTCCCCTAATTTTGGGGCGAAAAACAGAAATTCCCCTTATTTTGGGGTAAAATAGCAGAAATTTCAAATATTTCAGTGCAAAAAGGCAGAAATTCCACTTAATTTTAGGCAATAAGGCACAAATTTTCCGTATTTTGGAGCAAAATCTCAGAAATTCCCCTTATAATGGTGCAAAAATGCAGAAATTCTTTTTATTTTGGTGTAATAAGGCAGAAATTCCCCATGTTTTGAAGCAAAATTGCACAAATTCATATAATTTTGAGGGAAAATGCAGAAATTCAAATTATTTTGGGGAAAAAAGACAAAAGTTCTCCTTATTTCAGGGCATAACATCAGAAATTCCCCTTATTTTGGGGCAAAATTGCAGAAATTTCCCTTATTTTGTGGCAAAATTGCAGAAATTTTTCTTATTTTGGGCAAAATTGCAGAAATTTCACTTATTTCAGGGAAAGAAGGCAGGAATTTCTCTTATTTTGGGGCAAAAATGCAGAAATTTCTTTTTTTGGTACAAAATTGCAGAAATTTTCTTTATTTTGGGGCAAAAATGCAGAAATTCCCCTTATTTTGTGGAAAAAGGGCAGAAATTTCCATTATTTTGGGGCAAAATTGCAGAAATTTCACTTATTTCAAAACAAAATTCAAAAATTCCTTTTATTTTTGGGGGCAAAAAGACAGAAATTCCGTTTATTTTGGGGTAAAAAGGCAGAAATTTCACTTATTTTGAGGTAAAAAGGCAGAAATTATTCTTATTTTGGGGCTAAAATGAAGAAATTTCCTTTTCTTGTGGCAAAATTGCAGAAATTTTTCTTATTTTGGGCAAAAGTGCAGAAATTTCACTTATTTCAGGGAAAGAAGGCAGGAATTTCTCTTATTTTAAAGCAAAAAGGCAGAAATTTCTTTTATTTTGTTACAAAATTGCAGAAATTTTCATTATTTTGGGGCAAAAATGCAGAAATTCCCCTTATTTTGTGGCAAAAAGGCAGAAATTTCCCTTATTTTGGGGCAAAATTGCAGAAATTCCCTTTATTTTGGTGCAATAAGGCAGAAATTCTCCCTCCATATTTTGAAGCAAAATTGCACAAATTCCCCTAATTATAAGGGAAAATGCAGAAATTCACATTATTTTGGGGCAAAAAGAAATAAATTCTCCTTATTTCACGGCAAAACGTCAGAAATTCCCCTTATTTTGGGGAAAAATTGCAGAAATTTCCCTTATTTTGTGGCAAAATTGCAGAAATTTCACTTATTTCAGGGAAAGAAGGCAGGAATTTCTCTTATTTTGGGGCAAAAAGGCAGAAATTTCTTTTATTTTGGTACAAAATTGCAGAAATTTTCTTTATTTTGAGGCAAAAATGCAGAAATTCCCCATATTTTGGAGCAAAAAGGCAGAGATTCCCTTTATTATGAGGTAAAAAGGCTGAAATTCCTTTTATTTTGGGGCAAAAAGACAGAAATTCCCCTTATTTTGTGGCAAAAAGGCAGAAATTCCCATTATTTGGAGGAAAAATGCTGAAATTCCCATTATTTTAAGCAAAAGAAAGAAATTCCCTTTATTTTGGGGCAAAATTGCAGAAATTTCACTTATTTTAGGGCAAAAAGTCAGAAATTTCCCTTATTTTGGGGCAAAAAGCAGAAATTCCCCTAATTTTGGGGCCAAAAATAGAAATTCCCCTTATTTTGGGGTAAAATTGCAGAAATTTCAAATATTTCAGTGCAAAAAGGCAGAAATTCCACTTAATTTTAGGCAATAAGGCAGAAATTTTCCGTATTTTGGAGCAATATCTCAGAAATTCCCCTTATATTGGTGCAAAAATGCAGAAATTCCTTTTATTTTGGTGTAATAAGGCAGAAATTCCCCGTGTTTTGAAGCAAAATTGCACAAATTCATCTAATTTTGAGGTAAAATGCAGAAATTCAAATTATTTTGGGGCAAAAAGACAGAAATTCTCCTTATTTCAGGGCAAAACGTCAGAAATTCCCCTTATTTTGGGGCAAAATTGCAGAAATATCCCTTATTTTGTTGCAAAATTGCAGAAATTTTTCTTATTGTGGGCAAAATTGCAGAAATTTCACTTATTTCAGGATAAGAAGGTAGGAATTTCTCTTATTTTGGGGCAAAAGGGCAGAAATTTCTTTTATTTTGGTACAAAATTGCAAAAATTATCTTTATTTTGGGGCAAAAATGCAGAAATTCCCCTGATTTTGTGGCAAAAAGGCAGAAACTTCCCTTATTTTGGGACAAAATTGCAGAAATTTCACTTATTTCAAGGCAAAATTCAAAAATTCCTTTCATTTTGGGGCAAAAAGACAGAAATTCCGTTTATTTTTGGGTAAAAAGGCAGAAATTACACTTATTTTGAGGTAAAAAGGCAGAAATTACTCTTATTTGGGGGCTAAAATGAAGAAATTTCTTTTTTTGTGGCAAAATTGCAAAAATTTTTTTTTATTTTAGGCAAAATTGCAGAAATTTCACTTATTTCAGGGAAAGAAGGCAGGAATGTCTTTTATTTTTGGGCAAAAAGGCAGAAATTTTTTTTTATTTTGGTACAAAATTGCAGAAATTTTCTTTATTTTGGGGCAAAAATGCAGAAATTCCCCTGAGTTTGTGGCAAAAAGGCAGAAATTTCCCTTATTTTGGGGCAAAATTGCAGAAATTTCACTTATTTCAAGGCAAAATTCAAAAATTCTTTTTATTTTGGGGAAAAGACAGAAATTCCCTTTATTTTTGGGTAAAAAGGCAGAAATTTCACTATTTTGAGGTAAAAAGGCAGAAATTACTCTTATTTTGGGGCTAAAATGAAGGAATTTACCTTTTTTGTGGCAAAAGGTATACATTCCCCTTATTTTCAGGCAAAAAAGCAGAAATTCCTCGTATTTTGAAGCAAAATTGCAGAAATTCCCCTAATTGTGAGGCAAAACGGCTGAAATTCCCAATATGTTGGGGTAAAAAGACAGAAATTCTCATTATTTTGTGGAAAAACTCAAAAATTCCCCTTATTTTGAGGTAAAAAGGCTGAAATTCCTTTTATTTGGGGGCAAAAAGGAGGAATTTTTCCATATTTTTGGGCAAAATTGCAGAAACTTCACTTATTTCAGGGTAATAAGTCAGAAATTCCTTTTATTTTAAGGCAAAAAAGACAGAAATTCCCTTTGTTTTTGGGTAAAAAAGACAGAAATTCCACTTATTTAGATGCAAAAGGCAGAAGTTCCTTTTAATTTGGTGCAAAAATGAAGAAATTTCCCTTTTTTATAGCAAAAAGGTATGCATTCCCCTTATTTTCGGGCAAAAAGGCAGAAATTCCTTTTATTTTTAAGCAAAATTGCAGAAATTTCCCTAATTTTGTGGCAAAAGGAAGACATTCCCTTTATTTTGGGGCAAAAATCAGAAATTCCCCTTATTTTGAGGCGAAATTCCAGAAATTTCCTTTAATTTGGGGCAAAATTGCAGAAATTTACCTCATTTTAGGGCAAAATTGCAGAAACTCCCTTTATTTTGGTGCAATAAGGCAGAAATTCCCCATATTTTGAAGCAAAATTGCACAAATTCCCCTAATTTTGAGAGAAAATGCAGAAATTCACATTATTTGGGGGCAAAAAGAAAGAAATTCTCCTTATTTCACGGCAAAAAGTCAGAAATTCCCCTTATTTTGGGGCAAAATTGCAGAAATTTCCATTATTTTGTGGCAAAATTGCAGAAATTTTTCTTATTTTGGGCAAAATTGCAGAAATTTCACTTACTTCAGGGAAAGAAGGCAGGAATTTCTCTTATTTTGGGGCAAAAAGGCAGAAATTTCTTTTATTTTGGTACAAAATTGCAGAAATTTTCTTTATTTTGGGGCAAAAATGCAGAAATTCCCCTTATTTTGTGGCAAAAAGGCCGAATTTACCCTTATTTTGGAGCAAAATTGCAGAAATTTCACTTATTTCAAGGCAAAATTCAAAAATTTCTTTTATTTTGGGGCAAAAAGACAGAAATTCCATTTATTTTGGGTAAAAAGGCAGAAATTTCACTCATTTTGAGGTAAAAAGGCAGAAATTACTCTTATTTTGGAGCTAAAATGAAGAAATTTCTCTTTTTTGTGGCAAAAGTTATACATTCCCCTTATTTTTAGGCAAAAAAGCAGAAATTCCCCGTATTTTGAAGCAAAATTGCAGAAATTTCCCTAATTGTGAGGCAAAACGGCTGAAATTCCCTATATGTTGGGGCAAAAAGACAGAAATTCTCCTTATTTTGTGGCAAAACTCAGACATTCTTCTTATTTTGAGGTAAAAAGGTGAAATTCCTCTTATTTGGGGGCAAAAAAGAAGAATTTTTCCTTATTTTGGGGCAAAATTGCCGAAATTTCACTTATTTCAGGGTAATAAGTCAGAAATTCCCCTTATTTTGGGGCAAAATAGACAGAAATTCCCTTTGTTTTTGGGTAAAAAAGACAGAAATTCCACTTATTTAGACGCAAAAGGCAGAAGTTCCACTTAATTTGGTGCAAAAATGAAGAAATTTCCCTTTTTTATGGCAAAAAGGTATGCATTCCCCTTATTTTCGGGCAAAAAGGCAGAAATTCCTCTTATTTTGAAGCAAAATTGCAGAAATTCCCCTAATTTTGGGGCAAAAGGCAGACATTTCCTTTATTTTTGGGCAAAAATCAGAAATTTCCCTTATTTTGAGGCGAAATTCCAGAAATTTCCATTAATTTGGGTCAAAATTGCAGAAATTTACCTCATTTTGGGGCAAAATTGCAGAAATTTCCCTTATTTGGGGCAAAATTGCAGAAATTTCACTTATTTTCAGGTAAAAAGGCTGAAATTTCCTTTATTTTGGGCAAAAAGTGAGAAATTCCCCTTATTTTGGGGCAAAATTGCAGAAATATTTCTTATTTTGGGGCAAAAAGGCAGAAATTCCCCTTATTTTGGGGTAAAATTTCAAAAATTTTTCTTATTTGGAGGCAAAAAAGGCAGAAAATCATTTTAATTTCGGGCAAAAATGCACAAATTCCCCGTATTTTGCAGCAAAATTGCAGAAATTCCGCTAATATCGGGGCAAAAATGCAGAAATTCCCTTTATTTGGGGCAAAAGCAGAAGTTCCCCTTATTTTCGGGAAAAAAGGCAGAAATTCCTTGTATTTTGAAGCAAAATTGAAGAAACTCCCCTAATTTTGGGGCAAAAAGGCAGAAATTCCCTTTATTTTGGGGCAAAAATACAGAAATCTCCTTATTTCGCGGTAAAAAGTCAGAAATTCCCCTTATTTTGAGGCAAAATTGCAGAAATTTTTCTTATTTTGGGGCATAATTTTAGAAATTTCTTTTATTTTGGTACAAAATTGCAGAAATTTTTTTTATATTGTGGCAAAAAGGCTAAAATTTCCCATATTTTGGTGCAAAAAGGCTGAAATTCTTCTTATTTTGAGGTAAAATGCTGAAATTACCCATATTTTGGCGCAAAAAGGCAGAAATTTCCCTCATTTTGGAGCAAAAAGGAACAAATTTTCCTTAGTTTGGGCAAAATTGAAGAAATTTCATTTATTTCAGGGCAAAAATTCAAAAATTCCTTTTATTTTGGGACAAAAAGCAGAAATTTCTTTTATTTTGGTACAAAGTTGAAGAAATTTTTCTTATTTTGGAACAAAAAGGCAGAAATTCCCCATATTTTGGAGTAAAAGGTAGAAATTCCTCTTATTTTGAGGTAAAAATGATGAAATTCCCCTTATTTTAGGGCAAAAAGGCAAAAATTTCCTTTACTTTGTGGCAAAAAGGCAGAAATTCTTGTTAATTGTGGCAGAAAAGCAGAAACTTTCCTTATTTGGGGGCAATAAGGCAGTAATTCCCCATATTTAGTGGCAAAAAGGCAGAAATTCCACTTATTTGGAGGTAAAATGCTGAAATTCCCCTTATTTTGGGCAAAAAGGCAGAAATTCCCTTTATTTAGGGACAAAATTGCAGAAATTTCACTTATTTCAGGGCAAAAAGTCAGAAATTTGCCTTATTTTGGGGCAAAAAGCAGAAATTCCCCTAATTTTGTGGCCAAAAATAGAAATTCGCCATATTTTGGAGTAAAATTGCAGAAATTTCAAATATTTCAGGGCAAAAAGCAGAAATTCCACTTAATTTCGGGCAATAAGGCAGAATTTTCTGTATTTTGCAGCAAAATCTCAGAAATTCCTCTTATATTGGTGCAAAAATGCAGAAATTCCCTTTATTTTGGTGCAATAAGGCAGAAATTCCCTGTATTTTGAAGCAAAATTGCACAAATTCCCCTAATTTTGAGGGAAAATGCAGAAATTCACATTATTTTGGGGCAAAAAGACAGAAATTCTCCTTATTTCACGGCAAAATTCAGAAATTCCCCTTATTTTGGGGCAAAATTTCAAAAATTTTCCTTATTTTGTGGCAAAATTGCAGAAATTTTTCTTATTTTGGGCAAAATTGCAGAAATTTCACTTATTTCAGGGAAAGAAGGCAGGAATTTCTCTTATTTTGGGGCAAAAAGGCAGAAATTTCTTTTATTTTGGATCAAAATTCCAAAAATTTTCTTTATTTTGAGCCAAAAATGCAGAAATTCCCCATATTTTGGGGCAAAAAGGCAGTGATTCCCCTTATTATGAGGTAAAAAGGCTGAAATTTCTTTTATTTTGGGGCAAAAAGAAAGAATTTCCCCTTATTTTTTGGCAAAAAGGCAGAAATTTCCCTTATTTTTGGGCAAAATTGGAGAAATTTCCCTTATTTTGGGGCAAAATTTTAGAAATTTCTTTTATTTTGGTAAAGACTTGCAGAATTTTTTTTTATTTTGTGGCAAAAAGGCAGAAATTCCCCATATTTTGGTGCAAAAAGGCTGAAATTCCCCTTATTTTGCGGTAAAATGCTGAAATTCCCCATATTTTGGGGCAAAAAGGCTGAAATTTCCCTTATTTTGAGGTAAAATGCTGAAATTCCTTATATTTTTGGGCAAAAAGGCAGAAATTCCCTACATTTTGGGGCAAAAAGGCACAAATTTCCCTTATTTTCGGGCAAAATTGCAGAAATTTCATTTATTTCAGGGCAAAAAGTCAGAAATTCCTTTTATTTTGGGGCAAAAAGCAGAAATTTCTTTTATTTTGGTACAAAGTTGAAGAAATTTTTCTTATTTTGGAACAAAATGGCAGGAATTCCCAATATTATGGGGCAAAAGGCAGAAATTCCTTGTATTTTGAGGTAAACAGGCTGAAATTCCCCTTATTTTGGGGCAAAAAGGCAGAAATTCCCTTTATTTTGTGGCAAAAAGGCAGAATTCCCATTAATTGGGGTGAAAAGCAGAAACGTTCCTTATTTGGGGGCAATAATGCAGAAATTCCCCATATTTTGTGGCAAAAAGGAAGAAATTCCCCTTATTTGGAGGTAAAATGCTGAAATTCTTCTTATTTTAGCAAAAGGCAGAAATTCCACTTATTTTGGGGCAAAATTGCAAAAATTTTACTTATTTTAGTGCAAAACGTCAGAAATTTCCCTTATTTTGGGGCAAAAAGCAGAAATTCCCCTAATTTTGGGGCCAAAAACAGAAATTCCCCTTATTTTGGGGTAAAATTGGAGAAATTTCAAATATTTCAGGGCAAAAAGGCAGAAATTCCACTTAATTTTAGGCAATAAGTCAGAAATTTTCCGTATTTTGGAGCAAAATTTCAGAAATTCCCCTTATAATGTTGCAAAAATGCAGAAATTCCCTTTATATTTGTGTAATAAGGCAGAAATTCCCCGTGTTTTGAAGCAAAAGTGCACAAATTCATCTAATTTTGAGTGAAAATGCAGAAAATCAAATTATTCTGGGGCAAAAAGGCAGAAATTCTCCTTATTTCAGGGCATAAGGTCAGAAATTCCCCTTATTTTGGAACAAAATTGCAGAAATTTCCCTTATTTTGTGGCAAAATTGCAGAAATTTTTTTTATTTTTGGCAAAATTGCAGAAATTTCACGTATTTCAGGGAGAGAGGCAGGAATTACTGTTATTTTAGAGCAAAAGTGCAGAAATTTCTTTTTTTTGGTACAAAATTGCAGAAATTTCCTTTATTTTGGGGCAAAAATTCAGAAATTCTTCTTATTTTGTGGCAAAAAGGCAGAAATTTCCCTTATTTTGGGGAAAAATTGCAGAAATTTCAATTATTTCAAGGAAAAATTCAAAAATTTCTTTTATTTTGAGGCAAAAAGAAAGAAATTTCGTTTATTTTTGGGTAAAAAGGCAGAAATTTCACTTATTTTGAGGTAAAAAAGGCAGAAATTTCTCTTATTTTGGGGCTAAAATGAAGAAATTTCCATTTTTTGTGGCAAAATTGCAGAAATTTTCCTTATTTTGGGCAAAATTGCAGAAATTATACTTATTTCAGAGAAAGAAGGCAGGAATTTCTCTTACTTTAGGGCAAAAAGGCAGAAATTTCTTTTATTTTGGTACAAAATTGAAGAAATTTTCTTTATTTTGGGGCAAAAATGCAGAAATTCCTCTTATTTTGTGGGAAAAAGGCAGAAATTTCCCTTATTTTGGGGCAAAATTGCAGAAATTCCCTTTATTTTTGTGCAATAAGAGAGAAATACCCCGTATTTTGAAGCAAAATTGCACAAATTACCTTAATTTTTAGGGAAAATGCAGAAATTCACATTATTTTTGGGCAAAAAGACAGAAATTCTCCTTATTTCACAGCAAAAAGTCAGAATTTCCGCTTATTTTGGGGCAAAATTGCAGAAATTTCCCTTATTTTATGGCAAAATTGCAGAATTTTTTTTTTATATTGGGCAAAATTGCAGAAATTTCACTTATTTCAGGGAAAGAAGGCAGGAATTTCTCTTATTTTGGGGCAAAAAGGCAGAAATTTCTTTTATTTTGGTACAAAATTGCAGAAATTTTCTTTATTTTGAGGCAAAAATGCAAAAATTCCCCATATTATGGGGCAAAAAGGCAGAGATTCCCCTTATTATGAGGTAAAAATGTTGATATTCCTTTTATTTTGGGGCAAAAAGACAGAAATTCCCCTTATTTTGTGGCAAAAAGGCAGAAATTTCCCTTATTTTGGTACAGAATTGCAGAAATTTTTCTTATTTTGTGGCAAGAAGGCAGAAATTCCCCATATTTTTGTGCAAAAAGTCTGAAATTCCCCTTAATTTGAGTTAAAATGCTGAAATTCCCCATATTTTGGGGCAAAAAGGCAGAAACTCCCTACATTTTGGGGCAAAAAGGCACAAATTTCCCTTATTTTCGGGCAAAATTGAATAAATTTCATTTATTTCAGGGCAAAAAGTCAGAAATTCCTTTTATTTTGGGGCAAAAAGCAGAAATTTCTTTTATTTTAGTACAAAGTGGAAGAAATTTTTCTTATTTTGGAACAAAAAGGCAGAAATTCCCCATATTTTGGGGCAAAAGGCAGAAATTCCCCATATTTTGAGGTAAAAAGGCTGAAATTCCTCTTATTTTGGGGCAAAAAGGCAGAAATTCCCTTTATTTTGTGGCAAAAATGCAGAAATTCCGATTAATTGGGGCAGAAAAGCAGAAACTTTCTTTATTTGGGGGCAATAATGCAGAAATTCCCCATATTTTGTGGCAAAAAGTCAGAAATTCCCCTTATTTGGAGGTAAAATGCTGAAATTCCCCTTATTTTGGGCAAAAGGCAGAAATTCCCCTTGTTTTGGGGCAAAATGCAGAAATTTCACTTATTTTAGGGCAAAAAGACAGAAATTTGCCTTATTTTGTGGCAAAAAGCAGAAATTCCCCTAATTGTGAGGCAAAACGGAAGAAATTCTCTATATGTTGGGGCAAAAAGACAGAAATTCTTTTTATTTTGTGGCAAAACTCAGAAATTCCACATATTTTTGGGCAAAATTCCAGAAATTTCCTTTATTTTAGGGCAAAAAGGCAGAAATTCCTAATATATTGTGGCAAAAATGCAGAAATTCCCCTTATTTTGAGGTAAAAAGGCTGAAATTCCTCTTATTTGGGGGCAAAAAGGAAGAATTTTTCTTTATTTTGGGGAAAAATTGCAGAAATTTCACTTATTTCAGGGTAATAAATCAGAAATTCCCCTTATTTTGGGCCAAAATTACAGAAATTCCCTTTGTTTTGGGGTAAAAAAGACAGAAATTCCACTTATTTAGAGGCAAAAGGCAGAAGTTCCTCTTAATTTGGCGCAAAAATGAAGAAATTTTCCTTTTTTATGGAAAAAAGGTATGCATTTTCCTTATTTTCAGGCAAAAAGGCAGAAATTCCCCTGATTTTGAAGCAAAATTGCAGAAATTCCCCTAATTTTGGGGCAAAAGGCAGACATTCCCTTTATTTTGGGGCAAAAATCAGAAATTCCCCTTATTATGGGGCAAAATTCCAGAAATTTCCTTTAATTTGGGGCAAAATTGCAGAAATTTACCTTATTTTGGGGCAAAATTGCAGAAATTTCCCTTATTTGGGGCAAAATTGCAGAAATTTCACTTATTTTCAGGTAAAAAGGCTGAAATTTCCTTTATTTTTGGGAAAAAAGTTAGAAATTTCTTTTATTTTGGGGCAAAATTGCAGAAATATTTCTTATTTTGGGGCAAAAAGGCAGAAATTCCTTATATTTTGAAGCAAAAAGGCAGAAATTCCCCTTATTTTGGGATAAAATTGCAGAAATTTCCCTTATTTGGGGGCAAAAAGGCAGAAAATCCTTTATTTTCGGGCAAAAAGGCAGAAATTCCCCGTATTTTAGAGCAAAATTGCAGAAATTCCCCTAATATCGGGGCAAAAATGCAGAAATTCCCTTTATTTGGGGCAAAAGCAAAAGTTCCCCTTATTTTCGGGAAAAAAGGCAGATATTCTTTGTATTTTGCAGCAAAATTGCAGAAACTCCCCTAATTTTGGGGCAAAAAGGCAGAAATTCCCTTTATTTTGGGGCAAAAATACAGAAATTCTCCTTATTTTGCGGCAAAAAGTCAGAAATTCCCCTTAATTTGGGGCAAAATTGAAGAACTTTCCCTTATTTTGGGGCAAAATTGCAGAAATTTCCCTTATTTTGGGGCAAAATTTTAGAAATTTCTTTTATTTTGGTACAGAATTGCAGAAATTTTTTCTTATATTGTGGCAAAAAGGCTAAAATTCCCCATATTTTGGTGCAAAAATGCTGAAATTCCCCTTATTTGAGGTAAAATGCTGAAATTCCACATATTTTGGGGCAAAAAGGCAGAAATTTCCCTCATTTTGGGGCAAAAAGGCACAAATTTTGCTTATTTTCGGGCAAATTGCAGAAATTTCATTTATTTCAGGGCAAAAAGTCAGAAATTCCTTTTATTTTGAGACAAAAAGCAGAAATTTCTTTTATTTTGGTACAAAGTTGAAGAAATTTTTCTTATTTTAGAACAAAAGGCAGAAATTCCCCATATTTTGGGGTAAAAGGCAGAAATTCCCCTTATTTTGAGGTAAAAAGGATGAAATTCCCTTTATTTTAGGGCAAAAAGGCAAAAATTTCCTTTACTTTATGGCAAAAAGGCAGAAATTCCCCTTATTTGGAGGTAAAATGCTGAAATTCCCCTTATTTTGGGCAAAAAGGCAGAAATTCCCCTTGTTTTGGGACAAAATTGCAGAAATTTCGCTTACTTCAGGGCAAAAAATCAGAAATTTCCCTTATTTTGTGGCAAAATTGCAGAAATTTTTCTTATTTTGGGCAAAATTGCAGAAATTTCACTTATTTTAGGTAAAGAAGGCAGGAATTTCTCTTATTATGAGGGAAAAGGGCAGAAATTTCTTTTATTTTGGTACAAAATTGCAGAAATTTTCTTTATTTTGGGGCAAAAATGAAGAAATTCCCCTTATTTTGTGGCAAAAAGGCAGAAATTTCCCTTATTTTGGGGCAAAATTACAGAAATTTTACTTATTTCAAGGCAAAATTCAAAAATTCCTTTTATTTTGGGGCAAAAAGACAGAAATTTTTTTTATTTTTGAATAAAAAAGCAGAAATTTCACTTATTTTGAGGTTAAAAGGCAGAAATTACTCTTATTTTGGGGCTAAAATGAAGAAATTTCCCTGTTTTGTGGCAAAATTGCAGAAATTTTTCTTATTTTGGGCAAAATTGCAGAAATTTCACTTATTTCAGGGAAAGAAGGCAGGAATTTCTCTTATTTTGGGGCAAAAAGGCAGAAATTTCTTTTATTTTGCTACAAAATTGCAGAAATTTTCTTTATTTTGGGGCAAAAATGCAGAAATTCCCCTTATTTTGTGGCAAAAAGGCAGGAATTTCCATTATTTTGGGGCAAAATTGCAGAAATTTCTTTTATTTTGGTACAAAATTGCAGAAATTTTCTTTATTTTGGGGCAAAAATGCAGAAATTCCTCTTATTTTGTGGGAAAAAGGCAGAAATTTCCCTTATTTTGGGGCAAAATTGCAGAAATTCCCTTTATTTTGGTGCAATAAGGGAGAAATTCCCCGTATTTTGAAGCAAAATTGCACAAATTCCCTTAATTTTTAGGGAAAATGCAGAAATTCACATTATTTTGGGGCAAAAAGACAGAAATTCTCCTTATTTCAGAGCAAAAAGTCAAAATTTCTGCTTATTTTGGGGCAAAATTGCAGAAATTTCCCTTATCTTATGGCAAAATTGCAGAATTTTTTTTTATATTGGGCAAAATTGCAGAAATTTCACTTATTTCAGGGAAAGAAGGCAGGAATTTCTCTTATTTTGGGGCAAAAAGGCAGAAATTTTTTTATTTTGGTACAAAATTGCAGAAATTTTCTTTATTTTGAGGCAAAAATGCAAAAATTCCCCATATTATGGGGCAAAAAGGCAGAGATTCCCCTTATTATGAGGTAAAAATGTTGATATTCCTTTTATTTTGGGGCAAAAAGACAGAAATTCCCCTTATTTTGTGGCAAAAAGGCAGAAATTTCCCTTATTTTGGTACAGAATTGCAGAAATTTTTCTTATTTTGTGGCAAGAAGGCAGAAATTCCCCATATTTTGGTGCAAAAAGTCTGAAATTCCCTTTAATTTGAGTTAAAATGCTGAATTTCCCCATATTTTGGGGCAAAAAGGCAGAAACTCCCTACATTTTGGGGCAAAAAGGCACAAATTTCCCTTATTTTCGGGCAAAATTGCAGAAATTTCATTTATTTCAGGGCAAAAAGTTAGAAATTCTTTTTATTTTGGGGCAAAAAGCAGAAATTTCTTTTATTTTGGTACAAAGTTGAAGAAATTTTTCTTATTTTGGAACAAAAAGGCAGAAATTCCCCATATTTTGGGGCAAAAGGCAGAAATTCCCCATATTTTGAGGTAAAAAGGCTGAAATTCCTCTTATTTTGGGGCAAAAAGGCAGAAATTCCCTTTATTTTGTGGCAAAAATGCAGAAATTCCGATTAATTGGGGCAGAAAAGCAGAAACTTTCTTTATTTGGGGGCAATAATGCAGAAATTCCCCATATTTTGTGGCAAAAAGTCAGAAATTCCCCTTATTTGGAGGTAAAATGCTGAAATTCCCCTTATTTTGGGCAAAAGGCAGAAATTCCCCTTGTTTTGGGGCAAAATGCAGAAATTTCACTTATTTTAGGGCAAAAAGACAGAAATTTGCCTTATTTTGTGGCAAAAAGCAGAAATTCCCCTAATTGTGAGGCAAAACGGAAGAAATTCTCTATATGTTGGGGCAAAAAGACAGAAATTCTTTTTATTTTGTGGCAAAACTCAGAAATTCCACATATTTTTGGGCAAAATTCCAGAAATTTCCTTTATTTTAGGGCAAAAAGGCAGAAATTCCTAATATATTGTGGCAAAAATGCAGAAATTCCCCTTATTTTGAGGTAAAAAGGCTGAAATTCCTCTTATTTGGGGGCAAAAAGGAAGAATTTTTCTTTATTTTGGGGAAAAATTGCAGAAATTTCACTTATTTCAGGGTAATAAATCAGAAATTCCCCTTATTTTGGGCCAAAATTACAGAAATTCCCTTTGTTTTGGGGTAAAAAAGACAGAAATTCCACTTATTTAGAGGCAAAAGGCAGAAGTTCCTCTTAATTTGGCGCAAAAATGAAGAAATTTTCCTTTTTTATGGAAAAAAGGTATGCATTTTCCTTATTTTCAGGCAAAAAGGCAGAAATTCCCCTGATTTTGAAGCAAAATTGCAGAAATTCCCCTAATTTTGGGGCAAAAGGCAGACATTCCCTTTATTTTGGGGCAAAAATCAGAAATTCCCCTTATTATGGGGCAAAATTCCAGAAATTTCCTTTAATTTGGGGCAAAAAGGCAGAAATTCCTTATATTTTGAAGCAAAAAGGCAGAAATTCCCCTTATTTTGGGATAAAATTGCAGAAATTTCCCTTATTTGGGGGCAAAAAGGCAGAAAATCCTTTATTTTCGGGCAAAAAGGCAGAAATTCCCCGTATTTTAGAGCAAAATTGCAGAAATTCCCCTAATATCGGGGCAAAAATGCAGAAATTCCCTTTATTTGGGGCAAAAGCAAAAGTTCCCCTTATTTTCGGGAAAAAAGGCAGAAATTCCTTGTATTTTGAAGCAAAATTGCAGAAACTCCCCTAATTTTGGGGCAAAAAGGCAGAAATTCCCTTTATTTTGGGGCAAAAATACAGAAATTCTCCTTATTTTGCGGCAAAAAGTCAGAAATTCCCCTTAATTTGGGGCAAAATTGAAGAACTTTCCCTTATTTTGGGGCAAAATTGCAGAAATTTCCCTTATTTTGGGGCAAAATTTTAGAAATTTCTTTTATTTTGGTACAGAATTGCAGAAATTTTTTCTTATATTGTGGCAAAAAGGCTAAAATTCCCCATATTTTGGTGCAAAAACGCTGAAATTCCCCTTATTTTGAGGTAAAATGCTGAAATTCCACATATTTTGGGGCAAAAAGGCAGAAATTTCCCTCATTTTGGGGCAAAAAGGCACAAATTTTGCTTATTTTCGGGCAAATTGCAGAAATTTCATTTATTTCAGGGCAAAAAGTCTGAAATTCCTTTTATTTTGAGACAAAAAGCAGAAATTTCTTTTATTTTGGTACAAAGTTGAAGAAATTTTTCTTATTTTAGAACAAAAGGCAGAAATTCCCCATATTTTGGGGTAAAAGGCAGAAATTCCCCTTATTTTGAGGTAAAAAGGATGAAATTCCCTTTATTTTAGGGCAAAAAGGCAAAAATTTCCTTTACTTTATGGCAAAAAGGCAGAAATTCCCCTTATTTGGAGGTAAAATGCTGAAATTCCCCTTATTTTGGGCAAAAAGGCAGAAATTCCCCTTGTTTTGGGACAAAATTGCAGAAATTTCGCTTATTTCAGGGCAAAAAATCAGAAATTTCCCTTATTTTGTGGCAAAATTGCAGAAATTTTTCTTATTTTGGGCAAAATTGCAGAAATTTCACTTATTTCAGGTAAAGAAGGCAGGAATTTCTCTTATTATGAGGGAAAAGGGCAGAAATTTCTTTTATTTTGGTACAAAATTGCAGAAATTTTCTTTATTTTGGGGCAAAAATGAAGAAATTCCCCTTATTTTGTGGCAAAAAGGCAGAAATTTCCCTTATTTTGGGGCAAAATTACAGAAATTTTACTTATTTCAAGGCAAAATTCAAAAATTCCTTTTATTTTGGGGCAAAAAGACAGAAATTTTTTTTTATTTTTGAATAAAAAAGCAGAAATTTCACTTATTTTGAGGTTAAAAGGCAGAAATTACTCTTATTTTGGGGCTAAAATGAAGAAATTTCCCTGTTTTGTGGCAAAATTGCAGAAATTTTTCTTATTGTGGGCAAAATTGCAGAAATTTCACTTATTTCAGGGAAAGAAGGCAGGAATTTCTCTTATTTTGGGGCAAAAAGGCAGAAATTTCTTTTATTTTGCTACAAAATTGCAGAAATTTTCTTTATTTTGGGGCAAAAATGCAGAAATTCCCCTTATTTTGTGGCAAAAAGGCAGGAATTTCCATTATTTTGGGGCAAAATTGCAGAAATTCCCTTTATTTTGGTGCAATAAGGCAGAAATTCCCAATATTTTGAAGCAAAATTGCACTAATTTCCCTAATTTTGAGGGAAAATGCAGAAATTCACATTATTTTGGGCAAAAAGACAGAAATTCTCCTTATTTCACGGCAAAAAGTCAGAAATTCCCCTTATTTTGGGGCAAAATTGCAGAAATTTCCTTTATTTTGTGGCAAAATTGCAGAAATTTTTCTTATTTTGTGCAAAATTGCAGAAATTTCACTTATTTCAGGGAAAGAAGGCAGGAATTTCTCTTATTTTGGGGCAAAAAGGCAGAAATTTCTTTTATTTTGGTACAAAATTGCAGAAATTTTCTTTATTTTGAGGCAAAAATAGAGAAATTCCCCTTATTTTGTGGCAAAAAGGCAGAAATTTCCCTTATTTTGGGGCAAAATTGCAAAAATTTTTCTTATTTTCGGGCAAAATTTTAGAAATTTATTTTATTTTGGTACAGAATTGCAGAAATTTTTCTTATTTTGTGGCAAAAAGTCAGAAATTCCCCATATTTTGGTGCAAAAAGGCTGAAATTTCCCTTATTTTGAGGTAAAATGCCGAAATTCCTTATATTTTGGGGCAAAAAGGCAGAAATTTCCTACATTTTGGGGCAAAAAGGCACAAATGTTCCTTATTTTCGGGCAAAATTGCAGAAATTTCATTTATTTCAGGGCAAAAAGTCAGAAATTCCTTTTATTTTGGGGCAAAAAGTCAGAAATTCCCTTTATTTTGTGGCAAAAAGGCAGAAATTCCCATTAATTTTTGCAGAAAAGCAGAAACTTTCCTTATTTGGGGGCAATGATGCAGAAATTCCCCATATTTTGTGGCAAAAAGGCACAAATTCCTCTTATTTGGAGGTAAAATGCTGAAATTCCCCTTATTTTGGGCAAAAGGCAGAAATTCCCCTTATTTGGGGCAAAATTGCAGAAATTTCACTTATTTTAGGGCAAAAAGTCAGAAATTTGCTTTATTTTGGGGCAAAAAGCAGAAATTCCCCTAATTTTGGGGAGAAAAACAGAAATTCTTCTTATTTTGGGGTAAAATTGCAGAAATTTCAAACATTTCAGTGCAAAAAGGCAGAAATTCCACTTAATTTTAGGCAATAAGGCAAAAATTTTCCGTATTTTGAAGCAAAATCTCAGAAATTCCCCTTATAATGGTGCAAAAATGCAGAAATTCCTTTCATTTTGGTGTAATAAGGCAGAAATTCCCTGTGTTTTGAGCAAAATTGCACAAATTCATCTAATTTTGAGGGAAATTGCAGAAATTCAAATTATTTTGGGGCAAAAAGATAGAAATTCTTTTTATTTCAGGGCATAACGTCAGAAATTCCCCTTATTTTGGGGCAAAATTGCAGAAATTTCCCTTATTTTGTGGAAAATTGCAGAAATTTTTCTTATTTTGGGCAAAATTGCAGAAATTTCACTTATTTCAGGGAAAGAAGGCAGAAATTTCTCTTATTTTGGGGCAAAAGGGCAGAAGTTTCTTTTATTTTGGTACAAAATTGCAGAAATTTTCTTTATTTTGGAACAAAAATGCAGAAATTCACCTTATTTTGTGGCAAAAAGGCAGAATTTTTTCTTATTTTGGGCAAAATTGCAGAAATTTCACTTATTTCAGGGAAAGAAGGCAGAAATTTCTCTTATTTTGGGGCAAAAGGGCAGAAATTTCTTTTATTTTGGTACAAAATTGCAGAAATTTTCTTTATTTTGGGGCAAAAATGCAGAAATTCACCTTATTTTGTGGCAAAAAGGCAGAAATTTTTCTTATTTTAGGGCAAAATTGCAGAAATTTCACTTATTTCAAGGCAAAATTCAAAAATTCCTTTTATTTTGGGGCAAAAAGACAGAAATTCCGTTTATTTTTAGGTAAAAAGGCAGAAATTTCACTTATTTTGAGGTAAAAAGGGAGAAATTACTCTTATTTTGTGGCTAAAATGAAGAAATTTCTCTTTTTTGTGGCAAAATTGCAGAAATTTTTTTTATTTTGGGCAAAATTGCAGAAATTTCACTTATATCAGGGAAAGAAGGCAGGAATTTCTCTTATGTTGGGGCAAAAAGGCAGAAATTTTTTTTTTATTTTGGTACAAAATTGCTGAAATTTTCTTTATTTTGGGCAAAAATGCAGAAATTCCCATTATTTTGTGGCAAAAAGGCAGAAATTTCCCTAATTTTGGGGCAAAATTGCAGAAATTTCACTTATTTCAAGGCAAAATTCAAAATTCCTTTTATTTTTGGGCAAAAAGACAGAAATTCAGTTTATTTTTGGGTAAAAAGGCAGAAATTTCACTTATTTTGAGGTAAAAAGGCAAAAATTACTCTTATTTTGGGGCTAAAATTAAGAAATTTCCCTTTTTGTGGCAAAATTGCAGAAATTTTTCTTATTTTGGGCAAAATTGCAGAAATTTCACTTATTTCAGGAAAGAAAGCAGGAATTTCTCTTATTTTGGGGCAAAAAGGCAGAAATTTCTTTTATTTTGCTACAAAATTGCAGAAATTTTCTTTATTTTGGGGCAATAATGCAGAAATTTTCCTTATTTTGGGGCAAAAAGGCAGAGATTCCCCTTATTATGAGGTAAAAAGGCTGAAATTCCTTTTATTTTGGGGCAAAAATACTGAAATTCCCCTTATTTTGTGGCAAAAAGGCAGAAACTTCCCTTGTTTTGGAGCAAAATTGTAGAAATTTCCATTATTTTCGAGCAGAATTTTAGAAATTTATTTTATTTTGGTACAGAATTGCAGAAATTTTTTTTATTTTGTGGCAAAAAGGCAGAAATTCCCCATATTTTGGTGCAAAAATGCTGAAATTCCCCTTATTTTGAAGTAAAATGCTGAAATTCCTCATATTTTGGGGCAAAAAGGCAGAAATTACCTACATTTTGGGGCAAAAAGACAGAAATTTCCCTTATTTTGCGGCAAAATTGCAGAAATTTCATTTATTTCAGGGCAAAAAGTCAGAAATTCCTTTTATTTTGGGGCAAAAGGCAGAAATTCCCTTTATTTTGTGGCAAAAAGGCAGAAATTCCCATTAATTGGGGCAGAAAAGCAGAAACTTTCCTTATTTGGGGGCAATAATGCAGAAATTCCCCATATTTTGTGGCAAAAATGCAGAAATTCCCCTTATTTGGAGGTAAAATGCTGAAAATCCCCTTATTTTGGGCAAAAGGCAGAAATTCCCCTTATTTTGGGGCAAAATTGCAGAAATTTCACTTATTTTAGGGCAAAAAGTCAGAAATTTGCCTTATTTTGGGGCAAAAAGCAGAAATTCCCCTAATTTTGGGGCCAAAAACAGAAATTCCCCTTATTTTGGGGTAAAATTGCAGAAATTTCAAACATTTCAGTGCAAAAAGGCAGAAATTCCACTTAATTATAGGCAATAAGGCAGAAATTTTCCGTATTTTGGAGCAATATCTCAGAAATTCCCCTTATATTGGTGCAAAAATGCAGAAATTCCCTTTATTTTGGTGTAAAAAGGCAGAAAATACCCCGTGTTTGAAGCAAAATTGCACAAATTCATCTAATTTTGAGGGAAAATGCAGAAATTCAAATTATTTTGGGGCAAAAAGACAGAAATTCTCTGTATTTCAGGGCAAAACGTCAGAAATTCCTCTTATTTTGGGGCAAAATTGCAGAAATATCCCTTATTTTGTTGCAAAATTGCAGAAATTTTTCTTATTTTGGGCAAAATTGCAAAAATTTCACTTATTTCAGGGAAAGAAGGTAGGAATTTCTTTTATTTTGGGGCAAATAGCAGAAATTTCTTTTATTTTGGTACAAAATTGTAGAAATGTTCTTTATTTTGGGGCAAAAATGCAGAAATTCCCCATATTTTGTGGGAAAAAGGCAGAAATTTCCCTTATTTTGGGGTAAAATTGCAGAAAGTCCCTTTATTTTGGTGCAATAAGGCAGAAATTCCCAATATTTTGAGGCAAAATTGCACAAATTCCCCTAATTTTGAGGGAAAATGCAGAAATTCACATTATTTTGGGGCAAAAAAGACAGAAATTCTCCTTATTTCACGTCAAAAAGTCAGAAATTCCCCTTATTTTGGGGCAAAATTGCAGAAATTTCTCTTATTTTGTGGCAAAATTGCAGAAATTTTTCTTATTTTGGGCAAAATTGCAGAAATTTCACTTATTTCAGGGAAAGAAGGCAGGAATTTCTCTTATTTTGGGGCAAAAAGGTAGAAATTTCTTTTATTTTGATACAAAATTGCAGAAATTTTCTTTATTTTGAGGCAAAAATGCAGAAATTTCCCATATTTTGGGGCAAAAAGGCAGAGATTCCCCTTATTATGCGGTAAAAAGGCTGAATTTCCTTTTATTTTGGGGCAAAAAGACAGAAATTCCTTTTATTTTGTGGCAAAAAGGCAGAAATTTCCCTTATTTTGTGGCAAAAATGCAGAAATTTTCTTTATTTTGGGGCAAAATTGCAGAAATTCCTTTTATTTTGGTGCAATAAGGCAGAAATTCCCCATATTGTGAAGCATAATTGCACAAATTCCCCTAATTTTGAGACAAAATACAGAAATTCACATTATTTTGGGGCAATAAGACAGAAATTCTCTTTATTTCAAGGCAAAAAGTCAGAAATTCCCCTTATTTTGGGGTAAAATTGCAGAAATTTCCCTTATTTTGTGGCAAAATTGCAGAAATTTTTCTTATTTTGGGCAAAATTGCAGAAATTTCACTTATTTAAGGGAAAGAAGGCAGGAATTTTTCTTATTTTGGGGGGAAATGGCAGTAATTTCTTTTATTTTGGTACAAAATTGCAGAAATTTTCTTTATTTTGAGGCCAAAATGCAGAAATTCCCCATATTTTAGGGCAAAAAGGCAGAGATTCTACTTATTATGAGGTAAGAATGCTTAAATTCCTTTTATTTTGGGGCAAAAATACTGAAATTCCCCTTATTTTGTGGCAAAAAGGCAGAAACTTCCCTTATTTTGGGGCAAAATTGTAGAAATATCCCTTATTTTCGAGCAGAATTTTAGAAATTTATTTTATTTTGGTACAGAATTGCAGAAATTTTTTTTATTTTGTGGCAAAAAGGCAGAAATTCCCCATATTTTGGTGCAAAAAGGCTGAAATTCCCCTTATTTTGAAGTAAAATGCTGAAATTCCTCATATTTTGGGGCAAAAAGGCAGAAATTACATACATTTTGGGGCAAAAAGGCAGAAATTTCCCTTATTTTGCGGCAAAATTGCAGAAATTATATTTATTTCAGGGCAAAAAGTCAGAAATTCTTTTTATTTTGGGGCAAAAAGGCAGAAATTCCCTTTATTTTGTGGCAAAAAGGCAGAAATTCCCATTAATTGGGGCAGAAAAGCAGAAACTTTCCTTATTTGGGGGCAATAATGCAGAAATTCCCCATATTTTGTGGCAAAAAGGCAGAAATTCCCCTTATTTGGAGGTAAAATGCTGAAAATCCCCTTATTTTGGGCAAAAGGCAGAAATTCCCCTTATTTTGGGGCAAATTGCAGAAATTTCACTTATTTTAGGGCAAAAAGTCAGAAATTTGCCTTATTTTGGGGCAAAAACAGAAATTCCCCTAATTTTGGGGCCAAAAACAGAAATTCCCCTTATTTTGGGGTAAAATTGCAGAAATTTCAAACATTTCAGTGCAAAAAGGCAGAAATTCCACTTAATTTTAGGCAATAAGGCAGAAATTTTCCGTATTTTGGAGCAATATCTCAGAAATTCCCCTTATATTGGTGCAAAAAATCAGAAATTCCCTTTACTTTGGTGTAATAAGGCAGAAATTTCCCGTGTTTTGAAGCAAAATTGCACAAATTCATCTAATTTTGAGGGAAAATGCAGATATTCAAATTATTTTGGGGCAAAAAGACAGAAATTCTCCGTATTTCAGGGCAAAACGTCAGAAATTCCTCTTATTTTGTGGCAAAATTGCAGAAATATCCCTTATTTTGTTGCAAAATTGTAGAAATTTTTTTATTTTGGGCAAAATTGCAGAAATTTTACTTATTTCAGGGAAAGAAGGTAGGAATTTCTTTTATTTTGGGGCAAAAAGGCAGAAATTTCTTTTATTTTGGTACAAAATTATAGAAATTTTCTTTATTTTGCGGCAAAAATGCAGAAATTCCCCATATTTTGTGGGAAAAAGGCAGAAATTTCCCTTATTTTGGGGTAAAATTGCAGAAAGTCCCTTTATTTTGGTGCAGTAAGGCAGAAATTCCCAATATTTTGAAGCAAAATTGCACAAATTCCCCTAATTTTGAGGGAAAATGCAGAAATTCACATTATTTTGGGGCAAAAAAACAGAAATTCTCCTTATTTCACGTCAAAAAGTCAGAAATTCCCCTTATTTTGGGCAAAATTGCAGAAATTTCACTTATTTCAGAGAAAGAAGGCAGGAATTTCTCTTATTTTGGGCAAAAAGGTAGAAATATCTTTTATTTTGGTACAAAATTGCAGAAATTTTCTTTATTTTGAGGCAAAAATGCAGAAATTTCCCATATTTTGGGGCAAAAAGGCAGAGATTCCCCTTATTATGAGGTAAAAAGGCTGAAATTCCTTTTATTTTGGGGCAAAAATACAGAAATTCCCCTTATTTTGTGGCAAAAAGGCAGAAATTTCCATTATTTTGGGGCAAAATTGCAGAAATTTCCCTTATTTTTGGGCAAAATTTTAGAAATTTATTTTATTTTGGTACAGAATTGCAGAAATTTTTCTTATTTTGTGGCAAAAAGGCAGAAATTCCCCATATTTTGGTGCAAAAAGGCTGAAATTCCCCTTATTTCGAGGTAAAATGTTGAAATTCCCCATATTTTGGGGCAAAAAGGCAGAAATTACCTACATTTTGGGGCAAAAAGGCAAAAATTTCCCTTATTTTCGGGCAAAATTGCAGAAATTTCTTTTATTTCAGGGCAAAAAGACTGAAATTCCTTTTATTTTGGGGCAAAAAGGCAGAAATTCCCTTTATTTTGTGGCAAAAAGGCAGAAATTCCCATTAATTGGGGCCGAAAAGCAGAAACTTTCCATATTTGGGGGCAATAATGCAGAAATTCCCCATATTTTGTAGCAAAAAGGCAGAAATTCCCTTTATTTGGAGGTAAAATGCTGAAATTCCCCTTATTTTGGGCAAAAGGAAGAAATTCCCCTTATTTTGCGGCAAAATTGCAGAAATTTCACTTATTTTATGGCAAAAAGTCAGAAATTTGCCTTATTTTGGGGCAAAAAGCAGAAATTACCCTAATTTTGGGGCCAAAAACAGAAAATCCTATTATTTTGGGGTAAAATTGCAGAAATTTCAAATATTTCAGTGCAAAAAGGCAGAAATTCCACTTAATTTTAGGCAATAAGGCACAAATTTTCCGTATTTTGGAGCAAAATCTCAGAAATTCCCTTTATAATGGTGCAAAAATGCAGAAATTCCCTTTATTTTGGTGTAATAAGGTAGAAATTCCCCGTGTTTTGAAGCAAAATTGCACAAGTTCATCTAATTTTGAGGAAAAATGCAGAAATTCAAATTATTTTGGGGCAAAAAGACAGAAATTCTCTTTATTTCAGGGCATAACGTCAGAAATTCCCCTTATTTTGGGGCAAAATTGCAGAAATTTCCCTTATTTTGTGGCAAAATTGCAGAAATTTTTCTTATTTTAGGAAAATTGCAGAAATTTCACTTCTTTCAGAAAAAGAAGGCAGAAATTTCTCTTATTTTGGGGCAAAAGGGCAGAAATTTCTTTTATTTTGGTAAAAAATTGCAGAAATTTTCTTTATTTTGGGGCAAAAATGCAGAAATTCACCTTATTTTGTGACAAAAAGGCAGACATTTCCCTTATTTTAGGGCAAAATTGCAGAAATTTCACTTATTTCAAGGCAAAATTCAAAAATTCCTTTAATTTTGGCGCAAAAAAACAGAAATTCCAATTATTTTTAGGTAAAAAGGCAGAAAATTCACTTATTTTGAGGTAAAAAGGCAGAAATTACTCTTATTTTGGGGCTAAAATGAAGAAATTTCCCCTTTTTGTGGCAAAATTGCAGAAATTTTTCTTATTTTGGGCAAAATTGCAGAAATTTCACTTATTTCAGAGAAAGAAGGCAGGAATTTCTCTTATTTTGGGGCAAAAGTCAGAAATTTCTTTTATTTTGGTACAAAATTGCAGAAATTTTCTTTATTTTGGGGCAAAAATGCAGAAATTCCCTTTATTTCGTGGCAAAAAGGCAGAAATTTCCCTTATTTTGGGCAAAATTGCAGAAATTCCCTTTATTTTGGTGCAATAAGGCAGAAATTCCCTATATTTTGAAGCAAAATTGCACAAATTCCCCTAATTTTGAGGGAAAATGCAGAAATTCACATTATTTTGGGGCAAAAAGACAGAAATTCTTTTTATTTCACGGCAAAAAGTCAGAAATTCCCCTTATTTTGGGGTAAAATTGCAGAAATTTCCCTTATTTTGTGGCAAAATTGCAGAAATTTTTCTTATTTTGGGCAAAATTGCAGAAATTTCACTTATTTCAGGGAAAGAAGGCAGTAATTTCTCTTATTTTGGGGCAAAAATGCAGAAATTTCTTTTATTTTGGTACAAAATTGCAGAAATTTTCTTTATTTTGAGGCCAAAATGCAGAAATTCCCCATATTTTGGGACAAAAAGGCAGAGATTCCCCTTATTATGAGGTAAAAAGGCTGAAATTCCTTTGATTTTGGGGCAAAAAGACAGAAATTCCCCTTATTTTGTGGCAAAAAGGCAGAAATTTCCCTTATTTTGGGGCTAAATTGCAGAAATTTCTCTTATTTTTAGGCAAAATATTAGAAATTTCTTTTATTTTGGTACAGAATTGCAGAAATTTTTCTTATTTTGTGGCAAAAAGGCAGAAATTCCCCATATTTTAGTTCAAAAAGGCTGAAATTCCCCTTATTTTGAGGTAAAATGCTGAAATTCCCCATATTTTGGGGCAAAAAGGCAGAAATTCCCCTCATTTTGTGGCAAAAAGGCACAAATTTCCCTTATTTTCGGGCAAAATTGCAGAAATTTTATTTATTCCAGGGCAAAATGTCAGAAATTCCTTTTATTTTGGGGCAAAAAGCAGAAATTTCTTTTATTTTGGTACAAAGTTGAAAAAATTTATCTTATTTTGGAACAAAACGGCGGAAATTCCCCATATTTTGGGGCAAAAGGCAAAAATTTCCCTTATTTTGAGGTAAAAACCCTGAAATTCCCCTTATTTTGGGGCAAAAAGGCAGAAATTTCCTTTATTTTGTGGCAAAAAGGCAGAAATTCCCATTAATTGGGGCAGAAAAGCAGAAACATTCTTTATTTGGGGGCAATAATGCAGAAATTCCCCATATTTTGTGGCAAAAAGGCAGAAATTCCCCTTATTTGGAGGTAAAATGCTGAAATTCCCCTTATTTTGGGCAAAAAGCAGAAATTCCCCTTATTTTGGGGCAAAATTGCAGAAATTTCACTTATTTTAGGGCAAAAAGTCAGAAATTTGCCTTATTTTGGGGCAAAAAGCAGAAATCCCCCTAATTGTGAGGCAAAACGGCAGAAATTCCCTATATGTTGGGGCAAAAAGACAGAAATTCTCCTTATTTTGGGGCTAAACTCAGAAATTCCACTTATTTTGGGGCAAAATTCCAGAAATTTCCCTTCTTTTGGGGCAAAATTGCAGAAATTTCACTTATTTGGGGGCAAAATTGCAGAAATTTGACTTATTTCAGGGAAGAAAAGCAGAAATTTTCTTATTTTGTAGAAAAAAGGCAGAAATTCCTAATATATTGTGGCAAAAATGCAGAAATTCCCCTTATTTTGAAGTAAAAAGGCTGAAATTCCTCTTATTTGGGGGCAAAAAGGAAGAATTTTTCCTTATTTTGGGGCAAAATTGCAGAAATTTCACTTATTTCAGGGTAATAAGTCAGAAATTCCCCTTATTTTGTGGCAAAAAACACAGAAATTCCCTTTGTTTTTGGGTAAAAAAGACAGAAATTCCATTTATTTAGAGGCAAAATGCAGCTTTTCCTCTTAATTCGGCGCAAAAATGAAGAAATTTCCCTTTTTTATGGCAAAAAGGTATGCATTTTTCTTTTCTGGCAAAAAGGCAGAAATTCCCCTTATTTTGAAGCAAAATTGCAGAAATTCCTATAATTTTGTGGCAGAAGGCAGACATTCCCTCTATTTTAGGGCAAAAATCAGAAATTTCCCTTATTTTGGGGCAAAATTGCAATAATTTCACTTATTTTAGGGCAAAAAGTCAGAAATTTCCCTTATTTTGGTGCAAAATTGCAGAAATTTCCCTTATTTGGGGCAAAATTGCAGAAATTTGACTTATTTTCAGGTAAAAAGGCTGAAATTTCCTTTATTTTTGAGAAAAAAGTTAGAAATTTCTTTTATTTTGGGGCAAAATTGCAGAAATATTTCTTATTTTGGGGCAAAAAGGCAGAAATTCCTTATATTTTGAAGCAAAAAGGCAGAAATTCCCCTTATTTTGGAATAAAATTGCAGAAATTTCCCTTATTTGGGGGCAAAAGGGAAGAAAATCCTTTTAATTTCGGGCAAAAAGGCAGAAATTCCCCGTATTTTAGAGCAAAATTGCAGAAATTCCCCTAATATCGGGGCAAAAATGCAGAAATTCCCTTTATTTGGGGCAAAAGCAAAAGTTTCCCATATTTTCGGGAAAAAAGGCAGAAATTCCTTGTATTTTGAAGCAAAATTGCAGAAACTCCCCTAATTTTGGGGCAAAAAGGAAGAAATTCCCTTTATTTTGGGGCAAAAATACAGAAATTCTCCTTATTTCGCAGCAAAATGTCAGAAATTCCCCTTATTTTGGGGCAAAATTGAAAAACTTTCCCTTATTTTGAGGCAAAATTGCAGAAATTTCCCTTATTTTTGGGCAAAATTTTAGAAATTTCTTTTATTTTGGTACAGAATTGCAGAAATTTTTCTTATTTTGTGGCAAAAAGGCAGAAATTCCCCATATTTTGGTGCAAAAAGGCTGAAATTCCCCTTATTTCGAGGTAAAATGTTGAAATTCCCCATATTTTGGGGCAAAAAGGCAGAAATTACCTACATTTTGGGGCAAAAAGGCAAAAATTTCCCTTATTTTCGGGCAAAATTGCAGAAATTTCTTTTATTTCAGGGCAAAAAGACTGAAATTCCTTTTATTTTGGGGCAAAAAGGCAGAAATTCCCTTTATTTTGTGGCAAAAAGGCAGAAATTCCCATTAATTGGGGCCGAAAAGCAGAAACTTTCCATATTTGGGGGCAATAATGCAGAAATTCCCCATATTTTGTAGCAAAAAGGCAGAAATTCCCTTTATTTGGAGGTAAAATGCTGAAATTCCCCTTATTTTGGGCAAAAGGAAGAAATTCCCCTTATTTTGCGGCAAAATTGCAGAAATTTCACTTATTTTATGGCAAAAAGTCAGAAATTTGCCTTATTTTGGGGCAAAAAGCAGAAATTACCCTAATTTTGGGGCCAAAAACAGAAAATCCTATTATTTTGGGGTAAAATTGCAGAAATTTCAAATATTTCAGTGCAAAAAGGCAGAAATTCCACTTAATTTTAGGCAATAAGGCACAAATTTTCCGTATTTTGGAGCAAAATCTCAGAAATTCCCTTTATAATGGTGCAAAAATGCAGAAATTCCCTTTATTTTGGTGTAATAAGGTAGAAATTCCCCGTGTTTTGAAGCAAAATTGCACAAGTTCATCTAATTTTGAGGAAAAATGCAGAAATTCAAATTATTTTGGGGCAAAAAGACAGAAATTCTCTTTATTTCAGGGCATAACGTCAGAAATTCCCCTTATTTTGGGGCAAAATTGCAGAAATTTCCCTTATTTTGTGGCAAAATTGCAGAAATTTTTCTTATTTTAGGAAAATTGCAGAAATTTCACTTCTTTCAGAAAAAGAAGGCAGAAATTTCTCTTATTTTGGGGCAAAAGGGCAGAAATTTCTTTTATTTTGGTAAAAAATTGCAGAAATTTTCTTTATTTTGGGGCAAAAATGCAGAAATTCACCTTATTTTGTGACAAAAAGGCAGACATTTCCCTTATTTTAGGGCAAAATTGCAGAAATTTCACTTATTTCAAGGCAAAATTCAAAAATTCCTTTAATTTTGGCGCAAAAAAACAGAAATTCCAATTATTTTTAGGTAAAAAGGCAGAAAATTCACTTATTTTGAGGTAAAAAGGCAGAAATTACTCTTATTTTGGGGCTAAAATGAAGAAATTTCCCCTTTTTGTGGCAAAATTGCAGAAATTTTTCTTATTTTGGGCAAAATTGCAGAAATTTCACTTATTTCAGAGAAAGAAGGCAGGAATTTCTCTTATTTTGGGGCAAAAGTCAGAAATTTCTTTTATTTTGGTACAAAATTGCAGAAATTTTCTTTATTTTGGGGCAAAAATGCAGAAATTCCCTTTATTTCGTGGCAAAAAGGCAGAAATTTCCCTTATTTTGGGCAAAATTGCAGAAATTCCCTTTATTTTGGTGCAATAAGGCAGAAATTCCCTATATTTTGAAGCAAAATTGCACAAATTCCCCTAATTTTGAGGGAAAATGCAGAAATTCACATTATTTTGGGGCAAAAAGACAGAAATTCTTTTTATTTCACGGCAAAAAGTCAGAAATTCCCCTTATTTTGGGGTAAAATTGCAGAAATTTCCCTTATTTTGTGGCAAAATTGCAGAAATTTTTCTTATTTTGGGCAAAATTGCAGAAATTTCACTTATTTCAGGGAAAGAAGGCAGTAATTTCTCTTATTTTGGGGCAAAAATGCAGAAATTTCTTTTATTTTGGTACAAAATTGCAGAAATTTTCTTTATTTTGAGGCCAAAATGCAGAAATTCCCCATATTTTGGGACAAAAAGGCAGAGATTCCCCTTATTATGAGGTAAAAAGGCTGAAATTCCTTTGATTTTGGGGCAAAAAGACAGAAATTCCCCTTATTTTGTGGCAAAAAGGCAGAAATTTCCCTTATTTTGGGGCTAAATTGCAGAAATTTCTCTTATTTTTAGGCAAAATATTAGAAATTTCTTTTATTTTGGTACAGAATTGCAGAAATTTTTCTTATTTTGTGGCAAAAAGGCAGAAATTCCCCATATTTTAGTTCAAAAAGGCTGAAATTCCCCTTATTTTGAGGTAAAATGCTGAAATTCCCCATATTTTGGGGCAAAAAGGCAGAAATTCCCCTCATTTTGTGGCAAAAAGGCACAAATTTCCCTTATTTTCGGGCAAAATTGCAGAAATTTTATTTATTCCAGGGCAAAATGTCAGAAATTCCTTTTATTTTGGGGCAAAAAGCAGAAATTTCTTTTATTTTGGTACAAAGTTGAAAAAATTTATCTTATTTTGGAACAAAACGGCGGAAATTCCCCATATTTTGGGGCAAAAGGCAAAAATTTCCCTTATTTTGAGGTAAAAACCCTGAAATTCCCCTTATTTTGGGGCAAAAAGGCAGAAATTTCCTTTATTTTGTGGCAAAAAGGCAGAAATTCCCATTAATTGGGGCAGAAAAGCAGAAACATTCTTTATTTGGGGGCAATAATGCAGAAATTCCCCATATTTTGTGGCAAAAAGGCAGAAATTCCCCTTATTTGGAGGTAAAATGCTGAAATTCCCCTTATTTTGGGCAAAAAGCAGAAATTCCCCTTATTTTGGGGCAAAATTGCAGAAATTTCACTTATTTTAGGGCAAAAAGTCAGAAATTTGCCTTATTTTGGGGCAAAAAGCAGAAATCCCCCTAATTGTGAGGCAAAACGGCAGAAATTCCCTATATGTTGGGGCAAAAAGACAGAAATTCTCCTTATTTTGGGGCTAAACTCAGAAATTCCACTTATTTTGGGGCAAAATTCCAGAAATTTCCCTTCTTTTGGGGCAAAATTGCAGAAATTTCACTTATTTGGGGGCAAAATTGCAGAAATTTGACTTATTTCAGGGAAGAAAAGCAGAAATTTTCTTATTTTGTAGAAAAAAGGCAGAAATTCCTAATATATTGTAGCAAAAATGCAGAAATTCCCCTTATTTTGAAGTAAAAAGGCTGAAATTCCTCTTATTTGGGGGCAAAAAGGAAGAATTTTTCCTTATTTTGGGGCAAAATTGCAGAAATTTCACTTATTTCAGGGTAATAAGTCAGAAATTCCCCTTATTTTGTGGCAAAAAACACAGAAATTCCCTTTGTTTTTGGGTAAAAAAGACAGAAATTCCATTTATTTAGAGGCAAAATGCAGCTTTTCCTCTTAATTCGGCGCAAAAATGAAGAAATTTCCCTTTTTTATGGCAAAAAGGTATGCATTTTTCTTTTCTGGCAAAAAGGCAGAAATTCCCCTTATTTTGAAGCAAAATTGCAGAAATTCCTATAATTTTGTGGCAGAAGGCAGACATTCCCTCTATTTTAGGGCAAAAATCAGAAATTTCCCTTATTTTGGGGCAAAATTGCAATAATTTCACTTATTTTAGGGCAAAAAGTCAGAAATTTCCCTTATTTTGGTGCAAAATTGCAGAAATTTCCCTTATTTGGGGCAAAATTGCAGAAATTTGACTTATTTTCAGGTAAAAAGGCTGAAATTTCCTTTATTTTTGAGAAAAAAGTTAGAAATTTCTTTTATTTTGGGGCAAAATTGCAGAAATATTTCTTATTTTGGGGCAAAAAGGCAGAAATTCCTTATATTTTGAAGCAAAAAGGCAGAAATTCCCCTTATTTTGGAATAAAATTGCAGAAATTTCCCTTATTTGGGGGCAAAAGGGAAGAAAATCCTTTTAATTTCGGGCAAAAAGGCAGAAATTCCCCGTATTTTAGAGCAAAATTGCAGAAATTCCCCTAATATCGGGGCAAAAATGCAGAAATTCCCTTTATTTGGGGCAAAAGCAAAAGTTTCCCATATTTTCGGGAAAAAAGGCAGAAATTCCTTGTATTTTGAAGCAAAATTGCAGAAACTCCCCTAATTTTGGGGCAAAAAGGAAGAAATTCCCTTTATTTTGGGGCAAAAATACAGAAATTCTCCTTATTTCGCAGCAAAATGTCAGAAATTCCCCTTATTTTGGGGCAAAATTGAAAAACTTTCCCTTATTTTGAGGCAAAATTACAGAAATTTCCCTTATTTTGGGGCAAAATTTTAGAAATTTCTTTTATTTTGGTAGAGAATTGCAGAAATTTTTCTTATATTGTGGCAAAAAGGCTAAAATTCCCCATATTTTGGTGCAAAAAGGCTGAAATTCCCCTTATTTTGAGGTAAAATACTGAAATTCCCCATATTTTGGGGCAAAAAGGCAGAAATTCCCTACATTTTGTGGCAAAAAAGCACAAATTTCCCTTTTTTTGGGCAAAATTGCAGAAATTTCATTTATTTCAGGGCAAAAAGTCAGAAATTCCTTTTATTCTGGGACAAAAAGCAGAAATTTCTTTTATTTTGGTACAAAGTTGAAGTAATTTTTCTTATTTTGGAACAAAAAGATAGAAATTCCCCATATTTTGGGGTAAAAGGCAGAAATTCCCCTTATTTGGAGGTAAAATGGTGAAATTACCCTTATTTTGGGCAAAAAGGCAGAAATTCCCCTTATTTTGGGACAAAATTGCAGAAATTTCACTTATTTCATGGCAAAAAGTCAGAAATTTGCCTTATTTTGGGCAAAAAGCAGAAATTCCCCTAATTTTGGGGCTAAAAATAGAAATTCCCCTTATTTTGGGGTAAAATTGCAGAAATTTCAAATATTTCAGGGCAAAAAGGCAGAAATTCAACTTAATTTCGGGCAATAAGGCAGAAATTTTCTGTATTTTGGAGCAAAATCTCAGAAATTCCCTTTATATTGGTGCAAAAATGCAGAAATTTCCTTTATTTTGGTGCAATAAGGCAGAAATTCCCCGTATTTTAAAGCAAAATTGCACAAATTCCCCTAATTTTGAGGGAAAATGCAGAAATTCACATTATTTTGGGGCAAAAAGACAGAACTTCTCCTTATTTCACGGCAAAAAGTCAGAAATTCCCCTTATTTTGGGACAAAATTGCAAAAATTTCCCTTATTTTGTGGCAAAATTGCAGAATTTTTTTTATTTTAGGCAAAATTGCAGAAATTTCACTTATTTCAGGGAAAGAAGGCAGGAATTTCTCTTATTTTGGGGCAAAATGCAGAAATTTCTTCTTTTTCGTACAAAATTGCAGAAATTTTCTTTATTTTGAGGCAAAAAGGCAGAAATTCCCCATATTTTGGGGCAAAAAGGCAGAGATTCTCCTTATTATGAGGTAAAAAGGCTGAAATTCCTTTTATTTTGGCGCAAAAAGACAGAAATTCTCCTTATTTTGTGGAAGAAAGGCAGAAATTTCCCTTATTTTGGGGCAAAATTACAAAAATTTCCCTTATTTTCGGGCAAAATTTTAGAAATTTCTTTTATTTTGGTACAGAATTGCAGAAATTTTTCTTATTTTGTGGCAAAAAGGCAGAAATTCCCCATATTTTGGTGCAAAAAGGCGGAAATTCCCCTTATTTTGAGGTAAAATGCTGAAATTCCCCATAATTTGGGGCAAAGATGCAGAAATTCCCTACATTTTGGGGCAAAAAGGCAGAAATTTCCCTTACTTTGGGGCAAAATTGCAGAAATTTCATTTATTTCAGGGCAAAGAGTCAGAAATTCCTTTTATTTTGGAGAAAAAAGCAGAAATTTCTTTTATGTTGGTACAAAGTTGAAGAAATTTTTCTTATTTTGGAACAAAATGGCAGAAATTCGCCATATTTTCAGGCAAAAGGCAGAAATTCCCCTTATTTTGAGGTAAAAAGGCTGAAATGCCCCTTATATTGGGGCAAAAAGGCAAAAATTCCCTTTATTTTGTGGCAAAAAGGCAGAAATTCCCATTAATTGGGGCAGAAAAGCAGAAACTTTGTTTATTTGGGGCAATAATGCAGAAATTCCCCATATTTTGTGGCAAAAAGGCAGAAATTCCCCTTATTTGGAGGTAAAATGCTGAAATTCCCCTTATTTTGGGCAAAAGGCAGAAATTCCCCTTATTTTGGTGCAAAATTGCAAAAATTTCACTAATTTTAGGGCAAAAAGTCAGAAATTTCCCTTATTTGGTGCAAAATTGCAGAAATTTGACTTATTTTCAGGTAAAAAGGCTGAAATTTCCTTTATTTTTGGGAAAACAGTGAGAAATTCCTTTTATTTTGGGAGAAAATTGCAGAAATATTTCTTATTTTGGGGCAAAAAGGCAGAAATTCCTTATATTTTGGGGCAAAAAGGCAGAAATTCCCCTTATTTTGGAATGAAATTGCAGAAATTTCCCTTATTTGGGGGCAAAAAGGCAGAAAATCCTTTTAATTTCGGGCAAAAAGGCAGAAATTCCCCGTATTTAAAAGCAAAATTGCAGAAATTCCGCTAATATCGGGGCAAAAATGCAGAAATTCCCTTTATTTGGGGCAAAAGCAAAAGTTTCCCATATTTTCGGGAAAAAAGGCAGAAATTCCTTGTATTTTGAAGCAAAATTGCAGAAACTCCCCTAATTTTAGGGCAAAAAGGCAGAAATTCCCTTTATTTTGGAGCAAAAATACAGAAATTCTCCTTATTTCGCGGAAAAAAGTCAGAAATTCCCCTTATTTTGGGGCAAAATTGAAGAACTTTCCCTTATTTTGGGGCAAAATTACAGAAATTTCCCTTATTTGGGGAAAAATTTTAGAAATTTCTTTTATTTTGGTACAGAATTGCAGAAATTTTTCTTATATTGTGGCAAATATGCTAAAATTCCCCATATTTTGGTGCAAAAAGGCTGAAATTCCCCTTATTTTGAGGTAAAATGCTGAAATTCCCCATATTTTGGGGCAAAAAGGCAGAAATTTCACTCATTTTGGGGCAAAAAGGCACAAATTTTCTTTATTTTCTGGCAAAATTGCAGAAATTTCATTTATTTCAGGGCAAAAATTCAGAAATTTCTTTTATTTTGGGACAAAAAGCAGAAATTTCTTTTATTTTGGTACAAAGTTGAAGAAATTTTTCTTATTTTGGAACAAAAAGATAGAAATTCCCCATATTATGGGGTAAAAGGCAGAAATTCACCTTATTCTGAGGTAAAAAGGATGAAATTCCCCTCATTTTAGGGCAAAAAGGCAAAAATTTCATTTACTTTGTGGCAAAAAGGCAGAAATTCTTGTTAATTGGGGCAGAAAAGCAGAAATTTTCATTATTTGAAAGCAATAAGGCAGTAATTCCCCATATTTTGTGGCAAAAAGGCAGAAATTCCACTTATTTGGAGGTAAAATGCTGAAATTCCCCTTATTTTGGGCAAAAAGGCAGAAATTCCCCTTATTTTGGGACAAAATTGCAGAAATTTCACTTATTTCAGGGCAAAAAGTCAGAAATTTGCCTTATTTTGGGCAAAAAGCAGAAATTCCCCTAATTTTGGGGCTAATAATAGAAATTCCCCTTATTTTGGGGTAAAATTGCAGAAATTTCAAATATTTCAGGGCAAAAAGGCAGAAATTCCACTTAATTTCGGGCAATAAGGCAGAAATTTTCTGTATTTTGGAGCAAAATCTCAGAAATTCCACTTTATATTGGTGCAAAAATTCAGAAATTCCCTTTATTTTGGTGCAATAAGGCAGAAATTCCCCGTATTTTGAAGCAAAATTGCACAAATTCCCCTAATTTTGAGGGAAAATGCAGAAATTCACATTATTTTGGGGCAAAAAGACAGAAATTCTCCTTATTTCACGGCAAAATCAGAAATTCCCCTTATTTTGAGGCAAATTTGCAAAAATTTCCCTTATTTTGTGGCATAATTGCAGAAATTTTTCTTATTTTGGGCAAAATTGCAAAAATTTCACTTATTTCAGGGAAAAAAAGGCAGGAATTTCTCTTATTTTGGGGCAAAAAGGCAGAAAATTCTTTTATTTTGGTTCAAAATTGCAAAAATCTTCTTTATTTTGAGGTAAAAATGCAGAAATTCCCCATATTTTGGGGCAAAAAGGCAGAGATTCCCCTTATTATGAGGTAAAAAGGCTGAAATTCCTTTTATTTTGGGGCAAAAAGACAGAAATTCCCCTTATTTTGTGGCAAAAAGGCAGAAATTTTCCTTATTTTGGGGCAAAATTGCAGAAATTTTCCATATTTTCAGGCAAAATTTTAGAAATTTCTTTTATTTTGGTACAGAATTGCAGAAATTTTTCTTATTTTGTGGCAAAAAGGCAGAAATTCCCCATATTTTGGTTGAAAAAGGCTGAAATTCCCCTTATTTTGAGGTAAAATGCTGAAATTCCCCATATTTTGGGGCAAAAGGCAGAAATTCCCTACATTTTGGAGCAAAAAGGCACAAATTTCCCTTATTTTCGGGCAAAATTGCATAAATTTCATTTATTTCAGGGCAAAAATTCAAAAATTCCTTTTATTTTGGGGCAAAAAATGAAATTTCTTTTATTTTGGTACAAAGTTGAAGAAATTTTTCTTATTTTGGAACAAAAAGGCAGAAATTCCCCATATTTTGGGGCAAAAGGCAGAAATTCCCCTTATTTTTAGGTAAAAAGGATGAAATTCCCCTTATTTTAGGGCAAAAAGGCAAAAATTTCCTTTACTTTGTGGCAAAAAGGCAGAAATTCTTGTTAATTGGGGCAGAAAAAAAGAAATTTTCCTTATTTGAAGGTAATAAGGCAGTAATTCCCCATATTTTGTTGCAAAAAGGCAGAAATTCCCTTTATTTGGAGGTAAAATGGTGAAATTCCCCTTATTTTGGGCAAAAAGGCAGAAATTCCCCTTATTTTGGGGCAAAAATTGCAAAAATTTCACATATTTTAGGGCAAAAAGTCAGAAATTTCCCTTATTTTGGGGCAAAAAGCAGAAATTCTCCTAATTTTGGGGCCAAAAACAGAAATTCCCATTATTTTGGGGTAAAATTGCAGAAATTTCAAATATTTCAGTGCAAAAAGGCAGAAATTCCACTTAATTTTAGGCAATAAGGCACAAATTTTCCGTATTTTTGAGCAAAATCTCAGAAATTCCCCTTATAATGGTGCAAAAATGCAGAAATTCCCTTTATTTTGGTGTAATAAGGCAGAAATTCCCTGTGTTTTGAAGCAAAATTGCACAAATTCATCTAATTTTGAGGGAAAATGCAGAAATTCAAATTATTTTATGGCAAAAAGACAGAAATTCTCCTTATTTCAGGAAATAACGTCAGAAATTCCTCTTATTTTGGGGCAAAATTGCAGAAATTTCCCTTATTTTGTGGCAAAATTGCAGAAATTTTTCTTATTTTGGGCAAAATTGCAGAAATTTCACTTATTTCAGGGACAGAAGGCAGGAATTTCTCTTATTTTGGGGCAAAAAGGCAGAAATTTCTTTTTTTTGGTACAAAATTGCAGAAATTTTTTTTTTTTGTGGGCAAAAATGCAAAAATTCCCCATATTTTGGGGTAAAAAGGCAGAGATTCCCCTTATTATGAGGTAAAAACGCTAAAATTCCTTTTATTTTGGGGCAAAAAGACAGAAATTCCCCTTATTTTGTGGCAAAAAGGAAGAAATTTCCCTTATTTTGGGGCAAAATTGCAGAATTTTTTTTTTTCGGCACAATTTTAGAAATTTCTTTTATTTTGGTACAGAATTGCAGAAATTTTTCTTATTTTGTGGCAAAAATGCAGAAATTCCCCATATTTTGGTGCAAAAAGGCTGAAATTCCCCTTATTTTGAGGTAAAATGCTGAAATTCACCATATTTTGGGGCAAAAAGGCAGAAATTCCCTACATTTTGGGGCAAAAATGTACAAATGTCCCTTATTTTGGAGCAAAATTGCAGAAATTTCATTTATTTCAGGGCAAAAAGTCAGAAATTCCTTTTATTTTGGGGCAAAAAGCAGAAATTTCTTTTATTTTGGTACAAAGTTGAAGAAATTTTTTCTTATTTTGGAACAAAAAGGCAGAAATTCCCCATATTTTAAGGCAAAAGGCAAAAATTCCCCTTATTTTGAGGTAAAAAGGCTGAAATTCCCCTTATTTTTTGGCAAAAAGGCAGAAATTCACTTTATTTTGTGGCAAAAAGGCAGAAATTTCCATTAATTGGGGCAGAAAAGCAGAAACATTCCTAATTTAGGGGGCAAAATGCAGAAATTCCCCATATTTTGTGGCAAAAAGGCAGAAATTCCCCTTATTTGGAGATAAAATGCTGAAATTCCCCTTATTTTGGGCAAAAGGCAGAAATTCCCCTTATTTTGGGGCAAAATTGCAGAAATTTCACTTATTTTAGGGCAAAAAGTCAGAAATTTGCCTTATTTTGGGGCAAAACAGAAATTCTCCTAATTTTGGGGCCAAAAACAGAAATTCCCCTTATTTTGGGGTAAAATTGCAGAAATTTCAAATATTTCAGTGCAAAAAGGCAGAAATTCCACTTATTTTTAGGCAATAATGCAAAAATTTACCGTATTTTGGAGCAAAATCTCAGAAATTCTCCTTATATTGTTGCAAAAATGCAGAAATTCCCTTTATTTTGGTGTAATAAGGCCGAAATTCCCTGTGTTTTGAAGCAAAATTGCACAAATTCATCTAATTTTGAGGAAAAACGCAGAAAATCAAATTATTTTGGGGCAAAAAGACAGAAATTCTCCTTATTTCAGAGCATAACGTCAGAAATTCCCCCTTTTTTGGGGCAAAATTACAGAAATTTTCCTTATTTTGGCCAAAATTGCAGAAATTTCATTTATTTCAGGAAAAGAAGGTAGGAATTTCTCATATTTTGGGGCAAAATGGCAGAAATTTCTTTTATTTTGGTACAAAATTGCAGAAATTTTCTTTATTTTGGGGCAAAAATGCAGAAATTCTACTTATTTTGTGGCAAAAAGGCAGAAATTTCCCTTATTTTGTGGCAAAATTGCAGAAATTTCACTTATTTCAAGGCAAAATTCAAAAATTCCTTTTATTTTGGGGCAAAAGACAGAAATTCCGTTTATTTTTGGGTAAAAAGGCAGAAATTTCACTTATTTTGAGGTAAAAAGGCAGAAATTACTCTTATTTTGGGGCTAAAATAAAGAAATTTCCCTTTTTTGTGGCAAAATTGCAGAAATTTTTCTTATTTTGTGCAAAATTGCAGAAATTTCACTTATTTCAGGGAAAGAAGGCAGGAATTTCTTTTATTTTGGGGCAAAAAGGCAGAAATATCATTTATTTTGGTACAAAATTTCAGAAATTTTCTTTATTTTGGGACAAAAATGCAGAAATTACCCTTATTTTGTGGCAAAAAGGCAGAAATTTCCCTTATTTTGGGGCAAAATTGCAGAAATTTCTTTAATTTCAAGGAAAAATTCAAAAATTCCTTTTATTTTGGGGCAAAAAGACAGAGATTCCGTTTATTTTTGGGTAAAAAGGAAGAAATTTCACTTATTTTGAGGTAAAAAGGCAGAAATTACTCTTATTTTGGGGCTAAAATTAAATAATTTCCCTTTTTTTTGTGGCAAAAGGTATACATTCCCCTTATTTTCAGGCAAAAAAGCAGAAATTCCCCGTATTTTGAAGTAAAATTGCAGAAATTCCCCTAATTGTGAGGCAAAACGGCAGAAATTCCCTATATATTGGGGCAAAAAGACAGAAATTCTCCTTATTTTGTGTCAAAACTCAGAAATTCCACTTATTTTGGGGTAAAATTCCAGAAATTTCCCTTATTTGAGGGCAAAAAAGCAGAAATTCCTAATATATTGTGGCAAAAATGCAGAAATTCCCCTTATTTTGAGGTAAAAAGGCTGAAATTACTCTTATTTGGAGGAAAAAAGGAAGAATTTTTCCTTATTTTGGGGCAAAATTGCAGAAATTTCACTTATTTCAGGGTAATAAGTCAGAAATTCCCCTTATTTTGGGGCAAAAAAGACAGAAATTTCCTTTGTTTTTAAGTAAAAAAGACAGAAATTCCACTTATTTAGAGGCAAAAGGCAGAAGTTTCTCTTAATTTGGCGCAAAAATGAAGAAATTTCCCTTTTTTATGGCAAAAAGGTATGCATTCCCCTTATTTTCGGGCAAAAGTCAGAAATTCCCCTTATTTTGAAGCAAAATTGCAGAAATTTTCCTATTTTGGGGCAAAAGGCAGACATTCCCTTTATTTTGGGGCAAAAATCAGAAATTCCCCTTATTTTGGGGCAAAATTTCAGAAATTTCCTTTAATTTGGGGCAAAATTGCAGAAATTTACCTTGTTTTGGTGCAAAATTGCAGAAATTTCCCTTATTTTGGGAAAAATTGCAGAAATTTGACTTATTTTCAGTTAAAAAGGCTGAAATTTCCTTTATTTTTGGGGAAAAAGTGAGAAATTCCCCTTATTTTGGGGCAAAATTGCAGAAATATTTCTTATTTTGGGACAAAAAGGCAGAAATTTCTTATATTTTGGGGAAAAAAGGCAAAAATTCCCCTTATTTTGGAATAAAATTGCAGAAATTTCTCTTATTTGGGGGCAAAAAGGCAGAAAATCCTTTTAATTTCGGGAAAAAAGGCAGAAATTCCCCGTATTTTGGAGCAAAATTGCAGAAATTCCCCTAATATTGGGGCAAAAATGCATAAATTCCCTTTATTTGAGGCGAAAGCAGAAGTTCATTTTATTTTCGGGAAAAAAGGCAGAAATTCCTTGTATTTTGAAGCAAAATTGCAGAAACTCCCCTAATTTTGGGGCAAAAAGTCTGAAATTCCCTTTATTTTGGGGCAAAAATACAGAAATTCTTCTTATTTCGCGGCAAAAAGTCAGAAATTCCACTTATTTTGGGGCAAAATTGACGAACTTTCCCTTATTTTGGGGCAAAATTGCAGAATTTTCCCTTATGTTGGAGCAAAATTTTAGAAAATTTTTTTATTTTGGTACATAATTGCAGAAATTTTTCTTATATTGTGGCAAAAATGCTAAAATTCCCCATATTTTGGTGCAAAAAGGCTGAAATTCCCCTTATTTTCAGGTAAAATGCTGAAATTCCCCATATTTTGGGGCAAAAAGGCAGAAATTTCCCTCATTTTGGGGCAAAAAGGCACAAATTTTCCTTATTTTCGGGCAAAATTACAGAAATTTCATTTATTTCAAGGCAAAAAGTCAGAAATTCCTTTTATTTTGGGACAAAAAGCAGAAATTTCTTTTATTTTGGTACAAAGTTGAAGAAATTTTTCTTATTTTGGAACAAAAAGGCAGAAATTCCCCATATTTTGGGGTAAAAGGTAGAAATTCCCATTATTTTGAGGTAAAAAGGATGAAATTTCCCTTATTTTAGGGCAACAAGGCAAAAATTTCCTTTACTTTGTGGCAAAAAGGCAGAAATTCTTGTTAATTGGGGCAGAAAAGCAGAAATTTTCCTTATTTAAGGGCAATAGGGCAGAAATTCCACATATTTTGTGGCAAAAAGGCAGAAATTCCTCTTATTTGGGGGTAAAATGCTGAAATTCTTCTTATTTTGGGCAAAAAGGCAGAAATTCCCCTTATTTTGGGAAAAAATTGCAGAAATTTCACTTATTTCAGGGCATAAAGTCAGAAAATTGCCTTATTTTGGGGCAAAAAGCAGAAATTCCCCTAATTTTGGGGCCAAAAATAGAAATTCCCCTTCTTTTGGGGTAAAATTGCAGAAATTTCAAATATTTCAGGGCAAAAAGGCAGAAATTCCACATAATTTCGGGCAATAAGGCAGAAATTTTCTGTATTTTTGAGCAAAATCTCAGAAAATCCCCTTATATTGGTGCAAAAATGCAGAAATTCCCTGTATTTTGGTGGAATAAGGCAGAAATTCCCTGTATTTTGAAGCAATATTGCACAAATTCCCTTATTTTGAGGGAACATGCAGAAATTCACATTATTTTGGGGCAAAAAGACAGAAATTCTCCTTATTTTATGGCAAAAGTCAGAAATTCCCTTTATTTTGGGACAAAATTGCAAAATTTTCTTTTATTTTTTGGCAAAATTGCAGAAATTTTTCTTATTTTGGGCAAAATTGCAGAAATTTCACTTATTTCAGGGAAAGAAGGCAGGAATTTCTCTTATTTTTGGGCAAAAAGGCAGAAATTTCTTTTATTTTGGTACAAAATTGCAAAAATTTTCTTTATTTTGAGGCAAAAATGCAGAAATTCTTCATATTTTGGGGCAAAAAGGCAGAGATTCCCCTTATTATGAGGTAAAAAGGCTGAAATTCCTTTTATTTTGGGGCAAAAAGACAGAAATTCCTTTTATTTTGTGGCAAAAAAACAGAAATTTTCCTTATTTTGGGGCAAAATTGCAGAAATTTCCCTTATTTTCAGGCAAAATTTTAGAAATTTCTTTTATTTTGGTACAGAATTGCAGAAATTTTTCTTATTTTGTGCCAAAAAGGCAGAAATTCCCCATATTTTGGTGCAAAAATGCTGAAATTTCCCTTATTTTGAGGTAAAATGCTGAAATTCCCCATATTTTGGGGCAAAAAGGCAGAAATTCCCTACATTTTGGGGCAAAAATGCACAAATTTCCCTTATTTTCAGGCAAAATTGCAGAAATTTCATTTATTTCAGGGCTAAAAGTCAGAAATTCCTTTTATTTTGTGGCAAAAAGCAGAAATTTCTTTTATTTTGGTACGAAGTTGAAGAAATTTTACTTATTTTGGAACAATAAGGCAGAAATTCCCCATATTTTGGGGCAGAAGGCAGAAATTCCCCTTATTTTGAGGTAAAAAGAGTGAAATTCCCCTTATTTTAGGGCAAAAAGGCAAAAATTTCCTTTACTTTGTGACAGAAAGGAAGAAATTCTTGTTAATTGGGGTAGAAAGCAGAAAGTTTCCTTATTTGAAGGCAATAATGCAGTAATTCCCCATATTTTGTGGCAAAAAGGCAGAAATTCCCTTTATTTGGAGGTAAAATGGTGAAATTCCCCTTATTTTGGGCAAAAAGGCAGAAATTCCCCTTGTTTTGGGACTAAATTGCAGAAATTTCACTTATTTCAGGGCAAAAAGTCAGAAATTTGAATTATTTTGGGGCAAAAAGCAGAAATTCTTTTAATTTTGAGGCTAAAAATAGAAATTTCCCTTATTTTGGGATAAAATTGCAGAAATCTCAAATATTTCAGGGCCAAAAGGCAGAAATTCCACTTAATTTCAGGCAATAAGGCAGAAATTTTCTGTATTTTGGAGCAAAATCTCAGAAATTCCCCTTATATTGGTGCAAAAATGCAGAAATTCCCTTTATTTTGGTGTAATAAAGCAGAAGTTTCCCTTGTTTTGAAGCAAAATTGCACAAATTCATCTAATTTTGAAGGAAAATGCAGAAAATCAAATTATTTTGGGGCAAAAAGACAGAAATTCTCCTTATTTCAGGGCATAACGTCAGAAATTCCTCTTATTTTGGGGCAAAATTGCAGAAATATCCCTTATTTTGTTGCAAAATTGCAGAAATTTTTCTTATTTTGGGCAAAATTGCAGAAATTTCAATTATTTCAGGGAAAGAACTTAGGAATTTCTCTTATTTTGGGGCAAAAGGGCAGAAATTTCTTTTATTTTGGTACAAAATTGCAGAAATTTTTTTTATTTTGGGGCAAAAATGCAGAAATTCCCCTGATTTTGTGGCAAAAAGGCAGAAATTTCTCTTATTTTGGGGCAAAATTGCAGAAATTTCAATTATTTCAGGGAAAGAACTTAGGAATTTCTGTTATTTTGGGGCAAAAGGGCAGAAATTTCTTTTATTTTGGTACAAAATTGCAGAAATTTTTTTTATTTTGGGGCAAAAATGCAGAAATTCCCCTGATTTTGTGGCAAAAAGGCAGAAATTTCTCTTATTTTGGGGCAAAATTGCAGAAATTTCACTTATTTCAAGGCAAAATTCAAAAATTCCTTTTTTTTTGGGGCAACAAACAGAAATTCCGTTTATTTTTGGGTAAAAAGGCTGAAATTTCACTTATTTTGAGGTAAAAAGGCAGAAATTACTCTTATTTTGGGGCTAAAATGAAGAAATTTCCCTTTTTTGTGGCAAAATTGCAGAAATTTTTCTTATTTTGGGCAAAATTGCAGAAATTTCACTTTTTTCAGGGAAAGAAGGCAGGAATTTCTCTTATTTTGGGGCAAAAAGGCAGAAATTTCTTTTATTTTGGTACAAAATTGCAGAAATTTTCTTAATTTTGGGACAAAAATGCAGAAATTCCCCTTATTTTGTGGCAAAAAGGCAGAATTTACCCTTATTTTGGGGCAAAATTGCAGAAATTTCACTTATTTCAAGGCAAAATTCAAAAATTCCTTTTATTTTGGGCAAAAAGACAGAAATTCCCTTTATTTTTGGGTAAAGAGGCAGAAATTTCACTTATTTTGAGGTAAAAAGGCAGAAATTACTCTTATTTTGGGGCTAAAATGAAAAAATTTCCTTTTTTTGTTGCAAAAGTTATACATTCCCCTTATTTTCAGGCAAAAAAGCAGAAATTCCCCGCATTTTGGAACAAAATTGCAGAAATTCCCCTAATTGTGAGGCAAAACGGCTGAAATTCTTTATATGTTGGGGCAAAAAGACAGAAATTCTCCTTATTTAGTGGCAAAACTCAGAAATTCCACTTATTTTGGGGCAAAATTCCAGAAATTTCCCTTATTTTAGTGCACAAAGGCAGAAATTCCTAATATATTGTGGCAAAAACGCAGAAATTCCCCTTATTTTGAGGTAAAAAGGCTGAAATACCTCTTATTTGGGAGCAAAAAGGAAGAATTTTTCTTTATTTTGGGGCAAAATTGCAGAAATTTCACTTATTTCAGGGTAATAAATCAGAAATTCCCCTTATTTTGGGGCAAAAAAGACAGAAATTCCCTTTGTTTTGGCGTAAAAAAGAAAGAAATTCCACTTATTTAGAGGCAAAAGGCAAAAGTTCCTTTTAATTTGGCGCAAAAATGAAGAAATTTCCCTTTTTTATGGCAAAAAGATATGCATTTTCCTAATTTCCGGGAAAAAAGGCAGAAATTCCCCTTATTTTGAAGCAAAATTGCAGAAATTCCCCTAATTTTGGGGCAAAAGGCAGACATTCCCTATATTTTGTGGAAAAAATCAGAAATTCCCCTTATTTTGGGGCAAAATTGCAGAAATTTCCTTTAATTTGGGGCAAAATTGCAGAAATTTACCTTATTTTGGGGCAAAATTGCAGAAATTTCCCTTATTTGAAGCAAAATTGCAGAAATTTGACTTATTTTCAGGTAAAAAGGCTGAAATTTCCTTTATTTTTGGGCAAAAAGTGAGAAATTCCTTTTATTTTGGGGCAAAATTGCAGAAATGTTTCTTATTTTGGGGCAAAAAGGCAGAAATTCCTTATATTTTGGGTCAAAAAGGCAGAAATTCCCCTTATTTTGGGATAAAATTGCAGAAATTTCCCTTATTTGGGGGCAAAAAGGCAGAAAATCCTTTTAATTTCAGGCAAAAAGGCAGAAATTCCCCGTATTTTGGAGCAAAATTGCAGAAATTCCCCTAATATCGGGGCAAAAATGCAGAAATTCCCTTTATTTGGGGCAAAAGCAGAAGTTCCCCTTATTTTTGGGAAAAGAGGCAGAAATTCCTTGTATTTTGAAGCAAAATTGCAGAAACTCCCCTAATTTTGAAGCAAAAAGGCAGAAATTCCCTTTATTTTGGAACAAAAATACAGAAATTCTTCTTATTTTGCGGCAAAAAGTCAGAAATTCCCCTTATTTTGGGGCAAAATTGAAGAACTTTCCCTTATTTGGGGCAAAATTGTAGAAATTTCCCTTATTTTGGGGCAAAATTTTAGAAATTTCTTTTATTTTGGTACAGAATTGCATAAATTTTTTTTTATATTGTGGCAAAAAGGCTAAAATTCCCCATATTTTGGTGCAAAAAAACTGAAATTCCCCTTATTTTGAGGTTAAAGGCTGAAATTCCCCATATTTTGGGACTAAAAGGCAGAAATTTCCCTCATTTTGGGGCAAAAAGGCACAAATTTTACTTATTTTCGGGCAAAATTGCAGAAATTTCACTTATTTCAGGGCAAAAAGTAAGAAATTTGCCTTATTTTGGGGCAAAAAGCAGAAATTCCCCTAATTTTGGGGCTAAAAATAGAAATTTCCCTTATTTTGGGGTAAAATTGGAGAAATTTCAAATATTTCAGGGCAAAAAGGCAGAAATTCCACTTAATTTCGGGCAATAAGGCAGAAATTTTCTGTATTTTGAAACAAAATCTCAGGAAATCCCCTAATATTGGTGCAAAAATGCAGAAATTCCCTTTATTTTGGTGCAATAAGACAGAAATTCCCCGTATTTTGAAGCAAAATTGCACAAATTCCCCTAATTTTGAGGGAAAATGCAGAAATTCACATAATTTTGGGGCAAAATTGCAAAAATTTCCCTTATTTTGTGGCAAAATTGCAGAAATTTTTCTTATTTTGGGCAGAATTGCAGAAATTTCACTTATTTCAGGGAAAGAAGGCAGGAATTTTTCTTATTTCGGGGTAAAAAGGCAGAAATTTCATTTATTTTGGTACAAAATTGCAAAAATTTTCTTTATTTTGAGGCAAAAATGCAGAAATTCCCCATATTTTGGGGCAAAAAGGCAGAGATTCCCCTTATTATGAGGTAAAAAGGCTGAAATTCCTTTTATTTTGGGGCAAAAAGACAGAAATTCCCCTTATTTTGTGGCAAAAAGGCAGAAGTTTCCCTTATTTTGGGGCAAAAATCCAGAAATTTCCCTTATTTTGGGGCAAAATTGCAGAAATTTCCCTTATTTTCGGGCAAAATTTTAGAAATTTCTTTTATTTTGGTACAGAATTGCAGAAATTTTTCTTATTTTGTGGCAAAAAGGCAGAAATTCCCCATATTTTGGTGCAAAAAGGCTGAAATTCCTCTTTTTGAGGGAAAATGCTGAAATTCCCCATATTTTGGGGCAAAAAGGCAGAAATTCCCTACATTTTGGGGCAAAAAGTCACAAATTTCTCTTATTTTCGGGCAAAATTGCAGAAATTTCAATTATTTCAGGGCAAAAAGTCAGAAATTCTTTTTATTTTGGGGCAAAAAGCAGAAATTTCTTTTATTTTGGTACAAAGGTGAAGAAATTTTTCTTATTTTAGAACAAAAAGGCAGAAATTCCCCATATTTTGGGGCAAAAGGCAGAAATTCCCCTTATTTGAGGTAAAAAGGCTGAAATTCTCCTTATTTTGTGGCAAAAAGGCAGAAATTCCCTTTATTTTGTGGCAAAAAGGTAGAAATTCCCATTAATTTGGGCAGAAAAGCAGAAACTTTCCTTATTTGGGGGCTATAATGCAGAAATTCCCCATATTTTGTGGCAAAAAAAGCAGAAATTCCCCTTAATTGAAGGTAAAATGCTGAAATTCCCCTTATTTTGGGCAAAAGGCAGAAATTCCCCTTATTTTGGGGCAAAATTGCAGAAATTTCACTTATTTTAGGGAAAAAAGTCAGAAATTTGCCTTATTTTGTGGCAAAAAGCAGAAATTCCCCTAATTTTGGGGCCAAAAACAGAAATTACCCTTATTATAGGGTAAAATTGCAGAAATTTCAAATATTTCAGTGCAAAAAGGCAGAAATTCCACTTAATTTTCGGCAATAAACAACAAATTTCCTGTATTTTGGAGCAAAATCTCAGAAATTTCCCTTATATTGGTGCAAAAATGCAGAAATTCCTTTTATTTTGGTGTAATAAGGCAGAAATTCCCCGTGTTTTGAAGCAAAATTGCACAAATTCATCTAATTTTGAGGGAAAATGCAGAAATTCAAATTATTTTGGGGCAAGAAGACAGAAATTCTCCTTATTTCAGGGCATAACGTCAGAAATTCCCCTTATTTTGGGGCAAAATTGCAGAAATATCCCTTATTTTGGGCAAAATTGCAGAAATTTCAATTATTTCAGGGAAAGAACTTAGGAATTTCTCTTATTTTGGGGCAAAAGGGCAGAAATTTCTTTTATTTTGGTACAAAATTGCAGAAATTTTCTTTATTTTGTGGCAAAAATGCAGAAATTCCCCTGATTTTGTGGCAAAAAGGCAGAAATTTCTTTTATTTGGGGCAAAATTGCAGAAATTTCACTTATTTCAAGGCAAAATTCAAAAATTCCTTTTATTTTGGGGCAAAAAACAGAAATTCCGTTTATTTTTGGGTAAAAAGGCTGAAATTTCACTTATTTTGAGGTAAAAAGGCAGAAATTACTCTTATCTTGGGGCTAAAATGAAGAAATTTCCCTTTTTTGTGGCAAAATTGCAGAAATTTTTCTTATTTTGGGCAAAATTGCAGAAATTTCACTTTTTTCAGGGAAAGAAGGCAGGAATTTCTCTTATTTTGGGGCAAAAAGGCAGAAATTTCTTTTATTTTGGTACAAAATTGCAGAAATTTTCTTTATTTTGGGGCAAAAATGCAGAAATTCCCCTTATTTTGTGGCAAAAAGGCCGAATTTACCCTTATTTTGGAGCAAAATTGCAGAAATTTCACTTATTTCAAGACAAAATTCAAAAATTCCTTTTATTTTGGGGCAAAAAGACAGAAATTCCCTTTATTTTTGGGTAAAAAGGCAGAAATTTCACTTATTTTGAGGTAAAAAGGCAGAAATTACTCTTATTTTGGGGCTAAAATGAAAAAATTTCCTTTTTTTGTTGCAAAAGTTATACATTCCCCTTATTTTCAGGCAAAAAAGCAGAAATTCCCCGCATTTTTGAACAAAATTGCAGAAATTCCCCTAATTGTGAGTAAAAACGGCTGAAATTCCCTATATGTTGGGGCAAAAAGACAGAAATTCTCCTTATTTTGTGGCAAAACTCAGAAATTCCACTTATTTTGGGGCAAAATTCCAGAAATTTTCCTTATTTTAGGGCACAAAGGCAGAAATTCCTAATATATTGTGGCAAAAACGCAGAAATTCCCCTTATTTTGAGGTAAAAAGGCTGTAATACCTCTTATTTGGGAGCAAAAAGGAAGAATTTTTCTTTATTTTGGGGCAAAATTGCAGAAATTTCACTTATTTCAGGGTAATAAGTCAGAAATTCCCCTTATTTTGGGGCAAAAAAATACAGAAATTCCCTTTGTTTTGGCGTAAAAAAGAAAGAAATTCCACTTATTTAGAGGCAAAAGGCAGAAGTTCCTTTTAATTTGGCGCAAAAATGAAGAAATTTCCCTTTTTTTATGGCAAAAAGATATGCATTTTCCTAATTTTCGGAAAAAAGGCAGAAATTCCCCTTATTTTGAAGCAAAATTGTAGAAATTCCCCTAATTTTGGGGCAAAAGGCAGACATTCCCTATATTTTGTGGCAAAAATCAGAAATTTACCTTATTTTGGGGCAAAATTGCAGAAATTTCCCTTATTTGAAGCAAAATTTCAGAAATTTGACTTATTTTCAGGTAAAAAGGCTGAAATTTCCTTTATTTTTGGGCAAAAAGTGAGAAATTCCTTTTATTTTGGGGCAAAATTGCAGAAATGTTTCTTCTTTTGGGGCAAAAAGGCAGAAATTCCTTATATTTTGGGTCAAAAAGGCAGAAATTCCCCTTATTTTGGGATAAAATTGCAGAAATTTCCCTTATTTGGGGGCAAAAAGGCAGAAAATCCTTTTAATTTCGGGCAAAAAGGCAGAAATTCCCCGTATTTTGGAGCAAAATTGCAGAAACTCCCCTAATTTTGGGGTAAAAAGGCAGAAATTCCCTTTATTTTGGGGCAAAAATACAGAAATTCTCCTTATTTTGCGGCAAAAAGTCAGAAATTCCCCTTATTTTGGGGCAAAATTGAAGAACTTTCCCTTATTTGGGGCAAAATTGTAGAAATTTCCCTTATTTTGGGGCAAAATTTTAGAAATTTCTTTTATTTTGGTACAGAATTGCAGAAATTTTTTTTATATTGTGGCAAAAAGGCTAAAATTCCCCATATTTTGGTGCAAAAAAACTGAAATTCCCCTTATTTTGAGGTTAAAGGCTGAAATTCCCCATATTTTTGGACTAAAAGTCAGAAATTTCCCTTATTTTGGGGCAAAAAGGCACAAATTTTACTTATTTTCGGGCAAAATTGCAGAAATTTCATTTATTTCAGGGCAAAAAGTCAGAAATTCCTTTTATTTTGGGACAAAAAGCAGAAATTTCTTTTATTTTGGTACAAAGTTGAAGAAATTTTTCTTATTTTGGAACAAAAAGGCAGAAATTCCCCATATTTTGGAGTAAAAGGTAGAAATTCCTCTTATTTTGAGGTAAAAATGATGAAATTCCCCTTATTTTAGGGCAAAAAGGCAAAAATTTCCTTTACTTTGTGGCAAAAAGGCAGAAATTCGTGTTAATTGGGGCACAAAAGCAGAAATTTTCCTTATTTGAAGGCAATAAGGCAGTAATTTCACATATTTTGTGGCAAAAAGGCAGAAATTCCCCTTATTTGGAGGTAAAATGCTGAAATTCTCTTTATTTTGGGCAAAAAGGCAGAAATTCCCCTTATTTTGGGACAAAATTGCAGAAATTTCACTTATTTCAGGGCAAAAAGTCAGAAATTTGCCTTATTTTGGGGCAAAAAGCAGAAATTCCCATAATTTTGGGGCTAAAAATAGAAATTTCCCTTATTTTGGGGTAAAATTGGAGAAATTTCAAATATTTCAGGGCAAAAAGGCAGAAATTCCACTTAATTTCGGGCAATAAGGCAGAAATTTTCTGTATTTTGGAACAAAATCTCAGGAAATCCCCTTATATTGGTGCAAAAATGCAGAAATTCCCTTTATTTTGGTGCAATAAGGCAGAAATTCCCCATATTTTGAAGCAAAATTGCACAAATTCCCCTAATTTTGAGGGAAAATGCAGAAATTCACATAATTTTGGGGCAAAAAGACAGAAATTCTCCTTATTTCACGGCAAAAAGTCAGAAATTCCCCTTATTTTGGGGCAAAATTGCAAAAATTTCCCTTATTTTGTGGCAAAATTGCAGAAATTTTTCTTATTTTGGGCAAAATTGCAGAAATTTCACCTTTTTCAGGGAAAGAAGGCAGGAATTTTTCTTATTTTGGGGTAAAAAGGCAGAAATTTCATTTATTTTGGTACAAAATTGCAAAAATTTTCTTTATTTTGAGGCAAAAATGCAGAAATTCCACATATTTTGGGGCAAAAAGGCAGAGATTCCCCTTATTATGAGGTAAAAAGGCTGAAATTCCTTTTATTTTGGGGCAAAAAGACAGAAATTCCCCTTATTTTGTGGCAAAAAGGCAGAAGTTTCCCTTATTTTGGGGCAAAAATCCAGAAATTTCCCTTATTTTGGGGCAAAATTGCAGAAATTTCCCTTATTTTCCGGCAAAATTTTAGAAATTTCTTTTATTTTGGTACAGAATTGCAGAAATTTTTCTTATTTTGTGGCAAAAGGCAGAAATTCCCCATATTTTGGTGCAAAAAGGCTGAAATTCCTCTTTTTGAGGTAAAATGCTGAAATTCCCCATATTTTGGGGCAAAAAGGCAGAAATTCTACTTATTTTGTGGCAAAAAGGCAGAAATTTCCCTTATTTTGTGGCAAAATTGCAGAAATTTCACTTATTTCAAGGCAAAATTCAAAAATTCCTTTTATTTTGGGGCAAAAGACAGAAATTCCGTTTATTTTTGGGTAAAAAGGCCGAAATTTCACTTATTTTGAGGTAAAAAGGCAGAAATTACTCTTATTTTGGGGCTAAAATAAAGAAATTTCCCTTTTTTGTGGCAAAATTGCAGAAATTTTTCTTATTTTGTGCAAAATTGCAGAAATTTCACTTATTTCAGGGAAAGAAGGCAGGAATTTCTTTTATTTTGGGGCAAAAAGGCAGAAATATCATTTATTTTGGTACAAAATTTCAGAAATTTTCTTTATTTTGGGACAAAAATGCAGAAATTACCCTTATTTTGTGGCAAAAAGGCAGAAATTTCCCTTATTTTGGGGCAAAATTGCAGAAATTTCTTTAATTTCAAGGAAAAATTCAAAAATTCCTTTTATTTTGGGGCAAAAAGACAGAGATTCCGTTTATTTTTGGGTAAAAAGGAAGAAATTTCACTTATTTTGAGGTAAAAAGGCAGAAATTACTCTTATTTTGGGGCTAAAATTAAATAATTTCCCTTTTTTTTGTGGCAAAAGGTATACATTCCCCTTATTTTCAGGCAAAAAAGCAGAAATTCCCCGTATTTTGAAGTAAAATTGCAGAAATTCCCCTAATTGTGAGGCAAAACGGCAGAAATTCCCTATATATTGGGGCAAAAAGACAGAAATTCTCCTTATTTTGTGTCAAAACTCAGAAATTCCACTTATTTTGGGGTAAAATTCCAGAAATTTCCCTTATTTGAGGGCAAAAAGGCAGAAATTCCTAATATATTGTGGCAAAAATGCAGAAATTCCCCTTATTTTGAGGTAAAAAGGCTGAAATTACTCTTATTTGGAGGAAAAAAGGAAGAATTTTTCCTTATTTTGGGGCAAAATTGCAGAAATTTCACTTATTTCAGGATAATAAGTCAGAAATTCCCCTTATTTTGGGGCAAAAAAGACAGAAATTTCCTTTGTTTTTAAGTAAAAAAGACAGAAATTCCACTTATTTAGAGGCAAAAGGCAGAAGTTTCTCTTAATTTGGCGCAAAAATGAAGAAATTTCCCTTTTTTATGGCAAAAAGGTATGCATTCCCCTTATTTTCGGGCAAAAGTCAGAAATTCCCCTTATTTTGAAGCAAAATTGCAGAAATTTTCCTATTTTGGGGCAAAAGGCAGACATTCCCTTTATTTTGGGGCAAAAATCAGAAATTCCCCTTATTTTGGGGCAAAATTTCAGAAATTTCCTTTAATTTGGGGCAAAATTGCAGAAATTTACCTTGTTTTGGTGCAAAATTGCAGAAATTTCCCTTATTTTGGGAAAAATTGCAGAAATTTGACTTATTTTCAGTTAAAAAGGCTGAAATTTCCTTTATTTTTGGGGAAAAAGTGAGAAATTCCCCTTATTTTGGGGCAAAATTGCAGAAATATTTCTTATTTTGGGACAAAAAGGCAGAAATTTCTTATATTTTGGGGAAAAAAGGCAAAAATTCCCCTTATTTTGGAATAAAATTGCAGAAATTTCTCTTATTTGGGGGCAAAAAGGCAGAAAATCCTTTTAATTTCGGGAAAAAAGGCAGAAATTCCCCGTATTTTGGAGCAAAATTGCAGAAATTCCCCTAATATTGGGGCAAAAATGCATAAATTCCCTTTATTTGAGGCGAAAGCAGAAGTTCATTTTATTTTCGGGAAAAAAGGCAGAAATTCCTTGTATTTTGAAGCAAAATTGCAGAAACTCCCCTAATTTTGGGGCAAAAAGTCTGAAATTCCCTTTATTTTGGGGCAAAAATACAGAAATTCTTCTTATTTCGCGGCAAAAAGTCAGAAATTCCACTTATTTTGGGGCAAAATTGACGAACTTTCCCTTATTTTGGGGCAAAATTGCAGAATTTTCCCTTATGTTGGAGCAAAATTTTAGAAATTTTTTTTATTTTGGTACATAATTGCAGAAATTTTTCTTATATTGTGGCAAAAATGCTAAAATTCCCCATATTTTGGTGCAAAAAGGCTGAAATTCCCCTTAATTTCAGGTAAAATGCTGAAATTCCCCATATTTTGGGGCAAAAAGGCAGAAATTTCCCTCATTTTGGGGCAAAAAGGCACAAATTTTCCTTATTTTCGGGCAAAATTACAGAAATTTCATTTATTTCAAGGCAAAAAGTCAGAAATTCCTTTTATTTTGGGACAAAAAGCAGAAATTTCTTTTATTTTGGTACAAAGTTGAAGAAATTTTTCTTATTTTGGAACAAAAAGGCAGAAATTCCCCATATTTTGGGGTAAAAGGTAGAAATTCCCATTATTTTGAGGTAAAAAGGATGAAATTTCCCTTATTTTAGGGCAACAAGGCAAAAATTTCCTTTACTTTGTGGCAAAAAGGCAGAAATTCTTGTTAATTGGGGCAGAAAAGCAGAAATTTTCTGTATTTAAGGGCAATAGGGCAGAAATTCCACATATTTTGTGGCAAAAAGGCAGAAATTCCTCTTATTTGGGGGTAAAATGCTGAAATTCTTCTTATTTTGGGCAAAAAGGCAGAAATTCCCCTTATTTTGGGAAAAAATTGCAGAAATTTCACTTATTTCAGGGCATAAAGTCAGAAAATTGCCTTATTTTGGGGCAAAAAGCAGAAATTCCCCTAATTTTGGGGCCAAAAATAGAAATTCCCCTTCTTTTGGGGTAAAATTGCAGAAATTTCAAATATTTCAGGGCAAAAAGGCAGAAATTCCACATAATTTCGGGCAATAAGGCAGAAATTTTCTGTATTTTTGAGCAAAATCTCAGAAAATCCCCTTATATTGGTGCAAAAATGCAGAAATTCCCTGTATTTTGGTGGAATAAGGCAGAAATTCCCTGTATTTTGAAGCAATATTGCACAAATTCCCTTATTTTGAGGGAACATGCAGAAATTCACATTATTTTGGGGCAAAAAGACAGAAATTCTCCTTATTTTATGGCAAAAGTCAGAAATTCCCTTTATTTTGGGACAAAATTGCAAAATTTTCTTTTATTTTTTGGCAAAATTGCAGAAATTTTTCTTATTTTGGGCAAAATTGCAGAAATTTCACTTATTTCAGGGAAAGAAGGCAGGAATTTCTCTTATTTTTGGGCAAAAAGGCAGAAATTTCTTTTATTTTGGTACAAAATTGCAAAAATTTTCTTTATTTTGAGGCAAAAATGCAGAAATTCTTCATATTTTGGGGCAAAAAGGCAGAGATTCCCCTTATTATGAGGTAAAAAGGCTGAAATTCCTTTTATTTTGGGGCAAAAAGACAGAAATTCCTTTTATTTTGTGGCAAAAAAACAGAAATTTTCCTTATTTTGGGGCAAAATTGCAGAAATTTCCCTTATTTTCAGGCAAAATTTTAGAAATTTCTTTTATTTTGGTACAGAATTGCAGAAATTTTTCTTATTTTGTGCCAAAAAGGCAGAAATTCCCCATATTTTGGTGCAAAAATGCTGAAATTTCCCTTATTTTGAGGTAAAATGCTGAAATTCCCCATATTTTGGGGCAAAAAGGCAGAAATTCCCTACATTTTGGGGCAAAAATGCACAAATTTCCCTTATTTTCAGGCAAAATTGCAGAAATTTCATTTATTTCAGGGCTAAAAGTCAGAAATTCCTTTTATTTTGTGGCAAAAAGCAGAAATTTCTTTTATTTTGGTACGAAGTTGAAGAAATTTTACTTATTTTGGAACAATAAGGCAGAAATTCCCCATATTTTGGGGCAGAAGGCAGAAATTCCCCTTATTTTGAGGTAAAAAGAGTGAAATTCCCCTTATTTTAGGGCAAAAAGGCAAAAATTTCCTTTACTTTGTGACAGAAAGGAAGAAATTCTTGTTAATTGGGGTAGAAAGCAGAAAGTTTCCTTATTTGAAGGCAATAATGCAGTAATTCCCCATATTTTGTGGCAAAAAGGCAGAAATTCCCTTTATTTGGAGGTAAAATGGTGAAATTCCCCTTATTTTGGGCAAAAAGGCAGAAATTCCCCTTGTTTTGGGACTAAATTGCAGAAATTTCACTTATTTCAGGGCAAAAAGTCAGAAATTTGAATTATTTTGGGGCAAAAAGCAGAAATTCTTTTAATTTTGAGGCTAAAAATAGAAATTTCCCTTATTTTGGGATAAAATTGCAGAAATCTCAAATATTTCAGGGCCAAAAGGCAGAAATTTCACTTAATTTCAGGCAATAAGGCAGAAATTTTCTGTATTTTGGAGCAAAATCTCAGAAATTCCCCTTATATTGGTGCAAAAATGCAGAAATTCCCTTTATTTTGGTGTAATAAAGCAGAAGTTTCCCTTGTTTTGAAGCAAAATTGCACAAATTCATCTAATTTTGAAGGAAAATGCAGAAAATCAAATTATTTTGGGGCAAAAAGACAGAAATTCTCCTTATTTCAGGGCATAACGTCAGAAATTCCTCTTATTTTGGGGCAAAATTGCAGAAATATCCCTTATTTTGTTGCAAAATTGCAGAAATTTTTCTTATTTTGGGCAAAATTGCAGAAATTTCAATTATTTCAGGGAAAGAACTTAGGAATTTCTCTTATTTTGGGGCAAAAGGGCAGAAATTTCTTTTATTTTGGTACAAAATTGCAGAAATTTTTTTTATTTTGGGGCAAAAATGCAGAAATTCCCCTGATTTTGTGGCAAAAAGGCAGAAATTTCTCTTATTTTGGGGCAAAATTGCAGAAATTTCACTTATTTCAAGGCAAAATTCAAAAATTCCTTTTTTTTGGGGCAACAAACAGAAATTCCGTTTATTTTTGGGTAAAAAGGCTGAAATTTCACTTATTTTGAGGTAAAAAGGCAGAAATTACTCTTATTTTGGGGCTAAAATGAAGAAATTTCCCTTTTTTGTGGCAAAATTGCAGAAATTTTTCTTATTTTGGGCAAAATTGCAGAAATTTCACTTTTTTCAGGGAAAGAAGGCAGGAATTTCTCTTATTTTGGGGCAAAAAGGCAGAAATTTCTTTTATTTTGGTACAAAATTGCAGAAATTTTCTTAATTTTGGGACAAAAATGCAGAAATTCCCCTTATTTTGTGGCAAAAAGGCAGAATTTACCCTTATTTTGGGGCAAAATTGCAGAAATTTCACTTATTTCAAGGCAAAATTCAAAAATTCCTTTTATTTTGGGCAAAAAGACAGAAATTCCCTTTATTTTTGGGTAAAGAGGCAGAAATTTCACTTATTTTGAGGTAAAAAGGCAGAAATTACTCTTATTTTGGGGCTAAAATGAAAATTTTCCTTTTTTTGTTGCAAAAGTTATACATTCCCCTTATTTTCAGGCAAAAAAGCAGAAATTCCCCGCATTTTGGAACAAAATTGCAGAAATTCCCCTAATTGTGAGGCAAAACGGCTGAAATTCTTTATATGTTGGGGCAAAAAGACAGAAATTCTCCTTATTTTGTGGCAAAACTCAGAAATTCCACTTATTTTGGGGCAAAATTCCAGAAATTTCCCTTATTTTAGTGCACAAAGGCAGAAATTCCTAATATATTGTGGCAAAAACGCAGAAATTCCCCTTATTTTGAGGTAAAAAGGCTGAAATACCTCTTATTTGGGAGCAAAAAGGAAGAATTTTTCTTTATTTTGGGGCAAAATTGCAGAAATTTCACTTATTTCAGGGTAATAAATCAGAAATTCCCCTTATTTTGGGGCAAAAAAGACAGAAATTCCCTTTGTTTTTGCGTAAAAAAGAAAGAAATTCCACTTATTTAGAGGCAAAAGGCAAAAGTTCCTTTTAATTTGGCGCAAAAATGAAGAAATTTCCCTTTTTTATGGCAAAAAGATATGCATTTTCCTAATTTCCGGGAAAAAAGGCAGAAATTCCCCTTATTTTGAAGCAAAATTGCAGAAATTCCCCTAATTTTGGGGCAAAAGGCAGACATTCCCTATATTTTGTGGAAAAAATCAGAAATTCCCCTTATTTTGGGGCAAAATTGCAGAAATTTCCTTTAATTTGGGGCAAAATTGCAGAAATTTACCTTATTTTGGGGCAAAATTGCAGAAATTTCCCTTATTTGAAGCAAAATTGCAGAAATTTGACTTATTTTCAGGTAAAAAGGCTGAAATTTCCTTTATTTTTGGGCAAAAAGTGAGAAATTCCTTTTATTTTGGGGCAAAATTGCAGAAATGTTTCTTATTTTGGGGCAAAAAGGCAGAAATTCCTTATATTTTGGGTCAAAAAGGCAGAAATTCCCCTTATTTTGGGATAAAATTGCAGAAATTTCCCTTATTTGGGGGCAAAAAGGCAGAAAATCCTTTTAATTTCAGGCAAAAAGGCAGAAATTCCCCGTATTTTGGAGCAAAATTGCAGAAATTCCCCTAATATCGGGGCAAAAATGCAGAAATTCCCTTTATTTGGGGCAAAAGCAGAAGTTCCCCTTATTTTTGGGAAAAGAGGCAGAAATTCCTTGTATTTTGAAGCAAAATTGCAGAAACTCCCCAAATTTTGAAGCAAAAAGGCAGAAATTCCCTTTATTTTGGAACAAAAATACAGAAATTCTCCTTATTTTGCGGCAAAAAGTCAGAAATTCCCCTTATTTTGGGGCAAAATTGAAGAACTTTCCCTTATTTGGGGCAAAATTGTAGAAATTTCCCTTATTTTGGGGCAAAATTTTAGAAATTTCTTTTATTTTGGTACAGAATTGCAGAAATTTTTTTTTATATTGTGGCAAAAAGGCTAAAATTCCCCATATTTTGGTGCAAAAAAACTGAAATTCCCCTTATTTTGAGGTTAAAGGCTGAAATTCCCCATATTTTGGGACTAAAAGGCAGAAATTTCCCTCATTTTGGGGCAAAAAGGCACAAATTTTACTTATTTTCGGGCAAAATTGCAGAAATTTCATTTATTTCAGGGCAAAAAGTCAGAAATTCCTTTTATTTTGGGACAAAAAGCAGAAATTTCTTTTATTTTGGTACAAAGTTGAAGAAATTTTTCTTATTTTGGAACAAAAAGGCAGAAATTCCCCATATTTTGGAGTAAAAGGTAGAAATTCCTCTTATTTTGAGGTAAAAATGATGAAATTCCCCTTATTTTAGGGCAAAAAGGCAAAAATTTCCTTTACTTTGTGGCAAAAAGGCAGAAATTCTTGTTAATTGGGGCACAAAAGCAGAAATTTTCCTTATTTGAAGGCAATAAGGCAGTAATTTCACATATTTTGTGGCAAAAAGGCAGAAATTCCCCTTATTTGGAGGTAAAATGCTGAAATTCTCTTTATTTTGGGCAAAAAGGCAGAAATTCCCCTTATTTTGGGACAAAATTGCAGAAATTTCACTTATTTCAGGGCAAAAAGTCAGAAATTTGCCTTATTTTGGGGCAAAAAGCAGAAATTCCCCTAATTTTGGGGCTAAAAATAGAAATTTCCCTTATTTTGGGGTAAAATTGGAGAAATTTCAAATATTTCAGGGCAAAAAGGCAGAAATTCCACTTAATTTCGGGCAATAAGGCAGAAATTTTCTGTATTTTGAAACAAAATCTCAGGAAATCCCCTAATATTGGTGCAAAAATGCAGAAATTCCCTTTATTTTGGTGCAATAAGACAGAAATTCCCCGTATTTTGAAGCAAAATTGCACAAATTCCCCTAATTTTGAGGGAAAATGCAGAAATTCACATAATTTTGGGGCAAAATTGCAAAAATTTCCCTTATTTTGTGGCAAAATTGCAGAAATTTTTCTTATTTTAGGCAAAATTGCAGAAATTTCACTTATTTCAGGGAAAGAAGGCAGGAATTTTTCTTATTTTGGGATAAAAAGGCAGAAATTTCATTTATTTTGGTACAAAATTGCAAAAATTTTCTTTATTTTGAGGCAAAAATGCAGAAATTCCCCATATTTTGGGGCAAAAAGGCAGAGATTCCCCTTATTATGAGGTAAAAAGGCTGAAATTCCTTTTATTTTGGGGCAAAAAGACAGAAATTCCCCTTATTTTGTGGCAAAAAGGCAGAAGTTTCCCTTATTTTGGGGCAAAAATCCAAAAATTTCCCTTATTTTGGGGCAAAATTGCAGAAATTTCCCTTATTTTCGGGCAAAATTTTAGAAATTTCTTTTATTTTGGTACAGAATTGCAGAAATTTTTCTTATTTTGTGGCAAAAAGGCAGAAATTCCCCATATTTTGGTGCAAAAAGGCTGAAATTCCTCTTTTTGAGGGAAAATGCTGAAATTCCCCATATTTTGGGGCAAAAAGGCAGAAATTCCCTACATTTTGGGGCAAAAAGTCACAAATTTCTATTATTTTCGGGCAAAATTGCAGAAATTTCAATTATTTCAGGGCAAAAAGTCAGAAATTCTTTTTATTTTGGGGCAAAAAGCAGAAATTTCTTTTATTTTGGTACAAAGGTGAAGAAATTTTTCTTATTTTAGAACAAAAAGGCAGAAATTCCCCATATTTTGGGGCAAAAGGCAGAAATTCCTCTTATTTTGAGGTAAAAAGGCTGAAATTCTCCTTATTTTGTGGCAAAAAGGCAGAAATTCCCTTTATTTTGTGGCAAAAAGGTAGAAATTCCCATTAATTTGGGCAGAAAAGCAGAAACTTTCCTTATTTGGGGGCTATAATGCAGAAATTCCCCATATTTTGTGGCAAAAAAGCAGAAATTCCCCTTAATTGAAGGTAAAATGCTGAAATTCCCCTTATTTTGGGCAAAAGGCAGAAATTCCCCTTATTTTGGGGCAAAATTGCAGAAATTTCACTTATTTTAGGGAAAAAAGTCAGAAATTTGCCTTATTTTGTGGCAAAAAGCAGAAATTCCCCTAATTTTGGGGCCAAAAACAGAAATTACCCTTATTATAGGGTAAAATTGCAGAAATTTCAAATATTTCAGTGCAAAAAGGCAGAAATTCCACTTAATTTTCGGCAATAAACAACAAATTTCCTGTATTTTGGAGCAAAATCTCAGAAATTTCCCTTATATTGGTGCAAAAATGCAGAAATTCCTTTTATTTTGGTGTAATAAGGCAGAAATTCCCCGTGTTTTGAGGCAAAATTGCACAAATTCATCTAATTTTGAGGGAAAATGCAGAAATTCAAATTATTTTGGGGCAAGAAGACAGAAATTCTCCTTATTTCAGGGCATAACGTCAGAAATTCCCCTTATTTTGGGGCAAAATTGCAGAAATATCCCTTATTTTGGGCAAAATTGCAGAAATTTCAATTATTTCAGGGAAAGAACTTAGGAATTTCTCTTATTTTGGGGCAAAAGTGCAGAAATTTCTTTTATTTTGGTACAAAATTGCAGAAATTTTCTTTATTTTGTGGCAAAAATGCAGAAATTCCCCTGATTTTGTGGCAAAAAGGCAGAAATTTCTTTTATTTGGGGCAAAATTGCAGAAATTTCACTTATTTCAAGGCAAAATTCAAAAATTCCTTTTATTTTGGGGCAAAAAACAGAAATTCCGTTTATTTTTGGGTAAAAAGGCTGAAATTTCACTTATTTTGAGGTAAAAAGGCAGAAATTACTCTTATCTTGGGGCTAAAATGAAGAAATTTCCCTTTTTTGTGGCAAAATTGCAGAAATTTTTCTTATTTTGGGCAAAATTGCAGAAATTTCACTTTTTTCAGGGAAAGAAGGCAGGAATTTCTCTTATTTTGGGGCAAAAAGGCAGAAATTTCTTTTATTTTGGTACAAAATTGCAGAAATTTTCTTTATTTTGGGGCAAAAATGCAGAAATTCCCCTTATTTTGTGGCAAAAAGGCCGAATTTACCCTTATTTTGGAGCAAAATTGCAGAAATTTCACTTATTTCAAGGCAAAATTCAAAAATTCCTTTTATTTTGGGGCAAAAAGACAGAAATTCCCTTTATTTTTGGGTAAAAAGGCAGAAATTTCACTTATTTTGAGGTAAAAAGGCAGAAATTACTCTTATTTTGGGGCTAAAATGAAAAAATTTCCTTTTTTTGTTGCAAAAGTTATACATTCCCCTTATTTTCAGGCAAAAAAGCAGAAATTCCCCGCATTTTTGAACAAAATTGCAGAAATTCCCCTAATTGTGAGTAAAAACGGCTGAAATTCCCTATATGTTGGGGCAAAAAGACAGAAATTCTCCTTATTTTGTGGCAAAACTCAGAAATTCCACTTATTTTGGGGCAAAATTCCAGAAATTTTCCTTATTTTAGGGCACAAAGGCAGAAATTCCTAATATATTGTGGCAAAAACGCAGAAATTCCCCTTATTTTGAGGTAAAAAGGCTGTAATACCTCTTATTTGGGAGCAAAAAGGAAGAATTTTTCTTTATTTTGGGGCAAAATTGCAGAAATTTCACTTATTTCAGGGTAATAAGTCAGAAATTCCCCTTATTTTGGGGCAAAAAAATACAGAAATTCCCTTTGTTTTGGCGTAAAAAAGAAAGAAATTCCACTTATTTAGAGGCAAAAGGCAGAAGTTCCTTTTAATTTGGCGCAAAAATGAAGAAATTTCCCTTTTTTTATGGCAAAAAGATATGCATTTTCCTAATTTCCGGAAAAAAGGCAGAAATTCCCCTTATTTTGAAGCAAAATTGTAGAAATTCCCCTAATTTTGGGGCAAAAGGCAGACATTCCCTATATTTTGTGGCAAAAATCAGAAATTTACCTTATTTTGGGGCAAAATTGCAGAAATTTCCCTTATTTGAAGCAAAATTTCAGAAATTTGACTTATTTTCAGGTAAAAAGGCTGAAATTTCCTTTATTTTTGGGCAAAAAGTGAGAAATTCCTTTTATTTTGGGGCAAAATTGCAGAAATGTTTCTTCTTTTGGGGCAAAAAGGCAGAAATTCCTTATATTTTGGGTCAAAAAGGCAGAAATTCCCCTTATTTTGGGATAAAATTGCAGAAATTTCCCTTATTTGGGGGCAAAAAGGCAGAAAATCCTTTTAATTTCGGGCAAAAAGGCAGAAATTCCCCGTATTTTGGAGCAAAATTGCAGAAAGTCCCCTAATATCGGGGCAAAAATGCAGAAATTCCCTTTTTTTGGGGCAAAAGCAGAAGTTCCCCATATTTTTGGGAAAAGAGGCAGAAATTCCTTGTATTTTGAAGCAAAATTGCAGAAACTCCCCTAATTTTGGGGTAAAAAGGCAGAAATTCCCTTTATTTTGGGGCAAAAATACAGAAATTCTCCTTATTTTGCGGCAAAAAGTCAGAAATTCCCCTTATTTTGGGGCAAAATTGAAGAACTTTCCCTTATTTGGGGCAAAATTGTAGAAATTTCCCTTATTTTGGGGCAAAATTTTAGAAATTTCTTTTATTTTGGTACAGAATTGCAGAAATTTTTTTTTATATTGTGGCAAAAAGGCTAAAATTCCCCATATTTTGGTGCAAAAAAACTGAAATTCCCCTTATTTTGAGGTTAAAGGCTGAAATTCCCCATATTTTTGGACTAAAAGTCAGAAATTTCCCTTATTTTGGGGCAAAAAGGCACAAATTTTACTTATTTTCGGGCAAAATTGCAGAAATTTCATTTATTTCAGGGCAAAATTCAGAAATTCCTTTTATTTTGGGACAAAAAGCAGAAATTTCTTTTATTTTGGTACAAAGTTGAAGAAATTTTTCTTATTTTGGAACAAAAAGGCAGAAATTCCCCATATTTTGGAGTAAAAGGTAGAAATTCCTCTTATTTTGAGGTAAAAATGATGAAATTCCCCTTATTTTAGGGCAAAAAGGCAAAAATTTCCTTTACTTTGTGGCAAAAAGGCAGAAATTCTTGTTAATTGGGGCACAAAAGCAGAAATTTTCCTTATTTGAAGGCAATAAGGCAGTAATTTCACATATTTTGTGGCAAAAAGGCAGAAATTCCCCTTATTTGGAGGTAAAATGCTGAAATTCTCTTTATTTTGGGCAAAAAGGCAGAAATTCCCCTTATTTTGGGACAAAATTGCAGAAATTTCACTTATTTCAGGGCAAAAAGTCAGAAATTTGCCTTATTTTGGGGCAAAAAGCAGAAATTCCCATAATTTTGGGGCTAAAAATAGAAATTTCCCTTATTTTGGGGTAAAATTGGAGAAATTTCAAATATTTCAGGGCAAAAAGGCAGAAATTCCACTTAATTTCGGGCAATAAGGCAGAAATTTTCTGTATTTTGGAACAAAATCTCAGGAAATCCCCTTATATTGGTGCAAAAATGCAGAAATTCCCTTTATTTTGGCGCAATAAGACAGAAATTCCCCGTATTTTGAAGCAAAATTGCACAAATTCCCCTAATTTTGAGGGAAAATGCAGAAATTCACATAATTTTGGGGCAAAAAGACAGAAATTCTCCTTATTTCACGGCAGAAAGTCAGAAATTCCCCTTATTTTGGGGCAAAATTGCAAAAATTTCCCTTATTTTGTGGCAAAATTGCAGAAATTTTTCTTATTTTGGGCAAAATTGCAGAAATTTCACCTTTTTCAGGGAAAGAAGGCAGGAATTTTTCTTATTTTGGGGTAAAAAGGCAGAAATTTTATTTATTTTGGTACAAAATTGAAAAAATTTTCTTTATTTTGAGGCAAAAATGCAGAAATTCCCCATATTTTGGGGCAAAAAGGCAGAGATTCCCCTTATTATGAGGTAAAAAGGCTGAAATTACTTTTATTTTGGGGCAAAAAGACAGAAATTCCCCTTATTTTGTGGCAAAAAGGCAGAAGTTTCCCTTATTTTGGGGCAAAAATCCAGAAATTTCCCTTATTTTGGGGCAAAATTGCAGAAATTTCCCTTATTTTCGGGCAAAATTTTAGAAATTTCTTTTATTTTGCTACAGAATTGCAGAAATTTTTCTTATTTTGTGGCAAAAGGCAGAAATTCCCCATATTTTGGTGCAAAAAGGCTGAAATTCCTCTTTTTGAGGTAAAATGCTGAAATTCCCCATATTTTGGGGCAAAAAGGCAGAAATTCCCTACATTTTGGGGCAAAAAGTCACAAATTTCCCTTATTTTCAGGCAAAATTGCAGAAACTTCAATTATTTCAGGGCAAAAAGTCAGAAATTCTTTTTATTTTGGGGCAAAAAGCAGAAATTTCTTTTATTTTGGTACAAAGGTGAAGAAATTTTTCTTATTTTAGAACAAAAAGGCAGAAATTCCCCATATTTTGGGGCAAAAGGCAGAAATTCCTCTTATTTTGAGGTAAAAAGGCTGAAATTCTCCTTATTTTGTGGCAAAAAGGCAGAAATTCCCTTTATTTTGTGGCAAAAAGGTAGAAATTCCCATTAATTTGGGCAGAAAAGAAGAAACTTTCCTTATTTGGGGGCTATAATGCAGAAATTCCCCATATTTTGTGGCAAAAAAGCAGAAATTCCCCTTAATTGAAGGTAAAATGCTGAAATTCCCCTTATTTTGGGCAAAAGGCAGAAATTCCCCTTATTTTGGCGCAAAATTGCAGAAATTTCAATTATTTTAGGGAAAAAAGTCAGAAATTTGCCTTATTTTGTGGCAAAAAGCAGAAATTCCCCTAATTTTGGGGCCAAACACAGAAATTACCCTTATTTTAGGGTAAAATTGCAGAAATTTCAAATATTTCAGTGCAAAAAGGCAGAAATTCCACTTAATTTTCGGCAATAAGGCACAAATTTCCTGTATTTTGGAGCAAAATCTCAGAAATTCCCCTTATATTGGTGCAAAAATGCAGAAATTCCTTTTATTTTGGTGTAATAAGTCAGAAATTCCCCGTGTTTTGAAGCAAAATTGCACAAATTCATCTAATTTTGAGGGAAAATGCAGAAATTCAAATTATTTTGGGGCAAAAAGACAGAAATTCTCCTTATTTCAGGGCATAACGTCAGAAATTCCCCTTATTTTGGGGCAAAATTGCAGAAATTTCCCTTATTTTGTGGCAAAATTGCAGACATTTTTCTTATTTTGGGCAAAATTGCAGAAATTTCACTTATTTCAGGGAAAGAAGGCAGGAATTTCTCGTTTTTTGTGGCAAAAGGGCAGAAATTTCTTTTTTTTTTCGTACAAAATTCCAGAAATTTTCTTTATTTTGGGGCAAAAATGCAGAAATTCCCCTTATTTTGTGGCAAAAAGGCAGAAATTTCTCTTATTTTGGGGCAAAATTGCAGAAATTACTCTTATTTTGGGGCTAAAATGAAGAAATTTACCTTTTTTGTGGCAAAATTGCAAAAATTTTTCTTATTTTGAGCAAAATCGCAGAAATTTCACTTATTTCAGGGAAAGAAGGAAGGAATTTCTCTTATTTTGGGGCAAAAAGGCAGAAATTTCTTTTATTTTGGTACAACATTGCAGAAATTTTCTTTATTTTGGGGCAAAAATGCAGAAATTCCCCTTATTTTGTGGCAAAAAGGCAGAAATTTCCCTTATTTTGGGGCAAAATTTCAGAAATTTTTCTTATTTTGGGCAAAATTGCAGAAAATTCACTTATTTCAGGGAAAGAAGGCAGGAATTTCTCTTATTTTGGGGCAAAAAGGCAGAAATTTCTTTTATTTTGGTACAAAATTGCAAAAATTTTCTTTATTTTCAGGCAAAAATGCAGAAATTCCCTATATTTTGGGGCAAAAAAGCAGAGATTCCCCTTATTATGAGGTAAAAAGGCTGAAATTTCTTTTATTTTGGGGCAAAAAGACAGAAATTCTCCTTATTTTGTGGCAAAATGAAGAAATTTCCCGTATTTTGGGGCAAAATTGCAGAAATTTCCTTTATTTTCGGGCAAAATTTTAGAAATTTCTTTTATTTTGGTACAGAATTGCAGAAATTTTTCTTATTTTGTGGCAAAAAGTCAGAAATTCCCCATATTTTGGTGCAAAAAGGCTGAAATTCCCCTTATTTTGAGGTAAAATGATGAAATTCCCCATATTTTGGGGCAAAAAGGCAGAAATTCCCTACATTTTGTGGCAAAAAAGCACAAATTTCCCTTTTTTTGGGCAAAATTGCAGAAATTTCATTTATTTCAGGGCAAAAAGTCAGAAATTCCTTTTATTTTGGGGCAAAAAGCAGAAATTTCTTTTATTTTGGTACAAAGGTGAAGAAATTTTTCTTATTTCGGAACAAAAAGGCAGAAATTCCCTATATTTTGGGGCAAAAGGCAGAAATTCCCCTTATTTTGAGATAAAAAGGCTGAAATTCTCCTTATTTTGGGGCAAAAAGGCAGAAATTCCCTTTATTTTGTGGCAAAAAGGCAGAAATTCCCATTAATTGGGGCAGAAAAGCAGAAAATTTCCTTATTTGGGGGCAATAATGCAGAAATTCCCCATATTTTGTGGCAAAAAAGCAGAAATTCCCCTTAATTGAAGGTAAAATGCTGAAATTCCCCTTATTTTGGGCAAAAGGCAGAAATTCCCCTTATTTTGGGGCAAAATTGCAGAAATTTCACTTATTTTAGGGAAAAAAGTCAGAAATTTGCCTTACTTTGTGGCAAAAAGCAGAAATTCCCCTAATTTTGGGGCCAAACACAGAAATTACCCTTATTTTAGGGTAAAATTGCAGAAATTTCAAATATTTCAGTGCAAAAAGGCAGAAATTCCACTTAATTTTCGGCAATAAGGCACAAATTTCCTGTATTTTGGAGCAAAATCTCAGAAATTCCCCTTATATTGGTGCAAAAATGCAGAAATTCCTTTTATTTTGGTGTAATAAGTCAGAAATTCCCCGTGTTTTGAAGCAAAATTGCACAAATTCATCTAATTTTGAGGGAAAATGCAGAAATTCAAAGTATTTTGGGGCAAGAAGACAGAAATTCTCCTTATTTCAGGGCATAACGTCAGAAATTCCCCTTATTTTGGGGCAAAATTGCAGAAATATCCCTTATTTTGTTGCAAAATTGCAGAAATTTTTCTTATTTTGGGCAAAATTGCAGAAATTTCAATTATTTCAGGGAAAGAACTTAGGAATTTCTCTTATTTTGGGGCAAAAGGGCAGAAATTTCTTTTATTTTGGTACAAAATTGCAGAAATTTTCTTTATTTTGGGGCAAAAATGCAGAAATTCCCCTGATTTTGTGGCAAAAAGGCAGAAATTTCTTTTATTTTGGGGCAAAATTGCAGAAATTTCACTTATTTCAAGGCAAAATTCAAAAATTCCTTTTATTTTGGGGCAAAAAACAGAAATTCCGTTTATTTTTGGGTAAAAAGGCTGAAATTTCACTTATTTTGAGGTAAAAAGGCAGAAATTACTCTTATTTTGGGGCTAAAATGAAGAAATTTCCCTTTTTTGTGGCAAAATTGCAGAAATTTTTCTTATTTTGGGCAAAATTGCAGAAATTTCACTTTTTTCAGGGAAAGAAGGCAGGAATTTCTCTTATTTGGGGCAAAAAGGCAGAAATTTCTTTTATTTTGGTACAAAATTGCAGAAATTTTCTTTATTTTGGGGCAAAAATGCAGAAATTCCCCTTATTTTGTGGCAAAAAGGCCGAATTTACCCTTATTTTGGGGCAAAATTGCAGAAATTTCACTTATTTCAAGGCAAAATTCAAAAATTCCTTTTATTTTGGGGCAAAAAGACAGAAATTCCCTTTATTTTTGGGTAAAAAGGCAGAAATTTCACTTATTTTGAGGTAAAAAGGCAGAAATTACTCTTATTTTGGGGCTAAAATGAAAAAATTTCCTTTTTTTGTTGCAAAAGTTATACATTCCCCTTATTTTCAGGCAAAAAAGCAGAAATTCCCCGCATTTTGGAACAAAATTGCAGAAATTCCCCTAATTGTGAGTCAAAACGGCTGAAATTCCCTATATGTTGGGGTAAAAAGACAGAAATTCTCCTTATTTTGTGGCAAAACTCAGAAATTCCACTTATTTTGGGGCAAAATTCCAGAAATTTCCCTTATTTTAGTGCACAAAGGCAGAAATTCCTAATATATTGTGGCAAAAACGCAGAAATTCCCCTTATTTTGAGGTAAAAAGGCTGAAATACCTCTTATTTGGGAGCAAAAAGGAAGAATTTTTCTTTATTCTGGGGCAAAATTGCAGAAATTTCACTTATTTCAGGGTAATAAGTCAGAAATTCCCCTTATTTTGGGGCAAAAAAGACAGAAATTCCCTTTGTTTTGGCGTAAAAAAGAAAGAAATTCCACTTATTTAGAGGCAAAAGGCAGAAGTTCCTTTTAATTTGTCGCAAAAATGAAGAAATTTCCCTTTTTTATGGCAAAAAGATATGCATTTTCCTAATTTCCGGGAAAAAAGGCAGAAATTCCCCTTATTTTGAAGCAAAATTGCAGAAATTCCCCTAATTTAGGGCAAAAGGCAGACATTCCCTATATTTTGTGCAAAAATCAGAAATTCCCCTTATTTTGGGGCAAAATTGCAGAAATTTCCTTTAATTTGGGGCAAAATTGCAGAAATTTACATTATTTTGGGGCAAAATTGCAGAAATTTCCCTTATTTGAAGCAAAATTGCAGAAATTTGACTTATTTTCAGGTAAAAAGGCTGAAATTTCCTTTATTTTTGGGCAAAAAGTGAGAAATTCCTTTTATTTTGGGGCAAAATTGCAGATATGTTTCTTATTTTGGGGCAAAAAGGCAGAAATTCCTTATATTTTGGGTCAAAAAGGCAGAAATTCCCCTTATTTTGGGATAAAATTGCAGAAATTTCCCTTATTTGGGGGCAAAAAGGCAGAAAATCCTTTTAATTTCGGGCAAAAAGGCAGAAATTCCCCGTATTTTGGAGCAAAATTGCAGAAATTCCCCTAATATCGGGGCAAAAATGCAGAAATTCCCTTTATTTGGGGCAAAAGCAGAAGTTCCCCTTATTTTTGGGAAAAGAGGCAGAAATTCCTTGTATTTTGAAGCAAAATTGCAGAAACTCCCCTAATTTTGGGGCAAAAAGGCAGAAATTCCCTTTATTTTGGGGCAAGAATATGAAATTCTCCTTATTTTGCGGCAAAAAGTCAGAAATTCCCCTTATTTTGGGGCAAAATTGAAGAACTTTCCCTTATTTGTGGCGAAATTGTAGAAATTTCCCTTATTTTGGGGCAAAATTTTAGAAATTTCTTTTATTTTGGTACAGAATTGCAGAAATTTTTTTTTATATTGTGGCAAAAAGGCTAAAATTCCCCATATTTTGGTGCAAAAAAACTGAAATTCCCCTTATTTTGAGGTTAAAGGCTGAAATTCCCCATATTTTGGGACTAAATGCAGAAATTTCCCTCATTTTGGGGCAAAAAGGCACAAATTTTATTTATTTTCGGGCAAAATTGCAGAAATTTCATTTATTTCAGGGCAAAAAGTCAGAAATTCCTTTTATTTTGGGACAAAAAGCAGAAATTTCTTTTATTTTGGTACAAAGTTGAAGAAATTTTTCTTATTTTGGAACAAAAAGGCAGAAATTCCCCATATTTTGGAGTAAAAGGTAGAAATTCCTCTTATTTTGAGGTAAAAATGATGAAATTCCCCTTATTTTAGGGCAAAAAGGCAAAAATTTCCTTTACTTTGTGGCAAAAAGGCAGAAATTCTTGTTAATTGGGGCACAAAAGCAGAAATTTTCCTTATTTGAAGGCAATAAGGCAGTAATTTCACATATTTTGTGGCAAAAAGGCAGAAATTCCCCTTATTTGGAGGTAAAATGCTGAAATTCTCTTTATTTTGGGCAAAAAGGCAGAAATTCCCCTTATTTTGGGACAAAATTGCAGAAATTTCACTTATTTCAGGGCAAAAAGTCAGAAATTTGCCTTATTTTGGGGCAAAAAGCAGAAATTCCCCTAATTTTGGGGCTAAAAATAGAAATTTCCCTTATTTTGGGGTAAAATTGGAGAAATTTCAAATATTTCAGGGCAAAAAGGCAGAAATTCCACTTAATTTCGGGCAATAAGGGAGAAATTTTCTGTATTTTGGAACAAAATCTCAGGAAATCCCCTTATATTGGTGCAAAAATGCAGAAATTCCCTTTATTTTGGTGCAATAAGACAGAAATTCCCCGTATTTTGAAGCAAAATTGCACAAATTCCCCTAATTTTGAGGGAAAATGCAGAAATTCACATAATTTTGGGGCAAAAAGACAGAAATTCTCTTTATTTCACGGCAAAAAGTCAGAAATTCCCCTTATTTTGGGGCAAAATTGCAAAAATTTCCCTTATTTTGTGGCAAAATTGCAGAAATTTTTCTTATTTTGGGCAAAATTGCAGAAATTTCACATTTTTCAGGGAAAGAAGGCAGGAATTTTTCTTATTTTGGGGTAAAAAGGCAGAAATTTTATTTATTTTGGTACAAAATTGAAAAAATTTTCTTTATTTTGAGGCAAAAATGCAGAAATTCCCCATATTTTGGGGCAAAAAGGCAGAGATTCCCCTTATTATGAGGTAAAAAGGCTGAAATTACTTTTATTTTGGGGCAAAAAGACAGAAATTCCCCTTATTTTGTGGCAAAAAGGCAGAAGTTTCCCTTATTTTGGGGCAAAAATCCAGAAATTTCCCTTATTTTGGGGCAAAATTGCAGAAATTTCCCTTATTTTCGGGCAAAATTTTAGAAATTTCTTTTATTTTGCTACAGAATTGCAGAAATTTTTCTTATTTTGTGGCAAAAGGCAGAAATTCCCCATATTTTGGTGCAAAAAGGCTGAAATTCCTCTTTTTGAGGTAAAATGCTGAAATTCCCCATATTTTGGGGCAAAAAGGCAGAAATTCCCTACATTTTGGGGCAAAAAGTCACAAATTTCCCTTATTTTCAGGCAAAATTGCAGAAACTTCAATTATTTCAGGGCAAAAAGTCAGAAATTCTTTTTATTTTGGGGCAAAAAGCAGAAATTTCTTTTATTTTGGTACAAAGGTGAAGAAATTTTTCTTATTTTAGAACAAAAAGGCAGAAATTCCCCATATTTTGGGGCAAAAGGCAGAAATTCCTCTTATTTTGAGGTAAAAAGGCTGAAATTCTCCTTATTTTGTGGCAAAAAGGCAGAAATTCCCTTTATTTTGTGGCAAAAAGGTAGAAATTCCCATTAATTTGGGCAGAAAAGAAGAAACTTTCCTTATTTGGGGGCTATAATGCAGAAATTCCCCATATTTTGTGGCAAAAAAGCAGAAATTCCCCTTAATTGAAGGTAAAATGCTGAAATTCCCCTTATTTTGGGCAAAAGGCAGAAATTCCCCTTATTTTGGGGCAAAATTGCAGAAATTTCAATTATTTTAGGGAAAAAAGTCAGAAATTTGCCTTATTTTGTGGCAAAAAGCAGAAATTCCCCTAATTTTGGGGCCAAACACAGAAATTACCCTTATTTTAGGGTAAAATTGCAGAAATTTCAAATATTTCAGTGCAAAAAGGCAGAAATTCCACTTAATTTTCGGCAATAAGGCACAAATTTCCTGTATTTTGGAGCAAAATCTCAGAAATTCCCCTTATATTGGTGCAAAAATGCAGAAATTCCTTTTATTTTGGTGTAATAAGTCAGAAATTCCCCGTGTTTTGAAGCAAAATTGCACAAATTCATCTAATTTTGAGGGAAAATGCAGAAATTCAAATTATTTTGGGGCAAAAAGACAGAAATTCTCCTTATTTCAGGGCATAACGTCAGAAATTCCCCTTATTTTGGGGCAAAATTGCAGAAATTTCCCTTATTTTGTGGCAAAATTGCAGACATTTTTCTTATTTTGGGCAAAATTGCAGAAATTTCACTTATTTCAGGGAAAGAAGGCAGGAATTTCTCGTTTTTTGTGGCAAAAGGGCAGAAATTTCTTTTTTTTTTCGTACAAAATTCCAGAAATTTTCTTTATTTTGGGGCAAAAATGCAGAAATTCCCCTTATTTTGTGGCAAAAAGGCAGAAATTTCTCTTATTTTGGGGCAAAATTGCAGAAATTACTCTTATTTTGGGGCTAAAATGAAGAAATTTACCTTTTTTGTGGCAAAATTGCAAAAATTTTTCTTATTTTGAGCAAAATCGCAGAAATTTCACTTATTTCAGGGAAAGAAGGAAGGAATTTCTCTTATTTTGGGGCAAAAAGGCAGAAATTTCTTTTATTTTGGTACAACATTGCAGAAATTTTCTTTATTTTGGGGCAAAAATGCAGAAATTCCCCTTATTTTGTGGCAAAAAGGCAGAAATTTCCCTTATTTTGGGGCAAAATTTCAGAAATTTTTCTTATTTTGGGCAAAATTGCAGAAAATTCACTTATTTCAGGGAAAGAAGGCAGGAATTTCTCTTATTTTGGGGCAAAAAGGCAGAAATTTCTTTTATTTTGGTACAAAATTGCAAAAATTTTCTTTATTTTCAGGCAAAAATGCAGAAATTCCCTATATTTTGGGGCAAAAAAGCAGAGATTCCCCTTATTATGAGGTAAAAAGGCTGAAATTTCTTTTATTTTGGGGCAAAAAGACAGAAATTCTCCTTATTTTGTGGCAAAAAGGAAGAAATTTCCCGTATTTTGGGGCAAAATTGCAGAAATTTCCTTTATTTTCGGGCAAAATTTTAGAAATTTCTTTTATTTTGGTACAGAATTGCAGAAATTTTTCTTATTTTGTGGCAAAAAGTCAGAAATTCCCCATATTTTGGTGCAAAAAGGCTGAAATTCCCCTTATTTTGAGGTAAAATGATGAAATTCCCCATATTTTGGGGCAAAAAGGCAGAAATTCCCTACATTTTGTGGCAAAAAAGCACAAATTTCCCTTTTTTTGGGCAAAATTGCAGAAATTTCATTTATTTCAGGGCAAAAAGTCAGAAATTCCTTTTATTTTGGGGCAAAAAGCAGAAATTTCTTTTATTTTGGTACAAAGGTGAAGAAATTTTTCTTATTTTGGAACAAAAAGGCAGAAATTCCCTATATTTTGGGGCAAAAGGCAGAAATTCCCCTTATTTTGAGATAAAAAGGCTGAAATTCTCCTTATTTTGGGGCAAAAAGGCAGAAATTCCCTTTATTTTTTGGCAAAAAGGCAGAAATTCCCATTAATTGGGGCAGAAAAGAAGAAAATTTCCTTATTTGGGGGCAATAATGCAGAAATTCCCCATATTTTGTGGCAAAAAAGCAGAAATTCCCCTTAATTGAAGGTAAAATGCTGAAATTCCCCTTATTTTGGGCAAAAGGCAGAAATTCCCCTTATTTTGGGGCAAAATTGCAGAAATTTCACTTATTTTAGGGAAAAAAGTCAGAAATTTGCCTTATTTTGTGGCAAAAAGCAGAAATTCCCCTAATTTTGGGGCCAAACACAGAAATTACCCTTATTTTAGGGTAAAATTGCAGAAATTTCAAATATTTCAGTGCAAAAAGGCAGAAATTCCACTTAATTTTCGGCAATAAGGCACAAATTTCCTGTATTTTGGAGCAAAATCTCAGAAATTCCCCTTATATTGGTGCAAAAATGCAGAAATTCCTTTTATTTTGGTGTAATAAGTCAGAAATTCCCCGTGTTTTGAAGCAAAATTGCACAAATTCATCTAATTTTGAGGGAAAATGCAGAAATTCAAAGTATTTTGGGGCAAGAAGACAGAAATTCTCCTTATTTCAGGGCATAACGTCAGAAATTCCCCTTATTTTGGGGCAAAATTGCAGAAATATCCCTTATTTTGTTGCAAAATTGCAGAAATTTTTCTTATTTTGGGCAAAATTGCAGAAATTTCAATTATTTCAGGGAAAGAACTTAGGAATTTCTCTTATTTTGGGGCAAAAGGGCAGAAATTTCTTTTATTTTGGTACAAAATTGCAGAAATTTTCTTTATTTTGGGGCAAAAATGCAGAAATTCCCCTGATTTTGTGGCAAAAAGGCAGAAATTTCTTTTATTTTGGGGCAAAATTGCAGAAATTTCACTTATTTCAAGGCAAAATTCAAAAATTCCTTTTATTTTGGGGCAAAAAACAGAAATTCCGTTTATTTTTGGGTAAAAAGGCTGAAATTTCACTTATTTTGAGGTAAAAAGGCAGAAATTACTCTTATTTTGGGGCTAAAATGAAGAAATTTCCCTTTTTTGTGGCAAAATTGCAGAAATTTTTCTTATTTTGGGCAAAATTGCAGAAATTTCACTTTTTTCAGGGAAAGAAGGCAGGAATTTCTCTTATTTGGGGCAAAAAGGCAGAAATTTCTTTTATTTTGGTACAAAATTGCAGAAATTTTCTTTATTTTGGGGCAAAAATGCAGAAATTCCCCTTATTTTGTGGCAAAAAGGCCGAATTTACCCTTATTTTGGGGCAAAATTGCAGAAATTTCACTTATTTCAAGGCAAAATTCAAAAATTCCTTTTATTTTGGGGCAAAAAGACAGAAATTCCCTTTATTTTTGGGTAAAAAGGCAGAAATTTCACTTATTTTGAGGTAAAAAGGCAGAAATTACTCTTATTTTGGGGCTAAAATGAAAAAATTTCCTTTTTTTGTTGCAAAAGTTATACATTCCCCTTATTTTCAGGCAAAAAAGCAGAAATTCCCCGCATTTTGGAACAAAATTGCAGAAATTCCCCTAATTGTGAGTCAAAACGGCTGAAATTCCCTATATGTTGGGGTAAAAAGACAGAAATTCTCCTTATTTTGTGGCAAAACTCAGAAATTCCACTTATTTTGGGGCAAAATTCCAGAAATTTCCCTTATTTTAGTGCACAAAGGCAGAAATTCCTAATATATTGTGGCAAAAACGCAGAAATTCCCCTTATTTTGAGGTAAAAAGGCTGAAATACCTCTTATTTGGGAGCAAAAAGGAAGAATTTTTCTTTATTCTGGGGCAAAATTGCAGAAATTTCACTTATTTCAGGGTAATAAGTCAGAAATTCCCCTTATTTTGGGGCAAAAAAGACAGAAATTCCCTTTGTTTTGGCGTAAAAAAGAAAGAAATTCCACTTATTTAGAGGCAAAAGGCAGAAGTTCCTTTTAATTTGTCGCAAAAATGAAGAAATTTCCCTTTTTTATGGCAAAAAGATATGCATTTTCCTAATTTCCGGGAAAAAAGGCAGAAATTCCCCTTATTTTGAAGCAAAATTGCAGAAATTCCCCTAATTTAGGGCAAAAGGCAGACATTCCCTATATTTTGTGCAAAAATCAGAAATTCCCCTTATTTTGGGGCAAAATTGCAGAAATTTCCTTTAATTTGGGGCAAAATTGCAGAAATTTACATTATTTTGGGGCAAAATTGCAGAAATTTCCCTTATTTGAAGCAAAATTGCAGAAATTTGACTTATTTTCAGGTAAAAAGGCTGAAATTTCCTTTATTTTTGGGCAAAAAGTGAGAAATTCCTTTTATTTTGGGGCAAAATTGCAGATATGTTTCTTATTTTGGGGCAAAAAGGCAGAAATTCCTTATATTTTGGGTCAAAAAGGCAGAAATTCCCCTTATTTTGGGATAAAATTGCAGAAATTTCCCTTATTTGGGGGCAAAAAGGCAGAAAATCCTTTTAATTTCGGGCAAAAAGGCAGAAATTCCCCGTATTTTGGAGCAAAATTGCAGAAATTCCCCTAATATCGGGGCAAAAATGCAGAAATTCCCTTTATTTGGGGCAAAAGCAGAAGTTCCCCTTATTTTTGGGAAAAGAGGCAGAAATTCCTTGTATTTTGAAGCAAAATTGCAGAAACTCCCCTAATTTTGGGGCAAAAAGGCAGAAATTCCCTTTATTTTGGGGCAAGAATATGAAATTCTCCTTATTTTGCGGCAAAAAGTCAGAAATTCCCCTTATTTTGGGGCAAAATTGAAGAACTTTCCCTTATTTGTGGCGAAATTGTAGAAATTTCCCTTATTTTGGGGCAAAATTTTAGAAATTTCTTTTATTTTGGTACAGAATTGCAGAAATTTTTTTTTATATTGTGGCAAAAAGGCTAAAATTCCCCATATTTTGGTGCAAAAAAACTGAAATTCCCCTTATTTTGAGGTTAAAGGCTGAAATTCCCCATATTTTGGGACTAAATGCAGAAATTTCCCTCATTTTGGGGCAAAAAGGCACAAATTTTACTTATTTTCGGGCAAAATTGCAGAAATTTCATTTATTTCAGGGCAAAAAGTCAGAAATTCCTTTTATTTTGGGACAAAAAGCAGAAATTTCTTTTATTTTGGTACAAAGTTGAAGAAATTTTTCTTATTTTGGAACAAAAAGGCAGAAATTCCCCATATTTTGGAGTAAAAGGTAGAAATTCCTCTTATTTTGAGGTAAAAATGATGAAATTCCCCTTATTTTAGGGCAAAAAGGCAAAAATTTCCTTTACTTTGTGGCAAAAAGGCAGAAATTCTTGTTAATTGGGGCACAAAAGCAGAAATTTTCCTTATTTGAAGGCAATAAGGCAGTAATTTCACATATTTTGTGGCAAAAAGGCAGAAATTCCCCTTATTTGGAGGTAAAATGCTGAAATTCTCTTTATTTTGGGCAAAAAGGCAGAAATTCCCCTTATTTTGGGACAAAATTGCAGAAATTTCACTTATTTCAGGGCAAAAAGTCAGAAATTTGCCTTATTTTGGGGCAAAAAGCAGAAATTCCCCTAATTTTGGGGCTAAAAATAGAAATTTCCCTTATTTTGGGGTAAAATTGGAGAAATTTCAAATATTTCAGGGCAAAAAGGCAGAAATTCCACTTAATTTCGGGCAATAAGGGAGAAATTTTCTGTATTTTGGAACAAAATCTCAGGAAATCCCCTTATATTGGTGCAAAAATGCAGAAATTCCCTTTATTTTGGTGCAATAAGACAGAAATTCCCCGTATTTTGAAGCAAAATTGCACAAATTCCCCTAATTTTGAGGGAAAATGCAGAAATTCACATAATTTTGGGGCAAAAAGACAGAAATTCTCTTTATTTCACGGCAAAAAGTCAGAAATTCCCCTTATTTTGGGGCAAAATTGCAAAAATTTCCCTTATTTTGTGGCAAAATTGCAGAAATTTTTCTTATTTTGGGCAAAATTGCAGAAATTTCACTTATTTCAGGGAAAGAAGGCAGGAATTTTTCTTATTTTGGGGTAAAAAGGCAGAAATTTCATTTATTTTGGTACAAAATTGCAAAAATTTTCTTTATTTTGAGACAAAAATGCAGAAATTCCCCATATTTTGGGGCAAAAAGGCAGAGATTCCCCTTATTATGAGGTAAAAAGGCTGAAATTCTTTTTATTTTGGGGCAAAAAGACAGAAATTCCCCTTATTTTGTGGCAAAAAGGCAGAAGTTTCCCTTATTTTGGGGCAAAAATCCAGAAATTTCCCTTATTTTGGGGCAAAATTGCAGAAATTTCCCTTATTTTCCGGCAAAATTTTAGAAATTTCTTTTATTTTGGTACAGAATTGCAGAAATTTTTCTTATTTTGTGGCAAAAAGGCAGAAATTCCCCATATTTTGGTGCAAAAAGGCTGAAATTCCTCTTTTTGAGGGAAAATGCTGAAATTCCCCATATTTTGGGGCAAAAAGGCAGAAATTCCCTACATTTTGGGGCAAAAAGTCACAAATTTCTCTTATTTTCGGGCAAAATTGCAGAAATTTCAATTATTTCAGGGCACAAAGTCAGAAATTCTTTTTATTTTGGGGCAAAAAGCAGAAATTTCTTTTATTTTGGTACAAAGGTGAAGAAATTTTTCTTATTTTAGAACAAAAAGGCAGAAATTCCCCATATTTTGGGGCAAAAGGCAGAAATTACCCTTATTTTGAGGTAAAAAGGCTGAAATTCTCCTTATTTTGTGGCAAAAAGGCAGAAATTCCCTTTATTTTGTGGCAAAAAGGTAGAAATTCCCATTAATTTGGGCAGAAAAGCAGAAACTTTCCTTATTTGGGGGCTATAATGCAGAAATTCCCCATATTTTGTGGCAAAAAAGCAGAAATTCCCCTTAATTGAAGGTAAAATGCTGAAATTCCCCTTATTTTGGGCAAAAGGCAGAAATTCCCCTTATTTTGGGGCAAAATTGCAGAAATTTCACTTATTTTAGGGAAAAAAGTCAGAAATTTGCCTTATTTTGTGGCAAAAAGCAGAAATTCCCCTAATTTTGGGGCCAAAAACAGAAATTACCCTTATTATAGGGTAAAATTGCAGAAATTTCAAATATTTCAGTGCAAAAATGCAGAAATTCCACTTAATTTTCTGCAATAAACAACAAATTTCCTGTATTTTGGAGCAAAATCTCAGAAATTCCCCTTATATTGGTGCAAAAATGCAGAAATTTCTTTTATTTTGGTGTAATAAGTCAGAAATTCCCCGTGTTTTGAAGCAAAATTGCACAAATTCATCTAATTTTGAGGGAAAATGCAGAAATTCAAATTATTTTTGGGCAAGAAGACAGAAAATCTCCTTATTTCAGGGCATAACGTCAGAAATTCCCCTTATTTTGGGGCAAAATTGCAGAAATATCCCTTATTTTGTTGCAAAATTGCAGAAATTTTTTTTTATTTTGGGCAAAATTGGAGAAATTTCAATTATTTCAGGGAAAGAACTTAGGAATTTCTCTTATTTTGGGGCAAAAGGGCAGAAATTTCTTTTATTTTGGTACAAAATTGCAGAAATTTTCTTTATTTTGGGGCAAAAATGCAGAAATTCCCCTGATTTTGTGGCAAAAAGGCAGAAATTTCTTTTATTTTGGGGCAAAATTGCAGAAATTTCACTTATTTCAAGGCAAAATTCAAAAATTCCTTTTATTTTGGGGCAAAAAACAGAAATTCCGTTTATTTTTGGGTAAAAAGGCTGAAATTTCACTTATTTTGAGGTAAAAAGGCAGAAATTACTCTCATTTTGGGGCTAAAATGAAGAAATTTCCCTTTTTTGTGGCAAAATTGCAGAAATTTTTCTTATTTTGGGCAAAATTGCAGAAATTTCACTTTTTTCAGGGAAAGAAGGCAGGAATTTCTCTTATTTGGGGCAAAAAGGCAGAAATTTCTTTTATTTTGGTACAAAATTGCAGAAATTTTCTTTATTTTGGGGCAAAAATGCAGAAATTCCCCTTATTTTGTGGCAAAAAGGCCGAATTTACCCTTATTTTGGGGCAAAATTGCAGAAATTTCACTTATTTCAAGGCAAAATTCAAAAATTCCTTTTATTTTGGGGCAAAAAGACAGAAATTCCCTTTATTTTTGGGTAAAAAGGCAGAAATTTCACTTATTTTGAGGTAAAAAGGCAGAAATTACTCTTATTTTGGGGCTAAAATGAAAAAATTTCCTTTTTTTGTTGCAAAAGTTATACATTCCCCTTATTTTCAGGCAAAAAAGCAGAAATTCCCCGCATTTTGGAACAAAATTGCAGAAATTCCCCTAATTGTGAGGCAAAACGGCTGAAATTCCCTATATGTTGGGGTAAAAAGACAGAAATTCTCCTTATTTTGTGGCAAAACTCAGAAATTCCACTTATTTTGGGGCAAAATTCCAGAAATTTCCCTTATTTTAGTGCACAAAGGCAGAAATTCCTAATATATTGTGGCAAAAACGCAGAAATTCCCCTTATTTTGAGGTAAAAAGGCTGAAATACCTCTTATTTGGGAGCAAAAAGGAAGAATTTTTCTTTATTCTGGGGCAAAATTGCAGAAATTTCACTTATTTCAGGGTAATAAGTCAGAAATTCCCCTTATTTTGGGGCAAAAAAGACAGAAATTCCCTTTGTTTTGGCGTAAAAAAGAAATAAATTCCACTTATTTAGAGGCAAAAGGCAGAAGTTCCTTTTAATTTGTCGCAAAAATGAAGAAATTTCCCTTTTTTATGGCAAAAAGATATGCATTTTCCTAATTTCCGGGAAAAAAGGCAGAAATTCCCCTTATTTTGAAGCAAAATTGCAGAAATTCCCCTAATTTAGGGCAAAAGGCAGACATTCCCTATATTTTGTGCAAAAATCAGAAATTCCCCTTATTTTGGGGCAAAATTGCAGAAATTTCCTTTAATTTGGGGCAAAATTGCAGAAATTTACATTATTTTGGGGCAAAATTGCAGAAATTTCCCTTATTTGAAGCAAAATTGCAGAAATTTGACTTATTTTCAGGTAAAAAGGCTGAAATTTCCTTTATTTTTGGGCAAAAAGTGAGAAATTCCTTTTATTTTGGGGCAAAATTGCAGATATGTTTCTTATTTTGGGGCAAAAAGGCAGAAATTCCTTATATTTTGGGTCAAAAAGGCAGAAATTCCCCTTATTTTGGGATAAAATTGCAGAAATTTCCCTTATTTGGGGGCAAAAAGGCAGAAAATCCTTTTAATTTCGGGCAAAAAGGCAGAAATTCCCCGTATTTTGGAGCAAAATTGCAGAAATTCCCCTAATATCGGGGCAAAAATGCAGAAATTCCCTTTATTTGGGGCAAAAGCAGAAGTTCCCCTTATTTTTGGAAAAGAGGCAGAAATTCCTTGTATTTTGAAGCAAAATTGCAGAAACTCCCCTAATTTTGGGGCAAAAAGGCAGAAATTCCCTTTATTTTGGGGCAAAAATATGAAATTCTCCTTATTTTGCGGCAAAAAGTCAGAAATTCCCCTTATTTTGGGGCAAAATTGAAGAACTTTCCCTTATTTGTGGCGAAATTGTAGAAATTTCCCTTATTTTGGGGCAAAATTTTAGAAATTTCTTTTATTTTGGTACAGAATTGCAGAAATTTTTTTTTATATTGTGGCAAAAAGGCTAAAATTCCCCATATTTTGGTGCAAAAAAACTGAAATTCCCCTTATTTTGAGGTTAAAGGCTGAAATTCCCCATATTTTGGGACTAAATGCAGAAATTTCCCTCATTTTGGGGCAAAAAGGCACAAATTTTACTTATTTTCGGGCAAAATTGCAGAAATTTCATTTATTTCAGGGCAAAAAGTCAGAAATTCCTTTTATTTTGGGACAAAAAGCAGAAATTTCTTTTATTTTGGTACAAAGTTGAAGAAATTTTTCTTATTTTGGAACAAAAAGGCAGAAATTCCCCATATTTTGGAGTAAAAGGTAGAAATTCCTCTTATTTTGAGGTAAAAATGATGAAATTCCCCTTATTTTAGGGCAAAAAGGCAAAAATTTCCTTTACTTTGTGGCAAAAAGGCAGAAATTCTTGTTAATTGGGGCACAAAAGCAGAAATTTTCCTTATTTGAAGGCAATAAGGCAGTAATTTCACATATTTTGTGGCAAAAAGGCAGAAATTCCCCTTATTTGGAGGTAAAATGCTGAAATTCTCTTTATTTTGGGCAAAAAGGCAGAAATTCCCCTTATTTTGGGACAAAATTGCAGAAATTTCACTTATTTCAGTGCAAAAAGTCAGAAATTTGCCTTATTTTGGGGCAAAAAGCAGAAATTCCCCTAATTTTGGGGCTAAAAATAGAAATTTCCCTTATTTTGGGGTAAAATTGGAGAAATTTCAAATATTTCAGGGCAAAAAGGCAGAAATTCCACTTAATTTCGGGCAATAAGGGAGAAATTTTCTGTATTTTGGAACAAAATCTCAGGAAATCCCCTTATATTTGTGCAAAAATGCAGAAATTCCCTTTATTTTGGTGCAATAAGACAGAAATTCCCCGTATTTTGAAGCAAAATTGCACAAATTCCCCTAATTTTGAGGGAAAATGCAGAAATTCACATAATTTTGGGGCAAAAAGACAGAAATTCTCTTTATTTCACGGCAAAAAGTCAGAAATTCCCATTATTTTGGGGCAAAATTGCAAAAATTTCCCTTATTTTGTGGCAAAATTGCAGAAATTTTTCTTATTTTGGGCAAAATTGCAGAAATTTCACTTATTTCAGGGAAAGAAGGCAGGAATTTTTCTTATTTTGGGGTAAAAAGGCAGAAATTTCATTTATTTTGGTACAAAATTGCAAAAATTTTCTTTATTTTGAGACAAAAATGCAGAAATTCCCCATATTTTGGGGCAAAAAGGCAGAGATTCCCCTTATTATGAGGTAAAAAGGCTGAAATCCTTTTTATTTTGGGGCAAAAAGACAGAAATTCCCCTTATTTTGTGGCAAAAAGGCAGAAGTTTCCCTTATTTTGGGGCAAAAATCCAGAAATTTCCCTTATTTTGGGGCAAAATTGCAGAAATTTCCCTTATTTTCCGGCAAAATTTTAGAAATTTCTTTTATTTTGGTACAGAATTGCAGAAATTTTTCTTATTTTGTGGAAAAAGGCAGAAATTCCCCATATTTTGGTGCAAAAAGGCTGAAATTCCTCTTTTTGAGGGAAAATGCTGAAATTCCCCATATTTTGGGGCAAAAAGGCAGAAATTCCCTACATTTTGGGGCAAAAAGTCACAAATTTCTCTTATTTTCGGGCAAAATTGCAGAAATTTCAATTATTTCAGGGCACAAAGTCAGAAATTCTTTTTATTTTGGGGCAAAAAGCAGAAATTTCTTTTATTTTGGTACAAAGGTGAAGAAATTTTTCTTATTTTAGAACAAAAAGGCAGAAATTCCCCATATTTTGGGGCAAAAGGCAGAAATTCCCCTTATTTTGAGGTAAAAAGGCTGAAATTCTCCTTATTTTGTGGCAAAAAGGCAGAAATTCCCTTTATTTTGTGGCAAAAAGGTAGAAATTCCCATTAATTTGGGCAGAAAAGCAGAAACTTTCCTTATTTGGGGGCTATAATGCAGAAATTCCCCATATTTTGTGGCAAAAAAGCAGAAATTCCCCTTAATTGAAGGTAAAATGCTGAAATTCCCCTTATTTTGGGCAAAAGGCAGAAATTCCCCTTATTTTGGGGCAAAATTGCAGAAATTTCACTTATTTTAGGGAAAAAAGTCAGAAATTTGCCTTATTTTGTGGCAAAAAGCAGAAATTCCCCTAATTTTGGGGCCAAAAACAGAAATTACCCTTATTATAGGGTAAAATTGCAGAAATTTCAAATATTTCAGTGCAAAAATGCAGAAATTCCACTTAATTTTCTGCAATAAACAACAAATTTCCTGTATTTTGGAGCAAAATCTCAGAAATTCCCCTTATATTGGTGCAAAAATGCAGAAATTTCTTTTATTTTGGTGTAATAAGTCAGAAATTCCCCGTGTTTTGAAGCAAAATTGCACAAATTCATCTAATTTTGAGGGAAAATGCAGAAATTCAAATTATTTTTGGGCAAGAAGACAGAAATTCTCCTTATTTCAGGGCATAACGTCAGAAATTCCCCTTATTTTGGGGCAAAATTGCAGAAATATCCCTTATTTTGTTGCAAAGTTGCAGAAATTTTTTTTATTTTGGGCAAAATTGCAGAAATTTCAATTATTTCAGGGAAAGAACTTAGGAATTTCTCTTATTTTGGGGCAAAAGGGCAGAAATTTCTTTTATTTTGGTACAAAATTGCAGAAATTTTCTTTATTTTGGGGCAAAAATGCAGAAATTCCCCTGATTTTGTGGCAAAAAGGCAGAAATTTCTTTTATTTTGGGGCAAAATTGCAGAAATTTCACTTATTTCAAGGCAAAATTCAAAAATTCCTTTTATTTTGGGGCAAAAAACAGAAATTCCGTTTATTTTTGGGTAAAAAGGCTGAAATATCACTTATTTTGAGGTAAAAAGGCAGAAATTACTCTTATTTTGGGGCTAAAATGAAGAAATTTCCCTTTTTTGTGGCAAAATTGCAGAAATTTTTCTTATTTTGGGCAAAATTGCAGAAATTTCACTTTTTTCAGAAAAAGAAGGCAGGAATTTCTCTTATTTTGGGGCAAAAAGGCAGAAATTTCTTTTATTTTGGTACAAAATTGCAGAAATTTTCTTTATTTTGGGGCAAAAATGCAGAAATTCCCCTTATTTTGTGGCAAAAAGGCCGAATTTACCCTTATTTTGGAGCAAAATTGCAGAAATTTCACTTATTTCAAGGCAAAATTCAAAAATTCCTTTTATTTTGGGGCAAAAAGACAGAAATTCCCTTTATTTTTGGGTAAAAAGACAGAAATTTAACTTATTTTGAGGTAAAAAGGCAGAAATTACTCTTATTTTGGGGCTAAAATGAAAAAATTTCCTTTTTTTGTTGCAAAAGTTATACATTCCCCTTATTTTCAGGCAATAAAGCAGAAATTCCCCGCATTTTGGAACAAAATTGCAGAAATTCCCCTAATTGTGAGGCAAAACGGCTGAAATTCCCTATATGTTGGGGCAAAAAGACAGAAATTCTCCTTATTTTGTGGCAAAACTCAGAAATTCCACTTATTTTGGGGCAAAATTCCAGAAATTTTCCTTATTTTAGGGCACAAAGGCAGAAATTCCTAATATATTGTGGCAAAAACGCAGAAATTCCCCTTATTTTGAGGTAAAAAGGCTGTAATACCTCTTATTTGGAAGCAAAAAGGAAGAATTTTTCTTTATTTTGGGGCAAAATTGCAGAAATTTCACTTATTTCAGGGTAATAAGTCAGAAATTCTCCTTATTTTGGGGCAAAAAATACAGAAATTCCCTTTGTTTTGGCGTAAAAAAGAAAGAAATTCCACTTATTTAGAGGCAAAAGGCAGAAGTTCCTTTTAATTTGGCGCAAAAATGAAGAAATTTCCCTTTTTTTATGGCAAAAAGATATGCATTTTCCTAATTTCCGGAAAAAAGGCAGAAATTTCCCTTATTTTGAAGCAAAATTGTAGAAATTCCCCTAATTTTGGGGCAAAAGGCAGACATTCCCTATATTTTGTGGCAAAAATCAGAAATTTACCTTATTTTGGGGCAAAATTGCAGAAATTTCCCTTATTTGAAGCAAAATTTCAGAAATTTGACTTATTTTCAGGTAAAAAGGCTGAAATTTCCTTTATTTTTGGGCAAAAAGTGAGAAATTCCTTTTATTTTGGGGCAAAATTGCAGAAATGTTTCTTCTTTTGGGGCAAAAAGGCAGAAATTCCTTATATTTTGGGTCAAAAAGGCAGAAATTCCCCTTATTTTGGGATAAAATTGCAGAAATTTCCCTTATTTGGGGGCAAAAAGGCAGAAAATCCTTTTAATTTCGGGCAAAAAGGCAGAAATTCCCCGTATTTTGGAGCAAAATTGCAGAAAGTCCCCTAATATCGGGGCAAAAATGCAGAAATTCCCTTTTTTTGGGGCAAAAGCAGAAGTTCCCCATATTTTTGGGAAAAGAGGCAGAAATTCCTTGTATTTTGAAGCAAAATTGCAGAAACTCCCCTAATTTTGGGGTAAAAAGGCAGAAATTCCCTTCATTTTGGGGCAAAAATACAGAAATTCTCCTTATTTTGCGGCAAAAAGTCAGAAATTCCCCTTATTTTGGGGCAAAATTGAAGAACTTTCCCTTATTTGGGGCAAAATTGTAGAAATTTCCCTTATTTTGGGGCAAAATTTTAGAAATTTCTTTTATTTTGGTACAGAATTGCAGAAATTTTTTTTTATATTGTGGCAAAAAGGCTAAAATTCCCCATATTTTGGTGCAAAAAAACTGAAATTCCCCTTATTTTGAGGTTAAAGGCTGAAATTCCCCATATTTTTGGACTAAAAGTCAGAAATTTCCCTTATTTTGGGGCAAAAAGGCACAAATTTTACTTATTTTCGGGCAAAATTGCAGAAATTTCATTTATTTCAGGGCAAAAAGTCAGAAATTCCTTTTATTTTGGGACAAAAAGCAGAAATTTCTTTTATTTTGGTACAAAGTTGAAGAAATTTTTCTTATTTTGGAACAAAAAGGCAGAAATTCCCCATATTTTGGAGTAAAAGTTAGAAATTCCTCTTATTTTGAGGTAAAAATGATGAAATTCCCCTTATTTTAGGGCAAAAAGGCAAAAATTTCCTTTACTTTGTGGCAAAAAGGCAGAAATTCTTGTTAATTGGGGCACAAAAGCAGAAATTTTCCTTATTTGAAGGCAATAAGGCAGTAATTTCACATATTTTGTGGCAAAAAGGCAGAAATTCCCCTTATTTGGAGGTAAAATGCTGAAATTCTCTTTATTTTGGGCAAAAAGGCAGAAATTCCCCTTATTTTGGGACAAAATTGCAGAAATTTCACTTATTTCAGGGCAAAAAGTCAGAAATTTGCCTTATTTTGGGGCAAAAAGCAGAAATTCCCCTAATTTTGGGGCTAAAAATAGAAATTTCCCTTATTTTGGGGTAAAATTGGAGAAATTTCAAATATTTCAGGGCAAAAAGGCAGAAATTCCACTTAATTTCGGGCAATAAGGCAGAAATTTTCTGTATTTTGGAACAAAATCTCAGGAAATCCCCTTATATTGGTGCAAAAATGCAGAAATTCCCTTTATTTTGGCGCAATAAGACAGAAATTCCCCGTATTTTGAAGCAAAATTGCACAAATTCCCCTAATTTTGAGGGAAAATGCAGAAATTCACATAATTTTGGGGCAAAAAGACAGAAATTCTCCTTATTTCACGGCAAAAAGTCAGAAATTCCCATTATTTTGGGGCAAAATTGCAAAAATTTCCCTTATTTTGTGGCAAAATTGCAGAAATTTTTCTTATTTTGGGCAAAATTGCAGAAATTTCACCTTTTTCAGGGAAAGAAGGCAGGAATTTCTCTTATTTTGGGGTAAAAAGGCAGAAATTTCATTTATTTTGGTACAAAATTGCAAAAATTTTCTTTATTTTGAGGCAAAAATGCAGAAATTCCCCATATTTTGGGGCAAAAAGGCAGAGATTCCCCTTATTATGAGGTAAAAAGGCTGAAATTACTTTTATTTTGGGGCAAAAAGACAGAAATTCCCCTTATTTTGTGGCAAAAAGGCAGAAGTTTCCCTTATTTTGGGGCAAAAATCTAGAAATTTCCCTTATTTTGGGGCAAAATTGCAGAAATTTCCCTTATTTTCGGGCAAAATTTTAGAAATTTCTTTTATTTTGGTACAGAATTGCAGAAATTTTTCTTATTTTGTGGCAAAAGGCAGAAATTCCTCATATTTTGGTGCAAAAAGGCTGAAATTCCTCTTTTTGAGGTAAAATGCTGAAATTCCCCATATTTTGGGGCAAAAAGGCAGAAATTCCCTACATTTTGGGGCAAAAAGTCACAAATTTCCCTTATTTTGGGGCAAAATAGCAGAAATTTCAATTATTTCAGGGCAAAAAGTCAGAAATTCTTTTTATTTTGGGGCAAAAAGCAGAAATTTCTTTTATTTTGGTACAAAGGTGAAGAAATTTTTCTTATTTTAGAACAAAAAGGCAGAAATTCCCCATATTTTGGGGCAAAAGGCAGAAATTCCTCTTATTTTGAGGTAAAAAGGCTGAAATTCTCCTTATTTTGTGGCAAAAAGGCAGAAATTCCCTTTATTTTGTGGCAAAAAGGTAGAAATTCCCATTAATTTGGGCAGAAAAGAAGAAACTTTCCTTATTTGGGGGCTATAATGCAGAAATTCCCCATATTTTGTGGCAAAAAAGCAGAAATTCCCCTTAATTGAAGGTAAAATGCTGAAATTCCCCTTATTTTGGGCAAAAGGCAGAAATTCCCCTTATTTTGGGGCAAAATTGCAGAAATTTCACTTATTTTAGGGAAAAAAGTCAGAAATTTGCCTTATTTTGTGGCAAAAAGCAGAAATTGCCCTAATTTTGGGGCCAAACACAGAAATTACCCTTATTTTAGGGTAAAATTGCAGAAATTTCAAATATTTCAGTGCAAAAAGGCAGAAATTCCACTTAATTTTCGGCAATAAGGCACAAATTTCCTGTATTTTGGAGCAAAATCTCAGAAATTCCCCTTATATTGGTGCAAAAATGCAGAAATTCCTTTTATTTTGGTGTAATAAGTCAGAAATTCCCCGTGTTTTGAAGCAAAATTGCACAAATTCATCTAATTTTGAGGGGAAATGCAGAAATTCAAATTATTTTGGGGCAAAAAGACAGAAATTCTCCTTATTTCAGGGCATAACGTCAGAAATTCCCCCTTTTTTGGGGCAAAATTGCAGAAATTTCCCTTATTTTGTGGCAAAATTGCAGACATTTTTCTTATTTTGGGCAAAATTGCAGAAATTTCACTTATTTCAGGGAAAGAAGGCAGGAATTTCTCGTTTTTTGTGGCAAAAGGGCAGAAATTTCTCTTATTTTGGGGCAAAATTGCAGAAATTACTCTTATTTTGGGATAAAATGAAGAAATTTACCTTTTTTGTGGCAAAATTGCAAAAATTTTTCTTATTTTGAGCAAAATCGCAGAAATTTCACTTATTTCAGGGAAAGAAGGAAGGAATTTCTCTTATTTTGGGGCAAAAAGGCAGGAATTTCTTTTATTTTGGTACAACATTGCAGAAATTTTCTTTATTTTGGGGCAAAAATGCAGAAATTCCCCTTATTTTGTGGCAAAAAGGCAGAAATTTCCCTTATTTTGGGGCAAAATTTCAGAAATTTTTCTTATTTTGGGCAAAATTGCAGAAAATTCACTTATTTCAGGGAAAGAAGGCAGGAATTTCTCTTATTTTGGGGCAAAAAGGCAGAAATTTCTTTTATTTTGGTACAAAATTGCAAAAATTTTCTTTATTTTGAGGCAAAAATGCAGAAATTCCCTATATTTTGGGGCAAAAAAGCAGAGATTCCCCTTATTATGAGGTAAAAAGGCTGAAATTCCTTTTATTTTGGGGCAAAAAGACAGAAATTCCCCTTATTTTGTGGCAAAAAGGAAGAAATTTCCCGTATTTTGGGGCAAAATTGCAGAAATTTCCTTTATTTTCGGGCAAAATTTTAGAAATTTCTTTTATTTTGGTACAGAATTGCAGAAATTTTTCTTATTTTGTGGCAAAAAGTCAGAAATTCCCCATATTTTGTTGCAAAAAGGCTGAAATTCCCCTTATTTTGAGGTAAAATGATGAAATTCCCCATATTTTGGGGCAAAAAGGCAGAAATTCCCTACATTTTGTGGCAAAAAAGCACAAATTTCCCTTTTTTTGGGCAAAATTGCAGAAATTTCATTTATTTCAGGGCAAAAAGTCAGAAATTCCTTTTATTTTGGGGCAAAAAGCAGAAATTTCTTTTATTTTGGTACAAAGGTGAAGAAATTTTTCTTATTTTGGAACAAAAAGGCAGAAATTCCCTATATTTTGGGGCAAAAGGCAGAAATTCCCCTTATTTTGAGATAAAAAGGCTGAAATTCTCCTTATTTTGGGGCAAAAAGGCAGAAATTCCCTTTATATTGTGGCAAAAAGGCAGAAATTCCCATTAATTGGGGCAGAAAAGCAGAAAATTTCCTTATTTGGGGGCAATAATGCAGAAATTCCCCTTATTTTGTGGCAAAAAGGCCGAATTTACCCTTATTTTGGGGCAAAATTGCAGAAATTTCACTTATTTCAAGGCAAAATTCAAAAATTCCTTTTATTTTGGGGCAAAAAGACAGAAATTCCCTTTATTTTTGGGTAAAAAGGCAGAAATTTCACTTATTTTGAGGTAAAAAGGCAGAAATTACTCTTATTTTGGGGCTAAAATGAAAAAATTTCCTTTTTTTGTTGCAAAAGTTATACATTCCCCTTATTTTCAGGCAAAAAAGCAGAAATTCCCCGCATTTTGGAACAAAATTGCAGAAATTCCCCTAATTGTGAGGCAAAACGGCTGAAATTCCCTATATGTTGGGGTAAAAAGACAGAAATTCTCCTTATTTTGTGGCAAAACTCAGAAATTCCACTTATTTTGGGGCAAAATTCCAGAAATTTCCCTTATTTTAGTGCACAAAGGCAGAAATTCCTAATATATTGTGGCAAAAACGCAGAAATTCCCCTTATTTTGAGGTAAAAAGGCTGAAATACCTCTTATTTGGGAGCAAAAAGGAAGAATTTTTCTTTATTCTGGGGCAAAATTGCAGAAATTTCACTTATTTCAGGGTAATAAGTCAGAAATTCCCCTTATTTTGTGGCAAAAAAGACAGAAATTCCCTTTGTTTTGGCGTAAAAAAGAAAGAAATTCCACTTATTTAGAGGCAAAAGGCAGAAGTTCCTTTTAATTTGTCGCAAAAATGAAGAAATTTCCCTTTTTTATGGCAAAAAGATATGCATTTTCCTAATTTCCGGGAAAAAAGGCAGAAATTCCCCTTATTTTGAAGCAAAATTGCAGAAATTCCCCTAATTTAGGGCAAAAGGCAGACATTCCCTATATTTTGTGCAAAAATCAGAAATTCCCCTTATTTTGGGGCAAAATTGCAGAAATTTCCTTTAATTTGGGGCAAAATTGCAGAAATTTACATTATTTTGGGGCAAAATTGCAGAAATTTCCCTTATTTGAAGCAAAATTGCAGAAATTTGACTTATTTTCAGGTAAAAAGGCTGAAATTTCCTTTATTTTTGGGCAAAAAGTGAGAAATTCCTTTTATTTTGGGGCAAAATTGCAGATATGTTTCTTATTTTGGGGCAAAAAGGCAGAAATTCCTTATATTTTGGGTCAAAAAGGCAGAAATTCCCCGTATTTTGGAGCAAAATTGCAGAAAGTCCCCTAATATCGGGGCAAAAATGCAGAAATTCCCTTTTTTTTGGGGCAAAAGCAGAAGTTCCCCTTATTTTTGGGAAAAGAGGCAGAAATTCCTTGTATTTTGAAGCAAAATTGCAGAAACTCCCCTAATTTTGGGGCAAAAAGGCAGAAATTCCCTTTATTTTGGGGCAAAAATACAGAAATTCTCCTTATTTTGCGGCAAAAAGTCAGAAATTCCCCTTATTTTGGGGCAAAATTGAAGAACTTTCCCTTATTTGTGGCGAAATTGTAGAAATTTCCCTTATTTTGGGGCAAAATTTTAGAAATTTCTTTTATTTTGGTACAGAATTGCATAAATTTTTTTTTATATTGTGGCAAAAAGGCTAAAATTCCCCATATTTTGGTGCAAAAAAACTGAAATTCCCCTTATTTTGAGGTTAAAGGCTGAAATTCCCCATATTTTTGGACTAAAAGTCAGAAATTTCCCTTATTTTGGGGCAAAAAGGCACAAATTTTACTTATTTTCGGGCAAAATTGCAGAAATTTCATTTATTTCAGGGCAAAAAGTCAGAAATTCCTTTTATTTTGGGACAAAAAGCAGAAATTTCTTTTATTTTGGTACAAAGTTGAAGAAATTTTTCTTATTTTGGAACAAAAAGGCAGAAATTCCCCATATTTTGGAGTAAAAGGTAGAAATTCCTCTTATTTTGAGGTAAAAATGATGAAATTCCCCTTATTTTAGGGCAAAAAGGCAAAAATTTCCTTTACTTTGTGGCAAAAAGGCAGAAATTCTTGTTAATTGGGGCACAAAAGCAGAAATTTTCCTTATTTGAAGGCAATAAGGCAGTAATTTCACATATTTTGTGGCAAAAAGGCAGAAATTCCCCTTATTTGGAGGTAAAATGCTGAAATTCTCTTTATTTTGGGCAAAAAGGCAGAAATTCCCCTTATTTTGGGACAAAATTGCAGAAATTTCACTTATTTCAGTGCAAAAAGTCAGAAATTTGCCTTATTTTGGGGCAAAAAGCAGAAATTCCCCTAATTTTGGGGCTAAAAATAGAAATTTCCCTTATTTTGGGGTAAAATTGGAGAAATTTCAAATATTTCAGGGCAAAAAGGCAGAAATTCCACTTAATTTCGGGCAATAAGGGAGAAATTTTCTGTATTTTGGAACAAAATCTCAGGAAATCCCCTTATATTGGTGCAAAAATGCAGAAATTCCCTTTATTTTGGTGCAATAAGACAGAAATTCCCCGTATTTTGAAGCAAAATTGCACAAATTCCCCTAATTTTGAGGGAAAATGCAGAAATTCACATAATTTTGGGGCAAAAAGACAGAAATTCTCTTTATTTCACGGCAAAAAGTCAGAAATTCCCCTTATTTTGGGGCAAAATTGCAAAAATTTCCCTTATTTTGTGGCAAAATTGCAGAAATTTTTCTTATTTTGGGCAAAATTGCAGAAATTTCACCTTTTTCAGGGAAAGAAGGCAGGAATTTTTCTTATTTTGGGGTAAAAAGGCAGAAATTTCATTTATTTTGGTACAAAATTGCAAAAATTTTCTTTATTTTGAGGCAAAAATGCAGAAATTCCCCATATTTTGGGGCAAAAAGGCAGAGATTCCCCTTATTATGAGGTAAAAAGGCTGAAATTACTTTTATTTTGGGGCAAAAAGACAGAAATTCCCCTTATTTTGTGGCAAAAAGGCAGAAGTTTCCCTTATTTTGGGGCAAAAATCTAGAAATTTCCCTTATTTTGGGGCAAAATTGCAGAAATTTCCCTTATTTTCGGGCAAAATTTTAGAAATTTCTTTTATTTTGGTACAGAATTGCAGAAATTTTTCTTATTTTGTGGCAAAAGGCAGAAATTCCTCATATTTTGGTGCAAAAAGGCTGAAATTCCTCTTTTTGAGGTAAAATGCTGAAATTCCCCATATTTTGGGGCAAAAAGGCAGAAATTCCCTACATTTTGGGGCAAAAAGTCACAAATTTCCCTTATTTTTGGGCAAAATTGCAGAAATTTCAATTATTTCAGGGCAAAAAGTCAGAAATTCTTTTTATTTTGGGGCAAAAAGCAGAAATTTCTTTTATTTTGGTACAAAGGTGAAGAAATTTTACTTATTTTAGAACAAAAAGGCAGAAATTCCCCATATTTTGGGGCAAAAGGCAGAAATTCCTCTTATTTTGAGGTAAAAAGGCTGAAATTCTCCTTATTTTGTGGCAAAAAGGCAGAAATTCCCTTTATTTTGTGGCAAAAAGGTAGAAATTCCCATTAATTTGGGCAGAAAAGAAGAAACTTTCCTTATTTGGGGGCTATAATGCAGAAATTCCCCATATTTTGTGGCAAAAAAGCAGAAATTCCCCTTAATTGAAGGTAAAATGCTGAAATTCCCCTTATTTTGGGCAAAAGGCAGAAATTCCCCTTATTTTGGGGCAAAATTGCAGAAATTTCACTTATTTTAGGGAAAAAAGTCAGAAATTTGCCTTATTTTGTGGCAAAAAGCAGAAATTCCCCTAATTTTGGGGCCAAACACAGAAATTACCCTTATTTTAGGGTAAAATTGCAGAAATTTCAAATATTTCAGTGCAAAAAGGCAGAAATTCCACTTAATTTTCGGCAATAAGGCAGAAATTTCCTGTATTTTGGAGCAAAATCTCAGAAATTCCCCTTATATTTGTGCAAAAATGCAGAAATTCCTTTTATTTTGGTGTAATAAGTTAGAAATTCCCCGTGTTTTGAAGCAAAATTGCACAAATTCATCTAATTTTGAGGGAAAATGCAGAAATTCAAATTATTTTGGGGCAAAAAGACAGAAATTCTCCTTATTTCAGGGCATAACGTCAGAAATTCCCCTTATTTTGGGGCAAAATTGCAGAAATTTCCCTTATTTTGTGGCAAAATTGCAGACATTTTTCTTATTTTGGGCAAAATTGCAGAAATTTCACTTATTTCAGGGAAAGAAGGCAGGAATTTCTCGTTTTTTGTGGCAAAAGGGCAGAAATTTCTTTTTTTTTCGTACAAAATTCCAGAAATTTTCTTTATTTTGGGGCAAAAATGCAGAAATTCCCCTTATTTTGTGGCAAAAAGGCAGAAATTTCTCTTATTTTGGGGCAAAATTGCAGAAATTACTCTTATTTTGGGGCTAAAATGAAGAAATTTACCTTTTTTGTGGCAAAATTGCAAAAATTTTTCTTATTTTGAGCAAAATCGCAGAAATTTCACTTATTTCAGGGAAAGAAGGAAGGAATTTCTCTTATTTTGGGGCAAAAAGGCAGGAATTTCTTTTATTTTGGTACAACATTGCAGAAATTTTCTTTATTTTGGGGCAAAAATGCAGAAATTCCCCTTATTTTGTGGCAAAAAGGCAGAAATTTCCCTTATTTTGGGGCAAAATTTCAGAAATTTTTCTTATTTTGGGCAAAATTGCAGAAAATTCACTTATTTCAGGGAAAGAAGGCAGGAATTTCTCTTATTTTGGGGCAAAAAGGCAGAAATTTCTTTTATTTTGGTACAAAATTGCAAAAATTTTCTTTATTTTGAGGCAAAAATGCAGAAATTCCCTATATTTTGGGGCAAAAAAGCAGAGATTCCCCTTATTATGAGGTAAAAAGGCTGAAATTCCTTTTATTTTGGGGCAAAAAGACAGAAATTCCCCTTATTTTGTGGCAAAAAGGAAGAAATTTCCCGTATTTTGGGGCAAAATTGCAGAAATTTCCTTTATTTTTGGGCAAAATTTTAGAAATTTCTTTTATTTTGGTACAGAATTGCAGAAATTTTTCTTATTTTGTGGCAAAAAGTCAGAAATTCCCCATATTTTGGTGCAAAAATGCTGAAATTCCCCTTATTTTGAGGTAAAATGATGAAATTCCCCATATTTTGGGGCAAAAAGGCAGAAATTCCCTACATTTTGTGGCAAAAAAGCACAAATTTCCCTTTTTTTGGGCAAAATTGCAGAAATTTCATTTATTTCAGGGCAAAAAGTCAGAAATTCCTTTTATTTTGGGGCAAAAAGCAGAAATTTCTTTTATTTTGGTACAAAGGTGAAGAAATTTTTCTTATTTTGGAACAAAAAGGCAGAAATTCCCTATATTTTGGGGCAAAAGGCAGAAATTCCCCTTATTTTGAGATAAAAAGGCTGAAATTCTCCTTATTTTGGGGCAAAAAGGCAGAAATTCCCTTTATTTTGTGGCAAAAAGGCAGAAATTCCCATTAATTGGGGCAGAAAAGCAGAAAATTTCCTTATTTGGGGGCAATAATGCAGAAATTCCCCATATTTTGTGGCAAAAAGGCAGAAATTATTCTTATTTGGAGGTAAAATGCTGAAATTCCCCTTATTTTGGGCAAAAGGCAGAAATTCCTTTTATTTTAAGGCAAAATTGCAGAAATTTCACTTATTTTAGGGCAAAAAGTCAGAAATTTGCCTTATTTTTGGGCAAAAAGCAGAAATTCTCCTAATTTTGGGGCCAAAAACAGAAATTCCCCTTATTTTAGAGTATAATTGCAGAAATTTCAAATATTTCAGTGCAAAATCGCAGAAATTCCACTTAATTTTAGGCAATAAGGCACAAATTTTCTGTATTTTGGAGCAAAATCTTAGAAGTTCCCCTTATATTGGTGCAAAAATGCAGAAATTCCCTTTATTTTGGTGTAATAAGGCAGAAATTCCCCGTGTTTTGAAGCAAAATTGCACAAATTCATCTAATTTTGAGGAATAATGCAAAAATTCAAATTATTTTGGGGCAAAAAGACAGAAATTCTCTTTATTTCAGGGCATAACGTCAGAAATTCCCCTTATTTTGGGGTAAAATTGCAGAAATTTCCCTTATTTTGTGGCAAAATTGCAGAAATTTTTCTTATTTTGGGCAAAATTGCAGAAATTTCAATTATTTCAGGGAAAGAACTTAGGAATTTCTCTTATTTTGGGGCAAAAGAGCAGAAATTTCTTTTATTTTGGTACAAAATTGCAGAAATTTTCTTTATTTTGGGGCAAAAATGCAGAAATTCCCCTTATATTGTGGCAAAAAGGCAAAAATTTCCCTTATTTTGGGGCAAAATTGCAGAAATTTCACTTATTTCAAGGCAAAATTCAATAATTCCTTTTATTTTGGGGTAAAAAGACAGAAATTCCGTTTATTTTTGGGTAAAAAGGCAGAAATTTCACTTATTTTAAGGTAAAAAGAAAGAAATTACTCTTATTTTGGGGCTAAAATGAAGAAATTTTCCTTTTTTGTGGCAAAATTGCAAAAATTTTTCTTATTTTGGGCAAAATTGCAGAAATTTCACTTATTTCAGGGAAAAAAGGAAGGAATTTCTCTTATTTTGGGGCAAAAAGGCAGAAAATTCTTTACTTTTGGTACAACATTGCAGAAATTTTCTATATTTTGGGGCAAAAATGCAGAAATTCCTCTTATTTTGTGGTAAAAAGGCAGAAATTTCCCTTATTTTGGGGCAAAATTTCAGAAATTTTTCTTATTTTGGGCAAAATTGCAGAAATTTCACTTATTTCAGGGAAAGAAAACAGGAATTTCTCTTACTTTGGGGCAAAAAAGCAGAAATTTCTTTTATTTTGGTACAAAATTACAAAAATTTTCTTTATTTTGAGGCAAAAATGCAGAAATTCCCCATATTTTGGGGCAAAAAGGCAGAGATTCCCCATATTATGAGGTAAAAAGGCTGACATTCCTATTATTTTGGGGCAAAAATACAGAAATTCCCCTTATTTTGTGGCAAAAAGGCAGAAATTTCCCTTATTTTGGGGCAAAATTGCAGAAATTTTCCTTATTTTGGGGCAAAATTGCAGAAATTCTTTTTATTTTGGTGCAATAAGGCAGAAATTCCCCATATTTTGAAGCAAAATTGAAAAAATTCCCCTAATTTTGAGGGATAATGCAGAAATTCACATTATTTTGGGGCAAAAAGTCAGAAATTCTCCTTATTTCATGGCAAAAAGTCAGAAATTCCCTTTATTTTGGGGCAAAATTGCAGAAATTTCCCTTATTTTGTGGCAAAATTGCAAAAATTTTTCTTATTTTGGGCAAAATTGCAGAAATTTCACTTATTTCAGGGAAAGAAGGCAGGAATTTCTCTTATTTTGGGGCAAAAAGGCAGAAATTTCTTTTATTTTGGTACAAAATTGCAGAAATTTTTTTTATTTTGAGGCAAAAATGCAGAAATTCCCCATATTTTGGGGCAAAAAAAACAGAGATTCCCCTTATTATGAGGTAAAAAGGCTGAAATTTCTTTTATTTTGGGGCAAAAAGACAGAAATTCCCCTTATTTTGTGGCAAAAAGGCAGAAATTTCCCTTATTTTGGGGCAAAATTGCAGAAATTTCCCTTATTTTCAGGCAAAATTTTAGAAATTTCTTTTATTTTGTTACAGAATTGCAGAAATTTTTCTTATTTTGTTCCTAAAAGGCAGAAATTCCCCATATTTTGGTGCAAAAAGGCTGAAATTCCCCTTATTTTGAGGTAAAATGCTGAAATTCCCCATATTTTGGGGCAAAAAGGCAGAAATTCCCCTTATTTTGAGGTAAAATGCTGAAATTCCCCATATTTTGGGCAAAAAGGCAGAAATTCCCTACATTTTGGGGCAAAAAAGGCACAAATTTCCCTTATTTTCGGTCAAAATTGCAGAAATTTCATTTATTTCAGGGCAAAAAGTCAGATATTCCTTTTATTTTGGGGCAAAAAGCAGAAATTTCTTTTATATTGGTACAAAATTGAAAAAATTTTCCTTATTTTGAAACAAAAAAGCAGAAATTCCCCATATTTTGGGGTAAAAGGCAGAAATTCCCCTTATTTTGAGGTAAAAAGGTTGAAATTCCCTTTATTTTAGGGCAAAAAGGCAAAAATTTTCTTTACTTTGTGGCAAAAATGCAGAAATTCTTGTTAATTCGGGCAGAAAAGTAGAAATTTTCCTTATTTGAAACAATAAGGCAGAAATACCAAATATTTTGCGGCAAAAAGGCAGAAATTCCCCTTATTTGGAGGTAAAATGATGAAATTCCCCTTATTTTGGGCAAAAAGGCAGAAATTTCCCTTAATTTGGGGCAAAATTGCACACATTTCACTTATTTTAGGGCAAAAAGTCAGAAATTTGCTTTATTTTGGGGCAAAAAGCAGAAATTCTCCTAATTTTGGGGCCAAAAACAGAAATTCCCTTTATTTTGGGGTAAAATTGCAGAAATTTCAAATATTTCAGGGCAAAAAGGCAGAAATTCCACTTAATTTCGGGCAATAAGGCAGAAATTTTCTGTATTTTGAGCAAAATCTAAGAAATTCCTTTTATATTGGTGCAAAAATGCAGAAATTCCCTTTATTTTGGTGCAATAAGGCTAAAATTACCCATATTTTGAAGCAAAATTGCACAAATTCCCCTAATTTTGAGAGAAAATGCAGAAATTCACATTATTTTGGGGCAAAAGGACAGAAATTCTCCTTATTTCACGGCAAAAATTTAGAAATTCCCCTTATTTTGGGGCAAAATTGCAGAAATTTCCCTTATTTTGTTGCAAAATTGCAAAAATTTTTCTTATTTTGGTACAAAATTGCAGAAATTTTCTTTATTTTGAGGCAAAAATGCAGAAATTCCCCATATTTTGGGGCAAAAATGCAGAGATTCCCCTTATTATGAGGTAAAAAGGCTGAAATTCTTTTTATTTTGGGGCAAAAAGACAGAAATTTCCCTTATTTTGTGGCAAAATTGCAGAAATTCCCCTTATTTTGTGGCAAAAAGGCAGAAATTTCCCTTATTTTGGGGCAAAATTGCAGAAATTTCACTTATTTCAAGGCAAAATTCAAAAATTCCTTTTATTTTGGAGCAAAAAGACAGAAATTCCGTTTATTTTTGGGTAAAAAGGCAGAAATTTCACTTATTTTGAGGTAAAAAGGCAGAAATTACTCTTATTTTGGGGCTAAAATGAAGAAATGTCTCTTTTTTGTGGCAAAATTGCAGAAATTTCACTTATTTCAGGAAATGAAGGCAGGAATTTCTCTTATTTTGGTGCAAAAAGGCAGAAATTTCTTTTATTTTGGTACAACATTGCAGAAATTTTCTTTATTTTGGGGCAAAAATGCAGAAATTCCCTTTGTTTTGTGGCAAAAAGACACAACTTTCCCTTATTTTGGGGAAAAATTGCAGAAATTCCCTTTATTTTGGTGCAAGAAGGCAGAAATTTCCCATATTTTGAAGCAAAATTGCACAAATTCCCTTAATTTTGAGGGAAAGTGAAGAAATTCACATTATTTTGGGGCAAAAAGACAGAAATTCTCCTTATTTCACCGCAAAAAGTCAGAAATTCCCCTTATTTTTGGGCAAAATTGCAGAAATTTCCCTTATTTTGTAACAAAATTGCAGAAATTTTTCTTATTTTGGGCAAAATTGCAGAAATTTCACTTATTTCAGGGAAAGAAGTCAGGAATTTCTATTATTTTGCGGCAAAAAGTCAAAAATTTCTTTTATTTTGGTACAAAATTGCAGAAATTTTCTTTATTTTGAGGCAAAAATGCAGAAATTCCTCATATTTTTGGGCAAAAAGGCAGAGATTCCCCTTATTATGAGGTAAAAAGGCTTAAAATCCTTTTATATTGAGGCAAAAAGACAGAAATTCCCCTTAATTTGTGGCAAAAAGGCAGAAATTTCCCTTATTTTGGGGAAAAATTGCAGAAATTTCCCTAATTTTGGGGAAAAATTTTAGAAATTTCTTTTATTTTGGTACAGAATTGCAGAAAATTTTCTTATTTTTTGGCAAAAATGCAGAAATTCCCTATATTTTGGTGCAAAAAGGCTGAAATTCCCCTTATTTTGAGGTAAAATGCTGAAATTCCCCATATTTTGGAGCAAAAAGGCAGAAATTTCTCTTATTTTGAGGCAAAATTGCAGAAATTTCACTTATTTAAGGGTAATAAGTCAGAATTTTTTTTTTTATTTTCGGGCAAAAAAGACAGAAATTCCTTTTGTTTTGGGGCAAAACTCAGAAATTCCACTTATTTTGAAGCAAAATTCAAGAAATTACCCCTTATCTTGGGGCAAAATTGCAATAATTTCACTTATTTTGGGGCAAAATTGCAGAAATTTCACTTATTTCAGGGGAAAAAAGCAGATATTTTTTATTTTGGGGCAAAAAGGCAGAAATTTCTTTTATTTTGGTACAAAATTGCAGAAATTATTCTTATTTTGGGCAAAAATAAGAAATTTCCCATATTTTGGGGCAAAAATGCAGAAATTCCCCTTATTTTGAGGTAAAAAGCCTGAAATTCCTTTTATTTGGGGGCAAAAATTAAGAAATTCCCATTATTTTGGGGCAAAAAGCAGACATTTCCCTTATTTTGGAAAAAAATTTTAGAAATTTATCTTATTTCAGGGCAAAAATTAAGAAATTTTCCTTATTTTGGGGCAAAAAGCCAGAAATTCCCTTTATTTACAGGTAAAAAAGCTGAAATTCCCCTTATTTGGGGGCAAAAATGCAGAAATTTACCTTTTTTTGGGGCAAAATTGCAAAAATTTCACTTAATTCAGGGTAATAAATCAGAAATTTTCCATATTTTGGGCAAAAAAGACAGAAATTCCCTTTGTTTTGGGGGAGAAATACAGAAATTCCACTTATTTAGAGGCAAAAAAGCAGAAATTCCCCTTATTTTGGAGCAAAAATGAAGAAATTTTCCTTTTTATGGCAAAAAGGTATGCATTCTTCTTATTTTCGGGCAAAAAGGCAGAAATTCCCCGTATTTTGCAGCAAAATTCCAGAAATTCCCCTAATTGTGGGGCAAAAAAGTAGAAATTCCCTATATGTTGGGGCAAAACGACAGAAATTCTCCTTATTTTGGGGCAAAATACAGAAATTCCACTTATTTTGGGGCAAAATTCCAGAAATTTCCCTTATTTTTGGGCAAAATTACAGAAATTTAACTTATTTTGGGGCAAAATTGAAGAAATTTCACTTATTTCAGGGAAAAAAGGCAGAAATTTTCCTTATTTTGTGGCAAAAAGGCAGAAATTCCAAATATTTTTTGGCAAAAATGCAGAAATTCCTGTTATTTTGAGGTAAAAAGGCTGAAATTTTCCTTATTTGGGGGCAAAAAGGCAGAAATTTCCCTTATTATGGGGCAAAATTGCAGAAATTTCACTTATTTCAGGGAAATAAGTCAGAAATTTTCCTTATTTTGGGGCAAAAAATACAGAAATTCCCATTGTTTTGGGGGAAAAAGACAGCAATTCCACTTATTTAGAGGCAAAAAAGCAGAAATTCCCCTTATTTTAAAGCAAAATTGCCGAAATTTTCCTTTTTTATGGCAAAAAGTTATGCATTCTTCTTATTTTCAGGCAAAAAGGCAGAAATTCCCCGTATTTTGCAGCAAAATATCAGAAATTCCTCTAATTGTGGGGCAAAAAGGCAGAAATTCCCTATATGTTGGGGCAAAAATACAGAAATTCTCCTTATTTTGGGGCAAAAATCAGGAATTCCACTTATTTTGAAGGAAAATTCCAGAAATTTCCCTTATTTTGGGCAAAATTGCAGAAATTTCACTCATTTTGGGGCAAAATTGCAGAAGTTTCAATTATTTCTGGGAAAAAAAGGAGAAATTTTCTTATTTTGGGGCAAAAAAACAGAAAATTCTTTTATTATGGTACAAAATAGCAGAAATTTTTCTTATTTTGGGCAAAAAGGCAGAAATTTCCCATATTTTGGGTCAAAAATGCAGAAATTCCCCTTATTTTGAGGTAAAAAGGCTGAAATTCCCCTTATTTGGGAGCAAAAAGTAAGAAATTCCCCTTGTTTTGGAACAAAAAGCAGACATTTCCATTATTTTGTGGAAAAAATTTAGAAATTTAACTAATTTCAGGGCAAAAAGTCAGAAATTTTCCTTAATTTGGGGTAAAAAGGCAGAAATTCTTAATATTTTGTGGCTAAAATACAGATATTCCTATTATTTTGAGGTAAAAAGGCTGAAATTCCCCTTTTTTGGGGCCAAAAAGCAGAAATTTCCCTTATTTTGGCGTAAAATTGCAGAAATATTACTTACTTCAGGGTAATAAGTCAGAAATTTTCACTATTTTGGGGCAAAGAAGACAGAAATTCCCTTTGTTTTAGGGGAGAAAGACAGAAATTCCACTTATTTATAGGCAAAAAAGCAGAAATTTCCCTTATTTTGGAGCAAAAATGAAGAAATTTCACTTTTTATGGCAAAAAGGTATGCATTCTTCTTATTTTTGGGCAAAAAGGCAGAAATTCCCCGTATTTTGCAGCAAAATTGCAGAAATTCCCCTACTTGTGGGGCAAAAAGGCAGAAATTCCCTATATGTTGGGGCAAAAAGACAGAAATTCTCCTTATTTTGGGGCAAAACACAGAAATTCCACTTATTTTGGGGGAAAATTCCAGAAATTTCCTTTATTTTGTGGCAAAATTGAAGAAATTTTACTCATTTTGGAACAAAATTGCAGAAGTTTCAATTATTTCAGGGAAAAAAAGCAGAAATTTTCTTATTTTGGGGCAAAAAAACAGAAATTTCTTTTATTATGGTACAAAATAGCAGAAATTTTTCTTATTTCGGGCAAAAAGGCAGAAATTTCCCATATTTTGGGTCAAAAATGCAGAAATTCCCCTTATTTTGAGTTAAAAAGGCTGAAATTCCTCTTATTTGGGGGCAAAAAGTAAGAAATTCCCCTTATTTTGGAACAAAAAGCAGACATTTCCATTATTTTGGGGAAAAATTTAGAAATTTAACTTATTTCAGGGCAAAAAGTCAGAAATTTTCCTTATTTTGGGGCAAAAAAGCAGAAATTCTTAATATTTTGTGGCAAAAATACAGAAATTCCTATTATTTTGAGGTAAAAAGGCTGAAATTCCCCTTATTTGGGGGCCAAAAGGCAGAAATTTTCCTTATTTTGGGCCAAAATTGCAGAAATTTCACTTATTTCAGGGTATTAAGTCAGAAATTTTCCTTATTTTGGGGCAAGAAGGCAGAAATTCTTAATATTTTGTGGCAAAAATACAGAAATTCCTATTATTTTGAGGTAAAAAGGCTGAAATTCTTCATATTTGAGTGCCAAAAGGCAGAAATTTCCCTTAATTTGGGGCAAAATTGCAGAAATTTCACTTATTTTGGGGCAAAATTGCACAAATTTCACTTATTTCAGAAAAAAAGCAGAAATTCTCTTATTTTGGGGCAAAAAGGCAGAAATTTCTTTTATTTTGTACAAAATTGCAGAAATATTTCTTATTTTGGGACAAAAAGGCAGAAATTCCCCTTATTTGGGGGCAAAAAGGCAGAAATTTCCCTTATTTTGAGGCAAAATTGCAGAAATTTCACTTATTTCAGGGTATTAAGTCAGAAATTTTCCTTATTTTGGGGCAAAAAAGACAGAAATTCCCTTTGTTTTGGGGGAAAAAGACAGAAATTCCACTTATTTAGAGGCAAAAAAGCAGAAATCATCCTTATTTTGGAGCAAAATTGCAGATTGTTCCCTTTTTTATGGCAAAAAGGTATGCATTCTTCTTATTTTCGGGCAAAAAGGAAGAAATTTCCTGTATTTTGGACCAAAATTGCAGATATTCCCCTAATTGTGGGGCAAAAAGGCAGAATTTCCCTATATTTTTTGGCAAAAAGACAGAAATTCTCCTTATTTTGGGGCAAAACTCGAAAATTCCTTATTTTGGGGCAAAATTCCAGAAATTTCTTTTATTTTGGCGCAAAATTGCAGAAATTTCACTTATTTTGTGGCAAATTGCAGAAATTTCACTTATTTCAGAAAAAAAAGCAGAAATTTTCTTATTTTGTGGCAAAAAGGCAGAAATTTATTTTATTTTGATACAAAATTGCAGAAAATTTTCTTATTTTGGGACAAAAAGGCAGAAATTTCCCATATTGTGGGGCAAAATGCAGAAATTCCCCTTATTTTGAGTTAAAAAGACTGGAATTCCCCTTATTTGGGGGCAAAAAGGCAGAAATTTCCCTTATTTTGAGGCAAAATTGCAGAAATTTCACTTATTTCAGGGTAATAAGTAAGAAATTTTCCTAATTTTGGGGCAAATAAAGACAGAAATTCCCTTTGTTTTGGGGGAAAAAAAGAGAAATTCCACTTATTTAGAGGCAAAAAAGCAGAAATTCCCCTTATTTCGGAGCAAAAATGAAGAAATTTCCATTTTTTGTGGCAAAAGGTATACATTCCCCTTATTTTCGGGCTAAAAAGCAGAAATTCCCCGTATTTTGGAGCAAAATTGCAGAAATTCCCCTAATTGTTGGGCAAAAAGGCAGAAATTCCTTATATGTTAGGGCAAAAAGACAGAAATTCTCCTTATTTTGAGGCAAAACTCAGAAATTCCACTTATTTTGGGGCAAAATTCCAGAAATTTCCCTTATTTGGGGCAAAATTACAGAAATTTAACTTATTTTGGGGCAAAATTGCAGAAATTTCACTTATTTCATGGGAAAAAGCAGAAATTACCTTATTTTGGGGCAAAAACTTAGAAATTTCCAATATTTTGGAGCAAAAATGCAAAAATTCCCTTTATTTTGAGGTAAAAAGGCTGAAATTCCCCGTATTTGGTGGCAAAAAGGCAGAAATTTCCCTTATTTTGGAGCAAAATTGCAGAAATTTTACTTATGTCAGGGTAATAAGTCAGTAATTTTCCTTATTTTGGGGCAAAAATGACAGAAATACCTTTGTTTTGGGGGAAAAAGACAGAAATTCCACTTATTTAAAGGCAAAAATGCAGAAATTCCCCTTATTATGGAGCAAAAATGAAGAAATTTCCTTTATTTATGGCAAAAAGGTATGCATTCTTCTTATTTTCGTACAAAAAGGAAGAAAATCCCCGTATTTTGGAGCAAAATTGCAAAATTCCCCTAATTGTTGGGCAAAAAAGCAGAAATTCCGTATATGTTGGGGCAAAAAGACAGAAATTCTCCTTATTTTGGGGCAAAACCCAGAAATTCCACTTATTTTGAAGCAAAATTCCAGAAATTTCCCTCATTTTGGGGCAAAATTGCAATAATGTCAATTATTTTGGAGCAAAATTGCAGAAATTTCACTTATTTCAGGGGGAAAAAGCAGAAATTTTCTTATTTTGTGGCAAAAAGGCAGAAATTTCTTTTATTTTGGTACAAAATTGCAGAAATTTTTCTTATTTTGGGGCAAAAAGGCAGAAATTTCCCATATTTTGGGGCAAAAATGCAGAAATTCCCCTTATTTTGAGGTAAAAAGGCTGAAATTCCCCTTATTTGGGGGCAAAACTTAAGAAATTCTCATTATTTTGGGGCAAAAAGCAGACATTTCTCTTATTTTGGGAAAAAATTTTAGAAATTTAACTTATTTCAGGGCAAAAATTTAGAAATTTTCCTTATTTTGGGGCAAAAAGGCAGAAATTCCTAATATTTTTGGCAAAAATGCAGAAATTCCCTTTATTTAGAGGTAAAAAGGCTGAAAGTCCCCTTATTTGGGGGCAAAAAAGCAGAAATTTCCCTTATTTTGGGGCAAAATTGCAGAAAATTCACTTACTTCAGGGTAATAAGTCAGAAATTTTCCTTATTTTGGGGCAAAAAAGACAGAAATTCCCTTTGTTTTGGGGGAGAAAGACAGAAATTCCACTTATTTAGAGGCAAAAAAGCAGAAATTCTCCTCTTTTGGAGCATAAATGAAGAAATTTCCCTTTTTATGACATAAAGGTATGCATTCTTCTTATTTTCAGGCAAAAAGGCAGAAATTCCCTGTATTTTGCATAAAAATGCAGAAATTCCCCTAACTGTCGGGCAAAAAGGCAGATATTCCCTATATGTTGGGGCAAATAGACAGAAATTCTCCTTATTTTGGGGCAAAACTCAAAAATTCCACTTATTTTGGAGCAAAATTTCAGAAATTTCCCTTATTTTGGGGCTAAATTACAGAAATTTAACTTATTTTGGGGCAAAATTGCAGAAATTTCACTTATTTCAGGGAAAAAAAGCAGAAATTTTCCTTATTTTGGGGCAAAAAGGCAGAAATTCCTAATATTTTTGGCAAAAATGCAGAAATTCCCTTATTTTGAGGTAAAAAGGCTGAAATTCCTCTTATTTGGGGGCAAAAAGGCAGAAATTTCCCTTATTTTGGGGCAAAATTGCAGAAATTTCACTTATTTCAGGGTAGTAAGTCAGAAATTTTCCTTATTTTGGGGCAAAAAATACAGAAATTCCCTTTGTTTTGGGGGAAAAAACAGAAATTCCACTTATTTAGAGACAAAGCAGCAGAAATTTTCCTTATTTTGGAGCAAAATTGCAGAAATTTCCCTTTTTTATGGCAAAAAGTTATGCATTCTTCTTATTTTCGGGCAAAAAAACAGAAATTCCCCGTATTTTGGAGCAAAATTGCCGAAATTCCCCTAATTGTGGGGCAAGAAGGCAGAAATTCCCTATATGTTGGGGTAAAAAGACAGAAGTTCTCCTTATTTTAGGGCAAAACACAGAAATTCCACTTATTTTGGGGGAAAATTCCAGAAATTTCCCTTATTTTGGGGCAAAATTGCAGAAATTTCACTCATTTTGGGGCAAAATTGCAGAAATTTCAATTATTTCAGGGAAAAAAAGCAGAAATTTTCTTATTTTGGGGCAAATACAGAAATTTCTTTTATTATGGTACAAAATAGCAGAATTTTTTCTTATTTTGAACAAAAAGGCAGAAACTTCCCATATTTTGGGTCAAAAATGCAGAAATTCCCCTTATTTTGAGGTAAAAAGGTAGAAATTCCTTTTATTTGGGGGCAAAAAGTAAGGAATTCCTTTTATTTTGGAACAAAAAGCAGACATTTCCATTATTTTGGGGAAAAATTAAGAAATATAACTTATTTCAGGGCAAAAAGTCAGAAATTTTCCTTATTTTCGGGCAAAAAGGCAGAAATTCTTAATCGTTTGTGGCAAAAATACAGAAATTCCTATTATTTTGAGGTAAAAAGCCTGAAATTCCCTTATTTGGGGCCCAAAAGGCAGAAATTTCCCTTACTTTGGGGCAAAATTGCAGAAATTTCACTTACTTCAGGGTAATAAGTCAGAAATTTTCCTTATTTTGGGGCAAAAAAGACAGAAATTCCCTTTGTTTTGGGGGAAAAAGACAGAAATTCCACTTATTTTTAGGCAAAAAAGCAGAAATTCCCCTTATTTTGGAGCAAAAATGAAGAAATTTTCCTTTTTTGTGGCAAAAGTTATACATTCCAATTTTTTTCGGGCTAAAAAGCAGAAATTCCCCGTATTTTGGAGCAAAATTGCAGAAATTCCCCTAATTGTGGGGCAAAAAGTCAGAAATTCCCTATATGTTAGGGCAAAAAGACAGAAATTCTCCTTATTTTGGGGCAAAACTCAGAAATTCCACTTATTTTGGGGCAAAATTCCAGAAAATTCCCTTATTTTCGGGCAAAATTGCAGAAATTTCACTTATTTTGAGGCAAAATTGCAGAAATTTCACTTATTTCAGAAAAAAAAGCAGAAATTTTCTTATTTTGGGGCAAAAAGGCAGAAATTTCTTTTATTTTGGTACAAAATTGCAGAAATTTTTCTTCTTTTCGGACAAAAAGGCAGAAATTTTCCTTATTTTGGGGCAAAAATGCAGAAATTTCCCTTATTTTGAGGTAAAAAGACTGAAATTCCCCTTATTTGGCAGCAAAAAGGCAGAAATTTCTCTTATTTTGGGGCAAAATTGCAGAAATTTCACTTATTTCAGGGAAATAAGTCAGAAATTTTCCTTATTTTGGGGCAAAAAAGACTGAAATTCCCTTTGTTTTGGGGGAAAAATACAGAAATTCCACATATTTAGAGGCAAAAAAGCAGAAATTCCTCTTATTTTGGAGCAAAAATGAAGAAATTTCCTTTTTTTATGGAAAAAAGGTATGCATTCCTCTTATTTTCATGCAAAAAGGCAGAAATTCCCCAATTTTAAAGCAAAATTGCAGAAAATCCTATAATTGTGAGGCAAAAAGTCAGAAATTCCCAATATGTTGGGGAAAAAAGACAGAAATTCTCCTTATTTTGGGGCAAAACTCAGAAATTCCACTTATTTTGGTGCAAAATTCCAGAAATTTTCCATATTTTGGGGTAAAATTGCAGAAATTTCACTTATTTTGAGGCAAAATTGCAGAAATTTTAATTATTTCAGGGATAAAAAGCAGAAATTTTCTTATTTTGGGGCAAAAAAAGAAATTTCTTTTATTTCGGTACAAAATTGCAGACATTTTTCTTATTTTGGGCAAAAAGGCAGAAATTTCCCATATTTTGGGTCAAAAATGCAGAAATTTCCCTTATTTTTTGGTAAAAAGGCTGAAATTCCACTTATTTGGGGGCAAAAAGTAAGAAATTCCTTTTTTTGGGGCAAAAAGCAACCATTTCCCTTATTTTGGGAAAAAATTTTAGAAATTTAACTTATTTCAGAGCAAAAAGTCAGAATTTTTTTTTATTTTGGCGCAAAAAGGCAGATATTCCTAATATTTTGTGGCAAAAATGCAGAAATTCCTTTTATTTTGAGGTAAAAAGGCTGAAATTCCCCTTATTTGGGGGCAAAAAGGCAGAAATTTCCCTTATTTTGGGGTAAAATTGCAGAAATTTCACTTACTTCAGGGTAATATGTAAGAAATTTTCCTTATTTTGTGGCAAAATAGACAGAAATTCCCTATGTTTTGGGGGAGAAAGACAGAAATTCCACTTATTTAGAGGCAAAAAGCAGAAATTCCCCTTATTTTGGAGCAAAAATGAAAATTTCCCTTTTTTATGGCAAAAAGGTATGCAGTCTTCTTATTTTGGACAAAAAAACTGAAAATCCCCGTATTTTGGAGCAAAATTACAGAAATTCCTCTAATTGTGGGGTAAAAAGGCAGAAATTCCCTATATGTTGGGGCAAAAAGACAGAAATTCTCCTTATTTTGGGGTAAAACTCAGAAATTACACTTAATTTGGGGCAAAATTCCAGAAATTTCCCTTATTTTGAGGCAAAATTGCAGAAATTTCACTTATTTTGTGGCAAAATTGCAGAAATTTTACTTATTTCAGAAAAAAAAGCAGAAATTTTCTTATTTTGTTGCAAAAATGCAGAAATTTTTTTTTGTTTTGGTACAAAATTGCAGTAATTTTTCTTATTTTGAGACAAAAAGGCAGAAATTTTCCATATTTTGGGGCAAAAATGCAGAAATTCCCATTATTTGGAGTTAAAGAGACTGAAATTCCCCTTATTTGAGGGCAAAAAGGCAGAAATTTCCCTTATTTTGAGGCAAAATTGCAGAAATTTCACTTATTTCAGGGTAATAAGTCAGAAATTTTCTTTATTTTGGGGAAAAAAGACAGAAATTCTTTTTGTTTTGGGGGAAAAAGACAGAAATTCCACTTATTTAGAGGCAAAAATGTAGAAATTCTCCTTATTTTGGAGCATAAATGAAGAAATTTCCCTTTTTATGACATAAAGGTATGCATTCTTCTTATTTTCAGGCAAAAAGGCAGAAATTCCACGTATTTTGCAGCAAAAATGCAGAAATTCCCCTAATTGTCGGGCAAAAAGGCAGAAATTCCCTATATGTTGGGGCAAATAGACAGAAATTCTTTTTATTTTTGGGCAAAACTCAAAAATTCCACTTATTTTGGGGCAAAATTTCAGAAATTTCCCTTATTTTGGGGCTAAATTACAGAAATTTAACTTATTTTGGGGCAAAATTGCAGAAATTTCACTTATTTCAGGGAAAAAAAGCAGAAATTTTCCTTATTTTGTGGCAAAAAGGCAGAAATTCCTAATATTTTGTGGCAAAAATGCAGAAATTCCCCTTATTTTGAGGTAAAAAGGCTGAAATTCCTCTTATTTGGGGGCAAAAAGGCAGAAATTTCTCTTATTTTGGGGCAAAATTTCAGAAATTTCACTTATTTCAGGGTAATAAGTCAGAAATTTTCCTTATTTTGTGGCTAAAAATACAGAAATTCCCTTTGTTTTGGGGGAAAAAACAGAAATTCCACTTATTTAGAGGCAAAACAGGAGAAATTCCCCTTATTTTGGAGCAAAATTGCAGAAATTTCCCTTTTTTATGGCAAAAAGGTATGCATTCTTCTTATTTTCGGGCAAAAAAACAGAAATTCCCCGTATTTTGGAGCAAAATTGCAGAAATTCCCCTAATATCGGGGCAAAAATGCAGAAATTCCCTTTATTTGGGGCAAAAGCAGAAGTTCCCCTTATTTTTGGGAAAAGAGGCAGAAATTCCTTGTATTTTGAAGCAAAATTGCAGAAACTCCCCTAATTTTGGGGCAAAAAGGCAGAAATTCCCTTTATTTTGGGGCAAAAATATGAAATTCTCCTTATTTTGCGGCAAAAAGTCAGAAATTCCCCTTATTTTGGGGCAAAATTGAAGAACTTTCCCTTATTTGTGGCGAAATTGTAGAAATTTCCCTTATTTTGGGGCAAAATTTTAGAAATTTCTTTTATTTTGGTACAGAATTGCATAAATTTTTTTTTATATTGTGGCAAAAAGGCTAAAATTCCCCATATTTTGGTGCAAAAAAACTGAAATTCCCCTTATTTTGAGGTTAAAGGCTGAAATTCCCCATATTTTTGGACTAAAAGTCAGAAATTTCCCTTATTTTGGGGCAAAAAGGCACAAATTTTACTTATTTTCGGGCAAAATTGCAGAAATTTCATTTATTTCAGGGCAAAAAGTCAGAAATTCCTTTTATTTTGGGACAAAAAGCAGAAATTTCTTTTATTTTGGTACAAAGTTGAAGAAATTTTTCTTATTTTGGAACAAAAAGGCAGAAATTCCCCATATTTTGGAGTAAAAGGTAGAAATTCCTCTTATTTTGAGGTAAAAATGATGAAATTCCCCTTATTTTAGGGCAAAAAGGCAAAAATTTCCTTTACTTTGTGGCAAAAAGGCAGAAATTCTTGTTAATTGGGGCACAAAAGCAGAAATTTTCCTTATTTGAAGGCAATAAGGCAGTAATTTCACATATTTTGTGGCAAAAAGGCAGAAATTCCCCTTATTTGGAGGTAAAATGCTGAAATTCTCTTTATTTTGGGCAAAAAGGCAGAAATTCCCCTTATTTTGGGACAAAATTGCAGAAATTTCACTTATTTCAGTGCAAAAAGTCAGAAATTTGCCTTATTTTGGGGCAAAAAGCAGAAATTCCCCTAATTTTGGGGCTAAAAATAGAAATTTCCCTTATTTTGGGGTAAAATTGGAGAAATTTCAAATATTTCAGGGCAAAAAGGCAGAAATTCCACTTAATTTCGGGCAATAAGGGAGAAATTTTCTGTATTTTGGAACAAAATCTCAGGAAATCCCCTTATATTGGTGCAAAAATGCAGAAATTCCCTTTATTTTGGTGCAATAAGACAGAAATTCCCCGTATTTTGAAGCAAAATTGCACAAATTCCCCTAATTTTGAGGGAAAATGCAGAAATTCACATAATTTTGGGGCAAAAAGACAGAAATTCTCTTTATTTCACGGCAAAAAGTCAGAAATTCCCCTTATTTTGGGGCAAAATTGCAAAAATTTCCCTTATTTTGTGGCAAAATTGCAGAAATTTTTCTTATTTTGGGCAAAATTGCAGAAATTTCACCTTTTTCAGGGAAAGAAGGCAGGAATTTTTCTTATTTTGGGGTAAAAAGGCAGAAATTTCATTTATTTTGGTACAAAATTGCAAAAATTTTCTTTATTTTGAGGCAAAAATGCAGAAATTCCCCATATTTTGGGGCAAAAAGGCAGAGATTCCCCTTATTATGAGGTAAAAAGGCTGAAATTACTTTTATTTTGGGGCAAAAAGACAGAAATTCCCCTTATTTTGTGGCAAAAAGGCAGAAGTTTCCCTTATTTTGGGGCAAAAATCTAGAAATTTCCCTTATTTTGGGGCAAAATTGCAGAAATTTCCCTTATTTTCGGGCAAAATTTTAGAAATTTCTTTTATTTTGGTACAGAATTGCAGAAATTTTTCTTATTTTGTGGCAAAAGGCAGAAATTCCTCTTTTTGAGGTAAAATGCTGAAATTCCCCATATTTTGGGGCAAAAAGGCAGAAATTCCCTACATTTTGGGGCAAAAAGTCACAAATTTCCCTTATTTTTGGGCAAAATTGCAGAAATTTCAATTATTTCAGGGCAAAAAGTCAGAAATTCTTTTTATTTTGGGGCAAAAAGCAGAAATTTCTTTTATTTTGGTACAAAGGTGAAGAAATTTTACTTATTTTAGAACAAAAAGGCAGAAATTCCCCATATTTTGGGGCAAAAGGCAGAAATTCCTCTTATTTTGAGGTAAAAAGGCTGAAATTCTCCTTATTTTGTGGCAAAAAGGCAGAAATTCCTTTTATTTTGTGGCAAAAAGGTAGAAATTCCCATTAATTTGGGCAGAAAAGAAGAAACTTTCCTTATTTGGGGGCTATAATGCAGAAATTCCCCATATTTTGTGGCAAAAAAGCAGAAATTCCCCTTAATTGAAGGTAAAATGCTGAAATTCCCCTTATTTTGGGCAAAAGGCAGAAATTCCCCTTATTTTGGGGCAAAATTGCAGAAATTTCACTTATTTTAGGGAAAAAAGTCAGAAATTTGCCTTATTTTGTGGCAAAAAGCAGAAATTCCCCTAATTTTGGGGCCAAACACAGAAATTACCCTTATTTTAGGGTAAAATTGCAGAAATTTCAAATATTTCAGTGCAAAAAGGCAGAAATTCCACTTAATTTTCGGCAATAAGGCAGAAATTTCCTGTATTTTGGAGCAAAATCTCAGAAATTCCCCTTATATTTGTGCAAAAATGCAGAAATTCCTTTTATTTTGGTGTAATAAGTTAGAAATTCCCCGTGTTTTGAAGCAAAATTGCACAAATTCATCTAATTTTGAGGGAAAATGCAGAAATTCAAATTATTTTGGGGCAAAAAGACAGAAATTCTCCTTATTTCAGGGCATAACGTCAGAAATTCCCCTTATTTTGGGGCAAAATTGCAGAAATTTCCCTTATTTTGTGGCAAAATTGCAGACATTTTTCTTATTTTGGGCAAAATTGCAGAAATTTCACTTATTTCAGGGAAAGAAGGCAGGAATTTCTCGTTTTTTGTGGCAAAAGGGCAGAAATTTCTTTTTTTTTCGTACAAAATTCCAGAAATTTTCTTTATTTTGGGGCAAAAATGCAGAAATTCCCCTTATTTTGTGGCAAAAAGGCAGAAATTTCTCTTATTTTGGGGCAAAATTGCAGAAATTACTCTTATTTTGGGGCTAAAATGAAGAAATTTACCTTTTTTGTGGCAAAATTGCAAAAATTTTTCTTATTTTGAGCAAAATCGCAGAAATTTCACTTATTTCAGGGAAAGAAGGAAGGAATTTCTCTTATTTTGGGGCAAAAAGGCAGAAATTTCTTTTATTTTGGTACAACATTGCAGAAATTTTCTTTATTTTGGGGCAAAAATGCAGAAATTCCCCTTATTTTGTGGCAAAAAGGCAGAAATTTCCCTTATTTTGGGGCAAAATTTCAGAAATTTTTCTTATTTTGGGCAAAATTGCAGAAAATTCACTTATTTCAGGGAAAGAAGGCAGGAATTTCTCTTATTTTGGGGCAAAAAGGCAGAAATTTCTTTTATTTTGGTACAAAATTGCAAAAATTTTCTTTATTTTGAGGCAAAAATGCAGAAATTCCCTATATTTTGGGGCAAAAAAGCAGAGATTCCCCTTATTATGAGGTAAAAAGGCTGAAATTCCTTTTATTTTGGGGCAAAAAGACAGAAATTCCCCTTATTTTGTGGCAAAAGGAAGAAATTTCCCGTATTTTGGGGCAAAATTGCAGAAATTTCCTTTATTTTTGGGCAAAATTTTAGAAATTTCTTTTATTTTGGTACAGAATTGCAGAAATTTTTCTTATTTTGTGGCAAAAAGTCAGAAATTCCCCATATTTTGGTGCAAAAATGCTGAAATTCCCCTTATTTTGAGGTAAAATGATGAAATTCCCCATATTTTGGGGCAAAAAGGCAGAAATTCCCTACATTTTGTGGCAAAAAAGCACAAATTTCCCTTTTTTTGGGCAAAATTGCAGAAATTTCATTTATTTCAGGGCAAAAAGTCAGAAATTCCTTTTATTTTGGGGCAAAAAGCAGAAATTTCTTTTATTTTGGTACAAAGGTGAAGAAATTTTTCTTATTTTGGAACAAAAAGGCAGAAATTCCCTATATTTTGGGGCAAAAGGCAGAAATTCCCCTTATTTTGAGATAAAAAGGCTGAAATTCTCCTTATTTTGGGGCAAAAAGGCAGAAATTCCCTTTATTTTGTGGCAAAAAGGCAGAAATTCCCATTAATTGGGGCAGAAAAGCAGAAAATTTCCTTATTTGGGGGCAATAATGCAGAAATTCCCCATATTTTGTGGCAAAAAGGCAGAAATTATTCTTATTTGGAGGTAAAATGCTGAAATTCCCCTTATTTTGGGCAAAAGGCAGAAATTCCTTTTATTTTAAGGCAAAATTGCAGAAATTTCACTTATTTTAGGGCAAAAAGTCAGAAATTTGCCTTATTTTTGGGCAAAAAGCAGAAATTCTCCTAATTTTGGGGCCAAAAACAGAAATTCCCCTTATTTTAGAGTATAATTGCAGAAATTTCAAATATTTCAGTGCAAAATCGCAGAAATTCCACTTAATTTTAGGCAATAAGGCACAAATTTTCTGTATTTTGGAGCAAAATCTTAGAAGTTCCCCTTATATTGGTGCAAAAATGCAGAAATTCCCTTTATTTTGGTGTAATAAGGCAGAAATTCCCCGTGTTTTGAAGCAAAATTGCACAAATTCATCTAATTTTGAGGAATAATGCAAAAATTCAAATTATTTTGGGGCAAAAAGACAGAAATTCTCTTTATTTCAGGGCATAACGTCAGAAATTCCCCTTATTTTGGGGTAAAATTGCAGAAATTTCCCTTATTTTGTGGCAAAATTGCAGAAATTTTTCTTATTTTGGGCAAAATTGCAGAAATTTCAATTATTTCAGGGAAAGAACTTAGGAATTTCTCTTATTTTGGGGCAAAAGAGCAGAAATTTCTTTTATTTTGGTACAAAATTGCAGAAATTTTCTTTATTTTGGGGCAAAAATGCAGAAATTCCCCTTATATTGTGGCAAAAAGGCAAAAATTTCCCTTATTTTGGGGCAAAATTGCAGAAATTTCACTTATTTCAAGGCAAAATTCAATAATTCCTTTTATTTTGGGGTAAAAAGACAGAAATTCCGTTTATTTTTGGGTAAAAAGGCAGAAATTTCACTTATTTTAAGGTAAAAAGAAAGAAATTACTCTTATTTTGGGGCTAAAATGAAGAAATTTTCCTTTTTTGTGGCAAAATTGCAAAAATTTTTCTTATTTTGGGCAAAATTGCAGAAATTTCACTTATTTCAGGGAAAAAAGGAAGGAATTTCTCTTATTTTGGGGCAAAAAGGCAGAAAATTCTTTACTTTTGGTACAACATTGCAGAAATTTTCTATATTTTGGGGCAAAAATGCAGAAATTCCTCTTATTTTGTGGTAAAAAGGCAGAAATTTCCCTTATTTTGGGGCAAAATTTCAGAAATTTTTCTTATTTTGGGCAAAATTGCAGAAATTTCACTTATTTCAGGGAAAGAAAACAGGAATTTCTCTTACTTTGGGGCAAAAAAGCAGAAATTTCTTTTATTTTGGTACAAAATTACAAAAATTTTCTTTATTTTGAGGCAAAAATGCAGAAATTCCCCATATTTTGGGGCAAAAAGGCAGAGATTCCCCATATTATGAGGTAAAAAGGCTGACATTCCTATTATTTTGGGGCAAAAATACAGAAATTCCCCTTATTTTGTGGCAAAAAGGCAGAAATTTCCCTTATTTTGGGGCAAAATTGCAGAAATTTTCCTTATTTTGGGGCAAAATTGCAGAAATTCTTTTTATTTTGGTGCAATAAGGCAGAAATTCCCCATATTTTGAAGCAAAATTGAAAAAATTCCCCTAATTTTGAGGGATAATGCAGAAATTCACATTATTTTGGGGCAAAAAGTCAGAAATTCTCCTTATTTCATGGCAAAAAGTCAGAAATTCCCTTTATTTTGGGGCAAAATTGCAGAAATTTCCCTTATTTTGTGGCAAAATTGCAAAAATTTTTCTTATTTTGGGCAAAATTGCAGAAATTTCACTTATTTCAGGGAAAGAAGGCAGGAATTTCTCTTATTTTGGGGCAAAAAGGCAGAAATTTCTTTTATTTTGGTACAAAATTGCAGAAATTTTTTTTATTTTGAGGCAAAAATGCAGAAATTCCCCATATTTTGGGGCAAAAAAAACAGAGATTCCCCTTATTATGAGGTAAAAAGGCTGAAATTTCTTTTATTTTGGGGCAAAAAGACAGAAATTCCCCTTATTTTGTGGCAAAAAGGCAGAAATTTCCCTTATTTTGGGGCAAAATTGCAGAAATTTCCCTTATTTTCAGGCAAAATTTTAGAAATTTCTTTTATTTTGGTACAGAATTGCAGAAATTTTTCTTATTTTGTTCCTAAAAGGCAGAAATTCCCCATATTTTGGTGCAAAAAGGCTGAAATTCCCCTTATTTTGAGGTAAAATGCTGAAATTCCCCATATTTTGGGGCAAAAAGGCAGAAATTCCCCTTATTTTGAGGTAAAATGCTGAAATTCCCCATATTTTGGGCAAAAAGGCAGAAATTCCCTACATTTTGGGGCAAAAAAGGCACAAATTTCCCTTATTTTCGGTCAAAATTGCAGAAATTTCATTTATTTCAGTGCAAAAAGTCAGATATTCCTTTTATTTTGGGGCAAAAAGCAGAAATTTCTTTTATATTGGTACAAAATTGAAAAAATTTTCCTTATTTTGAAACAAAAAAGCAGAAATTCCCCATATTTTGGGGTAAAAGGCAGAAATTCCCCTTATTTTGAGGTAAAAAGGTTGAAATTCCCTTTATTTTAGGGCAAAAAGGCAAAAATTTTCTTTACTTTGTGGCAAAAATGCAGAAATTCTTGTTAATTCGGGCAGAAAAGTAGAAATTTTCCTTATTTGAAACAATAAGGCAGAAATACCAAATATTTTGCGGCAAAAAGGCAGAAATTCCCCTTATTTGGAGGTAAAATGATGAAATTCCCCTTATTTTGGGCAAAAAGGCAGAAATTTCCCTTAATTTGGGGCAAAATTGCACACATTTCACTTATTTTAGGGCAAAAAGTCAGAAATTTGCTTTATTTTGGGGCAAAAAGCAGAAATTCTCCTAATTTTGGGGCCAAAAACAGAAATTCCCTTTATTTTGGGGTAAAATTGCAGAAATTTCAAATATTTCAGGGCAAAAAGGCAGAAATTCCACTTAATTTCGGGCAATAAGGCAGAAATTTTCTGTATTTTGAGCAAAATCTAAGAAATTCCTTTTATATTGGTGCAAAAATGCAGAAATTCCCTTTATTTTGGTGCAATAAGGCTAAAATTACCCATATTTTGAAGCAAAATTGCACAAATTCCCCTAATTTTGAGAGAAAATGCAGAAATTCACATTATTTTGGGGCAAAAGGACAGAAATTCTCCTTATTTCACGGCAAAAATTTAGAAATTCCCCTTATTTTGGGGCAAAATTGCAGAAATTTCCCTTATTTTGTTGCAAAATTGCAAAAATTTTTCTTATTTTGGTACAAAATTGCAGAAATTTTCTTTATTTTGAGGCAAAAATGCAGAAATTCCCCATATTTTGGGGCAAAAATGCAGAGATTCCCCTTATTATGAGGTAAAAAGGCTGAAATTCTTTTTATTTTGGGGCAAAAAGACAGAAATTTCCCTTATTTTGTGGCAAAATTGCAGAAATTCCCCTTATTTTGTGGCAAAAAGGCAGAAATTTCCCTTATTTTGGGGCAAAATTGCAGAAATTTCACTTATTTCAAGGCAAAATTCAAAAATTCCTTTTATTTTGGAGCAAAAAGACAGAAATTCCGTTTATTTTTGGGTAAAAAGGCAGAAATTTCACTTATTTTGAGGTAAAAAGGCAGAAATTACTCTTATTTTGGGGCTAAAATGAAGAAATGTCTCTTTTTTGTGGCAAAATTGCAGAAATTTCACTTAAATTTAGGAAATGAAGGCAGGAATTTCTCTTATTTTGGTGCAAAAAGGCAGAAATTTCTTTTATTTTGGTACAACATTGCAGAAATTTTCTTTATTTTGGGGCAAAAATGCAGAAATTCCCTTTGTTTTGTGGCAAAAAGACACAACTTTCCCTTATTTTGGGGAAAAATTGCAGAAATTCCCTTTATTTTGGTGCAAGAAGGCAGAAATTTCCCATATTTTGAAGCAAAATTGCACAAATTCCCTTAATTTTGAGGGAAAGTGAAGAAATTCACATTATTTTGGGGCAAAAAGACAGAAATTCTCCTTATTTCACCGCAAAAAGTCAGAAATTCCCCTTATTTTTGGGCAAAATTGCAGAAATTTCCCTTATTTTGTAACAAAATTGCAGAAATTTTTCTTATTTTGGGCAAAATTGCAGAAATTTCACTTATTTCAGGGAAAGAAGTCAGGAATTTCTATTATTTTGCGGCAAAAAGTCAAAAATTTCTTTTATTTTGGTACAAAATTGCAGAAATTTTCTTTATTTTGAGGCAAAAATGCAGAAATTCCTCATATTTTTGGGCAAAAAGGCAGAGATTCCCCTTATTATGAGGTAAAAAGGCTTAAAATCCTTTTATATTGAGGCAAAAAGACAGAAATTCCCCTTAATTTGTGGCAAAAAGGCAGAAATTTCCCTTATTTTGGGGAAAAATTGCAGAAATTTCCCTAATTTTGGGGAAAAATTTTAGAAATTTCTTTTATTTTGGTACAGAATTGCAGAAAATTTTCTTATTTTTTGGCAAAAATGCAGAAATTCCCTATATTTTGGTGCAAAAAGGCTGAAATTCCCCTTATTTTGAGGTAAAATGCTGAAATTCCCCATATTTTGGAGCAAAAAGGCAGAAATTTCTCTTATTTTGAGGCAAAATTGCAGAAATTTCACTTATTTCAGGGTAATAAGTCAGAATTTTTTTTTTATTTTCGGGCAAAAAAGACAGAAATTCCTTTTGTTTTGGGGCAAAACTCAGAAATTCCACTTATTTTGAAGCAAAATTCAAGAAATTACCCCTTATCTTGGGGCAAAATTGCAATAATTTCACTTATTTTGGGGCAAAATTGCAGAAATTTCACTTATTTCAGGGGAAAAAAGCAGATATTTTTTATTTTGGGGCAAAAAGGCAGAAATTTCTTTTATTTTGGTACAAAATTGCAGAAATTATTCTTATTTTGGGCAAAAATAAGAAATTTCCCATATTTTGGGGCAAAAATGCAGAAATTCCCCTTATTTTGAGGTAAAAAGCCTGAAATTCCTTTTATTTGGGGGCAAAAATTAAGAAATTCCCATTATTTTGGGGCAAAAAGCAGACATTTCCCTTATTTTGGAAAAAAATTTTAGAAATTTATCTTATTTCAGGGCAAAAATTAAGAAATTTTCCTTATTTTGGGGCAAAAAGCCAGAAATTCCCTTTATTTACAGGTAAAAAAGCTGAAATTCCCCTTATTTGGGGGCAAAAATGCAGAAATTTACCTTTTTTTGGGGCAAAATTGCAAAAATTTCACTTACTTCAGGGTAATAAATCAGAAATTTTCCATATTTTGGGCAAAAAAGACAGAAATTCCCTTTGTTTTGGGGGAGAAATACAGAAATTCCACTTATTTAGAGGCAAAAAAGCAGAAATTCCCCTTATTTTGGAGCAAAAATGAAGAAATTTTCCTTTTTATGGCAAAAAGGTATGCATTCTTCTTATTTTCGGGCAAAAAGGCAGAAATTCCCCGTATTTTGCAGCAAAATTCCAGAAATTCCCCTAATTGTGGGGCAAAAAAGTAGAAATTCCCTATATGTTGGGGCAAAACGACAGAAATTCTCCTTATTTTGGGGCAAAATACAGAAATTCCACTTATTTTGGGGCAAAATTCCAGAAATTTCCCTTATTTTTGGGCAAAATTACAGAAATTTAACTTATTTTGGGGCAAAATTGAAGAAATTTCACTTATTTCAGGGAAAAAAGGCAGAAATTTTCCTTATTTTGTGGCAAAAAGGCAGAAATTCCAAATATTTTTTGGCAAAAATGCAGAAATTCCTGTTATTTTGAGGTAAAAAGGCTGAAATTTTCCTTATTTGGGGGCAAAAAGGCAGAAATTTCCCTTATTATGGGGCAAAATTGCAGAAATTTCACTTATTTCAGGGAAATAAGTCAGAAATTTTCCTTATTTTGGGGCAAAAAATACAGAAATTCCCATTGTTTTGGGGGAAAAAGACAGCAATTCCACTTATTTAGAGGCAAAAAAGCAGAAATTCCCCTTATTTTAAAGCAAAATTGCCGAAATTTTCCTTTTTTATGGCAAAAAGTTATGCATTCTTCTTATTTTCAGGCAAAAAGGCAGAAATTCCCCGTATTTTGCAGCAAAATATCAGAAATTCCTCTAATTGTGGGGCAAAAAGGCAGAAATTCCCTATATGTTGGGGCAAAAATACAGAAATTCTCCTTATTTTGGGGCAAAAATCAGGAATTCCACTTATTTTGAAGGAAAATTCCAGAAATTTCCCTTATTTTGGGCAAAATTGCAGAAATTTCACTCATTTTGGGGCAAAATTGCAGAAGTTTCAATTATTTCTGGGAAAAAAAGGAGAAATTTTCTTATTTTGGGGCAAAAAAACAGAAAATTCTTTTATTATGGTACAAAATAGCAGAAATTTTTCTTATTTTGGGCAAAAAGGCAGAAATTTCCCATATTTTGGGTCAAAAATGCAGAAATTCCCCTTATTTTGAGGTAAAAAGGCTGAAATTCCCCTTATTTGGGAGCAAAAAGTAAGAAATTCCCCTTGTTTTGGAACAAAAAGCAGACATTTCCATTATTTTGTGGAAAAAATTTAGAAATTTAACTAATTTCAGGGCAAAAAGTCAGAAATTTTCCTTAATTTGGGGTAAAAAGGCAGAAATTCTTAATATTTTGTGGCTAAAATACAGATATTCCTATTATTTTGAGGTAAAAAGGCTGAAATTCCCCTTTTTTGGGGCCAAAAAGCAGAAATTTCCCTTATTTTGGCGTAAAATTGCAGAAATATTACTTACTTCAGGGTAATAAGTCAGAAATTTTCACTATTTTGGGGCAAAGAAGACAGAAATTCCCTTTGTTTTAGGGGAGAAAGACAGAAATTCCACTTATTTATAGGCAAAAAAGCAGAAATTTCCCTTATTTTGGAGCAAAAATGAAGAAATTTCACTTTTTATGGCAAAAAGGTATGCATTCTTCTTATTTTTGGGCAAAAAGGCAGAAATTCCCCGTATTTTGCAGCAAAATTGCAGAAATTCCCCTACTTGTGGGGCAAAAAGGCAGAAATTCCCTATATGTTGGGGCAAAAAGACAGAAATTCTCCTTATTTTGGGGCAAAACACAGAAATTCCACTTATTTTGGGGGAAAATTCCAGAAATTTCCTTTATTTTGTGGCAAAATTGAAGAAATTTTACTCATTTTGGAACAAAATTGCAGAAGTTTCAATTATTTCAGGGAAAAAAAGCAGAAATTTTCTTATTTTGGGGCAAAAAAACAGAAATTTCTTTTATTATGGTACAAAATAGCAGAAATTTTTCTTATTTTGGGCAAAAAGGCAGAAATTTCCCATATTTTGGGTCAAAAATGCAGAAATTCCCCTTATTTTGAGTTAAAAAGGCTGAAATTCCTCTTATTTGGGGGCAAAAAGTAAGAAATTCCCCTTATTTTGGAACAAAAAGCAGACATTTCCATTATTTTGGGGAAAAATTTAGAAATTTAACTTATTTCAGGGCAAAAAGTCAGAAATTTTCCTTATTTTGGGGCAAAAAAGCAGAAATTCTTAATATTTTGTGGCAAAAATACAGAAATTCCTATTATTTTGAGGTAAAAAGGCTGAAATTCCCCTTATTTGGGGGCCAAAAGGCAGAAATTTTCCTTATTTTGGGCCAAAATTGCAGAAATTTCACTTATTTCAGGGTATTAAGTCAGAAATTTTCCTTATTTTGGGGCAAGAAGGCAGAAATTCTTAATATTTTGTGGCAAAAATACAGAAATTCCTATTATTTTGAGGTAAAAAGGCTGAAATTCTTCATATTTGAGTGCCAAAAGGCAGAAATTTCCCTTAATTTGGGGCAAAATTGCAGAAATTTCACTTATTTTGGGGCAAAATTGCACAAATTTCACTTATTTCAGAAAAAAAGCAGAAATTCTCTTATTTTGGGGCAAAAAGGCAGAAATTTCTTTTATTTTGTACAAAATTGCAGAAATATTTCTTATTTTGGGACAAAAAGGCAGAAATTCCCCTTATTTGGGGGCAAAAAGGCAGAAATTTCCCTTATTTTGAGGCAAAATTGCAGAAATTTCACTTATTTCAGGGTATTAAGTCAGAAATTTTCCTTATTTTGGGGCAAAAAAGACAGAAATTCCCTTTGTTTTGGGGGAAAAAGACAGAAATTCCACTTATTTAGAGGCAAAAAAGCAGAAATCATCCTTATTTTGGAGCAAAATTGCAGATTGTTCCCTTTTTTATGGCAAAAAGGTATGCATTCTTCTTATTTTCGGGCAAAAAGGAAGAAATTTCCTGTATTTTGGAGCAAAATTGCAGATATTCCCCTAATTGTGGGGCAAAAAGGCAGAATTTCCCTATATTTTTTGGCAAAAAGACAGAAATTCTCCTTATTTTGGGGCAAAACTCGAAAATTCCTTATTTTGGGGCAAAATTCCAGAAATTTCTTTTATTTTGGCGCAAAATTGCAGAAATTTCACTTATTTTGTGGCAAATTGCAGAAATTTCACTTATTTCAGAAAAAAAAGCAGAAATTTTCTTATTTTGTGGCAAAAAGGCAGAAATTTATTTTATTTTGATACAAAATTGCAGAAAATTTTCTTATTTTGGGACAAAAAGGCAGAAATTTCCCATATTGTGGGGCAAAATGCAGAAATTCCCCTTATTTTGAGTTAAAAAGACTGGAATTCCCCTTATTTGGGGGCAAAAAGGCAGAAATTTCCCTTATTTTGAGGCAAAATTGCAGAAATTTCACTTATTTCAGGGTAATAAGTAAGAAATTTTCCTAATTTTGGGGCAAATAAAGACAGAAATTCCCTTTGTTTTGGGGGAAAAAAAGAGAAATTCCACTTATTTAGAGGCAAAAAAGCAGAAATTCCCCTTATTTCGGAGCAAAAATGAAGAAATTTCCATTTTTTGTGGCAAAAGGTATACATTCCCCTTATTTTCGGGCTAAAAAGCAGAAATTCCCCGTATTTTGGAGCAAAATTGCAGAAATTCCCCTAATTGTTGGGCAAAAGGCAGAAATTCCTTATATGTTAGGGCAAAAAGACAGAAATTCTCCTTATTTTGAGGCAAAACTCAGAAATTCCACTTATTTTGGGGCAAAATTCCAGAAATTTCCCTTATTTGGGGCAAAATTACAGAAATTTAACTTATTTTGGGGCAAAATTGCAGAAATTTCACTTATTTCATGGGAAAAAGCAGAAATTACCTTATTTTGGGGCAAAAACTTAGAAATTTCCAATATTTTGGAGCAAAAATGCAAAAATTCCCTTTATTTTGAGGTAAAAAGGCTGAAATTCCCCGTATTTGGTGGCAAAAAGTCAGAAATTTCCCTTATTTTGGAGCAAAATTGCAGAAATTTTACTTATGTCAGGGTAATAAGTCAGTAATTTTCCTTATTTTGGGGCAAAAATGACAGAAATACCTTTGTTTTGGGGGAAAAAGACAGAAATTCCACTTATTTAAAGGCAAAAATGCAGAAATTCCCCTTATTATGGAGCAAAAATGAAGAAATTTCCTTTATTTATGGCAAAAAGGTATGCATTCTTCTTATTTTCGTACAAAAAGGAAGAAAATCCCCGTATTTTGGAGCAAAATTGCAAAATTCCCCTAATTGTTGGGCAAAAAAGCAGAAATTCCGTATATGTTGGGGCAAAAAGACAGAAATTCTCCTTATTTTGGGGCAAAACCCAGAAATTCCACTTATTTTGAAGCAAAATTCCAGAAATTTCCCTCATTTTGGGGCAAAATTGCAATAATGTCAATTATTTTGGAGCAAAATTGCAGAAATTTCACTTATTTCAGGGGGAAAAAGCAGAAATTTTCTTATTTTGTGGCAAAAAGGCAGAAATTTCTTTTATTTTGGTACAAAATTGCAGAAATTTTTCTTATTTTGGGGCAAAAAGGCAGAAATTTCCCATATTTTGGGGCAAAAATGCAGAAATTCCCCTTATTTTGAGGTAAAAAGGCTGAAATTCCCCTTATTTGGGGGCAAAACTTAAGAAATTCTCATTATTTTGGGGCAAAAAGCAGACATTTCTCTTATTTTGGGAAAAAATTTTAGAAATTTAACTTATTTCAGGGCAAAAATTTAGAAATTTTCCTTATTTTGGGGCAAAAAGGCAGAAATTCCTAATATTTTTGGCAAAAATGCAGAAATTCCCTTTATTTAGAGGTAAAAAGGCTGAAAGTCCCCTTATTTGGGGGCAAAAAAGCAGAAATTTCCCTTATTTTGGGGCAAAATTGCAGAAAATTCACTTACTTCAGGGTAATAAGTCAGAAATTTTCCTTATTTTGGGGCAAAAAAGACAGAAATTCCCTTTGTTTTGGGGGAGAAAGACAGAAATTCCACTTATTTAGAGGCAAAAAAGCAGAAATTCTCCTCTTTTGGAGCATAAATGAAGAAATTTCCCTTTTTATGACATAAAGGTATGCATTCTTCTTATTTTCAGGCAAAAAGGCAGAAATTCCCTGTATTTTGCATAAAAATGCAGAAATTCCCCTAACTGTCGGGCAAAAAGGCAGATATTCCCTATATGTTGGGGCAAATAGACAGAAATTCTCCTTATTTTGGGGCAAAACTCAAAAATTCCACTTATTTTGGAGCAAAATTTCAGAAATTTCCCTTATTTTGGGGCTAAATTACAGAAATTTAACTTATTTTGGGGCAAAATTGCAGAAATTTCACTTATTTCAGGGAAAAAAAGCAGAAATTTTCCTTATTTTGGGGCAAAAAGGCAGAAATTCCTAATATTTTTGGCAAAAATGCAGAAATTCCCTTATTTTGAGGTAAAAAGGCTGAAATTCCTCTTATTTGGGGGCAAAAAGGCAGAAATTTCCCTTATTTTGGGGCAAAATTGCAGAAATTTCACTTATTTCAGGGTAGTAAGTCAGAAATTTTCCTTATTTTGGGGCAAAAAATACAGAAATTCCCTTTGTTTTGGGGGAAAAAACAGAAATTCCACTTATTTAGAGACAAAACAGCAGAAATTTTCCTTATTTTGGAGCAAAATTGCAGAAATTTCCCTTTTTTATGGCAAAAAGTTATGCATTCTTCTTATTTTCGGGCAAAAAAACAGAAATTCCCCGTATTTTGGAGCAAAATTGCCGAAATTCCCCTAATTGTGGGGCAAGAAGGCAGAAATTCCCTATATGTTGGGGTAAAAAGACAGAAGTTCTCCTTATTTTAGGGCAAAACACAGAAATTCCACTTATTTTGGGGGAAAATTCCAGAAATTTCCCTTATTTTGGGGCAAAATTGCAGAAATTTCACTCATTTTGGGGCAAAATTGCAGAAATTTCAATTATTTCAGGGAAAAAAAGCAGAAATTTTCTTATTTTGGGGCAAATACAGAAATTTCTTTTATTATGGTACAAAATAGCAGAATTTTTTCTTATTTTGAACAAAAAGGCAGAAACTTCCCATATTTTGGGTCAAAAATGCAGAAATTCCCCTTATTTTGAGGTAAAAAGGTAGAAATTCCTTTTATTTGGGGGCAAAAAGTAAGAAATTCCTTTTATTTTGGAACAAAAAGCAGACATTTCCATTATTTTGGGGAAAAATTAAGAAATATAACTTATTTCAGGGCAAAAAGTCAGAAATTTTCCTTATTTTCGGGCAAAAAGGCAGAAATTCTTAATCGTTTGTGGCAAATATACAGAAATTCCTATTATTTTGAGGTAAAAAGCCTGAAATTCCCTTATTTGGGGCCCAAAAGGCAGAAATTTCCCTTACTTTGGGGCAAAATTGCAGAAATTTCACTTACTTCAGGGTAATAAGTCAGAAATTTTCCTTATTTTGGGGCAAAAAAGACAGAAATTCCCTTTGTTTTGGGGGGAAAAGACAGAAATTCCACTTATTTTTAGGCAAAAAAGCAGAAATTCCCCTTATTTTGGAGCAAAAATGAAGAAATTTTCCTTTTTTGTGGCAAAAGTTATACATTCCAATTTTTTTCGGGCTAAAAAGCAGAAATTCCCCGTATTTTGGAGCAAAATTGCAGAAATTCCCCTAATTGTGGGGCAAAAAGTCAGAAATTCCCTATATGTTAGGGCAAAAAGACAGAAATTCTCCTTATTTTGGGGCAAAACTCAGAAATTCCACTTATTTTGGGGCAAAATTCCAGAAAATTCCCTTATTTTCGGGCAAAATTGCAGAAATTTCACTTATTTTGAGGCAAAATTGCAGAAATTTCACTTATTTCAGAAAAAAAAGCAGAAATTTTCTTATTTTGGGGCAAAAAGGCAGAAATTTCTTTTATTTTGGTACAAAATTGCAGAAATTTTTCTTCTTTTCGGACAAAAAGGCAGAAATTTTCCTTATTTTGGGGCAAAAATGCAGAAATTTCCCTTATTTTGAGATAAAAGACTGAAATTCCCCTTATTTGGCAGCAAAAAGGCAGAAATTTCTCTTATTTTGGGGCAAAATTGCAGAAATTTCACTTATTTCAGGGAAATAAGTCAGAAATTTTCCTTATTTTGGGGCAAAAAAGACTGAAATTCCCTTTGTTTTGGGGGAAAAATACAGAAATTCCACATATTTAGAGGCAAAAAAGCAGAAATTCCTCTTATTTTGGAGCAAAAATGAAGAAATTTCCTTTTTTTATGGAAAAAAGGTATGCATTCCTCTTATTTTCATGCAAAAAGGCAGAAATTCCCCAATTTTAAAGCAAAATTGCAGAAAATCCTATAATTGTGAGGCAAAAAGTCAGAAATTCCCAATATGTTGGGGAAAAAAGACAGAAATTCTCCTTATTTTGGGGCAAAACTCAGAAATTCCACTTATTTTGGTGCAAAATTCCAGAAATTTTCCATATTTTGGGGTAAAATTGCAGAAATTTCACTTATTTTGAGGCAAAATTGCAGAAATTTTAATTATTTCAGGGATAAAAAGCAGAAATTTTCTTATTTTGGGGCAAAAAAAGAAATTTCTTTTATTTCGGTACAAAATTGCAGACATTTTTCTTATTTTGGGCAAAAAGGCAGAAATTTCCCATATTTTGGGTCAAAAATGCAGAAATTTCCCTTATTTTTTGGTAAAAAGGCTGAAATTCCACTTATTTGGGGGCAAAAAGTAAGAAATTCCTTTTTTTGGGGCAAAAAGCAACCATTTCCCTTATTTTGGGAAAAAATTTTAGAAATTTAACTTATTTCAGAGCAAAAAGTCAGAATTTTTTTTTATTTTGGCGCAAAAAGGCAGATATTCCTAATATTTTGTGGCAAAAATGCAGAAATTCCTTTTATTTTGAGGTAAAAAGGCTGAAATTCCCCTTATTTGGGGGCAAAAAGGCAGAAATTTCCCTTATTTTGGGGTAAAATTGCAGAAATTTCACTTACTTCAGGGTAATATGTAAGAAATTTTCCTTATTTTGTGGCAAAATAGACAGAAATTCCCTATGTTTTGGGGGAGAAAGACAGAAATTCCACTTATTTAGAGGCAAAAAGCAGAAATTCCCCTTATTTTGGAGCAAAAATGAAAATTTCCCTTTTTTATGGCAAAAAGGTATGCAGTCTTCTTATTTTGGACAAAAAAACTGAAAATCCCCGTATTTTGGAGCAAAATTACAGAAATTCCTCTAATTGTGGGGTAAAAAGGCAGAAATTCCCTATATGTTGGGGCAAAAAGACAGAAATTCTCCTTATTTTGGGGTAAAACTCAGAAATTACACTTAATTTGGGGCAAAATTCCAGAAATTTCCCTTATTTTGAGGCAAAATTGCAGAAATTTCACTTATTTTGTGGCAAAATTGCAGAAATTTTACTTATTTCAGAAAAAAAAGCAGAAGTTTTCTTATTTTGTTGCAAAAATGCAGAAATTTTTTTTTGTTTTGGTACAAAATTGCAGTAATTTTTCTTATTTTGAGACAAAAAGGCAGAAATTTTCCATATTTTGGGGCAAAAATGCAGAAATTCCCATTATTTGGAGTTAAAGAGACTGAAATTCCCCTTATTTGAGGGCAAAAAGGCAGAAATTTCCCTTATTTTGAGGCAAAATTGCAGAAATTTCACTTATTTCAGGGTAATAAGTCAGAAATTTTCTTTATTTTGGGGAAAAAAGACAGAAATTCTTTTTGTTTTGGGGGAAAAAGACAGAAATTCCACTTATTTAGAGGCAAAAAATGTAGAAATTCTCCTTATTTTGGAGCATAAATGAAGAAATTTCCCTTTTTATGACATAAAGGTATGCATTCTTCTTATTTTCAGGCAAAAAGGCAGAAATTCCACGTATTTTGCAGCAAAAATGCAGAAATTCCCCTAATTGTCGGGCAAAAAGGCAGAAATTCCCTATATGTTGGGGCAAATAGACAGAAATTCTTTTTATTTTTGGGCAAAACTCAAAAATTCCACTTATTTTGGGGCAAAATTTCAGAAATTTCCCTTATTTTGGGGCTAAATTACAGAAATTTAACTTATTTTGGGGCAAAATTGCAGAAATTTCACTTATTTCAGGGAAAAAAGGCAGAAATTTTCCTTATTTTGTGGCAAAAAGGCAGAAATTCCTAATATTTTGTGGCAAAAATGCAGAAATTCCCCTTATTTTGAGGTAAAAAGGCTGAAATTCCTCTTATTTGGGGGCAAAAAGGCAGAAATTTCTCTTATTTTGGGGCAAAATTTCAGAAATTTCACTTATTTCAGGGTAATAAGTCAGAAATTTTCCTTATTTTGTGGCTAAAAATACAGAAATTCCCTTTGTTTTGGGGGAAAAAACAGAAATTCCACTTATTTAGAGGCAAAACAGCAGAAATTCCCCTTATTTTGGAGCAAAATTGCAGAAATTTCCCTTTTTTATGGCAAAAAGGTATGCATTCTTCTTATTTTCGGGCAAAAAAACAGAAATTCCCCGTATTTTGGAGCAAAATTGCAGAAATTCCCCTAATTGTGGGGCAAACAGGCAGAAATTCCCTATATGTTGGGGCAAAAAGACAGAAGTTCTCCTTATTTTAGGGCAAAACACAGAAATTCCACTTATTTTGGGGGAAAATTCCAGTAATTTCCCTTATTTTGGGGCAAAATTGCAGAAATTTCACTCATTTTGGGGCAAAATTGCAGAAATTTCAATTATTTCAGGGAAAAAAGCAGAAATTTTCTTATTTTGGGGCAAATACAGAAATTTCTTTTATTATGGTACAAAATAGCAGAATTTTTTCTTATTTTGAACAAAAAGGGAAAAATTTTCCCATATTTTGGGTCAAAAATGCAGAAATTCCCTCTTATTTTGAGGTAAAAAGGCTGAAATTCCTTTTATTTGGGGGCAAAAAGTAAGAAATTCCCTTTATTTTGGAACAAAAGGCAGACATTTCCATTATTTTGGGGAAAAAATTAAGAAATATAACTTATTTCAGGGCAAAAATCAGACATTTTCCTTATTTTCGGGAAAAAGGCAGAAATTCTTAATCGTTTGTGGCAAAAATACAGAAATTCCTATTATTATGAGGTAAAAAGCCTGAAATTCCCTTATTTGGGGGCCAAAAGGAAGAAATTTCCCTTACTTTGGGGCAAAATTGCAGAAATTTCACTTACTTCAGGGTAATAAGTCAGAAATTTTCCTTATTTTGGGGCAAAAAAGACAGAAATTCCCTTTGTTTTGGGGGAAAAAGACAGAAATTCCACTTATTTATAGGCAAAAAAGCAGAAATTCCCCTTATTTTGGAGCAAAAATGAAGAAATTTTCCTTTTTTGTGGCAAAAGTTATACATTCCACTTTTTTTCGGGCTAAAAAGCAGAAATTCCCCGTATTTTGAAGCAAAATTGCAGAAATTCCCCTAATTGTGGGGCAAAAAGACAGAAATTTCTTATATGTTAGGGCAAAAAGACAGAAATTCTCCTTATTTTGGGGCAAAACTCAGAAATTCCACTTATTTTGGGGCAAAATTCCAGAAAATTCCCTTATTTTCGGGCAAAATTGCAGAAATTTAACTTATTTTGGGGCAAAATTGCAGAAATTTCACTTATTTCAGAAAAAAAAGCAGAAATTTTATTATTTTGGGGCAAAAAAGGAGAAATTTCTTTTATTTTGGTACAAAATTGCAGAAATTTTTTTTCTTTTGGGACAAAAAGGCAGAAATTTTCTTTATTTTGGGGCAAAAATGCAGAAATTCCCCTTATTTTGAGGTAAAAAGACTGAAATTCCCCTTATTTGGCAGCAAAAAGGCAGAAATTTTCCTTATTTTGGGGCAAAAAAGACTGAAATTCCCTTTGTTTTGGGGGAAAGAGACAGAAATTCCACATATTTAGAGGCAAAAAGCAGAAATTCCTCTTATTTTGGAGCAAAAATGAAGAAATTTCTATTTTTTATGGAAAAAAGGTATGCATTCTTCTTATTTTGGGGCAAAAAGGCAGAAATTCCCCGTATTTTCAAGCAAAATTGCAGAAATTCCTATAGTTGTGAGACAAAAAGGCAGAAATTTCCAATATGTTGGGGAAAAAAGACAGAAATTCTCCTTATTTTGGGGCAAAACTCAGAAATTCCACTTATTTTGGTGCAAAATTCCAGAAATTTCACTTATTTTGGGGCAAAATTTCAGAAATTTTAATTATTTCAGGGATAAAAAGCAGAAATTTTCTTATTTTGGGGCAAAAAAAAGAAATGTCTTTTATTTTGGTACAAAATTGCAGACATTTTTCTTATTTTGGGCAAAAAGGCAGAAATTTCCCATATTTTGGGTAAAAAATGCAGAAATTCCCCTTATTTTGTGGTAAAAAGGCTGAAATTCCCCTTATTTGGGGGCAAAAAGTAAGAAATTCCCCTTTTTTGGGGCAAAAAGCAGACATTTCCCTTATTTTGGGAAAAAATTTTAGAAATTTAACTTATTTCAGAGCAAAAAGTCAGAATTTTTTTTTATTTTGGGGCAAAAAAGCAGATATTCCTAATATTTTGTGGCAAAAATGCAGAAATTCCTTTTATTTTGAGGTAAAAAGGCTGAAATTCCATTTATTTGGGGGCAAAAAGGCAGAAATTTCCCTTATTTTTGGGTAAAATTGCAGAAATTTCACTTACTTCAGGGTAATAATTAAGAAATTTTCCTTATTTTGTGGCAAAAAAGACAGAAATTCCCTTTGTTTTGGGGGAGAAAGACAGAAATTCCACTTATTTAAAGGCAAAAAGCAGAAATTCCCCTTATTTTGGAGCAAAAATGAAGAAATTTCCCTTTTTTATAGCAAAAAGGTATGCATTCTTCTTATTTTCGGGCAAAAAGTCAGAAATTCCCCGTATTTTGGAGCAAAATTACAGAAATTCCCCTAATTGTGGGGCAAAAAGGCAGAAATTCCCTATATGTTGGGGTAAAAATACAGAAATTTTCCTTATTTTTAGGCAAAACTCAGAAATTCCACTTATTTTGGGGCAAAATTCCAGAAATTTCCCTTATTTTGGGGCAAAATTGCAGAAATTTCACTTATTTCAGGGTAATAAGTCAGAAATTGTTTTTATTTTGGAGCAAAAAGGACAGAAATTCCCTTTGTCTTGGGGGAAAAAGACAGAAATTCCACTTATTTAGAGGAAAAAAAGCAGAAATTCCCCTTAATTTGGAGCAAAAATGAAGAAATTTCCCTTTTTTATGGCATAAAGGTATGCATTCTTCTTTTTTCGTACAAAAAGGCAGAAATTCCCTGTATTTTGAAGCAAAATTGCAGAAATTCCTCTAATTGTTAGGCCAAAAATTAGAAATTCCCTATATGTTGGGGCAAAAAGACAGAAATTCTCCTCATTTTGGGTCAAAACTCAGAAATTACACTTATTTTGGGGCAAAATTCCAGAAATTTCCCTTATTTTGGGGCAAAATTGCAGAAATTTCACTTATTTCAGGAGAAAAAGGAGAAATTTTTTTATTTTGGGGCAAAAAGTCAGAAATTTCCCATATTTTGGGGCAAAAATGCAGAAATTCCCCTTATTTTGGAGCAAAAATGAAGAAATTTCCCTTTTTATGGCAAAAGGTATGCATTCTTCTTATTTTCGGGAAAGAAAGGCAGAAATTCCTCGTATTTTGGAGCAAAATTACAGAAATTCCCCTAATTGTGGGGCAAAAAGGCAGAAATTCCCTATATGTTGGGGCAAAAATACAGAAATTCTCCTTATTTTGAGGCAAAACTCAGAAATTCCACTTATTTTGGGGCAAAATTCCAGAAATTTCCCTTATTTTGGGGCAAAATTGCAGAAATTTCAGTTATTTTGGGGCAAAATTGCAGAAATTTCATTTATTTCATGGAAAAAAAGCAGAATTTTTTTTATTTTGGGCAAAAAGGCAGAAATTTTTCATATTTTGGGGCAAGAATGCAGAAATTCCCCTTATTTTGAGGTAAAAAGGCTGAAATTCCCATTATTTGGGGGCAAAAAGTAAGAAATTCCCATTATTTTGGGGCAAAAAGCAGACATTTCCCTTATTTTGGGGAAAAAATTTTAGAAATTTAACTAATTTCAGTGCAAAAAGTCAGAAATTTTCCTTATTTTGGGGCAAAAAGGCAGAAATTCCCAATATTTTGTGGCAAGAATGCAGAAATTCCCCTTATTTTGAGGTAAAAAGGCTGAAATTCTCCTTATTTGGGGGCAAAAAGGCAGAAATTTCCCTTATTTTGGGGCAAAATTGCAGAAACTTCACTTACTTCAGGGTAATAAGTCAGAAATTTTCCTTGTTTTGGGGCAAAAAAGACAGAAATTCCCTTTGTTTTGGGGGAAAAAGACAGAAATTCCACTTATTTAGAGGCAAAAAAGCAGAAATTCCCCTTATATTGGAGCAAAATTGCAGAAATTTTCCTTTTTTATGGCAAAAATGTATGCATTCTTCTTATTTTCGGGCAAAAAGGCAGAAATTCCCCGTATTTTGGAGCAAAATTGCAGAAATTCCCCTAATTGTGAAGCAAAAAGGCAGAAATTCCCTATATGTTGGGGCAAAAAGACAGAAATTCTCCTTATTTTGGGGCAAAACTCAGAAATTCCAATTATTTTGGGGCAAAATTCCAAAAATTTCCCTTATTTTGGCGCAAAATTGCAGAAATTTCACTTATTTTGGGGCAAAATTGCAGAAATTTCACTTATTTCATGGAAAAAAGCAGAAATTTTCTTATTTTGGGGCAAAAAGGCAGAAATTTCCCATATTTTGGGGAAAAAATGCAGAAATTCCCCTTATTTTGAGGTAAAAAGGCTGAAGTTCCCCGTATTTGGGGGCAAAAAGGCAGAAATTTCCCTTATTTTGGGGCAAAATTGCAGAAATTTCACATATTTCAGTGTAATAAGTCAGAAATTTTCCTTATTTTGGGAATAAAAAGACAGAAATTCTTTTTGTTTTGGGGGAAAAGGAAAGAAATGCCACTTATTGGGAGGCAAAAAAGCAGAAATTCCCCATATTTAGAGGTAATAAGGCTGAAATTTTCCTTATTTGGGGGCAAAAGGCAGAAATTTCCCCTTATTTTGGGGCAAAATTGCAGAAATTTCACTTATTTCAGGGAAATAAGTGAGAAATTTTCCTTATTTTGGGGCAAAAAAGACAGAAATTCCTTTTGTTTTGGGGGAAAAAGACAGAAATTCCACTAATTTAGAGGCAAAAAAGCAGAAATTCCCCTTATTTTGGAGCAAAAATGAAGAAATTTCCCTTTTTATGGCAAAAAGGTATGCATTCTTCTTATTTTCGGGCAAAAAGGCAGAAATTCCCCGTATTTTGGAGCAAAATTACAGAAATTCCCCTAATTGTGGGGCAAAAAGGCAGAAATTCCCTATATGTTGGGGCAAAAAGACAGAAATTCTCCTTATTTTGAGGCAAAACTCAGAAATTCCACTTATTTTGGGGCAAAAATGACGAAATTTCCCTTTTTTATGGCAAAAAGGTATGCATTCTTCTTATTTTCGTACAAAAAAGCAGTAATTCCCTGTATTTTGGAGCAAAATTGCAGAAATTCCCCTAATTGTTAGGCAAAAAAGCAGAAATTTCCTATATAATGGGCAAAAAGACAGAAATTCTCCTCATTTTGGGTCAAAACTCAGAAATTCCACTTATTTTGGGGCAAAATTCCAGAAATTTCCCTTATTTTGGGGCAAAATTGCAGAAATTTCAGTTATTTTGGGGCAAAATTGCAGAAATTTCATTTATTTCATGGAAAAAAAGCAGAATTTTTCTTATTTTGGGCAAAAAGGCAGAAATTTTTCATATTTTTGGGCAAGAATGCAGAAATTCCCCTTATTTTGAGGTAAAAAGGCTGAAATTCCCATTATTTGGGGGCAAAAAGTAAGAAATTCCCATTATTTTGGGGCAAAAAGCAGACATTTCCCTTATTTTGGGGAAAAAATTTTAGAAATTTAACTAATTTCAGTGCAAAAAGTCAGAAATTTTCCTTATTTTGGGGCAAAAAGGCAGAAATTCCCAATATTTTGTGGCAAGAATGCAGAAATTCCCCTTATTTTGAGGTAAAAAGGCTGAAATTCTCCTTATTTGGGGGCAAAAAGGCAGAAATTTCCCTTATTTTGGGGCAAAATTGCAGAAACTTCACTTACTTCAGGGTAATAAGTCAGAAATTTTCCTTGTTTTGGGGCAAAAAACACAGAAATTCCCTTTGTTTTGGGGGAAAAAGACAGAAATTCCACTTATTTAGAGGCAAAAAAGCAGAAATTCCCCTTATATTGGAGCAAAATTGCAGAAATTTTCCTTTTTTATGGCAAAAATGTATGCATTCTTCTTATTTTCGGGCAAAAAGGCAGAAATTCCCCGTATTTTGGAGCAAAATTGCAGAAATTCCCCTAATTGTGAAGCAAAAAGGCAGAAATTCCCTATATGTTGGGGCAAAAAGACAGAAATTCTCCTTATTTTGGGGCAAAACTCAGAAATTCCAATTATTTTGGGGCAAAATTCCAAAAATTTCCCTTATTTTGGCGCAAAATTGCAGAAATTTCACTTATTTTGGGGCAAAATTGCAGAAATTTCACTTATTTCATGGAAAAAAGCAGAAATTTTCTTATTTTGGGGCAAAAAGGCAGAAATTTCCCATATTTTGGGGAAAAAATGCAGAAATTCCCCTTATTTTGAGGTAAAAAGGCTGAAGTTCCCCGTATTTGGGGGCAAAAAGGCAGAAATTTCCCTTATTTTGGGGCAAAATTGCAGAAATTTCACATATTTCAGTGTAATAAGTCAGAAATTTTCCTTATTTTGGGAATAAAAAGACAGAAATTCTTTTTGTTTTGGGGGAAAAGGAAAGAAATGCCACTTATTGGGAGGCAAAAAAGCAGAAATTCCCCATATTTAGAGGTAATAAGGCTGAAATTTTCCTTATTTGGGGGCAAAAGGCAGAAATTTCCCCTTATTTTGGGGCAAAATTGCAGAAATTTCACTTATTTCAGGGAAATAAGTGAGAAATTTTCCTTATTTTGGGGCAAAAAAGACAGAAATTCCTTTTGTTTTGGGGGAAAAAGACAGAAATTCCACTAATTTAGAGGCAAAAAAGCAGAAATTCCCTTTATTTTGGAGCAAAAATGAAGAAATTTCCCTTTTTATGGCAAAAAGGTATGCATTCTTCTTATTTTCGGGCAAAAAGGCAGAAATTCCCCGTATTTTGGAGCAAAATTACAGAAATTCCCCTAATTGTGGGGCAAAAAGGCAGAAATTCCCTATATGTTGGGGTAAAAATACAGAAATTTTCATTATTTTGAGGCAAAACTCAGAAATTCCACTTATTTTGGGGCAAAATTCTAGAAATTTCCCTTATTTTGGGGCAAAATTGC